>NC_140594.1:1019240302-1019960302 GCF_964204655.1 Triturus cristatus | reverse complement strand
CAGAAATTCTATGAAAAAAGTGATTAAAGTGATATTATATTCCTGTGAAAATGACAGTTTATATAGAAACTTTCAAACTTAAAAAAACATAGAAATGTAACAGTAATAGTTATTTCAAATAACTATAATTCATGCCCCACCATGCACACTGTTGTCATCAATGATGTCAGTTTAGTTGTCTTTCGGTAAAGTTATCAATGATGGTACAGAACAGATCATGACTGTGGTAATATGTGAGGTCATAAGCAGTGCAGTCCTTATAAACTATAATGAAGGATCAGATTATTAGGGTTCATTACACTTTTATAATAAGATAGTCATCATCCAATTATCGACATTAACAAAATTCTTCACTGATTCCATTTTAAGTAGACCAAACAATAAATTGATGACAGTTATATAGTCTAGACAAAAGTTCAAGTGCAAAGTGGAAAAAAAGGGAATCAAATATGTGTCACAAATATTGGTGGAAGTGCACTAGGATTGTTGAATGAGCAATTATAAACTTATAACATATAAATCTGCACAGTGCTCTCTCCAGTCCTGGAATGGAAACGTACCTATATGTAGTCCTCCTTAAGATATAGTTTAAACTATAATTGGCTAATATTAGACCTATAGGCAGCATCTGCGTACAGGTGCTATATTACATCTAATTAATGCCCCATATTAGACTTATAGATGGCACCTAAGTACCTTAGTATCACAATAAATTTAATTCATGCCCCAGGGGAGTTGTCAACGAAAATCACTTCGGGATCCCGGCAGAAGAAGTTAAGTCGGCCAGCCTTTTGCTGCCTTTGCAAAACCACACAAGGAAATTCCTTGTGAGATACCTGCCGGGTATCCATGAAGTAGATAGAGAAACCCAACTAGGGTTGTTCATATGCTATCAGGTAATACACATAGCATATGACCACAAAAAACCCACAAAAAACAGTTTTCCCTTGTCTCAATATTAGGAACAGCATACCTTTTGTATCTTCATTATTGTCAGGGCATGTATGCTGGTCCTGTCTAAATAGCCCTCAGCCCTCTTTGATTGGCTAGCCATGTCAACTTCACAGGTCAGAGGACAATAGAACAATGTACAATGATTTAACCACCACTCACGTTCGATGTTCAAGTCAAAAGCCTTATTCAGGGTTCTGGAAAATGTACTTACATTTACTGTTTTCCAAAACAGCTTGTTGTCTTTATATGTATAAGAGGAGAGCACCTTGTCACAAGATTCTAGTTGTAAATCAATATTTGTCTCTTTAGCACCCTTTTATATTTCCTTCTACAATTACATATGTTGTCCCTGTTTCTGAGGGATGCTTTTGGCACCTTCCATAGCCTATTATTGGCCTCTCTACATCCTCTATCAAGCAAGTAGGATGATTGTCTTTAGATCTGCCCAATGGTTTTAAAAATAAGGTCCTTGTCTTATGCCCCAGCTTTAAAAAGTCCTTGATAATAATTGAAGAACTAAGATCCAGTGAGAGGCACCTGCATCTATGAGGTACCAGCCTGAACCAATTATCTTTGGTGGAAAGTTTTATTCATTTTCCATCCTGACTTTGTGGGTTTTCTGATGGCTAGGGAAATGTACAGGAGGTTATGATCACCGTGAAAGCTAGCCAGTACAGACGCCTCCGTTATGGAAATAATTCAATTACTTGAAACAAAGATATAATTTTTTTTAATCTGGCATTTGTAAAGCACACAGCTACCTACCAACAGAGGTGTCCCAGCGCTGTACTTATACCACAGAGGAACCCATCCTGGCTTTCACTGTGAAGTGTCCACTCCTGGGCACCCCCAAGGTGCAGCCAGGCATCCCCTGCGCTGTTGGGGCTGTTGTGGAGATTAAGCAAGCTATTGCCCAGAGTTGCAGAGTGGGACCCATGATTAGAATAGGCACCGAGGCGAGAAATATCAGGTCCGAGGAAATTAAGCCCAAGACCCGCCAAAGCAGGAATTGAACCCTGGTCTCGGGCCGGACCTCTGCATCAGGGTCTGCCGCTCTAACCATTGAGCCACACTTCTCCACATCAATTGTAGAACCACATCAACTCCCTGTGTGTGTGGGAATTTTAAACATAGTTGTTCCTGCCCACTCTAAAATGTTTCATAAATCATGTGTCAAGAGGTAATTGCAAAGAAGGTTGGCCAGCTGCAGTTCCTCCGCAATGGCGGAGGAGCATTGCCCCACTGAGAATGAAAAATAAAATGATATTAAAACAATTTTATTATCGTTTCATTTTAACTGGCAGCCGGTGCTGCCGAGTCTAGGGCAGGGACAGGCAATCCTCTCAACACTAGTGGAGGGCACTTGTAAGTGTGCATGCCAGTTTGGCCAGCCGTCTTAGGCCAGACAAAACAGACATGCTCACTTAGAATTTCTCCACCCAGGTGTAATGTACAGCTGGGTGGAGGAATGGCACTGGCTCCCAGTCCCTTCGTGAGCACCTAAGCAGGCTGCTCAGACTGCTCAGACCAATCCAGATGCTGCTTTCACAGCATGAGAGCAGCATCTGGATTGGGTGGGTAGTCTAGGAGCCTGTGCTGGCCTAAGGACTTCCAGAGGAAAGGAGCGCCGAGGTGTCCGGCAGAGAGAGCAGCAGCAGGAGAAGCACATAAGTGTGTTTTTAATTATTATTTGCCCCCGTGCTGCCCCACCATTTTATTTGGTAGCAGCCACTGCTGAAGATGCCCCTAGGATCCTGTGTGAAGACGTAATCCAGGGTATAATTTTCTACCAAAGGATCGACTGCCAGTAACATTAGTGTATCCCCAATTTTGAATTACAATCCCCTGTAAGCATCAGGCTCAGATTGTTCCCTGGTCATTAATTTATACTGGCCAGCTCTTTGATAAAGTTGAGAGATGTACAGAAATGTAGACAATCCTTTTCCAAAAAATCATCATTATATAAATTAATTATTGCAAAACTTAAGTTATTGTCTAACCGTTTAGGATGGAATGCCCGATTAGTCTCACTGCTAACAGTGATCAGCGAAATGGAGCATTGAAGAGTTGCCTTGAACCATGTTTTTACTCCTGCCCTGGCCCTTCATACAGCTGAAGGCAGTAAAGGCTCAGTAAACCAGCTATAACCATCACAATAAGGATTATTTGTGGCCATATTTCCTGTAATGAGACTATCTCAAATAAGTTGATATAGTCTACCCAGTTTTCCAGATTTAATTTTCTTTCACACTGGAATGTGTTACCCGAAGCTGACTCGAAGCATGTATGTAACACCCCCTTGTCATACTCACACTGCAGTCTGAACGTGTGTCAGGAGGCTGCACATTGGCACTTTGATACTACTAGTTTCTACATTCTTTACACTTTGCACACTTTGCACTTTAAAACTTTTGAACAAAGAATGGTTGATACCAGATGCTGGTAAGTTTTATATTTCTAGACAATTTGCTCTTACTGACCTGCCTGCATTTATCACATGCTTCAGGCAGTGACCAAATTTTCAACCTGTTTAGATGACATAAATTATTTGTGGGAATCGGTGTACCTACTGACCCAGGAAGAGATGGGCATTAGAACCTAATTCGTTACCAAAACAATTACTGATCAATTTTGTAAGGTTCCCCTTTGATACATTTTCATTGCCATCTGATCATGTGTAAGGTGGCTGCACATTGGCACTTTAGTACTCCTAGTATTCACATATCTTGCATTTTGCACATTGGCATATTTGCACTTTAACTCAGTGCACAAGGAACAACTGATGCTAGATGCTGCCATTCAGTCAATTTGCTTTTATTGATTTGCTTTGAATCAAATATATTTTTTTAATGTGGGGACCTAGTTTTAGCTTGTCTAGCTGCTACAGCTATCGGAGAGAATCATTTGATTCAATGTGTATTCTTGGTTTTGCATTGCTTGTTGTATCTCATTGTAATAGTTTTTAGTAACTATGAAAACAAATAAACTTGGCTTGACTTTCTAGTAAGATTTATTTTGGATATCACTCCTGTCATGTTCCAGCTTATGATTTATAGATCATGCACACTAGCAGGGAATCCGAATAAGTCATAACTAATGCAAAGCTTTAAAATTAGCAGTGATGTTCAGAATATGTGGCATAGAGGACCAAATTATGCAGCAATGTTATCTAAATTATGCAGCAATATACAAAGTCATTTTCTCAGTAGTATTTTCAGCAGTTTGAAATAGAAACAACATTTGTGGTGAAATCTGCAAACTTTGGCAGATTATGTGGAAAATGCAAGAAATTCACAACTATGTGGTAAACCTTGGAGCTGCGAAATCGAATACATCTACTAAAGCGCACAATGTCCATTGTTTTATTAACAATTAATTCACGAAAGTTGAATAAAACCTAAACATTTAAGGCCTTTCCCACTGTTAGGTTCACTTCAAAGAATACTACCTCAAAACACAAACAGTTTACAAAATGCATAATGGGTACTATGAGTGGTATAGTTCCGGTCACATTTGCAAACCACTTTGCTCTCATGGTTTATGATGTCACCAGAAACCCTCAATGGCACTACTAGACCATAATACATATATTGTACACAAATACAAACACACACACACACACACATACATATATACACATACATTAGTGTTAAAATTTTGATATAATTATTTGTATCTTACTGTTTATACATGCATTCATTTAAAAAAGAAATGAAATAAAAAACATTTGTGTAAATGTAAAAACATATTTGAAATGTTTCAACACAACGTTTAACAAAATATACAAAATATGAATACAAATTTTGGTAAAGTAGGTCTTTTGAAATGATTGTTTAAAAACGATTTTGAAAGGGAAATAATAAATTCATTTAATTAAATACTTAAGACATGTTTAATTTGATGAATCATTGTGCTGTAACATTGTATTTTATTTGTTTTTATGTAATAAGAATATGTTAATGAATCTCCCTTTACTTTAAACCTTACATTTTAAAAATAATTTGTAAAGAATCTTAAACTCACAAAATTGTCCCTATATTTTCCCATTGAGAGATCTCACCTTAGTGGCAGAGATCTCCATCTACTTATGCACAGTTATTAGAAGTAACTTTGGACTTATAAATTGTGTTCTGATTTGAGGGGGGTGGAGACATGTAGGTTAACTCCTCTTTGTACATTTGCACAGGAAATGGTTATTAGCAAGAAACTGAACAGTTACATCTAGGCATAGAAGTAGATATACAGATGCATAAATTTACAGGTGAATATTTACCTTTGTGAATCGGATTCTTAACTTCTCCAAATAACTTGAAAACAGATGTGCAATCTCTGGTCATTTCCTGTGTCTGAACTCTGGAAATGCTATTCTTCCTGGTGCCCCACAATACTTACTGACACTGCTTAAGACAACACTTCATACCGCAGCTAGACTGTTTAGCCTAACCACAAACAAATCAACCATATCAGTTTGATACTACACATTTTGCATTGGCTAAAACGAACAGTACAAATGACATTCTTTTATGCTGCACCACTTACAAAGTCACTTAATTGACGAAACCCAAGTACTAACAGAAGCAGCACACCATTTTGGCCATGCTAAGAGATCACTAAAGCTGAAGCTTCCTTCGATTTCAAGGGCCTTAAGGGCACAACCACTGCTTGGTACTCCCTACACCCCTCAAGTTTAGGAAACCCCAGAAGTTCACATTTTCCATCTCCTTTTGCACCAATATCTATGTATCTTTTTACCCCAGAAACTACACAATCCTCTACTGTAATGTTTGCAGCGTCTGTGTTTCTTTTCGGTCTAGTTCTATGAATAGCAGGTATTGTCATCTGTTGCTGCAATAATAATAGCTAAATGTTATCATCCGTAATCGAGCTCTGTTGCAATGGGTTTAAACTAAAGGACTTCTAGTACCCTACATGGTGCAGGAGCTTTGTGTAACATGGCTAAATATATAAATGAGAAATTAGATGAATAGGATAGTCTGATTTAGGTGAGATCACCCCAAATCCTTTGCATAGCAAGCACATACGGATGCATTCACAAATCAAAGCTTACACATGAGTAATTCTGCAGTTATAACTTTACTCTTACACTTTTGAGCAACTTACATTTATTTTTTTATTAAAATCAATAAAATTATTTTTAATATTCATTGACTTTAAACACATGCACATCCAAACACACACACACACACACACACACACGCACACACGCACACACACACACACACACACACATATAAAGTCAAAATAAGTTCATTTAATTTAACATTCCTATGAACTTTTTCCTCCTTTAAGCCCTGCATTATTTTCTGTGAATGAGTATTGCAGTACCAGAAGTTTGCCATTTGTGGTGCTGGGCCAACTTCTAATCTGGAGTACATTTACAGTGGTTTTGAGTCATCTTTGACTGTAGTAACTTTAAAAGCGCAATTTGTTTACAACAACGGTCTTACTCTTTTGTGGGTGGACAAATGTCCCTCCCTCAATCCTTTCTCTAAACCCCTTCTTACTCCTCCTTTGATCCCTCCCCTTTAGTAGAAAGTATTCCCCATTTCCCAATCACTCCTCCTTGTCCCTCCAACATTTACTACTGAAATGTATACGTACATGTGTGGAGATACTGCAGTCATTGTGGAGATTTCTACACAGAAAAATATAGGAGAGGCTGAGGTGGAACCTCTGCACATGGGTTTGACAGTAGTAATTTGCAGCACATTAGTAATATTGTAGCACTGCTAAACGTAATTTACAACCCTTATGACACTTGCAAAAATGTCTTTAAAATGCAAAGGAAATCAGGAAAAGTATATTTTCCATGAACATGCACCTCTTAATAAATTTGGAGGTGGTAAAGTCTCTAGTTATCAACCACTGTTTATTAGCTAAGAGCTTTCACACTTTCTGGGAAACGTGTTGGTCCTTGTAATTTCCAACTGTTTTTGCTTGAATTTTGAAAGTTGCCTTACACAGGTTTGTCAGTAATGTTGATATAATGCATAATGTTTCACAATTGACATTTTAAGCTTATTAACTCTATACATGTTTGAGGTTGAATGGAGAACATCATGCCTTTTGTGTCTACAGTGTAATATTTGCATGTTTGCTTTTGTGTGTATGATAAACAATGAATGATTCCCTTCTTTAACGTTTGTTTTGACTGTCTTTTTAGTAAAACTAAGTGGAATAGAAGACAGCAATCAGGATTTGAACCATACATACATATGTGATCAATATGTAGTTGAGAATACACATGAAATGCTTGATGTAGAAATATGTTTATTGTATGATTAATCAGAACCTTGAAAATATAGTGCATTAGAAAGGTATTGAAAGAAAATAATAATAATGATAATTAGTTCAGGGGTACAAGGAATTTAAAACAATTTTTGTTAACCTTTTATCAATGCAATCATTTAAAATCAATTGCCATTAGGTCAAAGTGCATAGTGCATTGAGGTTAATAGATCTTTGTGTACCATATGACCATCACGAACTTGATGTGTCAAAAAATAAAATACGTGTTTTTGCAATCAGCAGTCATTACATATTGGATCATATGGTTAGGATATTTTGAACAATATCCCAGGTGCCATGTGCATTTTATTGTTCAGCGATCATTGCTGCACTTAAGTGGGTTGTTTCAAGCAGGTCCTGCACCACCTTAAGGTATTTGCCGATTCGAGCCAGTTCAGAGGGGACCATAGTAGTTAATATCCCGATTGTGACAATGCTACAGGTTCTTAAGCCATAGATTAGAAAGAGTGGCTTTAATAATGTCAGCCTGGAGTGGAGTAGCGACGGGCATCAGCAGAGTAAATGTGAGAACTGATTCAAGTTTGTAGCCACACAGCCAGCACTTCACAACATTGGAGAGGAGCGATCAATTTAGATTAAAGTCTTTAATTTTTAGTGTCATCATCCTCACATTTGAGTGAGGCAAGCTTTCCGAATTGAGCAACTAAGGTATGGCTGTTGTTTTAGACTGACCTGGTGTTAATTGTCGTACGAGGCTACCAAGGCTTGTGAGATAGTCTTGATACATGACATGTTATGTTACACCTCTTACACCACAAATAAGGTTTCACTGTGCTATAATTTGTTTGAAAATGCCATGTCCAGTGGCATTACATTTGTTAAAAAGGTTATACCTCAAGGATTCAACAGAAGTTTGTATCATGGTCAATTTGGATATGTGATGGTAAGGTGTTCCAAAGAGAAGGATAGCCAGTACCCTAAAAAGATGTCTGCCAATACTCCTGATAAAGCAAAGATAAAGTAAACAGTCCCTGAGATTTGTTTTGATCCTCAACAGTTTTCTGGCCACATCATTTTGAACTTGTTGTAAACAGGTTATGGAATTATCACAAAGACTGGAAGGAACTGCATTACTGGGTTTGATGCTGGAGAAAAGAAATGTATTATCTATATCAATGTACAATGAGGGACCAATGAAAAGGAAGAACTGCTCATAGTTTATTGGAATGCCTCATTTTGTTACTGTACAAAGGGGTCAAAAACTTCCTACAACAGAGGGAGTCAATAGGAGACAGAAACTATACTAATTTTTATGAATTTATTGTAGGTTGGTTGATGAACGTCAATGCTGTGTAAGTAAAAAAGGTAAGTTCAGTTGCTCAAAGATTCTCTCATGGCCAGCCATTGTCCAGGCCAAAAACCAGGACTTTTGTACACCAAGGCTGCCTAGGTTTGATTCTGTCTCATGCCTCTTTGTTCCACTGCCCTACATTTCCTGCCTCTTGGTCTTGCACAGTGTCAGCCCTCCTTTCTTCCTTTAGCACTATTTCCCTATCTTGCTCTTACTCCTTGTTTTTTCCTTTTCTTTCTTCCTCATTCTTGTTCTACTTCAAAGACTGATAAGTGATAGTACCCACCACTGCCATAAACTAAGCACTCTAAACCACCTTCTGCTTGAAGACATGGACAAACAGATCTTCAAGTGAGATCCACCCAATTGATCATTTAAACTGCTCACAAGCTGAGGATCACATTTGTGTCATCCACTTCACACCAGACAAATGTCTTTACAAATGAATGAAGAAGATAAGCCAGGCCAGAAAACATTTATTAAACATCATAGACACAGCTAATCCTTGCAGTACTCTTTACATGACTAACCTGAAGGAGAACTGGAACAAAGCAACAGAAATACATATGAAGAGAACCTCTAACACATATGCAATTATCTTTACTACTCTGCCCCACAAATCTATCTTCCACCAAACACTAAAATAAAAGGGACTGGTCATCAATATTGAAGGGTGATGAAAGGTCAGACCTCTGACCATTACCATCCAGAATACACATGACAACCACTTTGGTGCTCTACCTCGGTCTAAAACTGACCCAGAATCCAATATTTTCTGGACTTCAAAGAAGTGATGCTGTTGGGTCAAGACAGCTCTGTCATATAGCTACTAGAAGTGGCAGGAGGTGAATGGGGAACAAGTAGTCTTAATCACCGCGCTGGGTCCTGTTAATGTGTCTTAAGCAGCACTCTAGGTTTTAAAGAACTTGGCACTTGGTGACCAATAAGACCAAAGTAGGCCATTTGTTTCAGTACAATGATGACCAAGGAAAGTTCCACTCACAAACGTTTTTGTTTGAGTCAGAACGTGTAATACTGTTAGCAATCTGTGGCTAGGAAACAACACATGAGATTGATGAGAACGCCTTCGTTGACGGCAATGTTATCTGTCCCTTACTTGTCTTTGCTATGCACGTGAATTAAATATTACATTTATATGTTCATTTTTTTAACCACACATTTCACAGCAAAGTGGGATAATAAAGAATTCTCACAAGTGCTGAATGGAACTGTATATTTTATATGGAAACTTTTGGGGTTTCTCCTATGTTGGGGAACAGTTTATATTACTGAATGGTTGAGTCTCTCTACTTCTGCTTTGGTTTCACTAGCATATGTCTGATTAGGGCTATACTCTCTATCTCATCAATAACTTATGATGTCTTTATTATGCTGGTCCTACATAGTGTTTTGTGTGCTTGAACATTTTTTAATGGCTATATGGATAAGGACTAAGTAGCTTTACCTTCTAGATATATAAATATAGAATTCCCATTGACAAGAATCATTTGTAATATTTATGGACCATAGATGTATGCATGTTTAGTCAGCACGACTGGCTCAAATAAGTGCTTTTTTAATGAAGTACTTTCCATTCTGCCTTTACTGTGTAGTCATAAGGGATTCATAATTATGACATAATGGAAATGCTCCATGATGATGTGAGCAATTTTAACTTTCAGATTCCCTGTTGTATCAACTCAGTCCAGGAATTTCCATGTTTTCACCTAATGAGAAGGAACAGCTTAACTCAAATTGAAAATTCACTTCATGAATATCAGTTTGCTAAATGAGCGAGCTAAGGGTGAGCTGTGCTTTATAAAAGTATATTTCTTGATTGAAGAACAACATATTCCTCCCACAAAGATGAAAGAGTGCTTTTACTGTTATAAATTCAGTGAATCTTGTTTTTTTAAAATGTGTGTTTCACTTTTAGGGATGATTTTTCAGACAATTAGGAACAACTGTAGTGTGCGCGTGCGTTTGTTAGTAGTTCCCTATTAGCAAAAAAATACATTGACACAAATGAGTTCCACTAACTATTATCCACAATACAATGTTCTCTCCAAGCTGCGTTGCTGTGGAAAATGACCCAATCACGTACTGCTAATCGTCACCACCATGCGTCTTTCTGCACACAATGTGTAGAGTATTTTATTGTTTGAATGTGTATACGTGGGCTTAAAGAGTGCAAAGCTATAGAGTGCTGTACAGGGTAAGAGGGTTGAAACAATGCGACATAAGGTGTCAGAAAATCGGTTATTAATTTTAGGGTGGAACTCCTACTAATTTAATAAGCACAATCCTCGTAGATACCCGCGCAGTTCAAAGTTAAGCTATGCTCAGACCTTGATAGCTATGGCAAAAGTAGCAGGCAGTTCCCAAGAGGAAGATGTGCTACTTTTAAGCAGAACCAAAACAATACTGTTTGGAACATAATAAAATTGAATTCCCAAAGCAGATTTGGAAAGTCAAGAATAAACTTCAAAGCAATAGGACACAAAATGCTTATAAATAGACAAAGAGAACAGGAGATATGCAATTTTAAAGTTGTAAGGCAAAGAATGAAAATAAATGGCAAATCATGAATGAGAGCCCATGTTCATGATCAGCTGAGACCTAGTCACAATTTCAGGCTGACCTCCATGGAATGGAATTCAGGTAAGCCTAGTGCGTCATATCAATGGGACATTTTACCTTGAAACTTTGATACTGATCTAGTTCTCAATATCCTTCAGTGGGGCCACAGCAGACTGCTGAACCTGGCAACGGCCCCTCAAAGTCATATGAGCCCCAGCCTTCAGTATTTGTGCCAATGTCTTCAAGCAGGGCAAACGTCAGATTTTGTAACCTCCAGTGACTCTATGAAGCTGGGAAGGATTAATAGCCATTGCTATGTCCAAATATCTTTGCTTATATTTAGTGAACATTTTAGGTTCCTAAAATCCTGAGGGCTCCATGAGGCTGATACCTTCATGAGGAGGTGCTTATGACGTGTTTTCTTCATACAGAAATCAGAGTGGGAAGAACCTAAATATCTTGGCCAGCAAAAATGATCATTTTTCTAGTTGCCTCTGAACCTTAGTCCGGTCCTGCAGAGGTTGAAACACTGACTTTGAGCTCAATATTGTCTTGATGCTGGGAAAGTTACTCATTGTTTCTTCTAAAGCCCCCATGGCCTTGGGGGAGGTTTCTAAGTGCCAAGTCGTGCTCCAGCCTGGGTTTTCTCAAGGAACACTGTAGGCTAAACACATCTGGGCAACTGTATCTACTTCAGAAGAGGAAGCAATTCTGCCTTTTGTGGTTCTGTATCAGTGAACAGCAGGTCAGCCAAATGATTCCTGGAGAGCAATTTAAACTCCTCGGTGCAAGTTGAGATAAGTACTTCTTTAGTCTTGCCCGAAAGGTAGAAAGAAAGTTTTTTTCCCTTGCTTGTAGAGTTCCTCTACATCCATGGATGGGCTGAGGGAGTGTAGTTGGTTGAGATTCCCTCATTGTCCATGAAAATGGGGAACACCCACTAATGATAGTGCTAGTGCTGTATGTGTCCACGCTATCTATTTTACAGAAGCAGCCCCTTCTGTAATACCAAAGTGCCACAGGAGTGCACAAACAGGTGCACATGCTTGTTGTGCTCCTGGGGCACTCTTTGTAACTTGACCCCTGATGTCTCAATCACATAGGAGCTGCTACTCTGCTCTCTTGAAGTAGTGTGCAAGACAATCCTCCAACAATTGTGTGGCACATAAAGTCGCCTTACAATAGAGTGACTACACATGGACCAATACCAGGCACTCCTGCCCTGTCCAACTCCTTAGACCGGTCCTCAGAGATTAAACTCCTCATGTTCACAACCAATATATGCCCTCACACTCAATTTAAGCTACATATTTGGTTGCAGTATCAAAGTAAATGTTTTTAGTCAATGATGAAATATGTAACATTTCTATGTCCCAATCCACCATCCCAAGACACTGTTGTGTAGTTTGGTTTGTGTTAGTTTGATCTCTATATTGTGGCCCCACAATATTTTCCTCAATATTTTGACACACCACAGTGTGAAGCATGTGAGTACTGTCAATGTTTTTCTTTTTGAATGATTTAAGTACACAGACCATCACAGCCAGATGTACATGTACATCTACTAGGGCTAATATTTTGAGTTATACATTTTTGTGGATATGACAGATGACAGCAAGCCTGCTGTGTTTAAGCGGCTTTGTAGCCTAGTTAATGCTAGTAATATGGTTTTGATCTAGCATCTCTTCTAAATCTTCCTAGATGTTTTAACTGGTAAAGGCTGTTAGAATACAATTTGCTGGGCTTTAAAGAGCGCCATTTCCTGATGAAGTCTGGAACCATAGCATTTAGGAACTTTACATTGAATGACCTATAAATCCATTAAGTACTGCTGTGTACCTCGCCCTATTGTGTGCCATCCATTTTAGCTTCTTTCGTATTATATGCAATATAAGGGGATGCATCTGATCCTTACACAAACCAAACATACCCAGAAGGGAAAAGTTTGGAAGGGCAAACTCGGCCTTTCCTGAGTTATCCAGCCGTTCAACTCACTAGAAGGACATTTATCTCCTCCGTGCTGCTATGCTAGCACTACAGTTCCCTTAAACAACTGAGGTGAGGACATAGAGTGACACGGTTTAATACAGAAGTATGTTGAGATTATGAAAGAGGGGTCCTTCCAACATATCCTCAGCTACACGTGGGACCAGACACACAGCTGAGCCTGAAAAACACCTGGTAACATGGAAGAACATTGGCATGCAAATATAATGTGGTTGCCACCTGCGTATGATTGCAAATGGTGAAAGAACTCCCTGCTTGGTTATGGCTCAAGTCTCTTTGAAACTTAAGAGGTCCACCTAGCTGCACAGGAATGGCCATCTCCATGCGGACCCCATTGCCATGGGGGGTCCTGAAGGAGACCTTTCGGGACCACCATGCACAGCTGTATTAACATGAGCAGCAGTAGGCAGTGACTTTCTATCCTTTATGATGCTGTGTTTACTTAACATCTTTTCAAGCTTAGGTACCTTGCATGTGTCTTAGCCTGTAAGCATTATGTTCCTTTGAGGCTGAAACATTGAATCTAAAGCATATGTGAAGCCCAGCAATAAACTTTTATGTTTGGACTAGCTAGTCTGCTGTGCTAAACCTGCATGCCAGAGTTTTTCTTGGGGGGGAAATATGTGGAGTATTATTATGCCAAATGTATAAAGACTTCCCCTTTATGTAAAGAACTGCAAATAAATCTGGCCATGTTTCAGAGTTTGCTTCCCACGACATAGAACAAACAGGAGAATTCTACCGGTACATCTGTCAATTTCTTGCACCCCTTTTTACTTGTACTTTGCCACTAAAACAATTGTAAATCTTTCTAACATCCTTTGGCAAAGCTTGTGCTATGTGAAGTTGCATAAATAGATAAGTAAATGAAACATTAACTGTAATGCACCTTTTTCTTTTGCCCAGAGCTTCTAGACAACACCACTGGATGCTATTCGTCTTCTCTGGTTACTGGACCTTCACTTCCCCATACATCTACCCATCCCTGCATTAATATAATCCCAGCATTGTCTTTCCTGTACCAGTCAATTCGTAGACAGGTTTTTTGCATCCTCCCTTGCATTCTGCATTGCCTTACAGTGTTCCAATAGCCAGCTGCCCCTACACCACCAATAACAGGGGAATAGACCAGAAGAAACGTGTTCTGTGTTAGGAAGATCCAAGTATCCAATCGTAGTCACTATTTGCCTTGTTTCCAGGAGTTTCAAGAGTCTCCCTTTTTAGCTGGTGAATCACTTAGTAAAACCCTCCTGTCTTACATGTTTTCTTACCCATAAGGCTCAGAGGCTAGATGATAACCTGATAGACAACTTCTACTTGCATATGCACAGCAGCTCTTTGGCGGTCAATTTTAATGATATTGTAATAGGAGTCTACAAGTAATAGCTCTGGTCTTTGCTGCATTGTAGCCTCAAGAGTGTGCATGACAGGCTAGTAATTCAGTTTTAATATAGCATCTCTCCTGAAGAATCCTTGACACTTCAGTTGCTATAGCCATAGGTTGTCTGTATACCATTTACTAGGGTACCATTCACTGAATAAGAGCAGAACTGTAACATTTTGTGCCTTGATATGTTTGTGTGGTTAGGCGGTTGAGATATCAGTAGCTGTTTCCACATGAGAGCCAGGTATCTTGAGGAGCCATTGGATGAAAACCTTGGGCTTCATTTTGTTCACGTGTCTCTATAAGGAAAGCTGGTCAATGTTCATTGGGAATCTTAAATCTACTACCTAGCTCACCTTCAATGTAGAATTGACAATATAGTGATCAGGCCAGGAGAGCTGGTGGAGCTCTAAGAACTTAACTTGGGTACTAACAAGAACAAAAGGGGAAGACTATGGCTGTCTGTACTGGATGGAGTATCTGCCCAGATAGGTAGAACACTTAAGATGGCAGCTTGATCATAAATAGTCAGAATGCATTGGGCCAGACCCAGGGACATTGGAATTAAATGAAGCAATACATTTGTGAGTGGACGATATATATCATTATAGACCAGGGAAGAGGTAGAGTGGTAGGTTGTTGGGAAGTTGGTCTTAGGATGTCAGAAAATGCCATAGCCTTGTTTAGAATGGTCACAGTATGTCATTTGTAAGTCAATATTCTACACTGGAAAGCAAAAATGCGTTTAGAAAAGCTACTATGTATAAAAGATGGGCCACTATTATGCAAGTTATAGCCAACAAGTTGCAAAGAACTCCCCCAACATATAAATGATGTGCCACTGTAATGCCAGATTGCTAAAATATGCGAAGGCCACAACATGCAAGTGTCAATTACTAATGAAGACCTCCACTTTATTCCACTGCAGCCATACACATAGAGGTGCATGCACACACAAACACACACCCATACACATATGCACACACAGACTTAAGTGTACGATAAAAGATGCATGTTGCTGACACATATAATTATTACACACACATGCAGACATACATTTAAAAAAATCCACAGTGGGAGTGATAAGCAGGAAAAGAGAGTTCACTCAGCTTCTTATAGCAATACAAAAGCTTCTCCCCAACCTGCATGTGAAGACCCTATATTGAAGCTGCCGTCTACTAGTACATCAGTGGAGATAACATACTGCTGAAGGAAACTAGCTGTTGAGGGTCTAAATATACTTTTTTTAAGAGACTCTGGTATTGAGAATGGCGTGGTTATTTCGCATACCGTTACAACGCAAGCCGGAAAAACGACTTGCGTTAAGGGGGAAGAAGGTGTTGGATTTAAAATCCAACATCTTCCTTAGTGTCCGCACAGACTGGAGTTGGAATAGTAAATTATACTATTCCAGCACCCAGTGCCCCCTTCAGCAAGTTGTGGTTCCAACTTGCGTTGTAACGGTATGCGAAATGACAACGCAGTCATTGTAACGACTGCGTTGTTACATGCGAAAAAAGGATATATTTTCCCCTTGATGTCTTTCTTTTTTTAATAGACATTTATTCCATCTGTCAGCTTATGATCCTTTCCCCTGTGTCCCTTTCTCATTTACTTACTTGTAGAGGGATGGTGATCCTGTTTTTTTATTGGACGCTGTGTAGGCCCAACATCTAACATGGAATTCTGGGGGTTGATATAGAGAAGTTGGGAGTAGCAAGGCAGGAGTGGGCTAACCGGGTACAACTGGAGATGGGAGGCGACAGACAGTGGTGAAGGAAGAGGCATGCACATGCATCAATAAATACTCTATACCTTCAAATACCAATACCCATTTCATTGGCTGAATTTCTCAAGGCCATACGAGTGAGAGCTGGTAGTAGGTGCCTGGCGACTTAGTTGTTATCAGGTTGCAATGTAAGAAGGCTCACTCCATGTTAATCTAGGAAAAGCTGCCAGTTTTGGCAATATTCATGCTGCCACCACTTTCTCATAGACACACACAGAACATGAAAAATCTGTGCATAATTGAAGATGGACACTCCTGAAGTTCCTGTCTCTGCCATTGAGCTGCTCTGCTGCTCTTCTACCACTAGGGATGGCAGGGGGAAAGCTGCAAAGTATTGTCCCCCTTCTCAGTTGATGACATTCTCTCTATGACCTTCCCATGGTTGATAATCCGATGACCAGTATGCATTTTATTTGTTGCGGTTTTATCTTTGCAATGATCACAATACATGAGCCAGAATATCAAACAATCTAAAATCCTAAAATACAAATGACTCTTTACACCGTAACATTTGTGATATCTGCACAGCCAGAATGGAAATGACAGTATCACCAATACATCAAAAAACTGAAAGTCAATTGCTTTAAAATGTCAAAAGTAGGGGGGTCATGGTCTGACACCGAAAGAAGATGGTGGCTGGTTTGCGCTTCTCCGTCTGGGACTCGAGGACTTTTTCGAAGACAGGCGGCGTCGGCTCCCTGCCACCTCTTATTTCGCCAGGAATTGCCTCCCGAACACCGCTGGATTCCGATGGTGTTTCCTTCAAACAGCGTGGTAAGTCCGATATTGCCTTTTTCTTTTGAAATGTGCGGCACGTTTCCTTGACTCGATTCGCAGCCGCCATTTTGTTTTGTTTCTCTGACAGGCATATTATCAGTACCGCTATACCGATATTTTTAGTCACAGACAACGTGACCTTACTTAATATTTAATATTTCTTCTTTTTGACTTCTTTTTGCCAATATTCCATGGGCATCTCTTCCTGCAGGATATTTTATTAAACTAAATGACTCTTTCAATATTGGATGCCGCTATTCCTCTTTTCTCTACACGGCCAGATTTATTTGCATTATGGCTATAGTACTAATGCATGATTGTAAGTGAGCTTTTCGACCTCTGATCCTGTATTTTACTTGTGGCTCGCCCATCAACACCTCTGCAAATGTAAAGGGCGGACAAATATTAATAACAACTATTTTTATTGACCTTTTGCTCTCAGTGTCTACAGTCAGAGTTCAATATTTTGCAGCGGCTCTACAAAAATACTTTTATTATTCGAGACATAAGGGATCTGTAAAACTGCGATATTACCTTATCATATTGTGTCATTTTTAATCTATAAGCGATATGTGCTCTATATTAACTGCTGCAAATTTGTGCAATTTTTATAATCCTATTACTGCAACAGTCATGTCTATGGGGAGGATTATCCACTTCATCATCCTGTGCCAAATCCTCCTCAATTCTTTCCTCTAATCCTTTTTCAGTGTTGCAAGGAGATATGGAAGATTCAGATAATTTTGCACATTCCCAGCCCAAAGAAACAGCTAACATATCGCCAACATATACTACTTCTACCCCACAATCCTTCACATCAACTGGGAAGAATACGCCCAAGACATCAACCTCTTCGAAGTTGTCATCAATCAAGAGAGTTAAAAAAGATCCTCCTTCACCAACTGTCTCTCCTCCACCAATATCTGTAGATCTAATGCTAGAAGTTACTGGAGCTCTTAAACCACATATGGAGGAAACGAATATCCACTTGCAAGCCTTGGAAGATAAATGGTCGACTCTTGACAATTGAATAAACTCAATGGAACATCAAATGGACTCACTGCAACTATCTTCTCAACAGATTCACCCCATGAAAATGGAAATTCTACAATTGCAAAAACAAGTGGAGACTCTTGAAAATCGAGGCAGGCGTAGCAATTTACGAATTTATGGTTTATCCGAAGGATTGGAAGGCTCCAATCCCATCGCTTTTTTCCAATCATTTTTGCCACAAGTTCTCGATCTTCCTGAAAGCCCACTACTAAATATACAGCGAGCACATAGACTTGGAAGTCCACTTCAAAACTCCTCTACCCACCGTAATCCGAGAGGTGTTATTCTCTATTTTTTGGAATTCACAGATTTGTTGAAAGTCTTACAAGCAGTTAAAGTCAAGCTACACATAACTTGGCAAGGTTCTCAGTTATTCTTTTCTCAAGATTATGCGAAAACTACAGCAGATAAACGGAAGAGTTTCCTTGCAATGCGCACTGCAATACGTACTATGAATGCCAGATTTGGCCTGATTCATCCTTGTCTATTTAAAGTAACTTACAAGAATAAAACAACCACCTACGAGGATCCTACCTTGCTTCAATAATTTATCAACAATTATAGAAAGGAGTGCATGATTTTACAAGATCATCCCATGCTTGATCTTCTCTTTTTTCTTGCTAATGTTATTGATTATAGTCTTACAAGCGTTCTCACGAGTGTCTAAAGATTATATGTTTCTATATTCTAGGTGCCGTCTTCCCTAATCCATCCATTCCTGTGTAGTCCTTTTGAATCCCCATCTCCTCGTGGTTTCCCCTGGAGTTTCGTGACTGGTTTTCCATCTTTTCTTCTTGGTTTCAACACCCTCCATCCATGTTTGAGTTTTTGGTATGTGTTTTTGTCGTTTTTACCTGTCCTATTTATCTTATTTCTTTCTTTCATTTTCTTTTTCTACTCTCCCCTCTATTCCTTTTCTTCTTTTTCTTCTCTTATTTATCTTAATATTTTCTATTTCATATCTTATTTCCTTAATGTTTGAGTGCTTATTTTTCACTCTTCTGTTTATTGCAACTTTTCTATTGTTTACCTGTTATGCTGTAATGCTTTTCCAAAGTTATTCTTAGTTTTTACAAATAATCCATGACATTACGTATTGTTTCATGGAATGTTAAAGGTTTGGGTACACCTATTAAGCGACAAAGAGTTCTTGCGCATTTATCTAATCTTAGATCAAATATTGTATTTTTACAAGAAACACACTTAGTTGCTTTAGAAGTTCTTAAGCTTAAGTGACAATGGGTAGGATTTTTTTGTTTTCTTCTCCTGGTACCAGCTAAAGAAATGGGACTGTGATTTTGTGTCAAAAAAAATTGAAAGTGACTCTTCTATCTCAAAACTCAGATGACGAAGGACGTTGGTTAATTGTTTACCTTACAGTTAATGAGATACCTATTACTTTGTTTAATGTCTATGCTCCTACAAAACCTGATAATAATTTTTGGACACATATCCCTACTCTCTTGATGTCTGTTTCTACTCTGTATGTTGTTTTTGGAGGCGATTGCAATTTAATTGTTGATCCCTATATTGACTGCACTTCCAAAACACCTTTTATTTCCTCTCCCATACACCAGTATTTTACCAACCTACTTTCCCATAGATCTCTTGTTGATTCATGGAGATTTTATAATCCACAACTTTGTGAATACACTTTCTTCTCACCTACTCACTTCTCACAATTACGTATCAATCATTTATTTGTTTCTAAAGCACTGACACATTCTTTACTACATGCTGATATTGGTTCTATATTGATTCTATATTGATATTAGATCATGCTCCTGTGATAGTGGACTTGGAGTTGCTTCCACTTAATGTTACCAATAAAAGATGGCGCTTTAATACCTCTTTATTGGCCGACCTTACCTTCACTTTTTCTTTTGAAAACTACTTCTTCAACCGTAACATATCTTCTGTATCATCCTTTTCAATTGTTTGCGATCCTTTAAAGCTTCAGCCAGAGACTTTATTATTTCTTATGTTGCCACTAAAAATTGTCTTAATTCCCGCAAAGCCAACAAACTCCTCAAAACTATCAAGTTATTGGAATCACTCTATACAGTTACAAAATCTAAAGCCGACCTTAATAACCTTATGCGAGAAAAATTTAAATATAAAAAACTTTCTATGGAAAATGCCTCTGCCTATCTCCTCCGAGGTAGTGCATGTTATTATGGCGGCCAGAACAGAACTGGAAAACTGCTTGCTTCATACCTTAAAATCAAAAAAGACCGTAATAATAATGACTATGTCCTAAATTCCAATTCTTCTCCGGTAACCAAAAATTTAGAAATCTTAGAAGAATTCAAGAAATATTATACTTCTCTCTTTACCATTTGAAGATCACCCAGCCCCTAGAGACATTCAAAATTAGCTTGCCTCCATACCAAAGCAATTTTCCACAGATATTGATTTTTCATCATTGGAGCAAGATATCACTATGAAGGACATTTCCCATGCACTGAAACTTCTTAAGCCTGGGAAAGCTCCTGGCCCAGATGGATTCCCTATGGAATTGTATGCCCATTTTTCCAAATCCCTCCTTCCTTATCTTCTTTCTTTATTTTCACACTTCATCACTTCTAAAGTTTCTAGTGGAACTTTTCAAGATGCTCTCATTTGCCTAATCCCAAAGAAGGAAAGGATCTTCATCTTTGCAAAAATTACAGGCCAATTTTGTTAGTTAATTCCAACTATAAAATATTCTCCAAAATTCTCGCTCTCCATCTTGAACCCCTTCTTCAATCTATTGTGTGTAGAGAACAATCTGGTTTTATTAAAGGACAAAATATCTCCGATAATACCAGCATGTTCTTCAATATATTACACAAGGCTAATAAATAATCTCATTCATTGGCAGCTCTTTCTCTAGATGCGGGAAAAGCTTTTGACCGCATGGATTGGTCATTTATTTTCCACACACTAACATGGTTTGGCTTTGGCCCCAAATTTATTTCTTATATCTCTCTATTATGCTCTTCTCCCAAAGCTTCTATTTTCACCAATGTTTCCACTTCTGAATATTTTACTTTACAAAGAGATTTCCGTCAAGGTTGCGCTCTCTCCCCACTCTTATTTATCCTCGCTCTAGAACCCTTCCTTGAAAGAATGAGACAAAATTCTATCATATATGGCTTTCAACATGATAATTTCCATGTCAAAATGAGTGTCTATGCAGATGATATTTTATTATATATCTCTAAACCAGAACATTCTATACCCGCTTTTATTGCAGAGGTTCAGACCTTCTTTTCCATTTGTGGCTATAAGTAAAATCATGATAAATGTGAAATTCCTCCTCTTAATATTTTTTGCTTTAAACAAGATTTTGCTCTTACTAATCTCTAATGGAACCCCCACAAGATTAAATGTTTAGGTTGTTGTTTTGCCCCCTCTATTAAACAAACGCTATTTTTAAACATGACTCATGTCTTACCAACATTATCGACATCTATCTCTAAATGGCATCTGTCCTGGTGGGGCAGACTTGATATGATTTAAATGATGCTTGCTCCCATCGTTTTTTACATGATCTCCACTACTCCTCTCAGCTTTCCATCCTATTTCTTCAAAAACCTTAATTCTATTGTATCTACTTTTTTGTTGAATAAAAAGAAAGCTCGCTTGTCCCTTGCCATGCTTAAACGCCACAAATCACATGGTGAAGTTAACTTTCCTGACTTCCAATTTTACCATAATGCCTTTCTTCTTAAGCAACTTCTTTAACCCAATCCACTTCTGCCTTTCTTCCATCATGGACAGACTTAGAACTCTCTTTCTTATCTCACTTCTCTTTTACAGAATCGTTAACATTTACTCACAAAACACGCTTTTTATCTTCACCTATATATAGAACGGCCCATAGACTCTAACATTCTTTTCTCATCTCTCACCTTTCCTCCAAAGATCAATTCCTTAATTCCTCCATCTGGCATAATCGCTTTCTTAAAATAAATAACAAGCCAATATTTTGGAAAGCTTGGTGAGACAAGGGGTTACGTTGGATTCATAAACTTTATTCTAATGATACTCTAATTACTTTTACTGAAGCACAAACTTTATAATTTACTAAATTCTTTCTCCGCCAAGTTTAGGGGCATATTTACAAGGCGGCGATAGAAAATTATCTCCGCTTTTGTGGCTGTTTTCGGCCGAAAAGCGGCGATCATTTTATCGCCTAATTAGCAAGGTCACGCTGATGCGTGAAACCTTGCATTAGCGTACGAAATCTTAACGCCCAGCTTTGCACCTCTAATGAGATGCAAAGTGGGCGTCCCTGACCTGACATGACAGGAGAAATGTCGCTAAGTGACATTTCTCCTATCATCAAGCCCCACACTATGAAGCATAGCGGCAAGAAAAGTGGCGATAACCCCTGTTATCGCTACATCCTTACGCCTGCTTCAGGACTGACTTAGCCATGATATCCTATGGAAGGTGGATATCATGGCTAAGTTTGTGGGGCCCTATCAACAAGCTAACGCCACATTTCGTGAGATTATCGCTGGGTTTCCAGCGATAATCTCATGTTAGGCAGTTAGCGCTAGGATTTTTATCGCTTTTGAGATAAGCATTGCTAATAGCACGCTATCTCAGCGATAAAAATCCACGCTAGCCGGCGATAATTATCCTAGTGCTAAGTGCGCTTAGCGATAATTATCGCCGGTTGTTGCTGATATGCCCCTTAATCTGTTGACACAAAACATCTCCTCATCCCTATCATAAATTTCTTCCACTCCACCTTCTACATCTTGTCACTGTAATATACTTCCAATTGTAAGTGCTCAACCTAGTGCCTCATTTATATATAAGTCTATTACCACACCCCTCGATCCTAGAGCTAAAACTAATATAGAACTCCAATAGGAACATGAATTCAATACATCATGGCCTATTAAATGATGGTCAAAACTTCATAAATCTTCTAGGTCTGCAAGCACAACGCAAACTCTTTTCTTTATTTACAATCGACTTATGTATACTCGAGTGTCTTTACATAAATGTACTTCCTCTTCCTCCCCAAATAGCTGGTCTTGTAACGATTCCCATGCTGATTTATATCACATGTTAGTTTCCTGTCCCTCCACTCATCAATTCTGATTGAAGATCTGGTCTCAGATTAATACCATTTTCCACACACACTTCCCTTATTCACCTGTAGATATTTTCCTGGCTTCTCTATCTGACCATTGGCATGATTTTCCCTCTAACACAGATATTGTATATTTATTGATTGCAATTGCCTTCCAACAAATACATAAGAATTGGAAACAAGCTACACAACTTTCCTTTCAAGCTTGCTGGTATGGTGTTTGCAATAATCATCGACTTTATCGTGCATATGTTTTCCTTATCATTGCTCCTGAAAAGACAATTTATATGGTCCCCTGTAATCACATTCAGAGATATGTCAGCACAAACATTTGCTCGTCATCACCACTTAGTAGAAGAAGTTCCCAAACCACCATGATTTGTTTTTTATTGGCTTTTATGTATATATTTACTTACCCATAAAACTTGTTTCTCCTCTCCCTCTAATATTTTATTACAGCTAATTCTATAAAATGTTGACATCTTTTTATACTGTATTAAGATTAAGCCCTCCTACTTTTATATTGTACATGTTATTATATTTACTATTGCACATTTTTCCTCTTCCCCCCTTTTCCTTCTTTCCAGAGTTACATTATCTTTTCTCTCTATATACAACTATTTTATTTTGAATGTGTTACTTTATGGACTTGTTTATACTTGGTTGTATTTTGTCCAAAATAAAGTTTCTTTGTTTAAACTAAAATGTCAAAAGTACCGGATGGCACTGCAAAAAGAAATCTGCACAAAAGTGGGCCTCTTTCTGAAAATGTATTTTAATTACAGTCTCATTGCATTTAATGGAAGACCAAAAAAATACCAGAAAACAACTTAACTTGTTCATATCACAAGAATCCCTATATGACAAACAACTGTGAGACTTGACATTTTACGAAATCAAGGGCCTTTTGGAGAATTTTTACGGGACCCAATTATTTTCCATGAGGAGAGACCCCAAAAGAATAAAACTTGTCACAAAAGAATAGTCCATTCTTTAATGTCGTATTATCAGCTGGTCCTGGGTTTGCCTTTTTCCTACAGGAAATATTGATACCTAATAGGAGCATTTATTAAATTAGTGGGAAGGGACCTATTGGGCAAAATATTATCTGAGGTTCAAATCAATGAATTGTGACATGCATCAAACAGATGCCCACCAACATCTAACAATGCTGATTGCACCTGCTTCAGCACGCTGGTAGATTTGATTCTCTTCCTAATGGACTGTCAGTCCCAGTCTACCCTATCTCCACCCATATCTAAAACTGTCCTTGCCCACAATGACAAGTCATTCATCATTGATGATTGCCATGTTTTCATTGCAAGACGCTAGGCAATTGAGGACCTTCACAAGACAATGGCTGCGTGCAAGTATAGACTGCATGTCTATTTACTTAGGGGATTATACTCTTGTTCCCTTTATACCCACTTTGTGAATATTCGTTCATCCTAGGAATACCGAGTGTCCAACCTCATTCTCTTCCAATCTGCGCGTGCAGTGCCTGAGATGCTCCCTCCCCAGCTAGAACACCACCTCAAGGGAGTTCTGTTCTCTTGAGCTTTTGGCCAGTTTCTGAAAAAAAAACATGCCCAGGGTTATAAAGTAGGCTCCTGCAGCTCCTGCGGTGCATGGGCTCCAACCTTCAAGCACCCCCTAATACTTCAGGTGCCCCATTCCCTACCAGTGAATATCTGTGGTATAAGGGAGACTCAGGGGCCCTCTTCAAATTCTGCAGGGTGGTCCCATCATTTACCTTACTCCACTGCCCCATGCCATTGATAATGATACTATATAGCCACTGCTATTACTCACATAGAAGTGTTTTATATATATAGCTAGGTGCAAGGGTGCCTGTGTTGAGGGGAAGATTGCTGATGTGCAGGAAGGTCCCCCTTCCAGCACATAAAAAATCTTTAAATGCCGTTTTGTAATTTCTAATGCAGCACACATAGAAATTGCAAAACTGCATTTTTTAAAAAAATGTTTGTTTATGTGCAGGAAGGGAGACCTTCCTGCACATAAACAATCATAGGCAATTTGCTTTTTCTATGTGTGCTGCACAAGGCAGCACACTTGGAAACAGCAAAAACGAGGAGAAATAAAGCACATCTCCTTATTTCACCTGTTTGAGACCAGGTTTTCACTGGTCTTAATTTTGCCACTGCCTCCTATTTACGCTGCCCTTGTAAATAGGATCCAGCGTCATAATCAATGGGTGCTGCAGTGGAACGCCCATCACAACACCCATTGCCGTCCCCTTTCACATTAAATACAGTGTGAAAGGGGGCCTTGTTTACAAGGCAGCCTTAAGTGGCTTAATGCTGCCTTGTAAATAGGGCAAGGCCCCTATCGCCACCACAACGTCACTGAACGTGACATTGTGGTAGTTATAGGGGCTTGTGAATATGCTCCTCAATGTCTTATTTTTACTTGTCATCATTTGCAAATGGTCTACTTGTTTCAGCACCTACTGAATAACTTGGTGAGACAGTGAAGCACCCTGGACAGGAGGTGCCCCACACATGATTCCTTTTCCAAGAATCCTGTGACTACTATATTAAAATTTGGGGAGATGAACAGAAAAGAGGCCTCCATTGACTTGACCCTTCTGGGCAGTGCTTAATTTGAGCCTGTGGTTTCGAGTGCTCGTCACCAGCACTTAATTGGTAACACTGGCACTTATGGCAGTCTGCCACATGGTGACACTGTTTGTCTTATTTAAAGATCAGCATAACAACAGTTGTTTATTAATACAATATACATAAAAAGACTAATACCTGCTGCCCAAGCGATTCTTACAGCTTTGGGGGCCTTGAATAGAATGACTTGTCATACTTGCACACATGTAGGTGTGTGATGATTAATAGGTGTTTTGGTGCTGTCGTTGGCTGCACTGGTTAGGACAATGAATGGTGAAAGCAGCAGTGGCTGCCTGATGAGAGCCCTGGCACTTTTTTTATTTACAAATTAAGAACTGAAGCTGAAGCAGGCATCGCACACCTCTTCGACACTGCGTCAGCAAAGCTACAAATTTGAAATCACCACAACGTATACTATTATTGTATTACGTGATTCTTCACAATAATGTACTGACGTAAAGCGCTCTGATACCATCGGGTCAGGCAGCGCTATATAAAACTTAAAAAAAACAAAAAAAACTGCTTCTTGGGATTTTACTGATAAGAAAAATGGCGTATTTTGAAAAAGCAACAAACAGTTTTTTATAGCAAAGCTGTCAAAAGAAGAAAAAAAATTCTTCAGCTCTTTAATTTTACCAAAAAATCCTGTGAACCTGGGAACATTTTCAATGGTAATTACTTCCACATTTAAAAAAAAATCTTTAGCATTAAGCAGTATAGGTTAAAGGTTGTAGGAAAACATGAAATCATAGAGTCTTTCGCTTTATTTATTTTATTTAAAATTCACATCCACCAGGCAAGCACCATCGAGCATGTGGACCCTTAGAATAACACAAAGAACGGTTTAAGAAGATAAACACTGAAAACAACAGAGCTACGAGCATTTCATCAGGAATGGAGGGGCAATGGGTAAGGAAATGGAAGAAACAGATGGCCAGTGTCGAGGGATATTTGCAGGTTTTTTTCTAACATATCTCAAGGACCCTCTATAACTTTGCTAGTCAAATCCATAGCATCCCAAAGCTTTGTCTGGTAACCACATACAGAATATACTGAAGAACAATCATCTATTATCTGTGTTTCTGAGTACCCAGGCTTGGTTTAACATAGTTCTCTTGTTACCTGTTCTGGTCTAAATAGCCACATCAACTTATCTGTTTGTTGTTTTCGATTGCAGAGAGCACAGTAATAACTGTTGATGAATATTCTAAATGTTTTGCTTGCTGAATACCATCTTAAAGGTACATTTGATATTTATATTGATCTGATCTGAAGTTGTTTCCTTGTGCATATTTGATAAGAAGTATTTCATTGCAGACTGTAACGTTGTTTTATCAATATGGCAGTCATTCTGGTTGATATATGACTATATTAGAAGAAATATTGGCTTCATCAGTACTGAATATATGCATCAAGTCTGAGAAAAGATGAAAGAATGCTGGAACTAGAAAGACAAATCAAGGGCTCGAACTTTTGTCTACATGTAAGTATAAATTAAGTACATTCTGTTTCAATGTTGTTAAAATGCTAGCAGGTATATTTTAAATATGATTTCAATGTACATTCGTACTCTGTATGTCTATGTACAGTGCAACACACATGCCAAGTCAGACAAGAAAGAAGAAATGAAAGCATTTCTTCTTTTAATGGTTGCTTTCAAGTGGTGTTAATTTTTGGTGCAAACTGTGTCTATTATTGTTAGTAGATAGGATTTGCATCAAAAGCCATAGGTGGTACCATGGGAATGCCCACCTACCACCCATTGAATGCCCCCTTTGACTCAGAGTAACGCAATGCAAAGCAGCGCATTACTTTTTTCTTTTTTACAAACCAATGCAAATACCAATTTGTTTTGGTTTGTAAACGCCCCAAAGAGATTTTATGTTGGATGTGCGTTAAAAACGTAAGGCAAATCTTACACAAACCCTTTGTAAATCGTTGTCAATGCGGCTCAAACCACAAAGTTTATCGACTATCGCATAAAACAGTATATTTGCTGTGAAAATAGATACAGACATAGTGGTTAAACAGCTTTTAGTTGCCTAGTATCCAATTGCTAATAATCTATGCAGAAACTGTTCAAGTGTTATGTCTTGATGACACAAGAGCTCCATAATAGAGTTCCCAGCACAATATCATCATTCTCCGGCCAAAGAGGTGGGTACAGTCAATTCATAAGGCTCCGTTCCAATCCAAGATGCTATCTAAACATCCTGTGATGTTCCTTCTAGTTTTAGGGAATTCTCCATGTCTCATAGTTCTTCAGAAAGAGATGAAGCTGAACTGTATAATTATTCCTAACCCAAGATGGTGGGTACAGTGAATTCCAATTGCTACTTCACAGTCAAAGATGATTCTTACTTTTTGTTTGAGGCCCTTCGTCTTCAGTATAAAAGGCTGCTGAATTTAAGGGAATTTGGGCTTCACACTGATGATAGTATTTTTGTTGCATCCTTCGTTCCCTTGCTTAAGAATTTTGTTCCATTGTTTTTTCCTCAGGATTTTCCTTGGATTCAATAATCTATTAAAATCTCCTGATTCCAGGTTCTTTAATTTGAGTTTGGATAGCTGTATCCTAATACTCATCTTTCAACAACTTCTTCATCTGCCTGTGGAGGTTTTTCCCTCTTGGGTTTTTTATCCCTTGCAAACTTTCTTGAGGACATCGCCTTCTCACATATTGTTTGCTCTGTGCAGGTGGTATCACATTTTCAGGAGAGCCATGATACCCTCAAGCAGCACTAAAGTCAAGACAGAAGCCTCAGTCCAGTCTGAAATCTAATTCTAACAGGACAGGAAAGTGGTTAGCCTGACTCCCACGAGACTAGCATGAGGTTTCATCTGGCTTCCACCTCTGGTTGTATCTGGGGTGTTGGCCTCAAATTGGCATTTCTTTTCTTAGGTAAATAACTATACCAAGAGTTCTGTATCTTTAATCCCCCTTTCCTCTTCTTACCCTGACTTGACTGGGATTCTATTCGTATTGCCTCAGCTTAGGGATCCCTCCTTTTGGTCGCATCAATAAAGGTTTTTGTGTATGACACCTGGAACAAGAGCAATAAATGCTGCACTGGTGGTTTGGAAGAAGAATTTCAATATACTTCTTTCACTCACTATACAGAACTGAGAAATCAATGACTTAAACCAATATTAAAACACTATGACGTGTAGTGTAGAACAGAAACCTTAACGATTTGTGCCCAAGTCCAGCTCAGTACTGCTAAGATTCTCTTAAAAGCCTGATCATTTTTTTTATTTGTTTATTTTAATTTCAAACAAAGACATAATATAAAAAGTTACATTGAAAGACACTCAGTTAGCCGTAAATCAGCACAGTCACAGATACGTATTGAAAAGAAGCATTATAAAGCAGATTTAACACAATAAGTGAGTAGTGTCGCATCAAGTTTAGGTAGCCCGTTGTACCCTCCCACAGCACAGGATAAAGGAATGCAGTGCACAGTCTATTCCTAAGTGTCCCAGGGACTATCTGCAAATCTCTGGATCTGGTGTGTTCATGCGGTGTAATATGTCGTACCATCTTTCACCAGATCTAGCTCCAAATGAGTACTCAGATGTGTTCATTGACAATCACAGAGCTATTTTCTGAGTTGGTATTTCCGACCCCACCACCTCCTGAGTTCCTATAAACGCTGTACAGGGAACAAAAGTTCTTGGGACGATTTCGAGGGGGGAGGAGTTCACTGTAGTGCTCCGTTTGAGTGCAGCAGTATACCATGTCCCTCGCCCAATGTTTGACTGTGGGAAGCGGCCCTCGTATCCAGCAGATCGCAACTCTGCGTTTGGCTATTAACAGTCCCATGTCCACTAATCTATGAATCACCTTTGGTAGTAATTTAGAGTAGCCCAGCAGCGCTAGGGCTGGTTCCGACTCTAGGTCCTGCCCAATTATCGCAGTCAACTTTGAGAAGGCGTTTTCCCAGAACTTTGCGATGCCAGGGCAGCGCCACGACAGGTGTATAAAATCTGCTATGTTCTCCGCACAGCGCTCAAATTTGGGGTCCTCTCTAAGACCATAACTGTGTAGTCTTTACGGGGTACAATATACCCTGTTTAGGTTTTTAAAGTGGGTCAGTCTGTGTCGCCCATTAAGGGAGACCCGCCTGGTACTGGTACAGCAATACTTCCAAGTCTCGTCGTCTATGTCACTGTTTAGGTCTCTCTGCCATGCCAGGCGGGCTTTAGTAAAAAAGTTATTTCTATAGGACTGCGTTAGGTTATATATTGTAGATACGAGCCTCATTGGTTCTTTAGCTTTAATGATTAGTGTAAGGGTGTCTAGCTCCGGCAGTTCCTCCATGTCGCTTCCCAGAAGTTGTCCCAGTGCATGTCGGGTCCTGTGAAACTGGAATCGGGTGAGGGGGACGAGCCTAGCTTCCTCTCTATCTAGACTGTCCCAATTCCTTGCCATGCTGCCAATAAAGAGGTCACCTATTGTTTGGACCCCCATAGAGCGAAGCGCCCTCACTACACCCGTTTTTCTGCACGAAGGCAGCCATTGGCACCACTCCAAAGGGGCCAAGGGAGAATTCATAAAAGTCCCAGATTGAAGTTTAAGGAGACGATGCCTTGCGTGAGTTGTCGCATTGATTGAATCTAGTAAGCAAGTCCTTTGATCCGGAGGAGTAAAAAGCATCATGGGCAGAGGGCGAGGGATGGTCACCTCTCTCTCAATGCATAAATGGGGCGTATCAAGTGGACCATGTATCCATTGGTAAGCGTGTGCGCATTGTGCCGCCATATAATACATATCGAAGTAAGGTGCACCCAGTCCTCCCATATGGTAAGGTAATGTGAGTATTTGCCATGCCACCCTGGGTTGTTTGTCTGCCCAGGCCACCTTGACCAAAAGCTTGATAATTAATCAAAATCTCAGTAACTTGAAATAGTACAACTGGGCCTTGCATGGCATATTCTAAAAAATTCCATTTTTGATTTTCCGGAACTCTGGATGAGGTTCCTTCAGAATAGAAAAGAATCAAGGTGCAGCAGCCTCTTAGAAAATGCAGACACATGCAGGTTATTTGTTAACTATTTGACTGGCTGTCAGCCTTAGGGTGGTCTTCAGCCCAAACGTTCTGTGTTGCTGAATATACGTTTGTTGGCCTTAGGACTCTATTCCCTTTAACACTGCTAACTCTTGCTGAGGTTTTTGTACTTACTTGTAATTCATGGTAAATTTTGCCCATTCCTGTTTGGCATATTTAAATTACTTGTACGCCCCTAGTAAGGTGGTATACCATATACCCAAGGATGGTAAAATAAATTATCCTAGTGAGCCTACAGTACTTATTGTGCCACCAACTTACATATCCCCTCAAATACATGTTCCAGGCCTGCCATTGCAGCCTGTAAGCAGTGTTAACTTGCCAATTCAACCCCTTGCCAGGTCTAAAACTCAATTTCAAGTAAATTTGCCAACCCTAATTTAGGCCCTACATGTTCTGAAATCCTTCTTAATGTAAAGTTGAATTTTAAGTCACAATTTTGAAAGTGTCGCTTTCAGAAAGTTGGCATTTCTCCTAGCCATTTGGTGTTTGCAGCCTGTTTCCTGGGTCACATGACTAGGTGTAGTTGGCAGTTGGACTTTATGTATTCCTTCAAAACAGCCACAGAATAGAGGGTCTGGGTGTTGGAGGCAGGATGGGCCATCCAAAGCAGGATGGAGGGGCAAAGCTGTGCACAGCCCTACTTGCATTTCAAAGACCCTTTCTCAGCTCACACACTAAGAACATCACACAAGCCTATTGTTCTCCCAGACAGAATGGGACCATGTCAAGGAGGCAGGAAATTTCGGACACTTCTGTAGGCAAACATTCCAGAAGTTTATTCCACTTCAAAAATGGCATCAGGTATAAATATAGGACCCTCAAATCCACTCTTTAGCTCAATTCTGGACCTGGAGAATGACTCTCATAGGACTGCCCTGCTGCCTGCTGTGTACTTCAGAGGTCTGCGCTGCTGCTCCATTAGGAGAGCCGTGCTGCCTGGAGCCTGCCCTGCATCCTCAGAGAACTCCTCTGCTGCCTGACACCTGCTTCCCTCCTTGAACCCAAGACTTCCAGAATGACTTCAAGGGCTAGTTGACTGGCTCCTGAACAGAACCTCAGGGAGAGAAAAGGTTCCAACCATTTTGTACCCTCACCTCAACACATCCTAAGTGAGTCCTGATCCCCACCAGACAAGACCTTGACCCATGGTTGTGGTGCTAAACATACCCAGAATTTGGGACTAAAACGTTTTTTGGGCTATAAACTGCTCTGAGAACTGAAGAAATGCCAAGGCTAACCTGCTTGTTAATCCGCCCAAGGTGCATCGACGGTTGGTCTTACTTTTACGCTCTTCCCTATACGTTCTTCTCCACAGCAGCATAGCCTGTCCATCAATCCTTCACCAAAGGGGTATCCGACGTCGTGAAACTGTTTTCAGCTACAGCTTCCTGCTTTGTCTTGCTGGAGATTTAACTTTAAAAAACAAACTAAGTCCAAACGTGGAAATCTTCACAGCGACTTCATCCAGCGGCTAACTGACGATGACGCTCCCTCCTCCGACACCGCCTGTAGCCTTGCCCCGCTGAATTTTACTTTCTCCGAATATTTTCTTCAAAATTGCTTCTAAGTCCAAAGGTAAGCACAGAGTGGGCCCAATCAACTTTTTTTACTTGGCCCGCATTCCATTGCTTTGGGCCATATTTTTTTACTTTGACCCGATCTCACGCGACGAGTTGTCCGCATTTGTCACTTTGATCTTTTATGCCCTTACTTTTACTAAAGACTTTAAAAATTCATAACTCAGGTTCCACTAATTGAATTGTATTTGTCATTTTGGTATCAATTCTTTTTAAAATGTACTGTATTTTTCTAAATTATGGTGGGATTTTTTTCAGTATTATATGTTCACTTTATTACTTTTGTGAGCTGCATAAATACCTTACACATTGCCCCTAAGTTAAGCCTTACTGTTTTTGTGGCAAGCTACCAAGGGTTAAACAAAGGTTAATTTAGTGACTTTTGTGGTTCATCCTGACAGATATTGTGGCTGTTGCTTGAATCGCGGTCACACACCCCTTCAACCAACAACTAGGCCTGGACAGAGAAATTCACTCATCTTCTGGAATTGCAGGAATTCACAAACTCTACGGTCCACATGCAACGAGGAGTTCATAATATATTACACCTTTCACTGTATGGTGGAGTTTTATTTAGTTTGTGCACACAAGGCTTGATGTGGCAATCGTTGGCAAGCGCAACAAGACTTGCAAGCCACTAGCAAGTGAGACTTGGTGGCCGTGAGCGCGGCTTCTGGAGCTTTTTTCATGAAGTTGACGAGTGCATGCAACTGCAACTTGTACAGATCCTCTACTCAAGAAGCAGCTATATCTACTCAGCATTTTCGAGTTACTATTCTACTGCAACGGACCAGTGAGATTGTTTTGTAATGCAAGCAGCCTTTTTTTACCCATTAAGAAGGATGTGCCCCAGAGACTTCAACTTACTTCTCCTGTCCAGCAGGCTCATCCCAGTGCTTTTTCCATTTCCTGGTCACTTTTCATTTGGAATTTGAGCTGGATGGATCACTCTCTTTAGCTGCTGCATATATACCATTGGATTTAAGGACTTTGTTTGTGATATTTCAGTAAGTTTAAAACATTTTGTATAAGGATGTTGTTTGTTTGATAGAGGGCATGCACCAGTATTTATTTGCACTTTTATTAATTTTTGTTATTTACAGTTTCAGTAGGGGTCTTTTTATATGTTTGCATTTCATTTTTTATCTTTTGTAAAGGAAGAATGTTGCACAGTTCAGTATATTTTCTCCATGTTTGTTACATTTGCAATATTCATTTATTTTTTTATCTGAATTAGTCTGCATGTGGGCTAAAAAGTCAGTAGGCCCAGGCTAGTACTAGTCATAGGGGCCTTAAACAAATGTTTCTGTGTTATATGTTATTTTGAAAAGATCTCAAAGGCATTGGATTAAATTTAAAATTAGTTTTTGTTGTATTTCATTATTTTTGTGTGTTAAACAGGTGCATAGGTGGGGTATTATTTGATGTCTTGGGAGGGTCTGTGTTGTTGTAATGCTTTTATGGCTCAGTTATTTTTTGTTTTTGGCAATACTGAATTAATTGCAGCGTTGTCTTCAGTATTATCAATGCCTCCTTTGTCTGCCCAGTGTGTGTGAGTGTTTGCCATAAGCCATCATGTGTCTTTGTTCTCCATGCCATGTTGCCATGGGCCATTTGGTGTAATCAGTGTTAATAGGCTTGCATGTGTTCTTTGTTTCCTTGGCTCCTTGCCTGTTATTGTTTGGCCATGTGGCCAGCGACCTTTTTGTGTAGTCATCAGTTGTGCTTTTGTCATAGTCCTGCAAGTGTTCTTTGTTGTGGCCATGCCTCCTTGTTTGCTGCTGTTGTTTGACCATGTGGTTAGTGGCCCTTTTGTGTAGCCAGTCAGTGTGTTTTTGCCATAGGACTCCATATGTTCTTTGTTGGGGCCATGCCGCCTTGTTTGCTATTGTTGTTTGACCATATGCCTGGTGGCCATTTTGCATAGCCAAGCCAGCCAGTGTACTTGTGCCATAGGACTGCATGTGGTCTTTCTTGTGGCCATGACTCCTTACTTATTGTTTTTCTTTGTCAATGTAGTCAGTGACTGTTTTGTGTAGGCAGCCAGTGTTCTTTTACCATAGGCCTGCATATGTTCTTTGTTGTGGCCATGCTTCCTTTTTTGATGTTGTTGTCTTAGCATGTGGGTGCCGGCCATTCTGTTCAGCCACCCTTTTTTTCCAGTTTTTAAAGGGCGGTTAATTTGAGAGGGCTATGCCTTTTTGTATTTGCTCAATTGTTTTACTTTCCCCTGATATCTTTTTAATATTACGCTTGAGGATCATTGTAGTATTTGTATATTAACAGAATTTTATATTGTATGCATTTTTACTGGTTTCACCTGCACATCATTGCCTCCAAATGGGTTTCTCATAGTCTCCTGGTATCCCCTAGTACACTAGCAATTCTTTTTTGGTTGCTATTTTTTCTTTTAATTTTCTTTTTTTGCTCTTTCCTTTAATTTTTTTTCTTTTAATAATTTTCTAATTTCATTTTTTAATTTTATTTTCTTGCTATTTTCTCTTTCTATTTTTTTTATGTAATGTTTTATTTTGTTTAAATTGTTCAACTATCCATTCACCACCTGCCTGCCATAGGTGCACACATACCAGCCTTAATTGCTTAAGGTTTATTCCATTTCCCCCTGTACCCACATGCCTGCCATAGGCACACAGCAGCATTCATTTTTTAATCATTATTAAATGTTCTCCTGCACCTCCCTGGCTGCCAAAAGTGCCTCCCTTAGATGCACACAAAGCAAATAATGACATCTGTATGTTGTTATCCTGACTGGAAATTAAATATTATGCTCTGGTGGTGTAATTTGACTTTGGGATGGATATACTATTGTTGTTTAATATTTAGGATAATGATGACTTGAAGTAACCACAATAAATTATATTGTCTTTGGCTGTACTAATTCAAGCTGCAACAATGCTATATTTCACTAACTGTTTTTCTTGCTTGTTTGCTTTTAGGTGCACAAGAGACATCACCCACATCACTCCCGTATCTACAGCACCAGTACAAACTAAGCCCAAGGCAAGGTCTCTCAGTGAGGCAGCCAGTGCAATTGTGTCTACGACGACAAACAGTGACATTGAATTGGATATGTAATTTTCGCAATGCAGTACCCAATCATTGGAGGAAAGCCAGGTAAGTGTACAACAACCACAGCCGGCAATACATCTTTCTGAAGTAGGATGAGAACAGGAGGTTGAGCTTCCTGCTGAACACGAACCTCTCTTTAGCAACCATTGGCTTCCAGATCTCCAGCAAAAAGAAGGAAGGGTTCTCCACTATCCCCGCTGGGATGTGCACATTAAAAAAAATAGGGGTGGTTGTTAAGGTGGTGAGAAAGGGGAATCAACTTTGATCAGGGTGGGAGGTGAAGGTGATGAGGAAGAAAAGGATGACATCTTTACACAAAGTAGCCCTATCCTTAGCAGTGTGCCAATATCACCCGAATAAGCAACCTTGAAGTGGTACAAGAGTCAGATGTAGACACCACAGCCGCATATGTGACTGTCCCAATGAGATGCACATTGAGTCTCCCACCTGCTGGTTCACCCACTCTCTGGAAGTCACATGCGTCAGTGGCATCAGAAAAGGAAAACATCCAGTTTACTATTGCAGGCAAGTTTAGGGAGCATGAGTGGCCCTATGAATGCAACCACCCAATTGCACGTCTGTTCATCAGGAAGCTGGCTAAGATTTTTGCTCAGGGCCACCTCCCTTTTTCTTTTTGTGGAAGGAGTGGATGTTTTAGAGTTTGTCGTGGCCAGCTGCCCACAATAAAAGGATCCCTGCAGGACTTATTTTGCCAAAGTGGCTGTTCCAGCGCTCCATCACGACGAGGTAGAATTGGTTGGTCAAGCTTTTCAGCACAATGCTGTTCACACTATTCACCTGAAGACAGACATCTGGACCTGCTGTCAAGCCACTGATTACATGTGTATCATTGCACTCTGGATTTCTTTTTTGGGGTTTAGACAACCAATAGCTGCTGGTCTCAGCACTAAGGATACTTTTAAGTGTGTGCAACAGTAGCCATGTTTGAGATGGAGAATTCCCGTATAGCTGCAAACATCTTGGGAGACTTTAACAGCAAGGTGTTTGAATGGTTGAGACCAAGAGGTATCAGGATTGGTTTTTGTCCCTAGACAGTGGCAGTCATATAGTTAAGGCCATGGCAGATGTAACATGCTTCAGGGTTCTGTATTTGGTGCATTGCATCTACCTCATTGTGCAGGACTTTTTGAAAAAAGAAGACCCAGCCAGCAACTTACTGACCATCTACAGAAGAATCTGCACTCATGTCAGCCATTCTTCTTAAATGCGGAAACAATTGAGGATCAGTCAGCATGCTAATAGAGTATCAGTTAAAGCCCTCTCACAGGACGTACCAACATGTTGGAACTCAACCTATTACTTGTTTCAACGTCTGTTTGAGCAGTACAAACCGATCAATGAGTATGTCATGCAAAGAGGATGGGATGTAACTAAAAGCATGATCATTGGGATGGACAAATGCAAACCAGTCAAATGCCTGACAGAGATGCTACTTCCTTTTGAGGTTTTCTCACAAGGACTCAGCAAGAAGGACAGTACGATGAGCCAAGCTATTTCATTGTTGTATCTGCTAAAGGACCAGTTAAAAAGCATGTCTGACTGGTTTGCAGCTGTAGACGATGAAAACAAAGATGTCTATACTTAGGTTCAGAGCTTAATTTTTCGCTTGCATCAGCATACAAGGCTGCAAAGAGACATTGTGTCATCCAAAGAGTATATCTGTGCCACAATACTGGATCCACGTTCCCCAAACATTCTGACCACCTTCATTCCTTTTTCCGAAGGGGATGTTTCAGAATATAAGACGTGAATTGTTGAGAGAGCCATAGTCCTGGAAGAAAAAAGGCTGGAATATAGAGTCCCACTCATGGAAAGAAGTTCTTGGGTGCTGCCTTCAAATTCCAGAAAGGACTGAACGCTCTGCAGTAAAAGTTATTGATGGAACTTTGGCACCGCACTCCTCATCTCACATCATGAAAAGGGACCAGACTTTTGTCAACATCTCTGCCTGGCCAGTTGTGGATGGAATAGTGTGGGATGCAGTAAATTTCCAAATTCATGGCCCCACCAAGGTGGTTAATGTTCCAAATGTACTTCGTGTTTCTATGGGGGATGTAGTGAAACATAACATACGCTCTAATGATTGGGACGTACAAGCTGTTCAATCTTTATTTTCTGATTTAAAGTATTATGCTGCATTTGATGCTGAGGATTTGTATTTAAATACTGCAAATTATGCTGATTTATTTTGCTACCGGCATTATGGCCATCATTACCTGCATAAAGCTAATACATTTAGAAAGGTTTTTAATTACACTCAAAGGGAACATTGCCCGACTTGCATTGAAGGCAGTTCGAAAACTCTTTTAAAAATGTGTATATTTCACTGATTTCAATAAATCCAATCGGGATTCAAGTTATTTTGAAATGAATACTACGTCCAATTCTAACGTCATGCTCACCCACACTAAATTAGTGTATTCCAAATTCTTTATTGATCAACAGGCAGTGGGTGGCTATGAGCTGTGGAAGGATGCAGTAGATCTTAAATCTGTTTGGGGTTCTAAATTCTGGCAGGTACACGGCTCTGATGCTTTGCATTGTGCGTGACTTATCCCAATACAAATCCTATTCTTGAATAGTTCAATTTATCAAACAACCTGTTTAGGTTTAGCCACTGCAAAACAAATGAATGCACCTAAAATACCTGCACTAGCTCATTATGAGAACTGGAATAATCATACTGATTTGGCCATTGATGATTTGCAATCGTTGCTTTCCAATAATACTTTTAATATCTCTAGCCTGGACCTCCTGGGTTGGTTGGTTTGGCAAACAAGTTCAGATTCTTGCCAATGACGTTTTCTAGACAAGGCCCCAGAATTGGTTTCAACACTCGACCCTTACGTCAGTTAAATGTCATTTGTCATTATTGTCAAGTGACGTTGACTTGACAGATTTTATAGAAGGGCCTGCTGGTCCTAGATCAAAAAGATTTATTTATGCAACTTACAATGAAATATGGAAGCTGCCCCAAATTGAAGCTGCTTCGTATCTAAGGGTAATAGACCAAGCTAATTTAGAAAAAGTGCTGACTGTTGTGGAGAATAGTATTAACACTCTTTCTTCCCATATTTACATATTAGACAATATTGTTTCATCTGTTGTGGGTATTGTTCATGATGAAGTGTCTGTTTTGTATCATAGTCAAAATTAATTGCGTACAGTTATGCAGTTTGCATGGACATTGCAAACTTTGAAGATGGGGAAAGTTCCATGGGATTACATGAACACGTCATCGTTATTTACACCATTTAACTTGACAGATGAGCAACAGTTTATGTCCATGAAGGATTCCACATATTGAAAAATTGGAACCTTTTCATTTTTCGGTTGCTGAAACTAATTTAGCAGTGTGGCTCATTCATAGGGTAATAACTCTGCCATTTTCCTTGTTTAAATTTAGTTCATGTATGAAACATTATCCCTTGGGCCACTATGAACTTTTAAGTAGTTCATTTCTTCACAAAGTGTGGTCTTTACCATTCACATACAGATGCTTACGGGATGACAAAGAGGTGTATCTTACTGAGGAATCATGTGATTCCTCACCTCATCATTATGTTGTGTGTAAGAGTATACAGTTGCATGGCGCATGTAAATTAACAGGACCGAATTTGGCGTGTGTTTTGAAGGGTCATCCAGTGCCAGCTATCACTCCTACGTTTACCCTGCTAGCAGACGGTAGCTATTTGCTTTTAAATAATGAAGATTGCTGCGGCTTGCTTGCTGGCATTCACTACAATGTAACAGTCTCACAACGTGTGGTTTGCTGTAAAAATGTGCTTTTTCTAGCCCCACATGGGAGGCTTTACATCTCGATTTGGCATTCCATTCCGACCTAGAAGGCAGAGTTCAGTCAATTGTGCAGAATAAGAGCATTATTGTTCCCAAAAGAAGTTACACTCACATCTGCCCATGAGACATTCGTCCTTCACGTTGCTAACACCCGTACAGAAGTACACGCGCTTCTTAATACTGACCTCCCATTACATTTCGGTGCTTTGATTAACACTATCTTCAATGCTTCCAACTCCACAGGCATTGCCCATTTTTTTAAAGCTGTGGGCTCTGGCCTTGTGACCTCTTTTCAAACTATATTTGGCGTGATACCAGCATTTATCCGTTCTATTTTTTCCAGCGTCTTCGGTGGCTTGCCACTATTACTTTCCCTAGCCGCTGGGATTCTGCTGTTAATTTGCTTGCTCCAAAATGAATGCACTTCCTGTAGACCCAAACAGCCAAGACCGGCTGCTGCTGCTTTGTAGTCGTATGCTTGAATGCTACGGTACTTTACCATTGGCCACTCTGACCGTGGCTTATGGATTAACCTTTCAGTTTGGTTATTTCACTTGCATGCAACCAGTCTTCCACTGCCTGGAATGTTCGTTTGAATAGGCATTGGATCTTTGCCTCTCCAATACGGTGTCTCCTGCCCCGGATTATGACCTGCTAATGAGTCCTCCAGTGGCTCATGAGCTGGACTGTTCTGGTGTTTATGGACTATTGCCTGTGCAGCTGTGCTTGAAGTTTTAGCGGAATGGGATGTCTGTGCAGCTGCACATGATTTCCTACAATGAAGTTTTCTTGAGGAAGACGCAAGTTGTCCACTGATGGTGCTAGAAGCTCCCATTGTTGATGAACATGTATGTTCATTTTCTTTGCTGGAATGGATGGCTACTCTCTTTTCTGACAATATCAATGACTGTTGCAACTTACTGCTCATACACCTTAATGGATTAACCTGGATGACTTCCATCATCTGCCGGATATTTTTTGTAATGGTTTTTCTTTTTCATTTTTTTTTTATCAAATCGAGTTTTTACACATGAATTTGTGCACCATTTGACTGTTTGTCCAAATATGACTGCTGCTCTTGATTCTTGCTCACTCTAACTTGAACTCTGTGTTCTATTGTTTCCACTGTCCGTTGGCCCAACAAAGGGGAGGGTGTCGTGAGGAAATGTGGTTAACTGCATAAGTAGTATATACTTGGCTGCCATTCTGCCTCTTTTGCACACAACACTACATGGCTCTGTTCTCGTGTAATACTTTGCTGGTGCTGCTTCACATGAGAACTGTCTACCTTTCACATATCCAGCTGGGTAACATGCTCTCTGTCTGCACAGCGTGTTCAAGGTCGAATAGCAATGTATGCTGTTGATTCACTTTGGTCAGTCCCCCGCACATAGACATAACATGAAGCACAGCGGCCCAACTGAAACTCGGGTGCTTTTTAATATGGCATTACATGCATGAGAAGGCACTTGGAGAAAACCCTTCCAACATAGAAGAGCTGTGCTGATCCTGGGATGGGATTCATTGCATCTGATCTCGTAGGTATGGGGTCTCGCTGACAAAGCTCAGAGGTCTTCTATAATTATTCTAAACTAGCTCATGAGCACGGGGAGGGTGGTAAAAGGCGCTATAGTCGTGTTTCCACTGTCATTATAATATGATTTCCAATTTTGTGCTTTATGGAATTGTAACAATGCTTATTATATTGTTCTTATGCATTATGCTGCTCTTATTGGCTAGAGTACTGCACCTTAGAGCACGTTAGCTAAAAATGAACATTTTAAACTATACAGTATCTCTGATTACTCACGGTGTGGACAAGTATGAGTGTGAACGAAAGAGTGTTCTTCTTTCCCACTATTCCTGAGAGTTTACTAAGTCGCATGTTCTAGGTTGTCTAATCATTGGTAGCTTTGCTGTAGTACGGAGAACAAATGAGACACTATTGCTAGTCGGATTGGGGTTCTGGGCACTGAGGTGGCTTTTTTGGTACACAACAATACACAGACGTCCTGGTTTCCTGCACATACTTCTGTGCATGAGCAGAATCCCTGCAACAAATCCTGTTGTCTCACAGCAGCCAACATGAGCAACAAGAACACCAATGGCTACAATAACAGAACACAAGAATTTGCCACAACCTCAGCATTAACTTGGTATCAAAGGGTAGGGCTTAAGTCCAGTGTATAGGCTAAGGCAAAAGAGGCTGAGCAAGCGGTAGTACTAACGACCATTGAGAGGATGTCCCAAGAGTATCTGGATGACCCAAGAGAGGTCTACGTGGTAAAAGCACATTAGTGTATTGGTATGCAAAGATGCACCACTGTCCACAGCTCAGCAGGCTTGCAATAAAGTATCTGGCCTGTCTAGTAGCAAGTGCAATAGTGGCTCGCCAAGGGAGTGCTGCGGGCGGTGGGGCGGGGTGGGGTGGGGGAGGGGCAGGGTGGAGGGGAGTGGTGTCCGACATGTGACGGTCAGTAGTAAGGTAAGTAATTAAATACATAAAACTATTTACCTTGTGTGTGCTGCATCGCCAACTCGCTCAAAGAGGAGTTAGCAAATGTGAACCTACCTGACCTACCTACCACTGTGCTTGGATTGGAACAGGTAACTAACTATTGCACCAATGAGTAATATGGTATTGAGTGATTGTGAGTGATGATTGATGATTCATGTGGAAGCAGACAGTGTGGGGGGGTGTTCTACTAATTTGTTATCTTGATTTTGATGATTTCCAATGTTTCAGGCCTGATGGGTGATAATTTTCCTGAAGGTTATTGACCCTTTCATACTTAGCATGATTTACTAGCAGGGGCCACTCCTCTTTTTTCTGTTTCTTCAGATACATAGACCAGACCAGTCACTTTAGTTCATAAACAGAAATCTATACAAAACAAATACTCAAATTCTGTTTGTCTTCTTGTTCTTCAACAGCAGTGCACTACTGGTCTAGCTCGCTTGCGTCGGTGTTGGACTGATTCATTACTTGGAGGCAGGAGGAGAAAGATAGAAGTACTCAGGGTGGGACTCCCTACTCAACAGCCAGAAGAAAGAAGGTATTGATTGAGTCCATCGACTTCAAATATAAACCAACATGATGGTGACTCTGAAGCCTACTACCCTATGTGGACTGGAGATATTAGTGTTGATTTGGAAAATGCTGCTGAGTGTGCCTGTGCCGGCTCAAATGTGAAACTCCTCTTATGTGCTTGTGATCCGGGGGGACCTGTTGCTTGTGAGAAAGACTTGTGTTGTGATGCCACATCATCATCTTAATTACATGATGCATGTACTGGGCTAATTGTTATAAGTACAGTTGTGAGATAGGTTATGCAGCTATGTGTCTGTGATTGGTTGTAAATTGCTCTCACTCCTCAGTTACTCTGCCATGTCTAATAAAATGAATGATTGCAGCAGTCTATGCTCTTGCTCAGCCTCCGAGTCTTGGTAGTTGATACACTCCTCATGCAGCTTACTTTTTCTCCTTCTCCCTATTACATTGTTTCTGTTTTATAATCCACAAGCCTCTTCTTTTCCTGCATGAAAGGCAATAGACCCATAACGCTCCCTTCTCCCTATATTATAATTTCTGTTTTATAGTCCACAAGTCTCTTCTTCTCCTGTGTGAGAGGAGAAAGCTCCATGACACTCCTACTTACCGTACAGGCCGGTTCAGCCATGCATCCAAGACAGACATTCTAAGAAGACTGCAGATGTACCGCCCAAATTGGCAAAACAGTATAATTTTTCTTTTACCAATCATAAGTTATAAAACTGTGTGGGTTCACTAATTACAAAGAGAGCCAGTCGGCACACAATTTGGTAGGGTTGTACAGTAAACATTTTAGTAGGGACTTCGATCGCCCCCTTCACTGTGGGACCAGGATCACCATACCTCTGAGCCTCTGACTGCCACCATTTTTGACCTCTCAATAGTACCCCTATCTCATTGCCCATCAATTGCTCCCTCCTGGTACCCCAACTTTGGTAGTGCACCAACCCATTTCAAGCTAACGTCCTTCCTATTTGGCCTGCATGTGCATTCTCTCAGTAACACAGATGCTTCTGTCACTGTTCCGTCTCAAGTGGTAGGTTGGATGCACATTGCTACACTATCCAGGCACTTACCACTCCATACAGTCCCCCAGACTGCACTTTCTGTCTGTCTTTCCATAATTTGTATTTATCAAACATAGATGACAGAGCATTTAGATATATTAATAATGTGAGCTTCTGCAGCTGAAGGACTGTTTGCAGACCATTTTGCTGAACTGTCTTACAATTTATTTTTCATTTCCTTCTGCAACAGATTGTTGATGATGTACTGCTCATTGCCCTATTGAATATTGTGTTGCTGTGTAGTGTTAGTCTTTGTCACAACATTCCCCAAATCCCCTTTCCCATCCATTTTTCAAACCCCTAAAGCTCTTCCTCCAGCTATATGTTTTTTTGAGCTGTGACTTAAGTTATAATATAAATGGATCACACACTTGGTGGGACGGATATAGTGAAAGTGACACCAACTCACTGAGGAATCTTCTATAACCTGAGGCGAAATCAACATTGCCTATCAAAAAATGTTTTGGGCCCTTGCCTGTCGCGGGTACTTGGGCCTCCCACACAAGTGAGGCAACATTTTTACCGGGAGACCTGGGGGAACGCTGGGTGATGGTAAATTTGTGTGAGCCCAGTGATGCCACAACTTTCCCACACCAAAATGTGTGAAAAAAGTGATTTTTTCATCTAAAATTGAGGTTTGCAGGGAATTCTGGGTAAGGAAACGCTGGGGGATCCATGCAAGCCATACCTCCCTGGAAGCCCCCGGGTGTCTAGTTTTCAGAAATGTATGGGTTTGGTAGGTTTCCCTAGATGGCCGCCGAGCACGGGGCCAAAAACCCAGGTGACCCCCCTTGCAAAACCAGGTGGTTTTGAGATAGGCAATTTTGATGTCGCCTCACTATGTTTTGGGCCCTTGCCTGTCGCGGGTACTTGGGCCTCCCACACAAGTGAGGCACCATTTTTACCGGGACACCTGGGGGAACGCTGGGTGGTGTTAAATTTGTGTGAGCCCGGTGATGCCACAACTTTCCCACACAAAAATGTGTGAAAAAAGTGATTTTTTCAGCTAAAATTGAGGTTTGCAGGGGATTCTGGGTAAGAAAACGTTGGGGGATCCATGCAAGCCATACCTCCCTGGAAGTCCCCGGGTGTCTAGTTTTCAGAAATGTGTGGGTTTGGTAGGTTTCCCTAGATGGCCGCCGAGCACGGGGCCAAAACCCAGGTGACCCCTCTTGCAAAACCAGGTGGTTTTGAGATAGGCAATTTTGATGTCGCCTCACTATGTTTTGGGCCCTTGCCTGTCGCGGGTACTTGGGCCTCCCACACAAGTGAGGCACCATTTTTACCGCTAGACCTAGGGGAACACTGGGTGGTGGGAAATTTGTGTGAGCCCGGTGATTCCACAACTTTCCAACACAAAAATATGTGAAAAAAGTGTTTTTTTCAGCTAAAATTGAGGTTTGCAGGGGATTCTGGATAAGGAAACGTTGGGGGATCTACGCAAGCCATACCTCCCTGGAAGCCCCCGGATGTCTAGTTTTCAGAAATGTGTGGGTGTGGTAGGTTTCCCTATGTGATGGCTGCGCTAGGGCCCTAAATCCACAGGTAGGCATATTGCTAAAAACAACTCTGTGCCTAGTTGACTTTCTGCCTGCCGGGGGGGCATCGGGGGGGAGGGGGTTGCCCCGATATGCCCCCAAGGGGGGCAGAAACACTGTGGCTATTTTTTGGGGGTGGGGGCATTGATATGCCCATTCTGGGCAGCCCCCACCCCCACACATAAAAAAAGCCAGCGTAATTGTTGGCGTCCAGTGGGCTTTTTGCCCCCTAAGGGGGGCAGATTGAGTTGAGGGGTTCTGCCTCTATCTTCCCCCCCGGTGGGGCAGAAAGTCCAGTAGATGCCAGGGATTTTTTGGGGCAAATTTTAATTAGGTTGGGGGCTGTTCAAAACGGGCATGCCAATTCACCCACCCTAATAAAAATTTGGCTAAAAAAATCCCTGGCGTCTAGTGGGCTTTTTGCCCCCCGGAGGGGCAGATGGGAGACTACTGCCCCATCTGTCCCCCAGGGGGGCAGGAAGGCTGTAATTTTTGCGGGGAGGGGGTGGGGGCATGGGCATGGGCGTTTTGGGCAACCCACACCCTAATTAAAATTTCCCCCAAAAAACTCCCTGGAGTCTAGTGGGCTTTTTGCCCCCCCGGTGGGGCAGATTGAGGGCTAATGCCCCCACCTTCCCCCCCAGGGGAGGCAGAAAGTCCACTAGGTGCCAGAGAGTTTTTTGGGTAAATTTTAATTAGGGTGGGGGTTGCCCAAAACGGGCATGCCAATGCCCCCACCCAAATTAAAATTTTCCCCGAAAAATCTCTGGCGTCTAGTAGGCTTTTTGCCCCCCGGGGGGGCAGATTGGGGGCTACTGCCCCATCTGTCCCCCACGGGGGGCAGGAAGGCTGTAACATTTGCAGGGAGGGGGTGGGGGCATGGGCATGTCAGTTTTGGCCAACCCCCAAACTAATTAAAATTTGCCCCAAACTAATCCCTGTCGTCTAGTGGGCTTTTTACCCCTCCAACAGGGCAGATTGGGGGCTGATGCCCCCATCTGCCCCCCAGAGGAGGCAGAAAGTCCACTCGATGCCAGGGAGTTTTTGGGGCAAATTTTAATTAGGGTGGGGGCTGCCCAAAACGGGTATGCCAATGCCCCCACCCTAATTAAAATTCGCCCCAAAAAATCCCTGGCGTCTCGGGGATGCGCAGCGTAAGGAGAAGGCAGGCGGGAGCATTGGTGACTGCACCAGAGGGCTGTGGACTACAGGATCCAGGAGGCTAAGGTCGAGGGGCAGCATCATCATCTGTGGCCCCTCCCTCCCGCACCGAACATTAAAAGCACCTCGCGCCTCCCGCTTCGCGGGACGCGCAGCGTAAGGAGAAGGCAGGCAGGAGCATTGGCGACTGCACCAGAGGGCTGTGGACTACAGGATCCAGGAGGCTAAGGTCGACGGGCAGCATCATCATATGTTGCCCCTCCCTCCCGCACCAAACATTAAAAGCACCTCGCGCCTCTGCTTCGCGGGACGCGCAGCGTAAGGAGAAGGCAGGCGGGAGCATTGGCGACTGCACCAGAGGGCTGTGGACTACAGGATCCAGGAGGCTAAGGTCGACGGGCAGCATCATCATCTGTGGCCCCTCCCTCCCGCACCGGACATTAAAAGCACCTCGCGCCTCCCGCTTCACGGGACGTGCAGCGTAAGGAGAAGGCAGGCGGGAGCATTGGCGACTGCACCAGAGGGCTGTGGACTACAGGATCTAGGAGGCTAAGGTCGAGGGGCAGCATCATCATCTGTGGCCCCTAACTCCCGCACCGGACATTAAAAGCACCTCGCACCTCCAGCTTTGCGGGACGCGCAGCGTAAGGAGAAGGCAGGCGGGAGCATTGGCGACTGCACCAGAGGGCTGTGGACTACAGGATCTAGGAGGCTAAGGTCGAGGGGCAGCATCATCATCTGTGGCCCCTCCCTCCCGCACCGGACATTAAAAGCACCTCGCACCTCCAGCTTTGCGGGACGCGCAGCGTAAGGAGAAGGCAGGCGGGAGCATTGGCGACTGCACCAGAGGGCTGTGAACTACAGGATCCAGGAGGCTAAGGTCGAGGGGCAGCATCATCATCTGTGGCCCCTCCCTCCCGCGCCGGACATTATAAGCACCTCATGCCTCCCGCAGCGCGGGACACGCGCTGGCAGCGCCGGGCTAAGCCCGGGCAAAGGGCAGGCCGTCTGTGGCCGTCAGGGGCCGGAGGTGGCCAGGCCAGGCCTACCCTCTTTCCCGTACAGCTTAAGGATCAGGAATGGGTAAGCGGAAACTTCTCGTTACACAGGACCAGGGGGGAGCCAAAGCTAAAGTCCCTAGAAAGTCGGGTACCATTATATCATATTTAACCTCAGCTGTGGGGGTATTAACATCAGAAAGTGCGCAGGCAGAGAGGGAACTTGGACTTGATCTTATTGAAGACCAACAAACTGGCCCTGTGCAGCCCCCAGGGAAAACCCCGTTCCATTAGAGCCGGTTGTTGTCATTGGCCCCCCAGCTCAGGCATTGGAACATCTCGGTGCTGCTGGAGAAGTTCCGGCCACCGCTCTACCTACAATTACTCCTCAACCTACACCCCTTCAGGCCCCTGTAAAAAAAAGTCTATCAAAACTCCAACCAAAGGGCACAAAGAGAGCGAGTAAAAAGCTAAATAAGCGGGACCCTACATCTAACTGTACTTTATTGGACCCTAGCCCTGTGACTATGGACTCTCTCTATTCCTCTATTCGGGACATGGTGGAGAACATTTTTTCTAGTCGGTTTGAGGAGATCCTTACCAGTATGGCAAAAGATATTGTTGACACCCTGAATTTGTGTGTTGTTAGCTTTCTAGAGAAATGTGCCAAGATTGATTACACCCTTTCAGCTATAAATAAGGCCTGCACCTCCCCACAAAATAGTACCTCACCTAGATTGGCTCACCCACCAATAGATGGCCCAACTAGTAGCTTAGTGGGGGGCCGTCCTGGGAATCTGACTCCAGCTGAGCCCCCGAAGTTGAGCACCAAAATAACAACTCTAGAAGCAATGGCCTCGGAGGGGCACTTGAATAGGCAGACTAGGCCTCTAGTCGATCTTAGGACTCAGGATAAACCTGCTAGCGGCCTTACCTCATGTAATACATCAACCCAACCCTGTATTAACCTCCCTCCTGAGGCTGATCCATTGGTGGTTATACTGGTCAAAGTACCGCCATTAGCACACGGTAAGTTTGAATCAACCAAAGCACTATTGTCAGTCACCAGAAAATGGTGCGATCAGAATTGTACGGGTTATGCCAACATTTCACGCCATATTCTAACAGCCAGGCGGGTTGGATGGATCGGAGGTACCCAGAAAAAACTTAAAGGGGACTGTGTAGTTGTCAATTTTAACAATCCCCATGTAGTAACAAGTATGTTATGGGATGCCTCAGATATGGATGGGGAGGTTGGTAACATTAGGGCTGCCCCTTTAAGTTTTTTTTACCCACCGCCCTTCTAGACTTTTTAGTTCCCAAGGGAGTTATTGCCCCGCACCACGTCCAGAGACTATTCTGGTACGTGTGCCCCCCGCCGTTTTTAGTGAAGAGGCTGCGCCCTGGAGTTTCCCTAAAGTTTCATCTCAGGATAATCTCAGAACTAGCAGGAGAGACAGGTCTCCAGTTGTTATTGCCACATCTAACAGGTTTTTACCCCTGTCCCAGCTTGATGTAAATGACTGACTAGATCTTCCAGTCCCTAAACCCAGTAGTATTGGAAAGGAAACTGTTAATACAGTGGACCCCGGAGTTCTTATTAGGCTCATGAGCTGGAATATAGCTGAGCTACGATCTAAACAAAAAGATGTAAACTGGTTAAAGTTTGTGGCAGGTTTTGATATCATTGCTTTACAGGAGACCTGGGCCAGGGACACCAACTTGTGGATTGATGGACTTAGTTCCTATTTTCAGCCTGCCCTACCATCTGTAGCCGGCAGAGCAAAGGGAGGGCTGTTGTTCCTTTTTTCTATAAAACTTAAGGCCAAGATATCTCTGATAGACACTGCCTCCCAAAATTGTCAAATTGTGGAATTCATTACTGAGTCCCAATCCAAAATACTGTTTATAAATGTTTATAATGCACGGGACTGTGTACCTGAGAACGAGCACCTTAGATTTTTAGCAAACTTATTAGAATTGTATAATACTCGTCAAACCACTTTTGTACAAATTATTCTATGGGTGATTTTAATATTCATCTTTGTGATTTTAATTGTAAGATTGCTGATCCTTTTGGCCCTCCCCATTCTGCCCCCCCACACTTTGAACATTCTACTAAGGGTGAGGCCCTCGAAGAACTCCTTCTATCGGCGGATCTCTTTGAGCCATGTTTTCTTCCTAAGGGGGAACGGGTAGCGACGTTTGAAGCAAGGGATAGTGAATCAATCATCGATTATATTTGCCTATCCCCTGCCCTCTTAAGGCTGGTTCACAGGTATAATGTTTTTCGTTCACCATTCAGCGATCACAATCCTGTGATCCTAGAACTAGATAAGGCTTTTTGCCTTAAGGAGGCCCCATTGGACACAGCTCCCCCTGTTACCCTGGCCACTAGTGAACAAGGAAGGAAAGTAAAGTGGGCTAAAGTAGTTCAGGAGGACTTCTTGGAGAGCCTAATCGCAAAAACAAGTGATGAGTTCAGGAAGTGTATGGACCCCTCTCAATCGGGTGGAGTGATAATAGTTGCTTTTGATTCAATCTGTAAGCAGGTTTCATCAGCCTTAACCACCCATAGCAAACCACGGTGTCATCAGGGAAATAAGTAGTTTGATGCTCGTTGTTCCAGGGCTCATCAAAAATTATTAACTGCCTTAAAAAAGCTATCCCGTGATAAGATCTTAATAGCTACCCTTAGGAAAGATTATAAACTCATTATCCAGTGCCGGAAAAACGAACTTAAGAAGGAGGCTTGGGATGCCTTAACCTCGGTTGAGGTTCTTAAGGATAGCGCCAAATTTTGGAGTATGGTTAATAGCCCATTTTTAACAGGGAATGATAATGCCCTACTTGACATTAACATTTAAGAGGGGGAGTGGTTGAGTCATTTTGAAGGAATTTACGCGAGTAATCTGATCTTTGACCCTTTTAAGGTCCCTGAATCCTTCCTCCCCCTTAACCAGTTGATATTCAACAAGAATGAAGTGGGGAAGGCCATAAAAGACTCTGCCACCAATAAGGCCCCTGGGCCAGATGGTGTCCCGTTGGATCTTTATTAAGGGGACATTGAGCTCTGGAGCACCATTTTAACCAATGTTTTTAATGATAGTGTTGAGAATGGGTTTCCGGAGTCCTGGTCCAAATCAATTATTATACCGGTTTTTAAAAAGGGAGATAGGGGCGACCCGAGATGTTACCGGCCCATCTCACTAATTGATTCAGCGGTCAAAATTTTGGGTAAAGTGATCTTGAACAAAATCTCAGATTGGGTGACGGAGAAGGGGATTTTATCAGAGATACAATATGGCTTTAGATCAGGCAGAGGCACCATGGACCAGTGCCTTAACTTGTACCTGTTAGTTAACAAATATACTAAAGCCACCAAAGGATCCCTGTATCTGGCATTCATGGATTTATCCACAGCCTTTGATCTGGTGAACAGAGCGAGGCTGTGGACGATCCTGTTGGACCTGGGGATTGACCCTTGTCTGGTGTACTTTTTAGCGGAACTGCACCGAGACTTGTACGCCGCAGTGAGGATTTCTCATGAGGGTAAATGCACACGTCACTTTAAATCGGGCAGAGGGGTGCGCCAAGGATGTATCCTGGCCCCCTTGCTTTTTACCTTATATATTAATAGATTAGATCTAATCTTAGGGAAGGCCAGCCTGGATACTCCGCGTATAGGGAACAGCACTCTACCTGTTCTTCTATATGCGGATGATGCTGTTCTTCTGGCCCGTACCCCTCTGGGATTACAGAGACTATTGAACTCCTTTGGGGTCTTCATGAGCTCACTGGATCTTGTGGTGAATAGCTCTAAATCGCATGTGATGTCCTTGGGTATACAGAAAAACAAAGTTAAAAAATTCTATTGTAAAGGACTGGAGGTTTCAAGAGTTAAGGTATTTACCTACCTGGGGGTCATATTTGACGATAGTTGCTCGTGGGCCCCTCAGCTTACAGCAAAAAAGAATAGTGTAGGCAGATCATCTTCCGCCATATTAAGTTTTGCTCGACGCTTGGGGGGCAAACCATGTGACGCCGTTCTTGCCATCTGCAGGGCGAAATGTTTAGCCATAGCGGTTTATGGTGCTGCCATTTGGGGGTATAAAAAAGCGGAGGGAATCCAAATGGCAGAAAACAAATTCTTTCGGTCACTGCTCTCTGTTCCCCAATCATCTCCTACTTTTTCAATACACCAAGAATTGGGGTTGGGTTTTGTGTCCGATCTTATAAGTTTGGCTCCCCTAACATTTTGGCTGAAAACATGGTTGAATCCTGAACTTTCCCTTAACAGATTGATCTTAAAAGACTGTATTGGTTTAGACAGAAAGGCCGATATCCCTTGGCTCTTGTATACTAGGAAAATGTTTTATAAGCTAGGGCGTCCAGAGATTTACGAGAACCCAGAAACAATCATTAAGGGGGATATTGGCTGGGTTAAAGTTAATTTTTTAAACTTAAGGTCTCAAGAGCGGGAGGAAGAGGAATTTACAAAAACCACGGTTAGGGCCCACTTTTTATTAATAACCTCTCCCCAGATTGAGCCCTACCTCAAGCTAGTCAGGAATCACTATCACCGTTGGTTGTTGACCAGATTTCGTTTTAACCTGATTCATTTCGTTTTAGGGAGCTTTCAAGGATGGAGTAAACCTGTAGATGCCGCTCTTTGTAACTGTGATGGTTGCTCATTACAAGACACTGTGCACTTTATCTTTTTTTGTAAATATTATGCTGAAAGGAGAAAGAAGTACATTATACCATTGTTGCAAAGGAGAGGATTTTTTCAAGTAAAACCTGCACTGATGTACTTGCCATTACTAAATTGCCTATGGAATATTTTTAACATTGCTAACTTTCTGGTTGCTGCGGCCCGGTCAAAGAAAAAGCTTGACGTACAGCCTAGTTAATGATTTTAGTGATATATGTATTTGTCTGGATGAATATTTATAATGTGGTTGTTATTGTATTTGCGTCTAATTAATAATATTTAGTATTGTGATGTACTTTTGTGATTTTAATTAATCGATTAAAGTGGTTTTGACTGACTGACTGACTAGTGGGCATTTTGCCCCCCGGGGTGGCAGACTGGGGGCTACTGTCCCATCTGCCCCACAGGGGGGGCAGGAAGGCTGTAATTTTTGTGGGGGTGGGGACATGGACATGCCCTTTTTGGGACCCCCCACACTAATACAAATTTGCCCCAAAAGAATCCCTGTCGTCTAGTGGGCTTTTTGCCCCCCCGGTGGGGCAGATTGGCGGCTAAAGCCCCCATCTGCCACCAGGGGGGCAGAAAGTCCATTAGATGCCAGGCAGGATTTTGGGCAAATTTTCATTAGGTTGGGGGCTGCCGAAAACGTGCATACCAATGTCCCCACCCTAATTAAAATTTGCCTAAAAAATCCCTGGCGTCTAGTCGGTTTTTTGCCCCTCTGGGGGGGCAGATTGGGGGCTACTGCCCGATCTGCCCCACAGGGGAGCAGGAAGGCTGTTATTTTTGCGGGGGAGGGGGGTGGGGGCATGGGCATGCCCGTTTTGAGAGCCCCCACCCTAATTAAAATTTACCCCAAAAAACTCCCTGGCGTCTATTGGTTTTTTGCCCCCCTGGCATGGCACATTGGGGGCTGATGCCCCCATCTGCCCCCAGGGGGGGCAGAAAGTTCACTAGACGGCAACGAGTTTTTGGGCAAATTTTAATTAGGTTGGGGGCTGCCAAAAACAGGCATGCCAATGCCCCCACCCTAAGTAACATTTTCCCAAAAACTCCATGGCCTCTAGTGAGCTTTTTGCCCCCCCCGGGGGGCAGATTGGGGGCTACTGCCCCATCTGCCCCCCAGGGGGTAGGAAGGCTGTTATTTTTGGGGAGCAGGGGGTGGGGGCATAGGTATGCCCGTTTTGGGAGCCCCCACCATAATTCAAATTTGCCCCCAAAAAAACCCTGGCATCTAGTGGGCTTTTTTTCCCCCCCCCGGCAGGGTAGATTGGCGGCTAATGGCCCCATCTGCCCCCCAGGGGGGCAGAAAGTCCACTAGATGCCAGGGAGTTTTTTGGGCAAAATTTTAATTAGGGTGGGGGCTGCCCAAAACGGGCATGTCAATGCCCCCACCCTAATTAAAATTTGCCCAAAAAATCCCTGGCGTTTAGTGGGCTTTTTGCCCCTCCGGGGGGCAGATTGGGGGCTACTGCCCCATCTGCCCCCAAGGGGGGCAGGAAGGCTGTTATTTTTGTGGGTGGGGGCATGGGCATGCCCGTTTTGGGAGCCCCCACCCTAATTCAAATTTGCCCCCCAAAAATCCCTGGTGTCTTGTGGGCTTTTTTCCCCCCGGCGGGGCAGATTGGGGGCTAATGCCCCCATCTGCCCACCAGGGGGGCAGAAAGTCCACAAGACACCAGGGAGTTTTTTGGGCAAATTTTAATTAGGGTGGGGGCTGCCCAAAACGGGCATGCCAATGCCCCCACCCTAATTAAAATTTGCATAAAAAATCCCTGGTGTCTACTGGGCTTTTTGCCCCCCCGGGGGGCAGATTTGGGGCTAATGCCACCATCTGCCCCCGGGGGGGGCAGAAAGGCTGTCATTTTTGCGGAGGGTGGGTGGGGGCATGGGCATGCCCATATTGGGCAGCCACCACCACAAATTATAAGAAAAAATTAATCCCTGGCATATAGTGGGCTTTCTGCCCCCCGGGGGGGGGCAGATTAGGGGCTACTGCCCCCCAGGGGGGGCACAAAGGCTGTACATTATGCGGGGTGGGGGCATGGACATGCCCTTCATGGGCAGCCCCCACCCTAATAAATTATGAGCGCAAAGTAAATATCCCTGGTGTCTAGTGGGCTTTTTGCCCCCCAGGGGGGGCAAAAAGACTGAATGGCACTAAAAATATTTGGGAGGAGCAAAAGCCCTTGCCTAAGGGGCCGCTCCCCCCTCCCTGGTGTCTAGTGGGTGGATCCCTGCTTGCGGATCGCCCTCCTGGGGCAATCCCCAAGCAGGGATCCACTGGGGAGGGGTACCATTGGAAAGGGGAGATTCTCCCCTTTCCAATGATACCTCTCCCGTCTTTCTACGTGCCCGGGGGGCTGAGATAGCCCCCTGAGCACATACAAAGTGAAACTGAAATGAGCCTAAAGGCTCATTTCATTTTCGGTTTCTGTGCAATGAAGACAGCGCAACGTGCGCGCTGATCTTCATTGCACAGAAACCAGGGAGGGGGCCTCGGTAGCTGGGGAAGCTCTTCCCCAGCTCCCAAGTTCAAAGGGATTAAATAGAAATCCCTCTGCTGTCTGCAGCAGAGGGATTTCGTGCCCCTGGCCTCATGACGGAATGGTTCCGTCATGAGCACAGGGGCACCGATGCTCATGATGGAACCATTCCGTCATGAGCATTGAAGGGGTTAATTTATCAACTTTCAATGCTTTTGTTGTGTTCAAGGAGTGTTCTCCTGCATCAAAGTTGACTTTTGTTCAGTTTCAGCAATCTGTGATAGGCAGCCTTCTTGTTGTGGAACAGGCAAGTGTCCCTAGAGTTGGAGTCGTGGAGGATGTGGCTCGATTGAAAGCTCGCCACTTTCCTGATTTCATTCCTCCCACATCCTCCAAAGACTTTCCCACTAGGAGATGTAGAGTCTGTTAGGGAAGAGGTACGCGGAAGGAGACTCGTATGTACTGCCCCGAGTGTCCTTCTAACCCTGGGCTGTGTGTCCCTGCTTGTTTTAGAGCGTACCACACGCAAAATAATTTTTGGGAGCATACATGAGTGGTAAAGTGAACTGCCTGGTCTGTATTCTTTAAAAAATGTGATTGTTTCAAGGTTGGCATTAGTGCAATGTATTCAATTTCAGATTTTGTGTTAGTAGATTTGTATCTATTCTCAATTTGTTTGAGTTTTTATTTTTGTCTAAAAAAAATACTAAATGTCATGGTGGTGTGTGTAGGCTGGTGCTTGGCTGGTGGTGTGCGTGGACTGGTGCTTGGCTGGCGGTGTGCGTGGACTGGCGTTTGGCTGGTATTGTATGTGGACTGGTGCTTGGCTGGCGGTGTGTGTGGACTGGTGCTTGGCTGGTGGTATGTGTGGACTGGTCCTCGGCTGGTGGTGTGCCTGGACTGGCACTTGACTGGTGGTGTGTGTGGACTGGCGCTTGGCTGGTGGTGTGCGTGGACTGCGCTTGGCTAGTGGTGTGCGTGGATTGGCGATTGGCTGGTGGTGTGCATGGACTGGCGCTTGGCTGGCGGTGTGTGTGGACTGGTGCTTGGCTGACGGTGTGCATGGACTGGTGCTTGGCTGGTGGTGTGCCTGAACTGGCACTTGACCAGTGGTGTGTGTGGACTGGTGCTTGGCTGGTGGTGTGCGTGGACTGGCGCTTGGTCGGTGGTGTGCATGGATTGGCGATTGGCTGGCGGTGTGCGTGGATTGGCGATTGGCTGGCGGTGTGCGTGACTGGTGTTGGGCTAGCGGTGTGCGTGGACAGGCGCTCGGCTAGCGGTGTGCGTGGGCTGGCACTCGGGCTGGCAGTGTGTGAGTAGTGACTTCCGTTTTTTTTGACAATTTTTTAGGTTTGCAAGGGATTCTGGTTACCAGACCCTGGTGGGAGGCAATCAAGTCACCCCATCCTGGATTCCTTTGGGTGTCTAGTTTTCAAAAATGTATAGGTTTGCTGGATTTCCCAAGGTGCCCACAGAGCTAGGGTTAAAAAACTAGAGCTAGGCACTTTGCCAAAAAAGGGTCATTTTTCACTGCGATATTGAGGTGTGACCACGTTGCGTTTTGCACCGTTTCCTGTCGCGGGCACTAGGCCGACCCACACAAGTGAGGTACCGTTTTTTTCGTAAGACTTTGGGGAACGCGGGGTGGGTGGAAATTTGTGGATCCACGCAGATTCCAGAACTTTCCACCACAGAAATGTGGCGAAAATGTGGTTTTTGGGACAATTTTTTAGGTTTTCAAGACATTCTGGGTATTTGACCCTGGTAGGAGGCAGTCAAGTCACCCCATCCTGGATTCCCCTGGGTGTCTAGTTTTCAAAAATGTATAGGTTTGCTAGGTTTCCCAAGGTGCCCGTAGAGCTAGGGTTCAGAAACCACAGCTAGGCACTTTGCCAAAAAAGGGTCATTTTTCACTACGATATTGAGGTGTGACCATGTTGCGTTTTGCACCGTTACCTGTCGCGGGCACTAGGCTGACCCGCACAAGTGAGGTACCATTTTTCTCATAAGACTGTGGGGAACGCGGGGTGGGTGGAAATTGGTGGATCCATGCAGATTCCGGAACTCTCCACCACAGAAATGTGGGGAAAATGTGTTTTTTTGACAATGTTTTAGGTTTGCAAGGGATTCTGGGTAACAGAACCTGGTGGGAGGCATTCAAGTCACCCCATCCTGGATTCCCCTGGGTGTCTAGTTTTCAAAAATGTATAGGTTTGCTAGGTTTCCCAAGGTGCCCGCAGAGCTAGGGTTCAGAAACTAGATCTAGGCACTTTGCCAAAAAAGGGTCATTTTTCACTACGATATTGAGGTGTGACCACGTTGCATTTTGTGCTGTTTCCTGTTGCGGGCACTAGGCCGATCCGCACAAGTGAGGTACCATTTTTCTCGTAAGACTTTGGGGAACACAGGGTGGGTGGAAATTTGTGGATCCACGCAGATTCCAGAACTTTCCACCACAGAAATGTGGGGAAAATGTGTTTTTTTTTACAATTCTTTAGGTTTGCATGGAATTTTGGGTAAAAGAACCTGGTGGGAGGCAGTCAAGACACCCCATCCTGGATTTCCCTGGGTGTCTAGTTTTCAAAAATGTATAGGTTTGCAACATTTTACTAGATGCCGGCAGAGCTAGTGTTAAAAAAACTACAGCTAGACACTTCGCAAAAAAAGGGTAAATTTTCATTGTGAAAATGTGGTGTGTTCACGTTGGGTTTTGAGCCATTTCCTGTTGTGGGCACTATGCCTACCCACACAAGTGAGGTACCATTTTTATTGGGAGACTTGGGGTAATTCAGATTTGTAAAGCATCTGTTATTACCTATTGATTTTTGATGCATTTCTGCCTTCCAAATGAAAGACTTTGTGTAAAAAAAAGTCATTTTGAAAAATGACTGATAATTCTCATACTAGTATGAGTATTCCCAATTTCGAAAATGTGCAAATATGTACTGTTTCTAAACTCCATAATTTGTTCACATTTCAGGAATACATAGGTGTCTTTCATACCGAATTTTCCATGTATACATTTTCCCACAATAATTGCTATATACCCGGAACATAATAAAAAAACATTGCAAATTGCTGCTCAGTTTTTGACTCTGGGTTCGTCGGGTTCTTGGTGAACCGACAAGTCCTATATATCCCCACAACCAGGAAGGTCCAGCGGATGTAACGGTATATTGCTTTTAAAGAGCTGTCATAATTAGAAGAAGTTACAGGTAAAAACGTTGACACAAAAGGCTGTTTTTTTCAACTAATTTTCATTTTTTCCTATATTTAACTGTTAGTTTCTATAAAGAAACCTTGATGGATCTACACAAATGACCCCTTGCTGAATTCAGAATTGTGTCTACTTTCCATAAATGTATAGCTGTCCAGGATCCATTATTGCTTTCAGACCCATTTCTACCATTAACTGGAAGGAGGTTGAAAGCACAAAAAATAGCAAAAATAGGCTATGTCCCAGAAAAATGCCAAAACTGTGTAAAAAATGTTGGTTTTCTGACAAAAGTCTGTCATTCCCTAAAAGCTGTGAAAATTGTGATTTCAGCCCCACAAACCCTTTTTTGATACCATTTGCAGAGAAAAACCCAGATGCTTTCATTTGCAGACCGTTTTTCCCATTTTTCCCCAAATAAATTTTGCTGTGTTTTGGCTAATTTCTGGGACCCCTCCAGGGGAATCCACAAACCTTGGGTACCTTTAGAATCCCCATGATGTTGGAAGAAAAGGACGCAAATTTGGCATGGATACCTTATGTCGTCAAAAAGTTACACAAGCCTAAGCTCGCACTACCCCAAATAGCCCAAAAAAGGCTTAGCACGGGGGGGGGGGGGGGGAGGCCTAGCAGCGAAGGGGTTAATACTTATTCTAAATTTACTTTTCTAAATTGGTGTACGATTTTTTCTTTTGTTGTGTTTTTACTTTATTGCTGGTTGTGTACTCCATGAATACTTTACACATTGCTTCTAAGCTAAGCCTGACTTCTTTTTGTGCCAAGCTACCAAGGGTTAAGCACAGGCTATTTCAGTGACTTTTTTGATTCACCATGACATGGATTGTGGTTGTTGCTTGAATAGGGGGCACCTCCTCTTCAACTAACAATCCAATTTCTCAAAACATCTAAAGTACTAATGTATCCTGGGAAATTGACAAACCAGGATTCAGCAATGAACTGTATAGAAACCTGCTTTTCATTTTGTTTTACTAGGCAACTTGTGGCATACTCAATCACTCATTTTAAAGAAATAACATGAGAACTCAACTTTAATAACTTATTACAGTGGAGTTCTGATATCAAAGTGCTTGCTGCCAGAGCCAGCATTCGAGGGGAAAGGCAGGTCAGGTCATGGACCAGATGTTTATGGAACAAAACAAAACGCTGCTTTTCTTTCTTCAGCTTAGTTTTTCTAGCTGCACAGTGACAAGCAGAAAGGAGACATTTATGGCCACATGTTTGTTTTTTGCACTCCTTAGATGATAATGGAAAAGTTAAAATCTTTCTGCATGTTTCGACTCATTCCGATCTACTGTGACTTTTAAAAAAAAAACTAATTTGTTTTAAACGGTTTCTAATATCTTTATGAAACAAACATCTAACATCTTTTTTGATGAATTAATTTTGTAGCCGATATAATTTTTTTATTTTTCATGTTTGCAAAGATGCTCTCTCTTTCATGTGAAAGAGCTTGGCAACAAGAATTTAAGTGATTTGTGGGAAAGGTAATTGTGTGAACATATATTATAAGGAATAAAGTACCCCGTACAGTACTAATAAGGATATTGTAAGCCACCCCAGAGTTCCATAACCTTATAAAGGAACTCAGCCTTTGGTCTTGTTCCTTTATATAGTCAGGGAACTCCTCAGCATTTGAAAAATCCTTTCAATCTATGGCATAGGGCACTTTATCCCATATAAAAAGGCCATCTGGATAGATAGAGCAAACCCATTTAGGAGATTGCTAATCTTCTACTGCTCCTATCAACCAGGTCCACCTCCACAAAACATTTAAAGAACTATGAAACTCAGTATCATCTTTCTAAATCACGGCTAGGCTGATGTCGCAAATGCTAATACATTTTGGGGGGGCTAAGACACCTGCAACATGTGAGCAGAATCTTAGTAGACCTTACAATTATTTACTGGGCAATTGAAGAACCAGAACCTTTTGGACCTGGTGGCGCAGGGTACGCCCTCTGTCTCCGGGGTTCACCTGCTTCGCTACACAGAGACACGGGACACTCTGTCGGCGTTAGAAGATTGGATTTATTTAGCTGCAGCTAGTACAGTTATCCTAGAAGTACACAAAGTAGGTTCTCAGGAGACTGCCACTTCACTCTGTGGCGCATCAGATTAAATAGCATACAATACGTAATTATTAACAAGACATACGCCCCAAGCATAGAAGAAAAGAGCCAATAGGGTAAGTGGAAAACAAAGCGGAGCCAGTAGAAAAGGTTCGAAAATAGAAGTATCAGATGACTCGAAGAGACCTCTCCTCCAACTGTGTTTGTCATCCCACCCCCGAACTAATTTATTAACAGATTACAACTAACTTGCAGGTGGCGAGATACGTTTGTGTGTATTGGAGGACAGTCACGACACAAGAGAATGCTAGCAGGAGACAGTGAAGGCCAGTCGATAAGATATGATCGGGAAAGAATAGTGTGAGCCTACAGATAGTAGAAACAGGGATTAGGAAAGCCAGACAAGGATTAGTGTACTCGGCTAGTCCAAACACCAGCTTCGCAAACAAGGCCGAGGACGTATTTCGACACCAAGCTACGGGAAAAGCAGAATAGACTTCGTTCGCCGTGCTGCCTGAGTGATGGCAACACAAAATGGCGGCGGGTCACAAAATGGCGGGTTTATTCGATCGTGATCAAAAATCGAAGTTCCTCAGACCCTCCTTTTGCCAGAACTCAGGCAAGATAGACTCACGTTAATCTGAGTCCTCATCAATAGCCATGAGATCATCAAGCTGTTGCTGTAACATCATCCTTATGTTTTCTGTTACTTGAGGTTTGGGTTTTGGGATGCACATAGTAGCACAAAGATCACAGATAGCGGGACCACAGTGCATACAAAGGCAACAAGAAAATACAATAGTCAAGATTATTCCAAGAAATGTCAATGCTTTCCAACCCCATTTGGACAGTAGTCCCCAAAACCATTCCGTTAAAGACCAATCTCCTTCGTCCTGATGAATAGAATCGGAGATTATGTGCAACTTGGAGATAGCTTGGTATACTGTTGGAGCGTCATTAGGAATGAAAATACAACAGCTTGACCCGATCAATTTACACACTCCACCACGATCGGCAAGAATAAAGTCTAAGGCAACTAGATTTTGCAAGGTAATAAGACGATCCGCCTGTAGTTCCGCCGTGATATTACTCAAGGCTCCTACAGTGATGTCTATTGTAGTCTCTACGACACGGACCAATTGCCTTATATTTCTGCTGTTGGCCATTGGACCCCAGAAGGGAAGAAAACCTTTAAGGAAATCTCCTCCCTCTTGTCCCGCGGTGTCTTTTGAGTCTATGATTCCTCGGCTGAGACGGGTTCGGTGATAATTTGCAGAAGCAGTGTAAGTAGGAGGAAGAAGGAAAGCTATGTAGCAGGTACCAGAGAAACCTGTTGGTAACCAGGTATAAGCTCTATCATAGCAAATGAAATAGGTGCCTTGAGACGGTACTAGAGGAGGAGAGTTTTGAGAGGAATAAATGTATGTGTAGGAACAGTTACTCTTTTGTGCAGTATCAGAAGAGCGATAGTTTATTTTTAAAAAGAAATTACCTTGATGGGGTATAGTCCAGATTGGTGAGGAGTTCTCTTTTCCCATTTTATTATTGAGACTCGACATATATTTGGTGACGTTCCAATTGGTGTATGCTTTCCTTTCGTCGATGTTCTCCATGATTTTAGCCATAACTACCATACCCTTAATCAAGGAACTATGACTAAAATCCGGATAATTAATTTGTGAAGCAATGGACCGTCTAAATTTGATTTGATATGCATTGGAGAAAATGACAAAGAATGCCCAAGCAGAACCCTCATAAGAGAAAGGAAGAACTAGATATGGTATTCCTTTCTCTGTAGTATGTGGCATAAGACCACATACCCAACAATCAGTTGTGTTAACCACTAATTGATGCTGGTTCAATAGTTGGACAAAGGAATTGTTGTAATACTCAGTTCTTCTGACAAGTTCATGTGAAGGGAAAGTATGAAGGAGGTGTGGAGAGATAGTAGAAGAAGGCAAGGTATTTCTTGGCTGCAAAACATAAACTATCCAACCAATAGTCGCCAAAACAATACATAATGATATTAAAACACATAGAGTTATACTGTAACGACTGTACATTATTTTACAAGATGCTTTCTTCATTTCATTTCTTCTCTCTTTATTACTTGGTGTAGTTTCCATTTTCACTAGTGGATGCTCACGGCAATCTTCCTCAATCACTGAAGTCACGATGCTCTACCGTCCTATGACACTGAGGATCCTGCAGACCTATTGTCACTACTCAGGTCATGACCTAGACTCCTACCGTGACGCTGCAACCTAAACAGAACACTACACAAGGGAGAAGAAAGTTTTAATAGTTCTTTTGTCTAGGCCTGAGATGATAACGTTCCTTCCCTAGAACACTCTGGTCTCGAAACAATGTTCTTGGTTCAGTCGTATTCAAGCGACGATGCGATGTAATTGCTTCTTGTAAAATGCCGTCGTCCTCTTTTTCAGACAATGTTCCATTCAGGTGTGCATCGCTAAAGGGTACAAATCGTGGAACTGTTTCGCCTTCACAGTCACCAACCCCTCTACGAACCCACTGATCAAAAGGCAAAGGCAAGGGTACTTTCTTGCAATGCACACCGTGAATCCAATTTTTCTTTCCTTCAACTTTAACTGCTGTCCTTGTCATTAGTAGGACCATTTGGGGCTCCCGCCATCTGGGTTCCAAATTCTTCTTCTTCTGAAAGTTTCGGGTACAGACCCAGTCACCTGGTCGGATGGAATGACCTGGATCTGTGGAAGCCTCCGGCAAAGCACTCTGAACCTGTCGATGAAGGACATGCAATTTAGTTGTAAGGTCATGCAGATAGTCAATCAACATTGGATAGGGCAAGTCGGAAAACTTTTTAGGACGAGGTATTCCCCATACGTTGGCCGGACGGCCAAACACCACTTCGTAAGGGCTAAGTCCCAGACGAGAGTGTACTGCAGTTCTGGTGGATAGCAGAGCTAACGGTAAAGCATCAGGCCAATTAAGTCCCATACTTGCTTGAATCTTCGCTAATTTCAACTTCAAGGTACCATTGTAACATTCTACTAAACCCGCTGACTGAGGATGATTTGCCGCGTGGAACTTTTGCTTGATTCCAAGACCTGCACAAACTTTCTGCATGACTTGGCCAACAAATTCGCTCCCATTGTCACTCCAGACAATGCGCGGCAATCCAAACCTGGGAAAGAACTCTTTTAGAAGGATTTTAGCTGTGGATAAAGCTGTGTTATCTTTCAAAGGGTATGCTTCTATCCACATCGAAAAGGCACATACTACCACCAAAACATATTTGAGGTTGTTGCATCGATCCATGTGAATGTAATCGATTTGCAACACTTCAAATGGGTATGTCGGAGGAGCAAAGTGACCTGCTGGAGTGGGGGTTCCCTTTCCTGGATTGTACATCAGACAAACAATACAATGCTTTACTACGTTGTCTGCACATTTTGGGATGTTCTCATTTTGCCAAACTGGGGCTAAAAGTTTACAAATGCCTTTTGTGCTTAAGTGAGCTGGACCATGAGCCATAGTAACCACTGGGAGTACATAAGCATCTGGTAACAACCAACGTTGATGTTCGGATAATTCTACCCAACAACCCATCTTATCTAACATTCCCGTACTTTCTCTCCACTTGCTCAACTCTCTTTCTGAAGCCTCTTTCTGTAACGCTTTCACGCTTTCCACTGTATTCTCACACATTCCTCTCTCCCTGACCCAATTCACAGGACCTGCCATATACATTCGACTCGTTGAATCCCTCGCTGTTTTCTTTGCTGTTTCATCAGCAAATGCATTTCCCCGTCCAACATCATCTGTAATCTTCTTGTGTGCACTACACTTCACTATCGCTATTTGGATGGGTAAAGCAAGTGACTCCAGCAGATCAGTCACTAACTGGCCATGCTGTATCTTAGTGCCATGTGAAGTTAAGAAACCCCTCTCTCTCCAGAGACGCCCAAAAATGAACGCGACACCAAAGGCATATTGACTGTCAGTGTACACGTTCACTCTTTTCCCTTTTGATAATACACAATCTCTCGTCAGTGCTATCAACTCTGATGCTTGCGCTGAATTGTGTCTAATGCGTGCAGTTTCCACAATCGTATGTAAGGTAGTTACAGCATAAGCTGAAACCGTATCTCCATTAGGCATCTTGAAACAAGAACCATCTACCCATAGAGTCCCATCCGGATTCTCTAGCGGTGTGTCTCTCAGGTCAATTCTCCCTTTTGTCTCTTCCTCAGTACGGAAGAAACAATCATGCTGATCCTTAACACTCTCCTCATTTGGAAGGGGCAACAAAGTAGCTGGATTCAGGGTATTACATCGTTTGATGTGTATGTGACTAGCCAACAGCGTCAACTCGTAACCAGTTAGATGTGCACTCGTAAGATGCTGTGTCTTCGTTCTATTTAGTAAGGTATCCACTGCATGTGGCACCATGACAATGAGAGTGTTGTCTAACACCATTCCAGCAGACTGTTGGATAGAAATTGCTGCAGCTGCTGTGGCTTTGAGACAACTGGGCAATGCTTTAGCTACGGGATCTAATGTAGCCGAAAAATAGGCACATGGCCGCTGTCTATCTCCAAATTGCTGTGTCAAGACTGATAATGTACAACCTTCTCTCTCGTGAACATACAGCGTAAAAGGCTTAGTGTAATCTGGGGTATCCAGTACAGGAGCAGAACACAGAGCAGTGCGTAAATCAGTGAAACTCCTTTGGCACTCATCTGTCCAAGGAAGGGGCTGAGGCGTATCTTTTAAAGTGAGTGCCAACAAAGGTTTGGCAATCAAAGAGAAGTTAGGGATCCACTGTCTACAATAGGAAGTGATACCCATAAAGGCACGTACTTCCCTTTGTGTGGATGGTACAGACATTCGTGCAATCACCTGAATTCGTTCTGGTGTCAATCGTCGTCCCTCCTTTGATAGGAGATGACCCAAGTAGGTAACCTCTCGACAAACATATTGCAGTTTGGAGGGTGAAACCTTGTGATTCAGCTTAAATAAGTGACGTAGCAGTGCAACAGTGACATCTTTGCAGATATCTTCTGAGTCAGCGGCGACTAACAAGTCGTCCATATATTGGATAAGAGCAGCACCAGAAGGCAAGTGAAAAGTATCCAAATGACATTTCAAAGCTTGGCTGTAAATGGAGGGACTTTCACAGTACCCTTGGGGTGCGCGCTTAAATCGGAAGCTTGGGCCTCCAAGGGAGAAACCAAAAATGTCCCTACTCTCTTCTGCAATGGGAATACTGAAGAAGGCATTCTTTAGATCAATAACAGAAAACCAAGACGCTGTGGAAGGTATCATAGTCAACAAGGCAGTGATATCTGGAACAACAGGAAATTGTGGAATCACAATTTTGTTTACTTCTCGCAGATCAATCACAAACCGGTACACAGGAGGCTGAGAAGGGTCAGTACGTTTAAGAACAGGAAGAATAGGACTATTGCATGTGTTACCTCTCGTTTCTTCAACCACACCCTTCCAAATTAAGTCATGAATGATTTCCAAAAGCGCTTTTTCACCTTCAGCAGAGATTCTATATTGTGGGATACGTGGTAGTTCAACATTGGGCTTGAGAGTGACAACATAAGGCGGTATCTCAAGACAACCCACATCGTTCGGACCCGTGGACCAAAGTGCTGTTGGAAGAGAAAGCAACTCAGAAGGAAACTGATCTTTAGACAGATACATTGGGGTGATCAACTTCTGACCTAGAGTAAGATGTACGCCTGAAGGAGAACAATATATTGTAGCATGCATTCTTTTCAATAGGTCTAGACCCAACAGATTCTCACCACAACCATTCGTCAACAGAAGTGGAGCTTCCAAATCATAAGGACCAACTGAAATAGGCAGAGGACGAGAAACTGGATTGCGAACAGGGGCGCCAGAAAATCCTACAGAAACATTTGTTAAGCCAGACAAAGGTGCCCCAGGGAGTTTAGAATGAATAATAGAACTTCTCATTGCTCCAGTATCTAGAAGAAATGGCTCTGATACACCCATTGTAGTGACGTTGACATAAGGACCATTTTGATCTACTGGGATTGGCACAACTCCCTTACTTTGTCCATGGCTGTCCTAGTTAGCATGAAGACTCTCATTCTCGCCTTCAACATATTGGTCTTCATTATAATACTGAGTAGATCTCACATTCTGCTGATCAAAGTAGTTCATGGAATTGGGAGTAGGAAGGGCACGCTGTTCTTGAGTTGAAATACCTCGACCTCTACCTCTGTTTGCTGACTGTAGGCCAGCACGACCTCGTGGAGCAGATAACGCTCCATTGCGCTGCAATAAAACCGGACAACTGCTCTTAAAATGACCTTCCTCCCTACAATAGGCACATTGATTAGGACCTAACAAAGGTCGCGGAATGTATGTCTCAGTTTTCTGATACAATCTCTGAAACTGCGGTGGCTGCTGAGTCTGAGGCTGAACATAACGTGGAGGATAAACTTGCTGCAAGAGAACCTTCGTTTTTAAATCTTTCGTCTTTTTCTCTTGCTTTTCTTTTTCTTCTTTATCCCTATTCTCGTAATATTGTGCGGTAGCCAATATCTGGGCAGAAGAAGAAACAGCCCAAGAACTTTCTGAATCCTTTAATTTGTGTGACAGCTCGGGAAGCAAATTGAATACAAATTTGTCCACGAATAATCGCTGTCCACCCTCGGTAGCCATGTCCTGACCACTGTGATCGATAAATGTCTCTTCGAAACGAGTAAAGAAATCAGAGACACTTTCATCTTTCTTTTGTTTGCATGCTGCTAGCTTATCCCAATTCACTCTCAATGCAGGCATCATAGTTTTCATCAATGTAATGATTCTACCAGGAAGCTCTGAGATCAAAGCATCAGGCTTTGCGCCACCCACTTGATCTCTATCTGTATCAGCTATAACATCCCAAGTAGCACCCAGTTCCTGTGCATGATCCTCTCTACGAATCTTAGCCCATATTGTCAGTGGGACTACATTACCCATTAGCATATCAATATCTGCTAGATTCATAATACAAGCATCGATTGTCTGCGATAATTCTTTGTAATAACCTGCAGGGTTTTTACGAGGTTCTGGTAGAGTCTGCTTAAGGGCCAAAACTTCAGATCTCTTCCATGGCACATATACCCATATGCGTTGAAAGTGAGCAGGAATAGCTGGATTAACACCTGCTGCTGCAACTTCCTCCTTCCATACTGGAGGAACCTCTCTCATAGGATAATTTTTCGACGTCAGTTTAACCGACGGATCAGAATCAAGAAAAATCTGAGAGAACAATAAGGTTCTATAAGAGATGAGTGTCCTTACAGCTTCCTCGACTTTAGAACCTACAATAAGTCCTTTTTCAAAATCGGCTTGAACATCTAACAAATCTTGTGAGATCGGACTCGAACTCACATCTTCCCATTCTTTAATGAGAATATCGCACATTACATTAAAAACATACCTTTGCGTAGGCGCATTCCATTGCAAAAGGGTAGGCATAATATCAGACACACTATATTGTGGACCCTTCTTGATCCATCTTCGTGCAAGAGAATCTAGCTTCTCTCGTTCCTCAAAATCTGGAAACTGACTGCGAGATTGTCTTCGAGCAAAAGCCGGAGACACATTAAAAGCTCCAAAGAAAGGAGATAAAATACTAGTGACAGAATCTGTGAGACGCTTACGCATAGACGGTGAATTGGACATCAGAACTGAAGACAGAGTATTAGGCGAACTAACAGGAGAAGGACTAGGAAATACAGGAGGAGCAGAAGGCAAAGGAGAGCTAAGATCAGGAGATGAAAACAAAGAAGTTGAGACTAATGGTAAAACCGGAAAGGGCGGTAATACTGGAGGAGGCAAATGCTGAAGAGCCGGAACCGGCGGAGGTACCACTAGCAGCTGAGCAAGCTGTAACGGCTGAGGTACATTGGCATTTTGCGCATAGGGCGGAGGCAACCTCAATAAATGGGACATTAAGGGATCTTCTTCTATATCTTTCTTATTATCAGAGGGAGAAACAGGCAACACCGGATAGCATTTATCTATCGCCATACGATGTTGTCCTTCTGAAATTTCGGTCGCATTGTCAATTTCATCATTCTTGAACTGTTGGGCAGCCTGTATAATTGTCATACCCTGTGCTTTCCTATCTCGTTTTGCTTGTTTAATTTCTTTTTGTTTGGCTTCCTTACGCCAAAGGCAGAAAGAGTCAAACATTGCCGGCCGGGCTTTTCTTTTGAACAGAACTGATTCCAAATTATCTAGCACATCAGGGTGAAAACTACCGTTTTCTGGCCATTTAAGAACACCATCTTTCTTCGTGTATCGAGTCCATGTCTCGTTAAAGGCAATGGGGCCGATACCATGTTTCGAATAGAGCTCATATGTGGGAGTTCCAACCGAAGGAATCGGACAAGAGTCCTCAAGTCGAGAGTCCCTATTACAACCAAGACAACAAATTCTTCCAAACTTAGTCAGACCAGGCATTTCGCAATGTCTCTGGACTGTTCACAAACTTCAAGGGAGTAAAACTCAGTTTACGCAGTACAAATGCACTTACCCTCGGCTTTAGTCTTTGCAATGACTAAATCTAAGACACCTAAGGACATCAAACAAAGAACCAAAATTGTGGGCGCGACCCACGAAAATACTTAACTTAACTAAGGACATCTTCTTCCACCAACAGAGGCCCGTCTATCGTCTCGCTTTACCATACATCACCAAAGGAATGGGCCAAAGCAGGGCGGCAGTCAGGGCAGCGGTCGCCAGTAGCAGTCAGGAAGGAGTAACCGCGCTGCAAAAGACCTTCGGACCACTTTCGACATACAGGGGTCGCTTAGCGTGGTTCGCGAACCCTCCGGAATTTTCTTGCGAGGTTCCTCACGACCTTCGAGCAGAACCGGTACCACTGAAGCCACCCCATGTTGGGTGCCAATTGAAGAACCAGAACCTTTTGGACCTGGCGGCGCAGGGTACGCCCTCTGTCTCCGGGGTTCACCTGCTTCGCTACACAGAGACACGGGACACTCTGTCGGCGTTAGAAGATTGGATTTATTTAGCTGCAGCTAGTACAGTTATCCTAGAAGTACACAAAGTAGGTTCTCAGGAGACTGCCACTTCACTCTGTGGCGCATCAGATTAAATAGCATACAATACGTAATTATTAACAAGACATACGCCCCAAGCATAGAAGAAAAGAGCCAATAGGGTAAGTGGAAAACAAAGCGGAGCCAGAAGAAAAGGTTCGAAAATAGAAGTATCAGATGACTCGAAGAGACCTCTCCTCCAACTGTGTTTGTCATCCCACCCCCGAACTAATTTATTAACAGATTACAACTAACTTGCAGGTGGCGAGATACGTTTGTGTGTATTGGAGGACAGTCATGACACAAGAGAATGCTAGCAGGAGACAGTGAAGGCCAGTCGATAAGATATGATCGGGAAAGAATAGTGTGAGCCTACAGATAGTTGAAACAGGGATTAGGAAAGCCAGACAAGGATTAGTCTACTCGGCTAGTCCAAACACCAGCTTCGCAAACAAGGCCGAGGACGTATTTCGACACCAAGCTACGGGAAAAGCAGAATAGACTTCGTTCGCCGTGCTGCCTGAGTGATGGCAACACAAAATGGCGGCGGGTCACAAAATGGCGGGTTTATTCAATCGTGATCGAAAATCGAAGTTCCTCACAGTGAATAACTTCCTGAATTTCCCCCGAGCACCCTTGGACTCATTTGAAAATCTTTATAGCACATGAGTGCTCCCAAACTCCAGCCCATCTCACAAATACCTGTTACGAGCAGATTAATCAAGTACATTTCTTATCAATACACATCTTGTAAAACTCATTATCTCTTATAATTATTTGTGACTATGTTACTTAATAGTTTAATGCCTGTTTAAGTATCATCAGCCCTATATGGTTTCTGGCATCATATAAACCATTGAATATAGTGTGGGAGCATGAGTAAAGAGGCCTTCTCAAGGATAACCTTACTTTAAAACATTGAAACGATAGAGAAATTCCATTGAGGTAGGGGAGGTCTGATGTACTCAGAAGGGTGAAAACTCACAACGAACATACCTCACGTAAGCATGAAACTCTGGCCAAGGAGCATGAGAGGGGTCACTGTCTCTTGCTCTGACTGCCACACCAACCTCCTTACTCAGAATTATTACATGAGATGAAGAGAGCACAGCTTGAAAAGAAAGATCTCTAACCTCTGCTCCAAGGCTCTTAAAAATGTTCTCTGTGAAACTTCAGTTATCACAAGCACTGAAATCATGAGGCTTATGGCTAACAATGAACTTGCACAATTTTTACCAGATACATTTTGCATGGTCAAACCTGTTAATAATTATCAGAGAAAAATGCTTAGAAATTATTTTAATGTGCTGATTTTTCTTTATGTTCCTTGTAACCTCAACTTGTTTAGGCTTCTCAGCATTAACACAATCAGGGAAATTAAGGGGCTGATCACACTGGCCGTCCCGTTTGCCAGTTTACAATCTGACCACATTGAAGGCAGTCAGAAACATGCCTCTTTGCATTGAGGCTTGTTCTGCAGCCCGGAAAAGGGCCACAGCACAAGCCCCAATGCCAAAAGGCCTGTTTGTAAACACCCCTAGAGGTGCCTGCCACAAGATGCAGGGAGATTCAGGGGCCCATAGCGGAGGGCCATGGGGAACAGGGGCCCTGCTAGAGGCCACAAAAAAGCCTTTACACCAGCCTTTTCACATCGGAAGAACTGACGCGAAATGGCTGGCGGAAAGGTGGATCGCCATCCCCATGGTGGTGCCTGAGAAGGCACCGTGTCCATTGTGGGGAATACAATCTGTCGCTTGCCTGATGGGCTCCTTGAGCCCGTTGGAGGCTGTCAGTCGGTCCCTGGGCCTATGAGGTCCGACAACTCTATCGTAATGCGGCGATCTGACCACTGTTATAGATGTCGGTGGGACCGACACCGATGGCATGTCTGTGTCAACCATTTAATTCCCTTGTAAATTGCACCTGGTTGGACACCACTATCAGTCTATGGGGCTTGTTAAGCCTTTACATGATCAGCAAATATCACTTGGATTGACTTCAACCATGCATTTCATGTACCTTTAAATATATGTTCCTTCTAAATGCCTCGGTTAACTTCACAAATACGAATGCATGCTTGAAGTCTGAGAAACCTGAGGTCCTGTGAAACCACAGTCTCATGTTCTCACTCTATCCCACCAACTTTGGGGCATATTATCAAGCCAGGCGATAAAATTATCGCCGCTTTAGCGGCAGAAAACTGCCGCTAAAACGGCGATAATGGGCTTGATAATATGCTCTATGGAATTCCAATTGAAGTCCATGTTAGATGTGAAGGACGTCTAACATGGGCTTCAATTGGAATTCCATTCCATAGAGCATATTATCAAGCCCATTATCGCCGTTTTAGCGTCAGTTTTCTGCCGCTAAAGCGGCGATAATGTTATCGCCTGGCTTGATAATATGCCCCTTTGTTACTATGAGTTACTGCATGAGATGCAGAGAGTACAGCTCCGAAATACAGAACTCAACAACGACTCCAGGGTTTCTGAGCTGCGCTGTGCAGCTCATGCATTAACCAGTAAATCTTGCTCCTCTTACCGCACTGAGAGTAAAACGCAGATCTTGGTAGTTTAAGCATCAAAATCCACCTTAGTTCCAACACCTCATAAAATGCCATGATTATTGCATCCAATTAATTCCAAACACCTTGTAGTTGTTTTTTATTGAGTCTGGGAATTACATCCTCTGTTAAAGGGCAGTTTGTAAAGAAGACTCTTGTTTTTGACTTCGGAGAATAACAGCATTGTAGTAATATTATTCACAGTATCCATATTGTTTTAGAGAAACATGCTCATGAGTAACTGTGTGCCAATCACGTCTGTACAATGTCGACAGGGCTAGCTAGATAAGCCCTAAAAAGGTGTTTTTTAATCATTTCTCTATTGCTCTGAGCAGGCAAATTCATTTGACCATCTCAAGGAGTGTTCGAGATGTTCTCTCTAACACGTCCATGCTCCAGAATATATTACAGGCTGCATAATTTAATGTAAAGCACAACCCAACAAATCTGCTGTTTAAAAAATTTGAGTTTTGAGGTCTGTTCCGGAAGGCAACTAATGAATTATTTCAACACTTTAGGGTCTGGTAGAGCACAGAGGAGAATTAATTTTTCAAGGCAGCAAATAATGTTTAATTTAAAAACAAAAGTGTGCTGTTTAACCAGAAGTGCTTTCAGACAGGCTCTCAGTACTCCTGCTAAAATAGCATTTTACCTGCTGGAACAGTCCTCCTACGCTGAATAAAGGGAATTTCCAACCATATGTACCACTAGGTAGGATCCTAAGTGCCTTATGGGTAAGTCTTCCAGTTTTATGATTTTACCGATTTCTAAAGATAAATACAGACAGAAAACAATGTGTTTCATGTCTGTATTTATTCTTAATAGCCGAAAAATACTGAAAATGTAACTTCTTGTGAGGAACTCTCGGTGCTCTCTTTCATGAATTCTAGGGAACAGCTGAGCAGGCAGACAGCATGGAGGGTTAACATACAGGATGAAATTTCCTTAAATACAGGCATGTGTTAACATATATTTGTAGTATGACGCTAAAATGTACATGTGAGTGTTGTCTTTTGTTATACGTGGCTTCTTAGTTTGCTAAACGTGACAGGCATCCATGTTTGAGTGCACGTCGAAGAGTGATATAACGCAGACATTTACCATTTTACATCTACATTTATTCTTGAAATACAAAATAAATATGGATAAATGCCAGTAAGATGGACACAAAATAAATATGGATAAATACTGATGGAAATCTTAAAAAAATAAATACCATAAAACCAGGAGCCCTACTTATGGGTGACCAGTCATTAAAGGCATGCTTCAGACTTATAGGCCCAACACAAATGCAAGTGCTAGCAGCAAGGGCACGGGCACTTAACAAATAGTAAAGTCTGCAAGGCCGTTAGCACATACTGCCACACGAGGGAAGAGTGTCATAATTAAAAATAAAAGCAGACTCCTGGGAGATGCTGGGGCTTTGCCACCCCTCATACCTCCATGGTTGAGTGTCTAACAGCTTTTGCTGTATTTGTGAAGAAGGAAAGTTGCTAGCGTGTGCCCACAGGAGGCACTAAGAAAGGGGGCATCAGTCAGCCTCTAATTCCATCTTGGATCTCCCCAGGGGCGTAACACAGGCCTCCGCAGCCCCTTTGGTGCGGGGGGCCCGACGCTCCAGGGGCCCCCTCACTCTCAGGGAGGGAGATGACTGCAAGCAAATAAAATGGTGCTCCTGCGCGCATGGCCTCCCCAAGTCCCCATAAATTAAACGGTGCACGCACGCCACGGTGACGGCCTCTAAGCCTCTCTCCATTAATTATGGTGCAGTGCGCATGCCCTGCCAGCCTGCCTGAGCCTTTTAATAAATTAATTAAATAGTTGGTGCGCAGTACGCCCGGGCCGGCTCTTCATAAGGCTCTTCATAATTAAATAGTGCGTGGGCGTGGCAGCGTGCAGTTGTTGTCTATGCGTCTGCGTGGTGCCTCAGTCTTCAGGGTAGGGGCGGGGCGGGGCTGGTGACTAATGCTTGCGATTGTCATGCGTATTGTAATTAATAGTGCCTGTGACTTGTACTAGTACTGACTAAGAAAAAGGGTGCGGCTGCTGTGCCAGGATAATTTAATTATACTAGAGTACTAGCCCCTGCCTGGTGGCTACCTTCACCCAGTCGCCCTGTCTTCTGCTTCCCGCTCGCCTCCGAAACTGCAGGCCAGGCCTAAAAGTGAGTGAGTATGTCCGAGGAGGCAACCTGCCTTGTGTTGTACTAAAGTGGCTCTATAAAATAACCCGTGAATGGGGTGTACAAACATACAACCTGCCCTGGGGTGTGCAACAAACGTATTACTAAACCATTCATCCTGTGTACAAACACAACATTATACAGCCTCAAAAACAAGATGTGCACAGATGGAACCTGGCACTGCAAACAGCGCAGATGCGACTACAGTACAAACACGGCATTATAAAGCAGCGAAATGCCAGAGGCAAACTCCTGACACTAACATGCATTAGTGACAACTGTGGGCTTTTACCACTGGGTCTCTTAGAGAATGACACCTCAGGTCCATACACGGGGGCTAAACACAGCACGTTTCTGGGTTCTCCACACAACGTGTTCGCTATTTGACGCCACACTTCTGCAGCTTGTGTTGAGGAAATTAAACATTCCCTTGTGCTTGTATAAAACATAGCTGCCAAGTGGCATTGGCACCATGATGTGTCCATTCGTAGCTTTTATCCAACAACACTTTGCATGCTAGATGGTCACAGCACAACTCCCAGATTGCAAGACGCTGTTGGATTAAAATCCAGGCCTGGCTGGCAGTGTCACACGTGACGAAAGAGCCATTTGGAGGCAATGTGGAATCTGTAATTTAGCAGGCATGTCTATGCTCTTAGTAAATTGTAAATACCGCCAGTTGTTGACACACTGAGGTCTGAGGCCTCTGTTTGTTATGAAGTAAGGCCCAGTCTGGTGGTTCAGGTCAGTCCTTGTGAGGGAAGCTGCAGGAGTGAGGACAGGGACCTTCTTTGTAATTGTATTTGCCTTAATACCCCGATGAGGCGTCAAAGCGCTTTTCGGCAGGTAGCACACTACTCCAGAACCCAAAGTGGATTAGTGGTGAATTAGTATCAGGGATACTAAATTAATTTGAGCGGCGGACATGTTGTAATTTCATAGAGACCCTGTTTTGTCTGGGCTATGTGAAGGGAGCACCTCTCCCCTAGTCCTGGACCTAGAGACAGCTGGTGCTCAGGTTTATCGAACCAGCAGACTTCCCTGCTCCCCCAGCAGTCTTCCAGGGGCTACCCACGAGTTGCTGATCCTCCCCGGCAGTCAGTCGGGCAATACATGAGGTCTCCCTGATTCAGACGCTTTCTTCCTACAGCCACCCTAGGTGTTGCTCGGCCAGAAACAATCTACCGGAAAGTGCCCTGATCTCGGTGCCCATGTCATATCTTAGCACCCTCCCAATTTCAATCCCTGCCAACAAAAATCTCCCAGACAATGCTCTCAGGTGTTTTTGAAAAGGCAGACCCATCAATATCCTCCCAGATGGTGGTCCCGACTCCCAGGTCTCCCTGAAGCAGCATAAATCTCCTATGCAGTGCTCCTAGTTGTTCCTCACCCAGCAGAGACATTGCAGACAGTGGTCCCAGGTCTCCCTGGCTCAGCAACAGCAGTAGCATCCAACACTGGTCCAGTAGCATCCTAGACAGTGCATCAGGAATTTCTGATCCAGCAGCTGTCTCACAGTAATGGCACCAGATCTGCCTGTTCCAGCCACAGTCCCAGCAGCAGTAGCCAAGCAGTATACTAGATAGTGAGACTAGGCCCAAGTCCAGCAGCAGACTCCCACAAAGTGCCCCAGGTCTCCCTGCTCGAACAACAGTCTCACAGATAGTGTCACCCTGGTCTTCCTGAGCCAGCAGCAGTCTCCAAGAGTGAATTACTCCCATTGCCCTATAGTCCAGCAGTCTGGGAGACAATGCTTCCATGACTCCCTGACCCAGAACACCATCACCGAACAGTATAATAATAATGACAAATAATTAAAAATAATAAATAATAATAACCTTGAATTTGTAAAGCACACAGCTACCTCCGAAGGGGTTTCCCGGCGCTGCGGGCCCTCGGGAAGATTAAGCGAGCTATTGCCCAGAGTCACATGGTGCTGGGCTGACCTACCACCGGCGATCGAACTGTGAACCCTGTGGTCCGGAGTCAGGAACACTGGCCGCTGCGCCACACCTCTTCCACAGTATCTGCACAGGTTTCCTTCACTCTTCTCATCATTGGAGGAGATGAGGCCTAACGGCAAGAGCTGCTGAGTTTTGATCTGAGGAACGATGTTTGAGTCACAGCGTCTGCTTAGCATTCTGTGATTCCAGGCAAATCACTTGATTCCCCTGGACCTAAAAAATGAATCTGGCCTTCTGAAGTGTAATCTGCTGCTCACAGAAACCACTCTACAGCCATTGGGCCAACTTTGCTTTACTTAAAAGCCAATAGGCCTCATCTATGCAAGAGCTATTGGCTTGGCCAATATGTTTTAGCCATGTTGTACACTAGCGTGGCTTCTGTTCAGCATGGATAAACGTTAGTAGGGTAAAGGAGAGTGGCATGTAGTATCATGGAGTGACGTAAAGTGAAGTAGAGTGGAGTGGTCTGGAGTGGTGTAGAGTGGAGTGAAGTCGAGTGGTGTAGAGTGTTTTAGAGTGTTGTGGAGGGAGTAGAGTGTCATAGAGTGGAAGGGTGCAGAGTGGACTAGAGTTGAATGGAGTAGAGTGTTGTAGAGTGGCATAGAGCACAGTAGATTGACATACAGTAGAGTGGCATAGAGTGGAATATTGTCAGAGAGTGGAACTGCACAGATTGGGGTAGAGTGTTGTAGGGTCGAGTGGCATGGAGAGGCGTGGCATAGTGTGTAATAGAGTAGCATAGAGTGGAGTGGCGTAGAAAAGAGTAGAGTTTAGTGTGTCGTAGAATAGAGTGAAGTGCCATGAAATGCCATGAAGGGAGTTGTGTTGACTGTCGTAGAGTGGAGTAGTGTTATAGAGTGTTGTAGAGTGAAGTGACAAAGAGTGGAGTAGACCGTCATAGAGTGGAATATTGTAAAGTGTAGTGTCGTAGAGTGGCCTAGAATGAGGTGGCGGGAAAGTACACTGGTCCAGATTTGATGAATGTAGAGCTCAGTGGCGTAGAGTAGAGTGATGCAGAGTAGAGTGCAGTGGTGTAGAGTGCAGTGGCATACAGTAGATTGTTTCAGAGTGGAGTGAAGTGGCGTAGAGTGGAGTGGTGCAGGGTAGTGTGCAGTGGCGTAGAATAAAATGGTGTGAAGTGCAGTGCTGTGGTGCAGACTAGATTAGAGTGGCATGGAGTGATGCCGAGTGTAGTGGCTTAGAGTGGAGAGGTGTGGAGTGCATTGACATAGAGTTGGGTGGTGCAGAGTAGCATGCAGTGGCATAGCGTTCAATGGCGTAGAGTGCAGTCTTGCAGAGTAGAGTGTCGTAGAGTGTAGTATTGTAGACCGCAATGGCATAGAGTGCAGGGTTCTAGAGTGCTGTGATGTAGAGTAGAGTGGTGCAGAGAGGAGTAGCGTAGAGTACAGTGGTGAATAGTAGAAAAGAGTGGCGTAGAAGGCTGTGACAGAGCGCTATGGTGTAGAGTGGTGTAGCATTTAGTGGGGTAGAGTGCAGTGGCATAGTGTTCTAGAGTAGAGTTTAGTGGCATAGAGTGTAGTCCTGCATTCGTTTTGATTTATGTGATGTTGAGTGTATTGGCGTAGAGTGCCGTGGTTTAGAGTATGGTGGCGTTGAGTAGAGTGGTGCAGAGTAGAGTAGAGTGGCGCAGCATTGAGTGCAGTGGCATTGAGTGCAGTGGCATAGAGTGGAGTGGCACAGAGAAGAGTGGAGTAGAGTACAATGGCATACAGTGGAGTGGTATAGAGTAGAAGAATAGAGTGAGGTGGTGTGGAGTGGTGCAGGGTAGAGTGCAGTAGAGTAGAGGCTTAGCGCAGAGTGGCGTAAAGTAGAGTGGTGCAGAGTAGAATGGCGAAGGGTTGCAGTGGCGTAGAGTAGATTGTTTCAGAGGAGTGAAGTGGCGAGGGATATTGCAGCGAAGAGTAAAGTGGCATAGAGAGGACTATTATAGAGTGGAGTGGTGCAGAGTAAAGTGGAGTGCCCCATACTGGAGTGGTGTTGAGTGCAGTTGGGCATAGTAGAGTGGGGTAGAGTGCACCGGCATAGAGTAGAGTGGTTCAGAGTAGAGTAGAGAGACGTAGAGAAACATAGAGTGAATTGGGGTAGAGTGCAGTGTCATAGAGGGCCGTGGGGCACAGTAGATTAGAGTGGCGTAGAGTGTAAAGGTATAGATTGCATTGGTGTAGAGTGCGTTAGTGTGGCGTAGAGTAGAGTGGTGAATAGTAGAGTGTAGTGGCACAGAGTAGACTGATCCAGAGTAGAGTGGTGGAGTATTTAGTGGAGGAGAGTGCAGTGGTGTAGAGTAAACTGACATAGAGTGCAATGATGTAGAGTAGAGTGCCATAGAGTGCAGTGGCATAAAGTAAAGTGTTGCAGAGTAGAATATAGTGGAGTACAGTGCAGTGGTGCAGAGTAGATTGGCTTAGAATGCAGTGGCGTAAAGTGTATTGTTTGGAGTAAAGTGGTGTACTGGCATTGAGTGTAGTGGTGTTGAGTGCAGTAGCATAGAGTGGAGTGGTGCAGGGTAGATTGTAGTGGAATAGTGTGGAGTGGCGTAGAGTGGAATGTCGCAGAGTGGAATAGAATGGCATAGAGCGCAGTGCCTTAGAGCAGATTGTTTCAGGGTAGAGTTCAGTGATGTAGAGTGCAGTGTCATAGAGTGCAGTGTTGTAGAAGTGCAGCAGTGCAGAGTAGATTAAGTGGTTTAGAGTGGATTGGGGCAGAGTGCAGTGACGTAGGGTGGAGCGATGTAGAGTAGCGTGGCGTAGACTGTAGTGGCATTCAGTGCAGTAGAGTGGCATAGAGTAGAGTGGTGCTGAGTAGAATACAGTGGCATAGAGTGCAGTGCTAGATTTCTGGGTGGTAGGGCAAAGTGATAGATGGTGGGCTGCGCCGCCGGGGGAGGGGGGCCCCATCCATGTGCTTTGCAGGGGGGCCCTCTCAAGTTTCGTTACACCACTGGATCTGCCACACTATTTTTCTTGGTTTGGCAGAGCTGAGAGAGACAGAAGCTGAGGAGAATTCCCTTCTCCCTCCTCCCTCCTTCTGAGGCTCCAGCGACATTGACAGAACTGGTGTGGACAGAAGAGGGGGGCTTGCTGTGCGTCCTTCTCAACTGCCTCGGGTCTCTAGTTCCCCTGCTCAATGCACATAGCCTGTGGAAAGGTGGCAAAGGGGGGGATTGGAGGGTAGAAAAATGGTGGGGATTAGGACATGAGAACGTTCAGAGCATCGGCCTGTACTAATGTTCACAGCCGGCTGATGCTCCATTGCCTTCAATGAAGCTCTCAACTTTACGGTCTTCTAATATTCTTAATGCCCCCAAGCTTTCAGATTCCTTTGTACGGCATATCGATTTGTGAGTTGTTCCGTAAAGGACGGCAGCCGCATATTTTAAGTCCCTCTCTTTAGCTTTTTCCAGTTTCAGCTTTCAGATCTATAATTCATTCGAAAACTTTTTTCTCGCAGAGGCGAAGCGTCGCATTATCATATAATACAAATATGTTCTTCTAAATAAATGACCGCAGTAAACTACAGAAGCCCCCTGTGAGCTCAATGCATTCGGCTCTATTGATCTGGTAAGCTTTTCGTCAAGAAATCCCATTTGCGCCAAGCAGTGCGGCATTGCCAATCCTCTTTAAATAGAATGTGTGCTTACGATAAGGCAGGTGGCTGGACACATTGCCAAGGACATGCAACAAGAACGCCTGAAGGTAAAGATTTGTAACCGGTCCAGAGAGTTGGGCTCACACTGCAATGTTTCAGGCATGCCAATGTGATGGGCAACATCAGTTGTTCAAAATGGCACTTTTTCATAATACATTCTTTAGAAACCCCCGTTTGTCTTCATAAAAATCAAGAAACGCAAAATGTGTTTGTTCGTTGCTATAAATTATAGTGCGCTACCTCTCCAATTTACACTGTATAAAAGGATAACGTCTTTCTAGAAAATGAATCAAGGGGGCCAGCCATTGCAAAAAGCGAGCATTTTATTCGCCTGCCTTAACACACACTATTATGATTAAAAAAGCGTAGTGATGGAATCAGACACCACAATGATTTTCACAAGAGAGATAAGGAGCAGTTCTGCAAAGTGTTGGAAAACAAGACAAAGAAACACAATTATTGAACAAAAGCGTCTGCTATGAAAAACGAGGTTATAGATTCCATATCTTTGAATTCAGATATGTTATGAAGAAAAGCACTATGTCAACTTTAACAAACATACAGCTGAGGGTGAAAGCAATTGAAAAATATTGTGAGAGTAAATGGTGCATAATAATTATATCTTACATCTGTATATTTGTTTACGCGTTCATCTCACCTAATTTAGCCACATAATTTATAAAGGTTCATCTCCTGCTATGTTTGTGTATTATTTTGTGATGCATGTTTATCTGAATGGTTACCATATAATTTGCAAAAATCCATTTAAAAGTATTATGAAATTGAATAGAAACATTTTCCCCCCAAAACATAAATGCAATACAATATAATACATGTTTACAGAATTTTCTAATATGTAATTAAATAGCACGAGGTTAACACGTTAACAGAGTTTCCATTCATGCTGTCAAATATCTATGACGTGGGAGGAAATGTCGGCCTGGTAAAACACAATGAATGACATTGGTTGGGAAAATTACCTTTGAAAAACAGATTGATGTGACTTAAAAATAATAATTCAGTTTCACTCTCTTGAATGTACATTGGCTAGTTGGTCACTTCCCACAAATCCCCTCTGCACCCTTTCATATTTGACGGATGTGACCTCACACATTTGATGACCCCATGGTTCCCACGTGGATTCGTTGTGAAAGCACACAATGACCTTTGTGCATTAGGCCTACACGGCCAAGAATAGAAGCCCATTATTTGTTTTTTAATTAATCATTGGTGACAGGCCTCTTTGACCTCAAAGGCAGGAAGATGATTTATTTCAGCCTGCAGGTAAGTAACATGCCACAGGGAGTAGTATAATGCTTGCCTCCCCCCAGCTCTTGTGCTTGTCTAACAGGTACAAACAATTCACACTTTGTTGTCCTTTTTCTAATGCCAGTGTGCACTGACGTACTTCCAAGGTTGGAGTAAATTAGTACAATCATGGGGCCACATTTGAGAAAAGTGGCACATTGCGACACTCTTCATTGTGCCCTCATTGCGACACCATAAATTGTGCTATATTTACACTACGGCACTCCGTGTCACAAGGATTGAAGAGATACGTTAGAAATCCTGACGTATTGTTGACGCTGTAATGGCCTATTGCTGGAGTGTGTCGGATAACAGATGCAACTCCAGTAATCTGTCATTACACATGGGTGAGTCCCATGTGGAAGGCCTTGTGTCGGTCCTTACAACCTGCTTGAGGCAGGTATAAGGATTTGACACTGTGATGTTGTATAAGTGGTGCACTGAAATCTCATAGATCTGACTGCACCACTGCTTCATGCGTTTTCTATGGGGGAGCGCCCATATATCATACAATACACCTGATGCAGGTAAATGTAGCGCAGGGCTCTACAAAGTGACACATCTGACTAAATGTGTCACTTTGCAAATAGGATGCAGTGTGGTGCATTGATTACGCTGTTGCAGCATCACAAAAAGTGACACAACGGCGGCGTAAGCCCTTCATAAATAAGGGCGTGGAGTTCTTTTGCTTGATGGGCTCCACCTCACTTGAATCTTCTCTGCCTCCTGCTCCCACACCCAAGATGTTTCAAATCCTTGCACTGAGACATCTCCTTAACTTTCCTTAACTACCCTTAGCTAACAACATTTCAGAACCTTCACAATAGTATTCCTACATGTGGCCTTGCCTGGAGCTTTGGCTAATTGCCAGTTATTCGGAGGTACCAATCCCTTACCCAAAAGTTGCTCCAGCTACGTAGATAAACATGCACATATATACATAGTTTGTAGTTTCATGCATTCATATAGGTTAAGGAAAACTCTTTTAATGGTTTGCTTGGATATTTATCAACAAACACTGGCATCCTAAGAATTTATTTGAAGAAACTTAATACTTGCATTTCTGGTTATTGGATCATCATGCAGTCTAGAAAATGCAAGGTGTTTTTCATTCAAAAGAATCCAATTCATAGCTCTGCATTCTCTACAAATCCACTGAATTTCTGCCCTTTGTGTCATAGAAACCATTCATCTTGATGGATATTGATTTACAAATAGGGAACCAATCTAAGTTTTTCAGGTAATGATTAAAATATATTTTATTATGATTTCACATACTGATGACAAAGGAACAGCTACAGTGCTTGACATATTTTTATGATGAATTGATTAATGCCATACACACATGTATGTGGTTTTATAATGCTTTCCAGCACTGCAGTTTGGTGAAGGTGCAGTTTTGCTTTTAAAGCTTTTTTCTCTCCAGTGTCTATTGTATTTCTTCTAATTCATTTAGTTCTCCAGTACATTTTCCGTTTGAACTAACACCGGTTGGAATTTTAATTCTGTGAGCGGAATTTGAGTATTTGAGCAACTTTGCACTTCTCATTTAACAGAGTTCCCACCAAAATCTGCCAAGCATCACATGGCGGATTTTTTTTCCGTTCGAGAAATGAAAGACTTTCGAATGCCAGCTGGTGAGCGTAATTTGGCAACCCCTAATGCGATTCATGGTCTGCTAAAAGGACTTCTGGTGAATGTTAGAACTGGGGTCACCAATTCCGACGTGGAAGCTTGGCTCGAGGTAGGAAGGCACCCGAAGGCTATGTGTAAAGCAGTTGTGCAGCACTCACTCACACGGATTCAGCCATGCGCACACAATGAAGGACACGACACCAGGTGGTTTGATAAAAACAAGATCTTTTATCTATCTCATGTCATTGCCAAGCAGTGCATTTCAGAAATAATGCGGATACTTTGCAAGGCAGCAGTAAATTCATTCGGGTAGCTACATCAGATAATCATAGAGCAGCCAACAATTCATTCAGATACGGGAATCAGTGACTGGCAGGGCAAAAATTAATTCATTTAGATCAAACAGGCATAAATTAATTCAAGTGAACAACACCATTACCCTCTTGGCCACGAGCAGTTCATCCTAGCCCCAGCACGGGCGGACTTCAGTTGGGGGAATACTGCGGGAAATCTCAGGGCAACTTAGAATGCACTTTGGGCTCCAAACAGGAGTAAATTCATCCCATGCAATAAGCAGAGTATCTGAGTACAACAGACAACTCAATCTGGTCAGTAAACAGCGCCTTTCAGAGCAACAGTCACTTCCCTACCCCCACCCCCAAGGGGCTATCCAGGCTCCGATCAGCAATTAATTCCTCTAGATGCCGCCTTTCCGTGCAAACAGATTCTCTGCAGGGGGGGGGGTGTTGCGGGCATAATGTTTGCAATCAGAGCCAAGTCACAGGGCTACATTCCCACACTGGGTACGAGTACCGGCTCAGCCCGGCCATTCGATTCGGTGGGTTCAGAGGGGGCCGGCCGGGCTCGGTTGCAATCCCTGGAGGGGAGGGACGGACGCGGGGCTGCCTTCCCAGGTGACGGAGACTCCTGGGCAGCCCCCGCGATTCTCCCAGTCACTCCGCCCTCCTCCCAGGGGGGGTTTTACCTGGTAGCGGGGCCTCTAGACCAGGCGGGGCCCACGCAGTCAAAGCGGGCTCCCCAGCGACTTCGGCACACGGCGGGGCGAGGTTGGAAGCCTCCGGGCCGGCCTCCGCCTCGCGCCGTCTTCTTCGTCCGGGGCGTGGATCTCACAGGCCGCACCCACAGTGGCCTTCCTTGCGCGGCCCTGGCGGGGCGTGGCAGGTGACACAGCCGGCGCCCCGTCACGTGTTGCAGGCCACGCTGGATTCAATGGCCTACCACCAGCTTCCTCCGTATCGCGGCGGCCCTCTCCTGGCGTTGGGGGCTGCTGCAAGGGTGGCGCAGCAGGTGTCCGCGATGGCGGCGATTCCCCAGGCCGTGGCAGTGACAGCGGCACAGCATCTCTTCCGACGCGGAGCAGGGGGGCCCTGGCGGTGTTTTAGACAGCTAGCTCTTCCAGGCGCCCAGCGCTAGATGGTAGCTCCTGGGCAGCGGCAGTGATTGGAGGGTTCGCAGCGCTCTGCGGGTACAGCGCTAGGAAGAGAAAGCACTTAACAGGCACAGCGCTAGACAGGTGCCGGGCTTGGCAGTTACAGCTCCTTCAGCAGGGGCCCAGTTCCAGTAGCACAGCGCTCAGGGGACACAGCGCTTGAAGGCACAGCGCTTTACCTGCAGTTCTTGGAGGGCCCACAGCGTCAGTCCAGGTCAGCACTTGTCTTAGGGGGAAAGGAGATGGCAGATCCCCCTGGTAGGCATATTAGAGGGAGAAGGGGGGTGGAGTTGGCAGGCATCAGAGGCAATGGGGGTCCCTGCAGCACACTGGAGATGATTCCCTGGGTTGCCCCCTCACCAGGCAAGATCAGCAGGCAGGCAGAGTCCCTCATCTAACTTGGATACAGCAGGGCCTAGACTCAGTCAGCCCCAGTAGTGTAGGTTTCTCCCCTAGGCCCAACCGCCTACGCTCCGGCAGAGGTTCCCCCAGGTCCAGTGGTGCCCCAGCTGACTAGTCAGGTTTCCCTACTTTCCTCTTATACCCCCAGGTCAGGTGACCCTCCTGCAAAGGTGGCAAAGCATAATCCCTCCCAGGGCTGGAAGGTTCTAGGAGCTTCCACATAACAGTCTATGTGACAAAAAGGCGGGATGGAAAAAGATACTGTATCCCGATGTCCCAGCCTGCTCCTAACCACTAGTGTGTGTGTGCAATGGCCACTCCGCAGTAGCAGGGGCCTGTGGCAGCCATGTTGTTAGGAAAGAGCACCTGCCCCTCAGCACTGTTTAGCAGTGGTAAGGCACCCAGAGACCTAGGGCCAACATAAAGATGACGAAAAAAATGAGGCAACAAGGGCAAAAAAATGGGGTAGACCACCCTAGGGCTGACAGGTCTAACATGCGTCCCCCCCAGCCGAAAGTGGGGAGAGCTACCCAACCTCTAGGGGGTTCTCATCACTAAGGCGGAAGAACCGAGAGAGACCGTCAGCGTTGGCGTGGTCTACTCCGGGTCGATGTTCCACCCTGAAGTCCATTCCCTGGAGGGAAATGGACCACCTCAACAATTTGGGGTTTTCGCCTCTCATTTGCATGAGCCAGCGAAGGGGTCAGTGGTCAGTCTGAATGAGGAAGTGAGAGGCAAAAAGATATGGCCTCAGCTTCTTCAGGGCCCAAACCACGGCGAAAGCTTTGAGTTCTATGGTACTCCACCGCTATTCCCGGGGGAGTAATCTTCGGGAAATAAAGGCCACTGGCTGGTCTTGGCCTTCCTCATTCAATTGGGAGAGCACAGCTCCAATGCCATGCTCAGAGGTGTCTGTCTGCACGATGAATTCCTTGTTGAAATCTGGAGTCCGAAGCACCGGAGCGGTGCACAACGCATGCTTAAGGGTTTTAAAGGCCTCTTGACAGGCAGCCATCCAGATGACTTTACGGGGTTGTTTCTTAGAGGTCAATTTCGTCAGGGGGGCCGCGATGGTTTCATACCCCTTGACAAACTGGCGGTAGTAACCCGTGAGGCCGAGAAATGCCCGTACCTCCGTTTGTGTTTTGGGGGACTCCCAGTCCAAGATGGTCTCAATTTTGGCCTGGAGGGGTTGCACTTTACCCCCGCCCACCAGGTGTCCCAGGTAGACGACAGATCCCTGTCCAATCTGGCACTTGCTAGCCTTAATGGTCAGGCCAGCCTGTTGTAGAGCCTGTAGCACCTCCTGGAGGTGCTCCAGATGGTCCTCCCAGCTGCTGCTCAGGACAGCTATGTCGTCCAGGTAGGCAGCTGAGAAGGCCTCTAGGCCAGAATGCACTTGGTTGACCAACCGCTGGAAAGTGGCCGGAGCATTTTCGAGCCCGAAGGGTATCACCCAAAATTGAAAGTGGCCCTCGGGGGTGGAGAACGCAGTTTTCTCCTTAGCTCCGTCCGCCATGGCAATCTGCCAATATCCTGACGTCAGGTCGATGGTACTTAGATACCGAGCTGCTCCCAGTCGGTCAATAAGCTCATCCGCCCTAGGGATCGGGTGAGCATCCATCTTGGTCACGGAGTTCAAGCCACGGTAATCCACACAGAACCGAAGTTCCAGTGTGGTGCCCGGTGGGGCCGCTTTCAGCACCAACACCACCGGACTAGCCCAAGGGCTGCTGGAAAGCTCGATCATCCCCAGCTCCAACATCTTGGCCACCTCACTCTGGATGCTGGTCTTGATCTTGTCGGACAGCCGGTAAGACTTGGTTTTCACAGGCGGGCTGCCCCCTGTGTCCACGTCATGGGTACACAGATGCGTGATCCCAGGAGTGAGGGAGAACAACGAGGCCTACTGCTCCAAGACCTGGAGGCAGTCCCTCTGTTGCTCAGGGGTCAAGGATGGGGAGAGGACCACTCCCTCCACCGATCCATCCTTCTCTTGTGTCGCCAGAAGGTCCGGAAGAGACTCGCTCTCTTCCTCTTCGCTCCCATCCGTCACCATGAGGAGAGCAAGCTCTGATCGCTTGTGGTGCGGCTTCAGGTGGTTGATGTGGAACACCCTATGGGATTGCCGGGGGGTCTTGAAGTCAACAACGTAAGTGGTCTGGCTTCTCTTCTCCACAATGTTCTACGGTCCAGTCCACCAGTCCTGGAGGGCGCTAAGCTCTCCAGGCTCCATGACCCACACCTTCTGTCCAACATCCAACTCCACCGTCTGAGCGTTGCGGTCATACCACTCCTTCATGACGGCTTGACTAGCCTCCAGGTTGTCTGAGGCTTCCTTCCACAGCTTGGCCATCTGGCTGCGCAATGCCAGCATGTAGCTGACCACGTCACGGGGAAGATTTGTAGAAGTCTTCTCCCACCCCTCCCTCACAATACTGAGGGGCCCCCTAATGGGGTGGCCATAGAGCAGCTAAAAGGGGCTGAAACCGACCCCCATCTGCGCCACCTCTGGGTAGGAGAACAGCAGACAGGGTAAGAGGACGTCCCACTTCCATCTCGAATCCTCTGACAGGCTCTGGATCATCCCCTTGAGAGTCTTATTAAAGCGCTCTACGAACCCGTTAGTCTGGGGGTGGTAAGGAGTGGAGAACCTGTAGGTCACTCCACACTCCTTCCACATGGCCTGCATGTAGGCCGACATAAAATTAGTGCCCCTATCTGACACCACGACCTTGGAGAATCCCACACGGGTAAAAATCCCCATCAAGGCCCGCGCCATCGCAGGTGCAGTGCTGGTCCTCAGAGGGATTGCCTCCGGGTACCGGGTGGTGGGGTCCACTAACACCAAGATGAACCGGTGTCCTGAAGACAATGCCCGACAATGCCCGACAATGTCAATGCCTACCCGCTCAAAAGGGGTACCGACAACTGGGAGCGGTTCCAGAGGGACCTTCAACTTGGTCCCAGTCTTGCCACTCGCTTGACAAGTCTTACAGGTCTTGCAAAAGGTGTCAGAGGCAACTCGCATTCTGGGCCAGTAAAAATGTGGGACCAACCGAGCAAAGGTTTTGTCCTGGCCCAGGTGTCCTGCTAGTGGTATCTCGTGTGCCAATTCTAGCAGAAAGGCCCGGTAGCACTGGGGACCACTAAGGCCCTAGATGACCCATGCACCGGAGCCTTAGGCTAACTGTAGAGGAGGCCATCCTCCCAGTAAATATGGTAATTGCCGGTCTCTTGGTTCGTCGCTTGGGCTTCGGCCTGTCGCCGCATACCTTCAAGTGTGGGGCACTCTCTCTGTGCCCGACAAAATTCCTCCCGGGTAGGCCCTCCTTCCACCTGCCACTCTGCAGGGGTCGGCAAGTCCCCCACGGGAACAACATCCACCTCCGCAGACTCCGGGGTCACCTCCGCGGGCTCCCCATCCATCTTGCAGGGTGCGTCTTCTACAACGTCCTCCTGACCAGCATCAGGCTGGGCCATTGTTCCAGGCTCCAACCCGTGTTGAGTTCCTTGCCGGGCAGCCATGGACCTCGTAACCATGCAGGTCCACCCTGGTAACCCCAGCATCTCAGCATGAGCGTTGAACTCCATCTCCTTCCAGGCGGTATGTTCCAAATCGTTTCCGAGCAGACAACCCACTGGCATGGCAGGGCTGACGGAGACTCTCAACTGGCCTGAGACTCCTCCCCACTCAAAGGGAACTTGGGCCACGGGGTAATGACTCTGGCTGTTATCGGCCATTACCACCGAGTGGACCACTTCAGGAATCACCTGCTCTAGGGACACCAGCTGACGTCTTACCATCTTCATGCTGGCACCCGTGTCCCTCAGAGCCTCCACTTCCTCCCCGTTAACCCGTACCCTCTGCCGGTACTTGGCAGTGTTCAAGGGCAACTGTGTCACTGGGACCATCTCTCTATCCCCCAGTGTAACCAGGGTCAGGCCTGTCCACTCACCCCCCTCATCTAGGGACAACTCCTCCCCCAGCGCTACACTAGCCACTCTGGAGCTCTTACCTCCTGTGGGGGCTGGGATCTGTTCGCGACACTGGGGATCCCCTTTGTAGTGCCCAACCTCCCCACATTCGTAACACCGGACCGTTCTGGGCTGCTGACTCTTGTCAGGGTAAGTGGGTTTCGGTGAGCCAGATTGTGGTGGAGAACCTACCCCCTTTCCTTGTGGTCTATTTTAGGGGCCTTTGAAAAACTCCTTCTTTTTACCCCCCCCTCTCTCTTCTAGGGTGAGCCCTGTCCGCCTTTCTGGGTGTCCTCCCTGGGTCCCTTGTGGGACACCCGGGCGCTAACCCAGGTATCTGCCTCCTCTGCAAGCTTCCGAGGGTCGGACAGCTTGCGGTCTACCAGGTGTTGACGTAGCTCTGGAAAACATTTATCGAGGAGGTGCTCTCTTAAAAACAAGTTATACAGCCCCTCATAATCGCTCACTTTGCTGCCACGCACCCAACCCTCTAAGGCCTCACGCACATAATCACAAAAATCCACCCAGTTCTGTGTGGGAAGCTTATGGCTGTTGCAGAACCTCTGGCGATATTTCTCTGAGGTGAGACCAAACTTCCTAAGTAGGGCCTCCTTCATGACATGGTAATCTGTCCGCTTCTCTCTGTCTAAGGTCAAGAGTGTGTCCCTCGCCACTGGAGGCATGTACCGATATAGGCCACCCCCCCCCAGTAACTCTCGGGCGCCCCATGGGCTACCAAGGACACCTCGTATGCTGCCAACCACTTACCTATGTCATCCCCAACACTAAAACTGGCCACCACCTCCTTTGGTAGATATAACTTAGGCTCTTGTGGAGCCTCAGTGGGTACGCTGCCACCATTCCTGTTGCCTTGCGCCCCTAGCTGCAGTGCTCGCAACTCTATCTCCTTTAGGCTGAGCTCATGCGCAAGCTTCCTCTCCTCCATGGCTAGCCTCTTCTCCTCTCTCTCCTTCTCCATCCTAGCAAGCTCCAAACTCAATTGCCTCTCCTCCCTCCTGTCCTCGTACTCCTCTACTGACACACTCCCTGCTGACACACTACTGCCTGCCCTGGAACGTCTCCCTGGAAACACATTGTCATTAATGTCTACCTGCAGTAGGTCCAACTCCCCTAGAGTGCCCGGTTCCCCTTGAGCGCCCGGCTCCCCAGAAGCGCCCGGCTCCCCCTGTCCCTCATCCCCTCTCCCTCCCAGGTGGGCCAATACCCATGCCCTCAAGGCTTTCTGAAGATCCTCAATCTTGGTGCCTCACCTGACGGACACCCCCACCCCCTGACAGAACTCCTTCAGCTGCGCAACCATATACATTTCTAGTCTGGCCAGCTTGAACACCATCCTGACAGGTGGGGCCCCAGACAATTCAAGGGAAAATTACAAGGACAAAGGCAACAGGTTCAACACAGGAACCTATACACCCAATTATACAGTGAAGGGCAATCGATAGGCTTGCGTTAGGATAGGTATCCAATTGCGGCGCACACTGAATCCCTGTAGGGTGCTGCACAAGTGCAAGTCCCAATCCCACCGCTGAACACCAATGTTAGAACTGGGGTCACCAATTCCGACATGGTAGCTTGACTCGAGGTAGGAAGGCACCCGAAGGCTATGTGTAAAGCAGTTGTGCAGCACTCACTCACACGGATTCAGCCATGCGCACACAATGAAAGACACGACACCAGGTGGTTTGATAAAAACAAGACCTTTTATCTATCTCATGTCATTGCCAACCAGTGCATTTCAGAAATAATGCGGATACTTTGCAAGGCAACAGTAAATTCATCCGGGTAGCTACATCACATAATCATAGAGCAGCCAACAATTCATTCACATACGGGAATCAGTGACTGGCAGGGCAACAATTAATTCATTTAGATCAAACAGGCATAAATTCATTCAAGTGAACAACACCATTACCCTCTTGGCCACGAGCAGTTCATCTTAGCCCCAACACGGGCGCAACTTCAGTTGGGGGAATACTGCGGGAAATCTCAGGGCAACTTAGAATGCACTTTAGGCTCCAAACAGGTGTAAATTCATCCCATGCAATAAGCAGAGTATCTGAGTACAACAGACAATTCAATCTGGTCAGTAAACAGTGCCTTTCAGAGCAACAGTCACTTCCCTACCCCCACCCCCCAAGGGGCTATCCAGGCTCCGATCAGCAATTAATTCCTCTAGATGTCGACTTTCCGGGCAAACAGATTCTCTGCAGGGGGGGGTGTTGCGGGCGTAATGTTTGCAATCCGAGCCAGGTCACAGGGCTACTTTCCCACTCTGGGTATGAGTACACTACCAGCTCAGCCCGGCCATTTGATTCGGTGGGTTCAGAGGGGGCCGGCCGGGCCCGGTTGCAATCCCTGGAGGGAAGGGGCGGACGCGGGGCTTCCTCCCCAGGCGATGGAGACTCCTGGGCAGCCCCCGCGATTCTCCCAGTCACTCCGCCCTCCTCCCGGGGGGGGGGGGGGTTTACCTGGTAGCGGGGCCTCTAGACCAGGCGGGGCCCACGCAGTCAAAGCGGGCTCCCCAGCGACTTCGGCACACAGCGGGGGCAAAGTCGGAAGCCTCCAGGCCAGCCTCCGCCTCGTGCCGTCTTCTTCATCCGGGGCGTGGATCTCACAGGCCACAGGGTGTGGCAGCTCAGCCCAATAGCGGCACGGCCCTGGCGGGGTGTGGTGGGTGAGGCGGCCGGCGCCCTGTCACGTGGTGCAGGCCGCGCTGGATTCAATGGCCTACCACCAGCTTCCTCTGTATCGCGGCGAACCTCTCCTGGCGTCGGGGGCCGCTGCAAGGGTGGCGCAGCAGGTTTCCGCAATGGCAGCGATTCCCCAGGCCGTGGCAGTGACAGCGGCACAGTGTCTCTTCCGACGCGGAGCAGGGGGGCCGCGGCGGTGTTTTTGACAGCTAGCGCTTCCAGGCACCCAGCGCTAGACGGTAGGTTCCTGGGCAGCGGCGGTGGTTGGAGGGTTCGTAGCACTCTGCAGGTACAGCTGATGAATACAGGCCCCAGCTAGGCCCGCAGGACACAAGGGTTCGCTCTCCTGTAAAGGAATCTATAAGGAAGTTGGCACGGAAACTGCAAAGTACAAAGACAGAGTTTTTTAACCCTTAAGGGTGGTCCTACAATCCATACAATACCCTTCAGTATTGCATAGAGTAGCACAAAGAACTTGCATACACGGTCCCCTTTTATACACAACAGAGGGGCTCATAAGTGGGAGGATACGACATGAGACGAAGAATGTTACCTTTTATGGACATTTTCAATACAAGATCAATATGTGGGCGGAGCTGACATACTCCTTAAGCCCGCGAAAACATGGTCAAGCAAGGACTAACTGATAACAGATGTGGTCAAGCCTGGGCATGCGCCAGACGGACAAAGGAACTATTTATAGACTGTTACTAGGCAGATTACAAGAGCAACTAACACAAAGATAAGACTCTCCTCGTGTTGCACACGTGGAGACATGACAATACAAAATGGAGTCCAAACTTCAGTCAACATAACGAAAGAGACATGTGTAAGACAGGAGAATTCATTTCTTTAGTAAATGCTTAATCACATCGAAGTTGCAATTTACAACAGACGACCCTTTCAGCATTTACTGAAGACATCCGGCTTGTTAGAATAATCATCATATATATCAATTATCATCATCTCTTCTACTTCCTTAGCTAAACGTTTCTGATTAGTGACATTGGCAATAGCTTTCTTATCGGGGATACAGAATGATACACATAAGGAACAGAGCAAGGGACCACATTGAACACAGATGCAACCAGAAAACAGAACAGCTATAATTATACAGAGACCAGTTAAAACCTTCCAACCCCAAGCAGTGATCAATGCCCAAAACCATCCAGAAAAGGACCAAGTGCCGTTTTCTGTATGGATTTCAGCTGCAATTTTATGCAACCTGTTAATTGCATTATAGACTGACGGTGTGTGGTCAGGAATAAACACACAGCAACTACTTCCGATAATTTTACAAGCTCCACCTCGATCAGCTAGCATAACATCTAACACCATACGATTCTGCAATGCAACAATTCTGGTAATCTGTAATTCTTCCGTAAGATTCCCAAGAGCAGCAGCGGTTTGGTTTGTCACAGCCTCTACCACTCTTGTTAATCTTCGAACTTTCCTACTATTTAGGGCAGCTCCAACGAAGAAAAACAATCCTAAATTGAAATCAATATACTGCTGCAAACTGGTGTCAGTCTGGTCCACGTCGTCAATTGACAGAGTACGTTTATACCTATTTACAGTCACATTATTTAACAACTTTAAATCCTTATGATAGGATGCAGGTGCCAGGAATACAGGAGGCAACAAAAATGATACATAACATACTCCGGACCAACCGGCTGGCAAACGGTAATAACCTTTATTCCCGCATACAAAGTACGTATTATGGGATGCTAAGAAGGTACTGTTATTCAACCCATCGATGTTTAATATGGTAATACAATCGCTAACACCAACAGGAATATAACCCACACTTTGGACACACAGGTCCGCTTGAGCTTGTGCCACTTGAATCACAAATTTGTCTTTTCCCACAGTGTCTCTAGTGTTCGTGAAAACATATGGAATCGATTCATTGTCTGGTCGATACTCTTCCCATTCCGAAATTGTCCCATTCGCTTGCGGATATCCATCTTTATCCTGATGACATTCTTTATTGAGTCTGAAGAGTAATCGTCCCACTGTGGGTTTCCGAGTGGCAAAAAGCAAAGTGTACCATGCTCTACAAGAGCCATTATGAGAGAAAGGAAGAGGTATGAATGGCGTTCCTCCTTTCTTCTGATGAGCTGGCATCATACCACATATCCAACAGTTCGTAGCATTGGTGGCAACATGGGTATGATGTAACATCTGGATGAAAGTGTTATTCAAATAGGACTGACGATGCTTCAATTCTTGATACGGAAGGGTATAGAAATAGTGCTCCGCAGGCACTGGAGTGGTCAACACAAGCAACTCTCGAGCAGGAGTCACATCCTCCACAAACCATGTGGTTATCCCAACAATAGCTACTGTGAGCATAAAACCTGTTGCACAAAGGATCTTCTTTTTCTCCATGTCAGAATAGAGAATCAATATCTTCCTGAAACTAAAAGGTTTGTCAGAACTCTTCCCCTTGGGCAGCGGTCGATTTCTTCACCAACGGGCCAAGACGGGTGTCGCTACACTAATGCAGGGCTGATCCCCCCCCCTTGCCTCATTGGCTCTCCGTTTCACTAACCCAAGGGCCGTTCTGACAACATGTCCCGATACTGAAGTATTCACTTTCTTGGCCTCAGATGATATCGCCTTCCTCCAGGAGTCGCGTGGTCCGGAAAGAGCTCCTCAGCGTCGTTCGATTCCACAGCACGGCCTTTCTCTGTGGTCAGAATCTCTCGTTGATCGGTCAATACAGCGGGCTCCACCAATCCGGGCGGTACTTTGCGGCAGTGCAGGGAATGGATCCAATTCTTTCTGTTGGAAACTCGCACAGCCGTCCTCGTTGCCAGTAAGACTTGCTCAGGGCCAACCCATCTCGGCTCCAGGCTGTTCGTCCTGTCAAAGATTTTCAGCATGACATAGTCTCCAGGCCGGAGACTATGTCCTTCGCCGGTGGACCGATCGGGGAGCGCCTCCCGGACCTGTTGATGAATGGAAACCAAGTTATCCGTTAACTGTGCCAGATAATCATTCATCATTACACAAGGTACATCATACACAGTCTTAGGTTTTGGTGGACCCCAAACATTCATTGGACGTCCAAAGACAATCTCATACGGTGTAAGGCCGATTCGAGAGTGCGGTACCGACCTAATTGACAACAATGCCAGCGGTAAAGCGTCTGGCCAAGTCAAAGACGTTGAAGCTTGAATTTTAGCGATCTTGAGCTTCAGTGTACCATTATACTTCTCGACTAGTCCTGCAGATTGAGGGTGAAATACTGCGTGGAACTTCTGGGTGATGCCTAGACCCTTCAAAACATACTTTATAACATCCGCTATAAAGTGGGGTCCGTTATCACTCCACAGAAGTCTACAAACGCCATATCGAGGGAAGAACTCCTTCAACAGCATCTTAGCGGTAGTCATTGCAGTATTGTCCTTCGTAGGGTATGCCTCAACCCATTTGCTAAAGGCACACACCACTACTAGAACATACTTCAAATTGTTACAACGCTCAAGCTGGATGTAATCCATCTGCAAAACCTCAAAGGGTGCAGTAGGTGTTACAAACCCTCCTGCTGGGGTCCGAGTACCCTTTCCTGGGTTGTACCTCAGGCAAATCATACAGGTCTGCACCACCCTCTTTGCCGTGCTAGCAATCTCTGGATGCTCCCAAACTTGAGTAAGCAATTTTACAATTGCGGAAGCTCCAACATGTGCTAGCCCATGTGCCATCTGAACCATAGGTTGTACAAAAGCCGTGGGTAATTTCCATCTATCCATCTGCTTATTTCTCCAGCAGCCCTCATCATCCAATTCCCCCTCCCTGGACCAATTCTCCCGTTCTTTGTCAGAAGCGGTCCTCTGTATTTCTCGCACTTCTTCCTTCGCATCATGCCATCTTTCTACTTGCGACTTCACTACATACATGGCAGTAGCACCAGGCTGCATCGCAGTCTCCCGCGCCACCCGGTCTGCTAACGCATTCCCTTCTCCAACTTTATCGACTACTTTCCTATGGGCGCTACATTTAACGATGGCAATTTTCTTCGGATATGTCAATGCAGTTAAAAGATTATGAACTAACTCCCCATGCATTATTTGTACTCCATGCGACGTTAAGAACCCTCTTTCCTTCCAGAGCAGGCCGAAATCGTGCGCTACTCCGAAGGCATAGCGGCTATCTGTATAAACATTCACACACAATCCTGTACTGAGCTCACACGCTCGTGTTAATGCTATCAGTTCCACTGCTTGAGCTGATTTCTGTGGTATGCGCGCTGTCTCCACTATTGTTTGCAATGTGGTAATCGCATACGCTGCTGAAGTCGTACCATCTGGTTGCTTCAGGCATGACCCATCCACCCACAGTTCTCCATCTACATCTGAAAAGGGCGTATCCTGGAGATCAATACGACCCTTTGTTTGTTCCCCGGTCACAAGGATACAATCATGTGCTTCTCGTGCCTCAGACCGAGTCTCGGGGTATGGCAACAATGTGGCAGGATTTAACGTCACGCACCTCTTCAACGTAATATGAGGAGCCAAAAGCGTCAGCTCATATCCCGTTAAACGGGCACTGGTCAAATGCTGCGTCTTTGTCTGATTAAGCAGGGCATCAACAGCATGGGGGACTAATACCAACAGCTTATGAGATAACACAATTCCCTCGCTCTGGCGTATTGACACAGCTGTTGCCGCAACCGAGCGAAAACAACCAGGCAATGCTCGGGCAACAGGATCAAGTACAGCCGAAAAATATGCACAAGGGCGCTGCTTGTCGCCGTGCATCTGCACTAAAACCGATAATGCACATCCATCTTTCTCATGCACATACAGCGAAAAAGGCTTGGTATAATCAGGGGTCCCTAACACTGGTGCTGAACAGAGGGCCTGTCGCAGTTTCTGAAAGGCAGTGTCACACTCATTCATCTAAGGAAGCGGGATAGGTGTATCTTTTGTCAAAAGGGCTAACAATGGCTTGGCTATGTGCGAAAACCCTAATATCCACTGCCTACAAAAAGAAACAAGACCCAAAAATGCGCGCACGTCCTTCTGCGTGGACGGCGTCGGTGTGTCCAGAATCACTTGGACACGATCTGGTGTGAGTGCACGTCCCTCCTTAGACAAAAGGTGACCCAGATAAGTCACCTTTGGTCTACAGAATTGCAACTTTTTCCGAGAGACTTTGTGATTGTGGGATGCCAGAAAGGAAAGCAAAGACAACGTACTCGTTTCACACAACTCCGGAGTGTCGGCCGCCAGCAAGATGTCATCGACATATTGAATGAGGGCGACACCCTCGGGCAGAACAAAGGAGTCCAATTGTCTTTTCAAAGCTTGACTGTAAATGCTAGGGCTTTCCGTGTAGCCCTGAGGGATTCTACAAAATCGGTAAGACCTATTATTTAGAGTGAAACCAAAAAGGTATCGACTATCGGGATGAATGGGAATTGAAAAGAAGGCATTTTTCAAATCAATAACTGAAAACGTGGTCGCCGTAGGCGGGACCAAAGTAAGCAACGTCGTGATATCCGAAACCACTGGGTACTGAGGTATCACGATCTTGTTTACTTCTCTCAAGTCAATGATAAACCGATAGACTTTGGCATCCGTATCCTTTTTCAGAATGGGTAGAATCGGGCTATTACAAACGTTATAGGGAACTTTTTCCACTACTCCCACCTTAATCAAATCCTGTACGATCTGTATAAGAGCCTCTTCCCCCTCCTGCGAAATACGATACTGTGGAAGGCGTGGTAACACCGCCCCCTCCTGGACACTAATGTGAACAGGCGGAATCACCATCTGTCCCACATCAGTATCCGAGGTGGCCCATAGAGCACAAGGGAGGGTAGCCAACACAGCATCTTCTGTAACCGCACACATCCGTTCAGACAGGGGGTAATTGTCATTCAATATCACCCGCACTCCAGCAGGGGAACAGCGGATCGTAGCTCTGAAGTTCTTCAGCATATCAAGGCCCATAATATTATCCGGCGTGTTCGGGGCTAACAAAAACGGACAGGGTGCAGAAAAGGAATTAACCTGAAATGTGAGGGGCTGCGAAAGAGGGCTTCGGGAGAGTGTACCATCAAACCCTACCGATGTAACCATTAAGCCAGATGGGGGGGCCCTCGGAACCAATTGTTTAGACAGTGCACTACGTGTCGCTCCTGTATCCACTAGGAACTGATCAGTAGAGCCCAAAACCTCAGCTGATACGTAAGGACCCTTCTGATCAACCGGCACCTCAACTGATTCTAACCCCCATCCAACGCATTCCTATGCATGCTGAGAATCATGGTACCCAGAACGGTCAATCCCCGACACTTGATACTGGTGTTGTCGATCGAAAACATTAGACCTGTCTCGTTGCTGCCCGGCAGGGTCAAACCGAGCGTGATCATTAGCATTCCCTCTAAAATTCGAGAAACCCCCTCTACCTCTCGGGCCACCCTGATTGTGTCCCTGACTGTGTCCCTGACGCGAAGCATGCAACGCTGGGCAATCTCTGGCCCAGTGTCCCGATTGCTTACAATACGCACATTGATTCCTATTCAGATCAGATCGGCCCGAGGGAGGACCATAAAATCCTCCCCTACCTCTATTTACACCCCGTCGGGGCGGACCATATACTTGTGCTAACATCACCTTTGTTTTTAAGTCCTTCGATTTCTTCTCCTCCTGCCCCTTCGCTTCCTGCTCCTGGCGCTCATAGTACTGAGCTATAGTCAGGAGGGCTGTTGGGGTCGCAGTGGACCAAGAGCTTGCACTCGCTTTTAGGCGAGCTGCAATCGCCGGTAATAAATTCGCCACATATTTATCAGCAAAAAGGTGCCGACCCGTATCATCCGTAAGGGACTGACCACTAAAATCATGAAACGTCTCCTCAAAGCGCGTAAAGAAATCTGCAACTGATTCGTCGGCTTTCTGCTTGCACGAGGCTAGCATATTCCAGTCAATCTTTTTAGGGGGAATGATTGTCTTCAACTTAGTCAGAATAGCAGCGGAGAGATCTAAGATAATCTGAGGTGGCTTCTGCGCGGGCTTTCTCTCCCTATCCTCATCCTCAAGCTCAGACCATCGAGCCTTAAAAGTGGCAGCATCATCCACCTTCCGCACAGATCGCCACATGTCTGGTGGTAGAATAAGCCCAAAGAACAAATCTATATCCGCTAAGGTCATAATACAAGAATTCAAGGCCCCCTCGACTTCTTCGTAAAAGGCCGCTGGATTCTTGCGGGGATCAGGCAACGCATTCTTTAATGCCATGACGTCAGCCCTGTGCCAGGGAGTATAAACCCAATTATACACAAAATATCCCTTAGCATCGGCGGAGGTAGTATCCGAGCTAGTCCCCGCTCCTTTAGGAGGAACATACAAAGGCGCTGCCTCGCGCATTGGTTTAGCATGCACTAGATCACTCTTATCTGATTGAGAGGTGGATGAATGGCCGCCTCCGGTACGCGAATCCGACCGCTTTTCCCCCTCAAGTTGTTGGCGCGTTTTCTCCTTAAGATCTGCCGCCGCATCCCGCAACGCAAACAGTCGCCGAACCGCCTCAGGCGCCTTAGAGGGAGAGAAAACACCATTACGCAATGCTTTAGCATCTAATACCACATCGTCAGGTTCAAAGACACTGGAATATTTCCGAAAGGCAGCAATCACTTCATCAGAAAAGTGTCCCAAGAAATACAACCTTTCTCTATCCTGCCACGACTCCCAAGAATCCAACAACTCAGCAAGGGATAACTTGCCCTTACATGCACGATAGGAAAACTGTCGAAGCTCACCCATTCGCTCAGCTGATAACATGGACCGCGTGTCTACCTTACTCGAACCCGATCCAGAATCTTGTGGCCTCGGGGCAGACGCGCCAACATAAGGAGGCGGAGAACGATCTAATAAATAAAAATCATCGTCATGATTATTAAGGACAGGATAGAGTGGCTGATGAACAGCATATTGACCCGAGACTTGTAACCTGCGTTCTTTCTCTTGCTTCTCCGTCTGTTCTCTTTCCTCCCGACGCTTTGCTTCCTGCGCTCTCACATGATCATTCTTTCGTTGCTCTTTATCAAACAGCGCTTTCTCGCGTTTCTCTCGCTCACGCACTTCCTTCACCCATAGTCGCATACATTCAAACATGTCTTGACGAGCACGCCGTTTACACATACACTGTTCCACATACTCAATCTTACGTATATCAAACGACCCATACAACGGCCACCGTAACTCAGGATCCTTTTTGGTATATTTCCTCCATACTGTGCTGTACATTATGGAGGAAAGACCATGCTTCACATACATATCCCTATTAGGAGTCCACTCTGGGGGAGCTGGAGCGGATTCCTCGAGGTTTAACCGGTTTCCAAAGCAGCAGCACCACTTACGGAGTGCGCTAAAAGCAGGCATGCTCAAAAATAATGCAGAATATGCAGTATTATCAAAAAAATGGCACTTAAACGTTGTGCTGTTCAAAGTTACACAGTTCCGGAGAAATATCTCCACATTACCTGCCTATATGTGTTGCAACGCATATATTCTCACAATAATCAATACAAGATATGACCGGTCATCACAAATCAAACTCAAATAGCCAACCCAGGCTTCAAAAACTCGGAGCAAGTACCGTACAACGGTTCTTACCAATCAAGAGTCCAGATTCCAACTGCCAAGCTCCGAAATTCGCCCAAACGGCTGTCACGGCAGGACCGACAGAAGAGGTCTCAGTCGAGGACCGGCGCCACCCAGATGGTCAGGTCGTAAGGGAAGGAAGAAAAACCTCGGGATGCCAGGACTAAAAATGCCTCTGGCAGTGATCACATCCCCGGCCAAATTCCTCACCTTCGTCGCGACCAATCCTTCGAGCATCCGAGTCGCCGATGAGCCCCACGTGACGGGCGCCAATTGATGAATACAGGCCCCAGCTAGGCCCGCAGGACACAAGGGTTCGCTCTCCTGTAAAGGAATCTATAAGGAAGTTGGCACGGAAACTGCAAAGTACAAAGACAGAGTTTATTAACCCTTAAGGGTGGTCCTACAATCCATACAATACCCTTCAGTATTGCATAGAGTAGCACAAAGAACTTGCATACACGGTCCCCTTTTATACACAACAGAGGGGCTCATAAGTGGGAGGATACGACATGAGACGAAGAATGTTACCTTTTATGGACATTTTCAATACAAGATCAATATGTGGGCAGAGCTGACATACTCCTTAAGCCCGCGAAAACATGGTCAAGCAAGGACTAACTGATAACAGATGTGGTCAAGCCTGGGCATGCGCCAGACGGACAAAGGAACTATTTATAGACTGTTACTAGGCAGATTACAAGAGCAACTAACACAAAGATAAGACTCTCCTCGTGTTGCACACGTGGAGACATGACAATACAAAATGGAGTCCAAACTTCAGTCAACATAACGAAAGAGACATGTGTAAGACAGGAGAATTCATGTCTTTAGTAAATGCTTAATCACATCGAAGTTGCAATTTACAACACAGCGCTAAGAAGAGACAGGACTTAGCAGGCACAGTGCTAGACAGGTACTGGTCTTGGCAGTTACAGCTTCTTCAGCAGGGGCCCAGTTCCGGTAGCACAGCGCTCAGGGGACACAGCGCTCGAAGGCACAGCGCTTTACCTGCAGTTCTTGGAGGGCCCACAGCGTCAGTCCAGGTCAGCACTTGTCTTAGGGGGAAAGGAGATGGCAGCTCCCCCTAGTAGGCTTATTAGAGGGAGAAGGGGGGTGGAGTTGGCAGGCATCAGAGGCAGGGGGGTCCCTGCAGCACACTGGAGATGCTCCCCTGGGTTGCCCCCTCACCAGGCAAGATCAGCAGGCAGGCAGAGTCCCTCATCTAACTTGGATACAGCAGGGCCTAGACTCAGTCAGCCCCAGTAGTGTAGGTTTCTCCCCTAGGCCCAACCGCCTACGCTCCGGCAGAGGTTCCCCCAGGTCCAGTGGTGCCCCAGCTGACTAGTCAGGTTTCCCTACTTTCCTCTTATACCCCCAGGTCAGGTGACCCTCCTGCAAAGGTGGCAAAGCATAATCCCTTCCAGGGCTGGAAGGTTCTAGGAGCTTCCACATTACAGTCTATGGAACAAAAAGGCGGGATGGAAAAAGATACTGTATCCCGATGTCCCAGCCTGCTCCTAGACACTAGTGTGTGTGTGCAATGGCCACTCCGCAGTCTCAGGGGCCTGTGGCAGCCATGTTGTTAGGAGAGAGCACCTGCCCCTCAGCACTGTTTAGCAGTGGTAAGGCGCCCAGAGACCTAGGGCCTACAAAAAGATGGCGGAAAAAATGAGGCAACAAGGGAATAAAAACGGGGTAGACCACCCTAGGGCCACAGGTCTAACAGTGAGATTTTACTAACATGGGTGGTCGTAAGTGGTTGCAGTCAGAGAGCTGCTTCCTGGGCAGATTTAAAAAAAAGCAAAAAAAACTCTAAAATAGTTTTTTTAAGTAGGTATTTGAAATAAAGAAGTTGAAAACAAAAGCGTTGAATGAAGGCATTTATTGATCAGAGCTAGGTCTCACAAATGTGGTGCCCCCTTCACCAGTTAGTAGGCAACTGTTGGTGAACAGAACAAACACAATGCCCTTGGAACATCTGTTAGAAAGTGGGTTATTGGTAGGGGTAAGCATTCACCTACCATTAGTAATAAGGCCACCAACATGGCCTAGGTCCAGTAAAGGTCTCAGTAAATTAGCCTCTTCTTCAACCCTTAGTAGCTGACAATGAGCAGTCAGGCCTAACTTAGGTGACAGGAGTGTAAAGCATTTAAAGACACCAATACATCAAATAAGTCGGACACAGCAGACATAAAAATTGCACACCAATTTATAAAGATAGGAAATACATTTATGAACCAATAGACACCAAAAAAACTAAAATACAATGTAGGGAAAGGCTCCCCATATCTTCTGTTGAGTTATAGTTCCTGTGATTCCATTTCAGCAGCCATAGGTCCACAGGGTGGTCTTCATCACCCAGGCATAGGGGAGAAGTCTTACCTTGACAGTCTGAAGACATGTTTGGTTACAAGTAATCAACTTTTTTTGTCTTGGAGTCAGGTAACACTTCCTTAGTTCCCAGGACCCCATTCACTCTCCATGTACTGGAGAGGATATCCAAAGGACAAGCAGGCTCCACAGACAGGACACAACCTCTGCCCTTGGGTAACAAGGGAGTTCTTTTCTTAGCTTTTTATAGGAACTTTCCATTCTCTTGGATCCAAGCCCGAGCCAGTGACACAATCTTCCCTCAGTCTTTTTTCATGTACATAGGAACTCTTCCAGTCTCAAGCATGCAAGCAGTTTTTCTTTGTAGTTCTTAGTCTGCATGCAAATTATAGGGAAACCAATCAGGCAATATTTAGACTGAAGCTACACTGTCTTGCCAAAGATGTTTGAGATAAACTAACATTTCTGGGATTTCTCCACCCAGCAATGTCAACAAAGTGGTCCAATTTCTCTTGCAAGAATATGAATTCTGGCAACAGCAATTCAAGTGTCCTTTCGGCATAGAAAAGGAACATTGCTTCAGTTTGATGCCTTCATTCTCATCGCTTTCTTCCAAAAACTATTAGTAAGTCCAGATACTTCATCAAAGAATATGCAAAAATATTTGCATTTCTTTTCTCATCTATCCTTCCACACCTGGTGTGGGCTACTCCACTGACCTAAGGAAGTTCTCCAGTTTAAAAGGACCACGCTATTGTGAGTTTGCTTTCACATAGAAATTTGAGTTGGATGTGCTGGATGCAAGGTTCGTTTTTTCTGCTGTGTAATCTAACTCTTAGTGGCCTTCCATTGTGGCTCCTTCAACCTCATTCTCCATCCAAGTTTCAAATTTGCCTGTTTTCAATTTGCTTCAAGTTACTCTAAGGAGGGCATTGCCTTTCTTCCATTGGCAAGCAAATGCATGGGCCCTGAATTAAAGGAACACCGATTATCTTGGCTTCCCACAGCTTTAATTACTTGATTGCAGATATTGCAAAATTAGGAGGCTCACTTTCTGAAAGGCCATGTTTACTACAATTCAGTTGAACTCTTAGTAGCCTTCACCTTGCCTCTTTGGAAATTAAATGTTTTTAAATCCTCTGTATACTCAAGAGGGGTGCCTACATCTTCATTCTCAATACCTCCAGTGTAGGATTTGAACATAGTTTTGATCCCATTCCTCAATATTCCTTTATCCATGGCACTTCACATGATTTTGTATTTCCATCATACATGTCTTGGTATGAATAATTCCTTCCATTTTAGGTCCACAGCCCTGTAGAAGGTTTGCCTTAGCACTACATCTCTAAAAATCTCCCCTATTGCAGCCTTCCTAATCTTATCATATTCTCAGTCTAATTGCTCACTATGATTCAGATGAATTTAGTGCTAGCACACATCTAGTAATATCATTGTGAACACTTTTTCCAATCACATTTTTATATGAAGGAATAATGTCCTTGGGTTGGCACTGCTTTCTTTCTTAAGAAAAGTTTGTATTTTTTGTTTGGATAATATTCTGCACGAATTAGCATTTTCTTCCTGCAATATTCAGGCAATCATGCCAGGTAATTAGGTTCTCCATTACCACATAATTACAAAGGAATTAAATTTGACAATACTAAATATAATGTTTCTTAAAACTCTGTATGTGCCGTATTCCAAAAATATTCTGAAACACCAACATAGAATTGACACGTTTGTGTTGCACGTGCAGTGAGAATTGTCAGATCAAATTTTGAATCCTTTATTCAAACATCTCCTCTTTGCAAAACTCCTCCATTCAAACTGACTGAGGAAGCTTAAACCACCCATTTCTCCCACTCATTGCAGAACAGTAGTTGAAGCAGAGTTACTTTCCTATCTAGAAGGAGGTAATGCCATTCTTTCTGACCTGCCTTAATAAACCATAGTAACCTTAAAGGGGAAACTTTATACAACTGTTTGTCTTGATACAGGTGAAACAATATCACATGTGATTGTAACAAAACTCAACTGGGTAACCTGGAATCTTGCATTGACTTAAAAATGGCATGCATCATGTTCAAAGCCTTGCATGTTAGCCGATCCAGCTACATACTATAGTTTTAGTGTCCCCATTACTTAGTACATAATTGGAAACAGTGGGGCTTATTTACAAGCCCCTTGCACCACCGGTACTTTACTTTTTCCCATATTTAAAGTGGTGCTGGTAAGTCATTTGCATTCTTATGCACAATCATAATATATATAATTATATTTATTGGAAAATTTGGGAAAACTCATTCAGGTCATTATTATTTTCTGTCTAACAACACCAACAACGACATCAATATTCAACAATATTATTATTATTAATAATCATGTTAATATTATTATAATTTTTATAATTATTATCATCATTATTGTTAATGTTATTCTTGTTAATAATATTGTTAAAGTTATCATGTTTTGTACAGCACTTTCTACTGTGGTTTTTTGCTGTGTTTGAAGCACAATATAAAACTTCTTCCAAAATAAATACATTTATCGAGGTTAGGATCGCAGTGCAAACAGGTTTTATTGCAAGCAAATGTGTTAATTAAATGTCTTGACGGTGAAAAAAATGGAGAAAGTTGACTTTGCCCTACTTTTGCTGTGAACTGACAAATGGAATTGCCCATGATATAAAATAGCGTAATCAACATCACTCATTTGTCTATTTATCAAATGGAGAGAAATATTTATTTATCCATTCATTGTTTCCCGAAGCGAACAATATTACACATCACCACTTTTGATTCATATTTTCAGTGCAAACCGTTTGTAAGTAATGACTTATATTGGCTACCATTGACTACTTACTTGAATAAGATTGCAAAAACACGGGTTTTTCGAACCTGTTCTGAAAATGTTAAACCTCTGTGATTAATTAGATTTCTCTGCTCTTTTCCTATCCAATTTTAATCATGATATTGTTTCTTAGATATTGCAATTTTTTCCATTGACTTTTACTATTATGGGGTCGATTCTGATTCCGGCCGCAAAACGAACCGACCGACACGGACCAGGTCCGAATACCGACCGACATGGACCAGCGCCGTATGACCCGTGCAGTACGATGCATGGCGAGTGAATTACAACCGACACGTACGGAATACAAGCCGTACGACCGAGCCGGAGGGAAAATAGTGATCCGGCCTGAAAACCGACGCGATTTTCACCGACCGACACGAGCCCGGAATCAACCCGACCAACCCATACCCGCATTGTACGATTAGCGCCGTACGATGCAATGCGTGTAAAACTAGACCGACTCGCACGGTTACCAAGCCGCACGACCGACACAAACAGACAACCCGGCACACAAGCAATAGAGACCGCCGCAAACGACGCTTACCAAACACAGAAGACAGGCAGCGTGAACAAGGCGGAGAAGCCCGCAGGAGACAACAGCAGCGTCCGTTTCCATCACATGAACGTCTCCTTCATGCCTACAAAACACAAAGGAAAAACACAAAAAAAGGACCAAACAAGCAATGACTAAGCCAATAAATACCCTAAAAAAATTAATTGGACAAAGACACACCCACAACTCCAACTAAATAAAGGACTACAATCACTACCATCATCCCTTGCAAACAGGAGACACAGCCAGCAGCAAACACCAGTACACAGCAACCACAGACACACTCACAACTCACCCATCACACAACTCACACACCATCAGCACCTCATACAAAAGCACACACACATACACACAGCAAAACCAACACCAACCCAACATCACTTGCACCCTCACACACACACCTCCCACCACCACCAGTCATCACCATGCCTCCAAAGAAGAATCCAAAGTTCACAGATAGTGAGTTAGAAGTGCTGGTAGATGAGATCATCAGAGTAGAGTCACATTTGTTTGGTACATTGGTTCAAAGGACCCCCATCTCACAGGAAACCAAGATGTGGGCGAGGATTGTGGACAAGGTGAACGCTCAAGCACCAACGTTGCGCACAAAGGACGATATCCAGAACCTGTGGTATGACGTGCGCAGTAGGGTCAAGAAACTCATCGAGAAAGATCACGCCTTGAGTCAGCACACCGGCGGTGGCCCTCCTGCCAAACCAGTCTACTTCAGGACCTGGGAGGAGAAGGTGTGGGACATACTACCACCAGAGAGCGTCCATGGCCTAACAGACAGCCCAGAGACTGGTGAGTACACAAACAACATACCCAAGATTGTGTGGCAAGGGGATAGTGAAACCATGCACCCCAAGCAAAGCTACACTAACCAATAGATAATCCACCCAAGATGTGTATGCCAGTCACACAAACACAATACCTGCCATCTCATAGTGACTGGGGACTGTGTCATGACATGCACCAACCTACAAACAAATAGAGCAAGCCAGTGGCACTAAGCCAAATACACCCAGCCAGACAGTTTGCCACCACAAACACACCACCTCACAGTGCAGCTGACTGTCAGGAAGGAATAGTGGGGATGCAGGTGAAGTGAGTGCAGACAAAAGCATGATGGGGCCTGTAGTCACAGATAATGCTCCCCCTCCTGATTGGCCCATCAAGACCCCTCTGAAACATTCCCACATCACAGGGATTAGAAAATGACTGACAAGATGGCTGACACTGGCTCCTGCTGTGGGGAGCACAAGGCCCTGCTAGGGCTTGTGTGCAAATCAGAAGCAGGACACCACTGACTGACATCCTGAAAGACAACTTGCACGCCCTACAATGGAAGCACGTTTCATGATGGGAAGGAGGACTGACAGCCCTGACCATACTAATCAGCATGGGGAGACACCCCCAACACAAACTCCACACAACTCACCGGGTACAATGCATTGACACACACCTCATTGAAATATCAGCAAAAGATACCCCTGTACTGGGTGCTGCTGTGTGAAGCACAGGGGCTCACTTGGGACTTGTAGCCAAACAAACACCAGGATTTCACAATCAGCCATCTTGCCATTGATGTCACACCCCCACACAGGGATGCAGAGTCAAGAGGGAGGAAGCATGGGCATGCTGGGAAGGGGGGTGTAGCCAAGAGTATGATGGGACTCGCAGTCACAGACAACCTACACCCACCCACATGGCCCTGCAAGATCAACCTGAACCATACTCGCCTCACATGGAGTGGGAAGGGACTGACAAGATGTCTGACACTGGGCTCTGTTGTGGGGAGCACAAGGCCATGCTGGGACTGGTAGCCAAACAAACACCAGGATTTCACAGTCAGCCATCTTGCCATTGATGTCACACCCCCACACAGGGAAGCAGAGTCAAGAGGGAGGAAGCATGGGCATGCTGGGAAGGGGGGTGTAGCCAAGAGTATGATCGGACTCGCAGTCACAGACAACCTATACCCACCCACATGGCCCTGCAAGATACTCACCTCATAGGGAGTAGGAAGGGACTGACAATATGTCTGACACTGGGCTCTGTTGTGGGGAGCACAAGGCCATGCTGGGACTGGTAGCCAAACAAACACGAGGATTTCACAGTCAGCCATTTTGCCATTGATGTCACACCCCCTCACAGGGAAGCAGAGTCAAGAGGGAGGAAGCATGGGCATGCTGGGAAGGGGGGTGTAGCCAAGAGTATGATGGGACTCGCAGTCACAGACAACCTACACCCATCCACATGGCCCTGCAAGATCAACCTGAACCATACTCGTCTCACAGGGAGTGGGACGGGACTGACAAGATGTCTGACACTGGGCTCTGTTGTGGGGAGCACTAGGCCATGCTGGCAAATGGCCAAAAACAAGATCAAATTCTGTCTGTGACAAGCTGGGAAAAAGTAGTGTACAGGCAGGCATCTGTATGAAAAGTAGAAAATGTCATGTTTGTGAACCAATGATGCATGTAGAAACATAAATCACATTGTGTGTCTCTTCCAAACACAGTGAGAGGTTTAGTATTGCAAAGATTACTAGGACTGCAATCTGCACTGCTGGTGAATTCTTTCTAACATGTATTAGAAAGTTTCAAAACATAATAATTCTCATGAATGATACAGCATTCTGTTCAATATATTTCAATATTCATCGTTTTATATATGTCTGACAAGATAACAGGGAAGACAACACTTCAACACCATATTTAATGACAAGGTACGAGTAGGGAATCAAAGTGGTTGGAGATTTGTCAGAACATTGTAGAGTCACACATTATTTTTCACTTCAGTGTTTCTTCTCTTAGTGATTGAATTTTGAGAACTTCAGAGTACTGATATCCAATTTACAAGGTACCGTAAATCATTGAACACATTGACCACTTTGGTGAGGGGAGCACAAAACACACGTATTTATCACAACGATTTATTGAGATTAACCGATCCCATAAAGGGCAGATTCTGAAATGTTCTCCTTTTCTTCACAGCATACCCCTGACGAAGGGACAGAATGTCCCGAAATGCATTGGGTGTTTTATGACATCACTAGTGTTTTGATCTAGATATATGCAATTATGTGAATACGTTTGTTTATGCAAGATATATAAAACGATGAATATTGAAATATATTGAACAGAATGCTGTATCATTCATGAGAATTATTATGTTTTGAAACTTTGTAATAAATGTTAGAAAGATTTCACCAGCAGTGCAGATTGCAGTCCTAGTAATCTTTGCAATACTAGGCCTCTCACTAGGTCAATTTCACATGCCCCGCAAGCATATTGCAACGCTGCACGCATACCAAAAAACTTTGCTTACATTCTCATAAAATTGAGTGCGTACACCACCTATCCTTATCTTCCAAACACAGGTCATGCTGGGCACCCAGCGCCAAATGACGAGGATACCCAGTCCCAGACTCTGGTGGACACTGAGCTCTCTGGTCTGACTCTCTCACTGTTTGTGGCAAGCATTCTCACTGACTACTTTCCTCCACCAAAGTGTGTAGGTACATGTAATGAATCGTTTTCCTGCTGCTAAAGTGCATTGTTGCAAGCTTAAACTATCCAGGCATTGTTAACATGTCAGACATGCATGTGAGTTTTCATTCCCCATGGTTGCACTACCTGTGTAATTTATTTCCCTTTGCGATGATGACATGTATATCCAATTGTGTGCTGCACAAATGTGGGGCATGTGTGTTAATGTACTTTTCACTTTGTCATCCTCACAGGTTGATGCCCACCAGAAGCAGGAGATCTGGCTGACCATCGCCCGGGCTGTTCGGTCTGTGGGGGTCTACAAGTGCCGCATCCGCAACTGCCAGAAGAGGTGGCAGGACCTTCGGGGCTGGACCCGGAGGATAGGTAGAGTCCAGCTGAAGCTGTCACCTCCACGCAGGAGGGACGGACACCGAACCCTGACTCCCCACATGCTCTGGATACTGGCGGTGGACTTCCCGGACCTGGATAGGCAGCTGAAGTCCAGACAGCAGCAGAAAGGGGGTAAGTCCATGCCTGTTCTGTGTACTATGTCTGACATGCAAATAGCAGTCTTTTGTCCGGGTCACACTTCACATTACGTAGGTCTTGTAGTCCCAAAATCAGGTCCCTCATCTGTGTGATGCACCCTCCTCATCTGTTCCACAGGTGTGGCCCCTACAGTCTGTTGCTTGTGTCACTAGGGCACTGTGTCCCTGCAGTCAGCTATGTTTCAGGTACCAGTCAGCATCAGTTCCCGTGACTCTGTTGTGCGTTTCATGGGTGGTTCAATTGTTTACACAATGCCTGAGATCTGACATGTGAACTGTGTGTGCCCTTGAGATGTGTACCAATTGCTGGTCTGACTCCCAACATGTTTCTGGGGTATTCAAAACAAAATCGTGCAGCAGGGGACTCCAATTTCTGGGCATCAGGAGTATGTATATCAAGTATGTCACAATTGCTTAGCCACCTGACTACTGTCCGGGGCAAAACACTGTTTCACTTAGTCCTGCCTAGTCATGCCCCCTCAAGGGCATTCAGAAACACTCTGTAATCCCACTCCTGTGTATGAAATTGCATGTTGTGCTTAGTGACATGTGCCCTCAGGTGTCTGCCTCTGTGTCATTAGGGTGTGGCTTGTTGCTACGTACAACTGGGGTGTCCATGATTCAGAGGGTCAGCATGACATCTGCAATGTGACTGTGGGAGACAAGACCTGTGTGACATATAGGTGTGTGATCATCTGACAGCGCACAATGGTGAATGCAACTGTGTCCCTCATGCAGCTGGGTTACATGCATGGCAGACTGTGATGTGTTAATGTACATGGATTTGTGTTTGCCAAGACTCATATGAATGATTTGCATGATGTGGGGTCTTCTGGGTCCTGGATATGTTGTTTGCATGGGATGGGCAAGTGCGCCGGTCATCTGCAGAGTCAGCTTTACCCCTGAGCTAGGATTGTGAGCCAGTGCATATTGTTGTTGTCTGGATGCCCTGCCCCTGTGACAGGAGACAGTGTTGACTGACTTTCAGGGCATCCCAGTGCCATGGCATTGAACTTGCTATGAGTGAGCCTGCGTTGTGTTCAAGTGTGCACCATGCACCCCATTGTGGCCTTGCCCATCAGGACATGAGTACATCATAGTGTGTGTTGCTGGCATGTACCCCAAGCATGTGAAATGAGTCTCTGCCCATCCCTTCATCCGGACACCTGTACTGAGTCAGTTGCAAGAGGTGCGCTGTGTGTTTGGTGACATACTCCTACATGTTCACTTGCATGTACAACTAATGTGTGGGTGGTGCATGTTGGCACATTGGTGTGTTAGCATCCAACATGCAACGGACATATGTGTGAAAGCCAAGGAGGGATATGTGTGCCATGGTTGATGTTGAGAATGACATTTGTCTCATCCTAAACAGTGTTGGCACTTTGAGCTGTGTTCAGCTGATGATGCCAAGGCTTGCCCTGTGATGTGATATACTCACTGTGGTGTGTGCAGTCGGTGCAGGTGACTGATGTTGTTCTCTTGCTTCCTATTCCTATACAGCTACATCCACGGCCACAGGAGGGGACAGTTCCACGGACCAGGAAGAGCCACAGAGCCTTACAGGGACAGAAGGAGAGGAGTAGGTTGGACCCAGTGGCATGGAGGGTGAGTTGAGCCACACAGAGGAGTCGTCAGCACCATCCCCCCCAGCTGAAGGCCACAGCAGCTCTGAGGATGACTCCCCTGTAGAGGCGGGTGTCAGCAGCCACCAAACACCAGCTACTGAGGCTGTCTCCGCCACCACCACCACCACCCCCCTCCCATGGGCTCCCATCCCAAAGGTCCCTGTGGGCTCCTGTGTTCGTGAGCATGTCTCTTTTGTGCCAGGCACCACACCCCCTACCCCTGTGTCCTCTTCTGCCCTGAGTGAGGAGTCTGTGGACTTACTTAAACAGATCCCTGTAGGGCAGACGTCGATGCTGAAGGTCCTCGATGCACACACAGGTCTGTTGACACAACTGGTGTCATTCATGGAGGGCATTTCCTCGGGCATGTCTGCCCTACAGAGGACCAACCAGTCCGTGGCCTCCTCCCTGATGGCAGCAGTGTCCCTCCTCCAACAGTCCCACACCCCACCTACCCCTGCACCACCCACGATTCCTAGCACCCTACCTGTTCCAAGCACAGAAACCCCCAAACCAAGGGCTAGACGTGCACACAAGCAAGCGCAGGGGACTGATTCCACACTCACAGGGGCTTGTTTGCTGACACACACACAGTCATCCACAACCACTCCACAGTCCTCCGAGACCTCTCCCTCCCAGCCCCCTTCCCTTGCCTCACCTGCAACCCCATCCCCCCAGAAGCTCTTCCTCTGTTACCGTGGCCTCTTCCCCACCCACCCAGTAGATCCTGATTACAAGGGGAATAGGAAGTCCCCACACACAGAAGGGAGTGCCCCTCACACCCAGATACCCTCCCCCAGGCGCAGTCAGACCGAGACGCCCACCCGCAAGTCCCCCCGGCGAAAGAAGAGCAAGCCCCCCGCCACCACGCAGCTCCAAGGCAAAGTCTCCGTCCTCCATCCCCCAGGCCACCACTCCAGAAGTTCCCCTGTTACTCCCTGCCACGGGTTCCCCCACACACAGATACACCATCCCCAAAATGCTAAGGCCATCCCCCCTAGCACTTGCTTCTCCACACCTGGTCAGACAGTTGGTGCCACTGATGTCGGACCGTGTCCCCCCCTGCCCTGCCGACCTCACCTGTCCCCCATTCCGCTCCCATGGATGTAGGCACTGCTTTGGAGTCCACGACCACCCCGTCTGACTTGGGCACTGCAGTGGTGAGCCAATCCACTCCATCTGACCTGCCCACTGGAGTTGTGCCGGCACCCACCCCATCTGACTTGTGCCCCACAGTTGTGACAGCACCCACCACTTCAGTCAGCTCCACTGCAGTTGCAAGTGTCTCGCCTGCATCCCCCACCTCTTCACTGCCTCCTTCTGTTGCTCCCTGATCCTGTCCCTGTGGTGCCTGGCCTGCCCCCATGTATGCCCCTCCGAGGGGATGACCCCGGTCCTGAGCAGTGCAGGCAAGCAAGGTGTGACAGTTGTCACTCTAGTTCACTCCTTGGCATTTTGACATGGACTGGCCATTGGCTTTTTGGTTGCACAGATGTTTAGCATTTCATATACCGAATTTGTCACTCTAGTTCACTCCTTGCCATTTGGACATGGACTGGCCATTGGCCTTTTGGTTGCACAGACGTTTAGCATTTCATATACTGAATTTGTCACTCTAGTTCACTCCTTGCCATTTGGACATGGACTGGCCATTGGCCTTTTGTTGGAACAGACGTTTCACTTTTCATATGCTGAATAAAGCTTTTTACTTTGTCCCTGTGAACTTTATTTAGCTGTACATCATGTTGATGTTGTTTTACATGCCCTTGCACCTGTAATGCTTGGTTTACAATGTTGCATACTGATGTGTTTATGATTTGAGGTACTCCCTGTGGTCCATGAGATATGTTTCCTATTCTGGTGGGTATCCATGCCATCCTTTGCAGCTACCTGGGTGTGTCAGGATCAACTATTTGTGTACATCTCTCTGTGAGCATTTCATTGGCATGGTCACATCTATGGCTTGCACCCCTGCACATATGATGCGCTTCCTATTGTCCAAATTGTCACTTCCACATACTTCGTGCTCATCACTACAGGCCCTACAGGTGTGGGCATCATTGTAATAGGAGGAACTGGGTCCTCTGTGCAACTTGCTAGACATATGTTTTGGGTATGTGCAGATGACTTAGGGGAGACTCCCATACCCAGGCTGTTGTGACCAGAGCCTTCATTGTGTGGTAACTGATGGCTGACTGACCAAGTGTTATGCAGACATGAGTGGGACTTGCAGTGAATACGCTTGGCACAGCTGGGCTCCCACAGGAGTTGTGTCCCCTCAAGTTAGTGTGTTGTCCAGTGACATGGCCTGGCCCATGGTGTGTGTTGTATGTGCATGTGTGTCCACATCCCTGTTCATACACAGATAGGGTTCCCTTGATATGTTCCTGTTGTTGATGCTTGATGAGTGGTATTGGGTTCATCCCACTACTTTTCCAATGGGTTACCAGATGTGTGGGTGCATGGCACACTACTGTTAATTGTTGTGTCATCATTGTGATTTGTCAGTTCTGAGTGTTGATGATGTTGTCAGACACAGATGGGACACAGTCAGGGTTCCTCAAGGCACTTTTTTGTTCGCAATATCATGTAGTTGTCCCTAGGTGGTAGTTTTCAGTGATTGAGACATTTTTATGTTTGTGTGACTGCTCCCACTTGTCGGGTTCACGGCAGGAATGCTGGCAGGTGTCAGCATGGGTGCCTTGTGTTTCTCCTTGGCATCTGCATAGTCCTGGGACTGTGGCAGGGATTCTGAAGGTTACATGACCTTTGAGGTCATGGCCATGTACCGCATACTGTGCAGTGTGTCTGTCATTCCCCAGGGTTGTAAACAGTCCTTTTGTGATGTGTGTGTGCACCTTAGTTCCTTGCAACATTCCTGTGTTTGTCATGGGTGCATGTGCAATGTCACCGGTCCATGTGGACTTCACAGATACACATTGTTGCAGTTCAGGTGTGTGGTGTTGATGGTAGACTGATGTGAATGTTTGCATGGATGGTCCCCTAGATCCCGTTTGTCCATGGATGAGGGGCCATGCTGAGTGATTTTTGTTTGTGTATGTGTGATGTACGTTTGTGGCACAGGACACATGTCTGGGTTTCCCAGTTTGTACGACATCTGCCTTTGTCATCACAGTGGAGGTGTCATGCATGCTTGTGTCACCCCACTGTCTCTTCCCTGGGGGTAGTGGTGTTGTGTGGCAGTCTCTTGCTGTGTTAGTTGGTGTTCATTCCAGCTTGTGTCACATGTGTCTGTTGTGCTTCCTCTCATCTCCCTACGCCTGATTGCCCTCTGAGGGTGTCCCAATGATGGTTTACTTTTGTATAGCACTGTGTCCACATCTGTGTCACTGTGGTTCAACCCCCCTCATGTGTTGTGTAGTTGCCTGGGGATACTGAGACACACACACACACACACACACACATGTTGTGTCAGATGTGCAGTGTGAGGTTGCCTGTTTGTGATTGTGCATCTGCATCAGTGCATTGGTATTGCTGTCGTGGGCCATTGTCTAGATGCTGTTTTTGTGATTTTGCCTGCAGTCCCTGTGAGTCATATCACATCATTGTACACATTTATCCTGGTTGTTAGGTGCCATTGCTGGCATGGAATGGGAGTTTGTGAGCTGACACCTACAGTCTACACAGTTTGTTTTCATTAGTGTGTCTATTTTCGAGATGTGTGTATGCTTTGTGATGGTCACTTCTGCTCTTGTGTCATTGTTAGGCCTGGGCTAAAATTCCATTCCGCTTGCGGAAATTGCGATAATTTGACATTTTCGCATTCCGCGGAGAGCGCGAAAATATCAAAATTTCCGCAATCCGCATTTTACCAGAATTTTTTTGCTTGCTCGCGCTGTAAAATAATACATTCTCGCGTGCGCGCGATCGCCTTACCTGAATCCCCGTGTTCGCCGACAAGGTTTCCTGGTCTGGTCGCTCTCTCCACGAGATGTTGGATTGTTGGTAGCCATTTGCGCTGTCTCACGACAGTTCACGCCCGCAGTAACGTCATTTGTTGCGCGATCACGTCTTTCTTCTCGCGATCATGCACCGCGAGACAAGTGAAAACAAGATGGCCACGCCCGCGAGCAACCGCAAGGGTAAGTTGGCGAGCCGCGACCACGCAGAAAATACCGCGAACGGGCGGGAAAAAAACTTCTGCATCTTCGCGATATTTCCGCATGTTTGCGGAGATTTTTAACATTTTCGCGATAATTTCCCTAGTCATTGTACACTGTATGCATTGTCAGCCCCCTTCTGTGGTGCCTGTCTGCACATGGCCGAGAGTGTGTTATGTTTTCACAGCACTGTTAGCCTCACCACATCTCTGTGGGAATGAGACACAAACACTACTTCACCCCAGAAGTGTTTAATGTGTTGGGAGCAGGGTTCATACATGCTGTTTGTTATTTGCAGCTTTGACCATGATGACACTTTTGGTCACTGTGATGAGGGGGGGGTTTAGACCCCATCACCACAATGCTCAACGTCTGCTGCAGTTTGGAAGCCCACACTTAACTTTTGCTCTACACAGTGAGGGGGTGTTCTTTTTTCATTGGCACAGTGCTATGGTGATGCTTGCCTTGTGTATGTCACACTCATGTGTTGGTCACACATGTGCTGTTACTTACATTGTATGCTCGTAGCCATAATCACTGTTGTGGGCATTTGTCACAGACTACACACTGTTGTCATGATGTCATGGGGATGTATTTTGCAGACATACCTGATGTTTGCGTATGCTGGATGTGTTACGCATCACCCATCCTATGGGTGTGGGTGGCAGGGGTGATGGGCAACAGGTCCCCTGTGAGTGGGGGTGGCAGGGGTGATGGGAAACATAAGCAATAGGGGTGTGGGTGGCAGGGGTGATGGGCATCATAGTCCCTATGGGTGAGGGTGGCAGGAGTGATGAGCAACAGGTCCCCTGTGAGTAGGGGTGGCAGGGGTGATGTGCAACAGGTCCCCTGTGAGTGGGGGTGGCAGGGGTGATTGGCAACAGGTCCCCTGTGAGTGGGGGTGGCAGGGGTGATGGGCAACATAGTCCCTATGGGTGGGGGAGGCTGTAGTGATGAGAAAAGGTCCCCTGTGAGTGGGTGTGGCAGGGGTGATGGGCAACATAAGCCCTGTGAGTGGGGGTGGCAGGGGTGATGGGCAACAGGTCCCCTGTGGGGGTGGCAGGGGTGATGGGCAACATAGTCCCAATGGGTGGGGGTGGCTGTAGTGATGAGCAACAGGTCCCCTGTGAGTGGGGGTGGCAGGGGTGATGTGCAACAGGTCCCCTGTGAGTGGGGGTGGCAGGGGTGATGGGCAACATAAGCATGAGGGGTGTGGGTGGCAGGGGTGATGGGCAACATAGTCCCTATGGGTGGGGTGGCTGTAGTGATGAGCAACAGGTCCCCTGTGAGTGGGGGTGGCAGGGGTGATGGGCAACAGGTCCCTTGTGAGTGGGGGTGGCAGGGGTGAGGTGCGACAGGTCCCCTGTGAGTGGGGGTGGCAGGGGTGATGGGCAACATAAGCCCTGTGAGTGGGTGTGGCAGGGGTGATGGGCAACACACGCCCTTTGAGTGGGGGGGCAGGGGTGATGGGCAACAGGTCCCCTGTGAGTGGGCATGGCAGGGGTGATGGGCAACATAGTCACTATGGGTGGGGGTGGCTGTAGTGATGAGCAACAGGTCCCCTGTGAGTGGGGGTGGCAGGGGTGATGGGCAACATAGTCCCTATGGTTGTTGGTGGCAGGGGTGATGGGCAACATAAGCCCTGTGAGTGGGTGTGGCAGGGGTGATGGGCAACATAAGCCCTGTGAGTGGGGGTGGCAGGGGTGATGGGCAACATAAGCCCTGTGAGTGGGTGTGGCAGGGGTGATGGGCAACATAGTCCCTATGGGTGGGGGTGGCAGTAGTGATGGGCAACAGGCCCCCTATGGGTGGGGGTGTTAGTGGTGCTGGCCATGCAACCCCTATGGTGGGCTGTTGTTAGTGGCCAGGATATGGATCCCCTGTGTGTGTGCCATTTTGCGGGTATGTGTCGTTTGTTTATGTGGTAGGTGTCTGACTTACCGCCTGCGCTGTCGGCGTCGGTCCCTGAGCCGGTCATAGATGTAGAGTACTGGTATGACCTACGCGATGGGATTAATTATGTGTTTGTGTCGTACATGCTGCTAGTTGCTCCGTCTCGTACCCGCTGCAAGCTGGTCCATCCCATAGCCGTGTATTGATTTGTGGCGCGAATCGTAGCTGATATGCTTGTTTTCCGGATGCTGTGACGTGCGTGATGACCCGTCCGGCGCGTAGGAAGTACGCATCGTACTTGTCATGCCGGAAACTGCTATGGATACTGCTTCCGGGCGACACGGTTCCTATTTGGGAGTTACGGCTCGGACGGAGAATGGGGCTTCATTCACAGCCTACGTGTCGGTCGTGTTTTTGGCAGTTATGCGCATCGTACTTACTCTACAGGACGGACCGGCTCCGGGTACGTGTCGGTCGCACGGTAAGGCTACGGACAGTTGTCCGACCGGCTTTCGGAATCGGCCCCTTAGTGTTAATACTCGATCTCCATTTGTAAGATCATTTCCCCCTTTCCCTTCCCTCCTCTGATATTGTTTAAAATGTAAACAGCTTTCTCCTCTGTTTTATTGCTTATTTTCTTCCACTATTTTTATATTTAATAGGTTATGTTTATTGCCTGCTCTTTGCAACCATATATTATTAATAAAGCTTTTTAAATATTAATATTTTCAGTGCAACAGTTTTAAGAATATCAAAGAGACTCTGGGGTTTATTTATAAGTGACCCGTATGTTACTTTTTCCATGTTAAAAATGACGCAATAGTGGCGCAAGGGACTTGTAAATATGCCCTCTATTGTTAATGGCAACACTTATAGATAAATTGTTCAGAATCCGTTTTTTACTACATAAGTATGGTGATTTAAGGCAGTCTCCATACAGTACCGCTATCTACCATTACTACACAATAGAGATACATTCCCAGGCCTTATATTAGAAACCATTATAGTATTACTCAGTATTGTTCTATGTACCCTGGAATCAAGGACGGGTGTGTTGCTAAAGTTGACACAGACATGGCCGCCTAAAAAGCTTCACTTTCAAGGTGCCTTATGGCAACATAGACAGTTTAATGAACAATTGGTGAATACTGATAGTAGTAAATAGTCGAATCTCCACGAAAAGAGACATGTATAGACATAAAGAAATATATATATTTTTTAAATGGACAAGCTTAACCATGTCCCTAGGGAATCCCTGTGACTGGCATTTCTTACAGCCACAAATCCAATGCCACTCTTACATTGGCATCAATGCAGCAACAATTTAACAGGGGATGGGGTGGACTGTTGCTGAATAATTTATCCATATATAATTGACACTAAAAAGCTTTACTCCAACATCAGGTAGGCATGTCGCTCGTTTGAACTTTTTCTCAAGCAGACAAAACATTTATTGCAGCACGTGTGGAAGTAATCCCAAGCCACGTGTACAACATGTTTGAAATTCTCTGCAAATGCTCTTTGTACAATGCCCTGCAGTGTTAGTTAAGTACAAATCAGTGTTCCAAGCCTGTAGTATATGTTTATTTTAAGGATGACAGATGTCTCCGAGGCATGGATTTATATTTTTAAGTCGGAGAACTCTTCAAAGATATCAGAAGCATTGGGTATAATGTTAACCTTTGAGAATGTCGAACAAGGGATATACTCTAATATCTGTCAAAACGAAAAATATGCCCTTGAATATTGTTTGTAGTACACAACAGGGGCCTCCAGGAGAGCACTTTGCGCTAATGTATGCCATACAATTTTAAATGCTAAGGGGTAGATTTATGTTTCCTGGCGCATCCCTGCAAATCAGCAGGGATGCGCCAGAAAAGATGCGTCACGCAAGTTTACCCTTGCGCCACCACAGATGCGCCGCATTTACAATGCAGTGTATCGTGGCGCAAGGATAAACAGATGCGTGACGCATCTGATGGTGTAAGGGCGGCGCATTGCTGGAGTCGTGTCGCAAGCACGACGCAACTCCAGCAATGTTTAGGGGCTGTCCATACCTAACATGCTGCGTCATGCCTTACGCCTGCTTCAAGCAGGCGCAAGGTTTTGACGCAGCAGCGTCGGAATCGTGACTGAGTGAAATCTTGTACATTTCACTGCGTCACTTTTCCAAGGCTTTTTCCGATGGAATGCCCACCCTGCATACATTAAAACTGACGCAGGTTTACACCGTGACGCATCTCCATAGATGCGTCACGATGTAAATAGGGCGCAATGTGGCGCAGGATTTACGCCGCCGCTGCGTCACAAAAGTGACGTAACGGCGGCGTAAAAGTGACGCAAGTCTAACATAAATCTGCCCCAAAATGTTTTATGATGATTCAGATTATTTAGTTAAATAGTGCTAATTAAATCTCATATTATGTCACCAGGGTCGGATTGGCTGATCGAACATTCGAGCTCGATTTGAAAGGCCTCCGCCGAAGCTAGCTGTGGTCTTGTGTATTTTTTTTATTTTTTATTCATTCACTATGTGTGGCCCTAATGCCTGCGCCTATAAAGCCAGGGATTTGCTTGCCCAGTGTGATGTGGCCCCAGAGAACATTGAAGTGTATGGTGCTTGTGACACCATTGCCAGGAAGGTTTTTCGTCTGCGGCTTTCTCCCCTGCTGCTGAGCAGCTCAGCTAACACTTCCCTCATCATCGATGGAGGAATGGAGGCAGTGAGGCCAAACACAGCTTTCTACCCATGGGAAGTGCATGATGGAACCTCTCAGTACCATGGACAGGGCCAGAAAGGAAGGGTCTAACTCCGACCCCTAGAGCGCCACCTAAGGTCATTGTGACGATATTGAAGCTCCGAGCCTTCTCTCTTTTTTTGTGTGCAAATGTATATAGCGCAAACCCAACCCAAAGGTATTGGAGCGCTCTTCATGAGCACCAGTTACTTACACAAGGACCAATTCATTTTTATTTTTTTTCTAGGTACGTGGAAATTAAGCATTTGCCCAGAATCACAGAATGTGGAGTAGACCCAAGGCTCGAACCTTGGTTTCCCAGCTCCAAAGTCGGCAGTCGTTTTAAAAGAGGGGAAGCAGCTGACACTAGTGCCGGCTCTGGTCAGAAGGGGTTCAGCTGCAGCGTTGAGAAGTAGGAAACCTGAGACAGCTGTCGATTCACAGCGAGGGAGGAAAGAGCAATCTCTGGCTCTTCATAGAAAGGTCTCTCATTTCCTGTTGATCTGTCTCTCACTCTATGTAGAAGGGATCACACCTCCCCATAGTGTCTCTGTCACAATACCGTGTGTGACGCAGTTAGTCAGACAATTCAGGTTTTTCATTCTGGGACTTGTATTTTCACTTTTAACTTTGTAAACATATTTTAAAAATCTCAGAATTCAAAGTGCTGTCACCTGTAAACTAGGACCAGCTGAAGGTGTTACACATGACATGGGACCACCTGTGGTGTCTTGTTGGATTAATGCACCCGCTCCCAAAATGTGTGTTTGGCCTCCTGACTGTTCGTTTGAAACCTGGTGGGTGCACTAAGACTTTCACCCTTCTGAGGTTGATTCAAATGGGTACTATAGTGTTGGGTAACAATAAGCACCTTTTTGTTCAGCACCAAGATGCCCGATGGAGTGAATGTGCATTCAGAAATGCATGTGTTAAGTTATTTTATGTTATTCCTTCCCACTGAAAGGTCTCCCACTGGCAGTAGAAGGGCATCCTATAGTCCATAGAGAGGTACCTCAGTCATCATAGGGGATACCTCTCAATCCAGAGGGGGTCTGATTATGAGTCAAGTGGAGCAGTACATTTGGGTAAGATAGGGCTCCACCTGATTCCAAGTGGGCCAGTGTTACAAGACCTGAAATTACTTGAGTGTCAAAAACAAGACTCGTAGTTCCATAAGAATGGAGCAGTTTATTATCGGGTCTGACTCTGCCCCTGGTAAAAGCCGGCTATCTGCTTGAGAGGTAGGGGCTGCGGGCAGAACTCCGGACCGACCAGTGCTCCTACAATAGTGGAGCAGGCAGCACATCCCAAAGATGCATCAGTCCCTTGCCTCTAGATCCCTATCCCACAGCATAGGCATTTATCATCGGTTTCAGGCAAAGAGTTACCCCTTGACTCAAAACAATGGTGGGGCGGTGACAGCCAAAGCTTTTTCCAACTTACCTGAGGCCTAAGCCCCTCCCACCACGAGCATTAAATGCCCTGGGAAAGCGGAAGTGGCCAGTGTAAACCCAGCCCAGTCAGAGACCACCTCTGATGATCTTCCCAGCAACAGTATCATAGGGGGAGAGCAAAGACCAAAGATCAAAGTCAGAGCTAGAGACTGATGGAGTCCACATCATCACACCAGTGACAAAATGGGAGAGAACCAACAGCCCCCTGGTCATTCTCTAAAACTTGTCACACCATTGACAGCCTACCTAATCCCCACAACCGGTCACTGCTTCCCACTCCCATTCACCATCTGCTTAGTGCAGGTCAAATAAGAGAATTCAACTGCTGTAAAATGAAAACTGAGGCATAATTTCACCCACAAAAAAACAGGTCTTTAGAGTTGTTCTATATTCTGACTTGTTGAACTTGTAATTGGTTGGTGCACAGAGGAAATACCTCTAAGAAACAATATGTTTTGCTCCTGTAATTCCAGCACCCTGCCAAAGAGTCTTCACACTATTCTCAGTGAGTAGGAGCCTAGGGGAACTGAGACTGAGTATGGGCCAAGAAGTCCTGATGGTATTGGGAGCCCTGGAAGACTGAGTTTGAGTTGGAGCCTTGAAGGTTTGAGGGTGAGCTAGAGCCTTGGGGATCTAAACTGACAAGTCCCTTGCTAGGAACCTGAGAGTGAGTGGGAGTCACTAGGTCTTGGGTGTAAGCAGGAGAATAAAGGTCTCAGTTTGAGGAAATGTTTGGAGTCAAAGCCTACTTTTGGTTACAATTCATCCCTGTATGTCACATATAATGAGGCTGTCTATTTTCTAAAAATCTCCAGACTTCTGCATTGCATTTGATTGTATACTGACGGCCATTTTGGAGATCTTAATAATGTTTTCCCTCCTGTACCTTTTGAATATTTTTATCGTCTTCTTTCCTGTAGTGTTCCTCTCCTATTAGTTTCTTTGATGTCTGTGCCAAATCTGAACATTAAGAGCTCTTTTTTGTTTGTTGTTTTTTATTTAACTTTATGAGCGCTCACTTGAAAAAAAAATCAGATAATGCTAGTTCATCTATTCTTCGAAATGATTGTTCAGTAAAACAATGCAGAACACATGCATGCGCATTTACTTATCTATCGAGCATATATATTGTGCCTTGTGCCAATAGCTTTGGTGACATGAAGAGTCACATCACTATGTTCTAGCTGGTCCCAACACTTCACCGTTCATTCAAAACAATTGCACTGGCAGAAGCTCCTTCCCAGTCCAAACAGCCAAGAACTAGAAGTCAATGCTTGCAAGAAATGAGAAAACATTATCAAGCACTTACATTTCAGCCAGCCTTACCACCTGGCTATTGCCAATCACTTATTTCTGTGATACAAACTATTATTAAAGAAGGCGGCATTAGTTTGCTCACACAATAGTGTATATGCTCACACCTTTTTGCAAGAGTTTACGAAATAATATAAGCACAGGTTCATCGCACCATGATTGGATCTTGTCTACGATCCTCACCACACCCAACAGCTTCCACATGTCTATTTTCATCTCCTCACTTTTTAAATCATGCACCCCTAAAGGGCCTACCAGGAAACTAAAGGGGATATTTACAACAGAAGTGGCGGAGCGTGTCGTTAGCCTCCTTGGCTTAACGCCACACTCGGCCACTTCAGAAACGCAGAGCTGGGGGGGGCGTGGCTAGGCGCTCGAGGGGAATGGCGGCGCCGGAGTAGAGCTCCGTCCGAGCCGGAGTTCACTGGCGGTTTAGCGCGTCTCACGCGACCTTTGTAGGGAAGCCCCGGCAGTCTTAATGTGACGGGCATGCCCTGAGCCCTTTTCTGCTGCCGTAATGGTCTTTTTGTCGGCGCTGCCGTCCCTTTTGGCCCCGGTCGCGGCTCCGTAACGGCCGCGACCGCCATTTTTTTCTTTTTTTTCTTACATTGCTGAAATCCTCTCAGCAGCGCGTTTAGCGTGCTTTCAAGTCCTGGATGTTTCTGCGGACCTGCGTTGACCACAATACTATGGGTGATACAGATGCCACAGCCAAGTATCTTCAGGTGATTTTTCCTTGACTCCTACGGCTTCTTTAATAATTAATGGGCACTTTTTCTTCTCCTCAGAACTGGCAACCATTTTGAGACTTCACTCTGCTCGTCTGACTCTTGGTATTTTTGTTCTTTCTGGCCTGGCATATTTTTTCGCCGACTCTTTTTAGCTACCTCTTTTTATTTTTATTATATTTTTCACGCTCTTTTGCTCCTGTGAGGTGCCTGTTTCGTCTTCAGTCTTCCGGTGTGCCCCCAGTAACCTGCTTTTCAGAGACGATTTGATGGCTGACTGTTTCAGCAAGGTCCATAAGCGCAATTATATCAAAAACTCCAGGCTTTTCGCGGAACTAGCCCATTTAGAAGCTTCCCAGTCTCTACCTCCCAGTGAAATGACATCACATATGGATGCCTCTTCACAGCCTTCAACGAAAGCGATGCCTAAGAGGTTGAAAAAAGATCCACCTTCGCCTCCCAAGTCCTCTTCGACCATCTCGATGGAGTTACTCCTTGAAGAAATACGAGCCTTGCGCCCTTTTAAGGAGGAGACCAACGCTAAATTGCAGGTTCTTGCTGACAACTGGGCCTCAATGGATGAAAGAGTGTCGTCGGTGGAGCGTGATGTCTCTTCTCTTCAGGATTCTGCAGCCAAAGTCACCCATCTACAGGCGCAAGTCTCATCTCTCCAGAAGCAGATGGAGGACTTGTAAAATTGAAATAGGCGCAACAATCTTCGCCTTTACGGCCTGGTGGAAGGATGTGAGGGGAGTGACCCCATCAATTTTTTCAAGTCATTTCTTCCCAAGCTTTTACACTTACCCGAAGATCCACCGCTCAATATCTAGCGTGCTCACAGGCTTGGAAGAGCTTCCTCTTCTCCATCCACACCAACGAAACCCAGAGGTGTAATAATGTATTTTCTGGAGTATACAGATCTGCTGAAAGTTCTTTCAGCAGCCAGAGCCTCTCCTCGCCTCACATGGTCGGGTTCCAATCTGTTCTTCGCGCAGGATTACGCCAGAGCCACTGCAAACCGACGTAAGGCCTTTTTGGACATGAGACCTGACCTTCGCTCCATTGGTGCCCGATATGGACTCTTCCACCCCTGCCTATTTAAAGTCACTTACAATAATAAAACCACGACATATGAGGAGCCTACACGACTTCGAAGTTTCTTGAACTCTTGCAGCCAGTCTGACATGGAGCTCTCTGGGCCTTCATCTTCTCTCGCACCGTGACTTTGTCCGAAGTTGTACTATGTTGTTCCAGTTTTCAGTTGTTGCTGATTTTTTCTAATTCAATTGCTCCTTGACTTGTGTGTGTTCTTGATGAGTTTATACTTTTTATAGATATGTTTGTTAATTACGTCATAAATTCCTGGTTCGCCCTATCTTTTGCTTGTCTAATGTTATGTCGTTTGCCGTTGCCTAACCTTGTTATTTTTCTTCCCTCACAGCCCAATGTTTTGCATTCCGCCTTGTTTCTCTGGTCGGACGTCTCGCTGACCCCGTGTGTCCTGCCTTCTCCAGTTGGCCCTACCTCCCTCCCCTCGTCTCCACGTACGTTTTTGCATGTTCCTCTTCCTGAACGTACCTCTCCTAATTTACCCCTTGTAAGTATTCTTCATATCCTTTACGATATGTCTGTTCTTGTTCTGTTTTTATTGTCCTTGACTTTTCTCTTCTCATCTTCAGGTTTTTTGGTGTCATCACTGTTTTTACGACCTTTTTCCTCTTTTCTCTCTCTTTCCCCTTTTCTCCTCACCTTTCATTGGTTTCCTCGGTCATGCTTCATTCTCATTATACACTTCATTCCCTTGTCACTTCACCTCTCCTATGACTTACAGTTACTTTCTTTTCCTTTTGGCCGTTCTCTTTTCCATTTTATTTTTTCATTGGTCCCTTTGCGCATGTTCTGTTTTCTCTTTTATTGGACCTTTATTATTACTATTTCCGGATTTTTTCGTGTCATTTCACTGATCTTAGCAACACCTTGGTTTTCTTCTATCTTTATGGCATTTCTCAGTCTTCTCTTCCTCTGCCTGCTTCTGTGCATTTCATTTCTTCTCTATTCTTTTTCTTTCTTTCTTTTTCCTACGTCTTTTATTTTTCATGAGGCTTTCTCTCAATATTTTATTCCCTCTTTGTGTTATTCTCTCAATAATTTTTAATGTCAGTGCGTATTGTATCCTGGAATGTTAAAGGTCTTCATTCTCCCATTAAGAGGCAAAAAATTCTTTCTCATTTAGCCAAATTAAATGTAGACATTGCCTTCTTGCAAGAAACACATTTGTCTGATGTTGAAGCTGCTAAGCTCAAGAGGGGTTGGGTTGGTGATGTTTTTTCTGCCCCTGGGGATGGTAAAAGGAATGGTGTGGCTGTGTTAGTTCGCAAATCTCTTTCTCACTCTCTCTTGTCTTCTGAGTCAGATCCCGAGGGCAGATGGTTGTATGTCAAACTTTCCTCGAAGGGTATTCCCATCTCCCTTTTCAACATTTACGCACCTACTGGTGGTGACCCCGCCTTTTGGCGTGCAATAGCTTCCCGTATTTCTGAATACATTGACGATAACTTTATTATGGCAAGAGACTGCAACTTACCCCATGACCCCTTTTTGGATAGACATTCCAAAGCATCCTATGTCCCTAATAAATCTCACAAGTTGTTCGTTCAGGCAATCTCCCAGCACAATCTCGTTGATGCCTGGCGTTTGTGCAATCCCACTACTAAAGAGTTTACTTTTTACTCTCCATCCCATCAATCCCAGTCCCGCATTGATTATATTTTTCTTTCTCATCATATCTCTCAGTCCCTCACTCACGCCGATATCGGCCCCATTTTGTTTTCTGACCATGCCCCTGTTCTGGTTAACATTGATATTTTACCCAAGCCCACTGGGCCAAAGCGATGGCGCTTTAATAACACTCTCCTTCTTGATTCCAAATTTACTACCTCCTTTGTGAATTTACCACTGAATTTTTTGCTATTAATGATACGCCCGACATGCCCAAACATGTCATCTGGGACGCTTACACAGCTGCAGCTAGGGGTTTCATCATTGATTTTGTGGCTAGGAAACGTAAAGCCGCTCGTAAGCGTACCAGCGATCTCCTCCTTACGATTAAAAAACTTGAGCACTCCTTTTATACCTCCCATTCACAGGAAAGTTTGACTACTCTTATTGAAGCTAAGATGCAATTTAACAAACAATCTACTGATGATGCTTCGTTATATCTGTTGAAATCTAGTTCAAAATTTTATGGGGGTAGCAACAGAGCGGGGAAGGTTCTAGCCAACTATTTAAAAGTTAAGCAACACAAACTGAATATTGAGTCTGTTTTTGATGCTAATTCTGTTTTAAAGCACACAGATGTTGATATTCTAGAAGAATTTTCTCGCTTGTATGCTACGCTTTATTCTTCTGAAACTCACCCTACTCCCCAATCCCTTGCTAACTTCTTCTCCAGTATTCAAGCTCCCCCTAATTTTCCTGTCGATTTATCCACTCTTGAAATGCCCATTTCCAGCTCCGATCTATACACTGCGCTTCAATCACTTAAGAAGGATAAGGCTCCGGGTCCGGATGGATTTACCGTTGAATTTTATTTGCAATTCTCTAAATTACTACTACCCAAATTACACTCTCTTATTGATTCTTTTGTCCTCAGTGGTACTTCTTCTGGCACTTTTTCAGACGCCCACATATGCATAATACCCAAAGAAGGGAAAGATACCCAGTATTGCAAGAATTATAGACCAATCTCTTTAGTCAATATTGATTACAAGATATACGCTAAATCCCTTGCCATAAGACTAGACCCCTTTCTCCCTGAATTATTAGGCCCAGAGCAGTCTGGTTTTGTTAAGGGTCGTTTTATCTCAGACAATACCAGACTTCTGTTTAATGTCCTGTCCAAATCCCCACGATTTCAAGATTCACTAGCAGCAATTGCTTTAGACGCAGAAAAAGCGTTTGACAGAGTAGAGTGGACTTTTCTTTTCTCCGCCCTCCGATGGTTTGGGTTTGGTGCTAATTTTATCTCCTTTGTTTCTTTCCTGTACTCCAACCCCAGAGCGGCGGTTTGTGCTAATGGACTAATCTCTTCTTTCTTCAACTTAGGTAGAGGAGTTCGTCAGGGCTGTCCTCTTTCCCCTTTCCTTTTTAATTTGGCCTTAGAACCTTTCCTCTCAAGACTTCGCCAAAATCCTAATCTGCATGGTTTTCAATGCTCTCAGACAAACATTAAACTTGCTGCCTAAGCGGATGATATCCTTCTCTTTATTTCCAACCCTGCCATTTCCATTCCCGCATTTCTAACTGAAGTCCATGAGTACTCCCAAATTTCCGGTTATAAATTGAACAACGACAAATGTGAAATCTTACCCCTCACAAAATTCACCTTCAAACCTGATTTCGTTGCGTCCAATTTTACTTGGAATGCCTCGCATATCAAATATCTTGGTTTACATATTACACCCTCCCTTTCAGGCACTGTCTCACTATGCCTTAGCAAGTGTACCCAGAGACTGTCTGACCTTACTTCCAGGTGGCACCCACTTTACCTTTCTTGGTGGGGTCGCCTTGACACAATCAAAATGATGCTCTCCCCAATAGTTCTTTACACTATTTCCAACATTCCAATTCCTATTCCAGCTAAATATTTTAGGGGAATCAATACTATTCTCTCATCTTTCCTCTGGTCAGGCAAAAAAGCGCGTATGTCCTTGTGCAGACTACGACTCCCCAAATCAGAGGGTGGGGTTAATTTTCCAGATTTCCCCACTTACCACAAAGCTTTCCTTCTGCGACAAGCTTCTCTTTGGCTGCGAGAGCCTACTGATTCTCCCCCTTTGTGGCTTGTTATTGAGCGTCTTTCTCTATCCCCTTTTACTTTTGCTGAATATCTCTCATTTTCTCGTAAACCCCAGCTCACCTCCACTCCCATTCATAAATTCACCACCAAGCTTCTTCTTTCCACTTCCCCAAACCCTCCTCTTTCTGTAGCCGATTTTCTCAATACCACCATTTGGTATAACAACAGCATTCTCATTAACCACAAGCCCTTTTATTGGAAATCTTGGAGACAAAAAGGTCTGATCTGGGTGTCTCACCTCTTTTCTGGCTCTGACTTCTTATCTTTTTCTGTTCTTTCCCATAACTTCAGCCTCCCCTCCTCCTTTGCCCGTAAGTACCTCACGTTAAAAAATGCAGTAATGTTCACCTATGTCCAACTTTCCAACTCTCCCGTCCTGCCTGATCCTCCCAATCCCGCTCTACGCCTCCATTCCTTGCTTCGCACTCACAATACTGCATCATTAATCTACCGCTCGTTTCATAAGACTCTCACCCCCAGACCGAAATCCACGGTAGAGGAACAGTGGGAATCTGATCTTGATATTTCCTGGCCCATCTCTCTCTGGGATAAGGTATGGACCAAAATTCGCAAATCATCCAGGGCTGCCTCTCTTACGCAAACCCTTTTTTAAATTTATAATAGACTTCTCTTTTCACCCCATATGTTGAATAAGAGGTTTCCTTCAATTCCTGATCATTGCTGGTCCTGCTCAACACCCAAGGCTACTCTTTTTCACATGCTTTTTTCATGTACCGCTGTGAACAATTTTTGGAAACAAGTTTGGGCTCAGATTAATGCCATATTTCACACTGCATTTCCCTTTTCCTTTGTCAATGTTTTTTTAGGAAGTCTCTCTTCCTGCTGGGTAGATGTTGATTTTAATGTGCAAATTGTTGATTTATTGCTAGCTGTTGCATTCCAGCAAATTACTGTAAATTGGAAAGATTCTGCTAATATCTCTTTCAGAGCATGGTGGTACAATGTATGCCATAATCACAGACTAGATACCGTTCTTATATATCCCCTTAATCTGGCTAAAAAACGACAGGACCTTTGGTTACCTGTGACTTTGTACCTTGATATTTGTGCTAAGCGCTCGTCCCATTTGCCTCCCTTTCAGCAGGAGGTCCCCAAGCCTCCCTTATTGACCTTTTATGTTCCTTTGCATTTTCCGTAATTCATGTTATTGCATATTATTTCCAGTACTGATTTCTGTTACATAGCCTCAATTATTTGTTATTTCTTAGTTTCATATTTAACTCCAAAGACATGCTTATTTTATTTATTACATTGTTGTTATGTTTTAATTTTTCTTACGTATTAACACCTCTACTTCTTTAATAAAGATCTTTTGAACTTAAAAGAAACGCAGAGCTGCACCATATTCACAAGAATATGGTGCAGCCAAGCGTTTCCCCCTGCGCTGGTGCTACACTTAGCAGGGGAAGATTGTTTATGTACTGGAAGGTCCCCCATCCTGCACATAAACAATCTTTAAATGGCGTTTTGTAACTTGTATGTATTCTGGTTAATGCAGCACACATGGAAGTTACAAAATGACATTTTTTTAAAAGATTGTTTATGTGCAGGAAGGGTCAGTTTCCTGAACATAAACACTCCAAGGCGTTTTCCTTTTTCCAGGTTTTCCCTGGTCTTAATTTTTGCGCTGCCTCCTATTTACGCTGCCCTTGTAAATAGGGGGCAGTGTCAAAATCAATGGGTGCTGCCGTAGAACGCCCACCTCAACAGCCACTGCCCACCCCTTTCACGCTAAGCATAGCATGAAAGGGGGCTTATATACAAGGCAGCGTTAAGCTACATTAAGTGGCTTAGTGCTGCGTTGTAAAGAAGGCGAAGCCCCTATCGCAACGGGAACGTCGCAAAAAGTGACGTTCCCGTAGTGATAGAGGCTTATAAATATGCCCGTAAGGATCATCAAAGTGGGTTGCAATCTAATAAGGATATGAATCCATTTATGCATTCTGTCTCACAATATCGTACTCTAAACCATTGCATTCGGAATAATATTACTATTGAATATAGGTGCAATTGTTGCCAAGTGCAGGGATGTTGATTCAATTCATTTTGGGCATACAAATCCGAGGAAAGCTCAATGCACCCCAAATCAGTGGTCATCAGGTCACACGCCCTTCCACTGTAGAATAAGGTAGAATGTAGCATTTAAATATTGACAAATGTGTTTACTTACGTAGGTCTACATGCTTTACAATTTCAGAATGATTTAAACCAAATGCTGCTTTAAAGAAAAGTCAAAAGCAGGTAACATCACAACTGATTCATCAAAGTTCTGTCTCAACAAAACTGGCAGGTCAAAAGCCTTTAATGTGGCCATTCCCTCCACTCACTTTCCAACGCTTTTATAGTCACTTTGCAACAACTGCGAATACAAAACACACAAGTACAGTAGGTTAATCCCACCTATAACTTCAAACCTAAAGACAACACGTTTCCAATCTCTTTTGAGGTTTGCATTCAGCAGCACAGTTCACAAAGGGGCAGTAAAGTGTAAAATAAAATACTGTCAAACAAACAGTAAATACTGTGAAAACATAAACAGATTAAGATAGTGTGAATTTGTCATGGAATCTTTGTACATGAGGCCAAACGTGCAACGAACAACATGATAGCTGAACGATTTAGGAAAACTAAAAACAAAATTACAAGTAAAACTATTATAGATACGTAACTATATTAAAAAACATGTTGACAATACATTTGAGGTTCTGTCGACTGAAAAAGCCGATGACATGCTGTGGAAACAACGTTTGGCCGCTACTAGCATTGACGAGATCTCCTGAAGATCCGTCAACATCAACAAGAATCAGGGGCATATTAACAAGCCAGGCGATACAATTATCGCCGTTTTAGCGCCAGAAAACTGCCGCTAAAACGGCGATAATGGGCTTGATAATATGCTCTATGGAATTCCAATTGAAGCCCAGGTTAGATGACCTTCACATCTAACATGGGTTTCAATTGGAATTCCATAGAGCATATTATCAAGCCCATTATCGCCGTTTTAGCGGCCGTTTTCTGCCGCTAAAGCGGCGATAATTTTATCGCCTGGCTTGTTAATATGCCCCTATGTTTGTAATCTTTATTGGGTTTTCACAAAACCGTGAAAGAATATAAATATAAAAAAACTCTGGGGCATATCAGCAAGGCGAGGTGATAAAATTATCGCCGCTTTTGCGGCCGTTTTCGGCCGAAAAGCGGCGATAATTTTATCGCCTAATTAGCAAGCTCACGCTAACGCGTGGAAACTTGCGTTAGCGTAGGATTTCCTAACGCCCAGCTTTACATCTCTAATGAGATGCAAAGTGGGCGTTCCTGACCTGACATGACAGGAGAAATGTCGCTAAGCGACATTTCTCCTATCATCAAGCCCCATGCTATGAAGCATAGCAGCAGGAAAAGTAGCGATAACCCCTGTTATCGCTACTTTCCTTACGCCTGCTTCAGGACTGACTTAGCCATGATATCATATGGAAGGTGGATATCATGGCTAAGTTTGTGGGGCCCTATCAATAAGCTAACGCCACATTGTGTGAGATTATCGCTCGGTTTCCAGCGATAATCTCACGTTAGGCAGTTAGCGTGAGGATTTTCATCGCTTTTGAGATAAGCATTGCAAATAGCACGCTATCTCAGCAATAAAAATCCACTCTAGCCGGCGATAATTATCCTAGGGCTAAGTGCGCTTAGCGATAATTATCGCCGGTTGTTGCTGATATGCCCCTTCATTCTTAGAAAACACATTCTCAAAAGATAAAATCGTCTCGCTTAAAATCATTCCAGGCCACTTCATAGTCACAGATCGAGTCAAAAGAAAAAAATAGAGCAATATAGTTGAGTCAAAAATTTGCCTAAAAGTTGTTTGCAGACAATTCTGTGCAAAAAGTGACTGGGTACATAAAAATACTAAAATGCAATCTGTGAATAGTATCAAAGATAAAAAATAAAAAAAGCGTAACAAGTAATACAGTAAAAAACAGCTTAATCAACGAGCATATTAGTTACTTGGTAAACATAGTGCTACAAATTCTTGGCATTTTATTCCCCAACTTATCTACACGGCTTGACTACGGCAGCAATAAATCTGTAGATTGTGTGACAAACCACATCAGTTTGCAGCAGCTGGAGATACTCCAGCACCGCCTTGCATCCTCTGATGTACAGGTTCCTCAGTAAAGGTCTTAAAATGTGTGTTCTGAGATCTTTATATAGATTACAAAAGAAAAAGAGGTGCAACTGACTCTGGGAAGTTATTGAAGTGCATGGTCAGGGTGTCAGATCTCTATGAACATAGGTATCTGAAGGATAAGACACCAGGAAGTGGGCGGTACCGAGTCTGAACCTTGTCAGATGAATCTTTTGTGAGACGGCACTTTAGCTAGACATGGTTCCATATTGTCAGTTACAATCAATGGGAGATAAGATTCAATTGACTTTTCCCCATTTTCCTTTTGGCTCTTTTACCAGCTATTGGCCCAATACTTCACTCTTCACTAGGACTTTGGGTGACCGGTTAATGTTCTGCGGGCGTTCGCACAGATCAAACCTTTGGATCGCCAGCTGGTCTTCTCTTATGTGCTTCAACCATTTGATATTTTGGGATTTTGTAAGTATTAAGCAGTCTCCATTTGGGCTTCAGGCCTAGACGAAACAGGAAGCCACAACATAGTTGACACTAACGTTATAGGATCACTTAGATATTGAAGCCCTAATTTCTCGAAGTTTATTAGGACTGAAACGCTTTTGTGAAGCAATAGCAGTTCTGGTAAATAGACATAATATCGAATTAAAAATATCGACAGGACAGAATATCGAGTTTTTAATATAGAATGGACAGAATATCGAATTGCCAAAATATAGTGGTGAAGAATATCGAAAATCAGGTAAGAAATATCGATTTAAATAATATCGAAGTAAGTAATATCGACAGTTATAATATAGTTGTTAAAAATATCGAATTTTTTTATAGTGTTTTAAGTGTTAGTATATGTGCTAAAAGTGTTTATTAATTTTGGAATGTATGTTTGAATATTTTTAAAGTAATGAATTTTAAGTTATTTAATTTTTTGTGTAATTTAATTCCGTAGCGGGTTGTGGGTTTATAGGGGATTAGGGTGGGAAGTAATTTAATTATAGCACATAAAATAATAATTTTTAGGAATTATTAATTATTTTTAATGAATTTTGGCGTTTTACTTCTGTAGCGGGTTGTGGGTTTATAGGGGAATAGGGTGGGAAGTAATGTAATTATTATGAGGTAATTATTAATTGGTATTGAAAATTAATTGGTTGTTGATTAATTATTAATTGTTAAATAATTTGTATTAATTGGTAATTAACTTGTATTAATTGTTTAATTGATAATTATGTTAATTGTATTATTTATTATTTGTAGCGGGTTGTAGGTTTATAGGGGAATATGGTGGGAAGTAATTTAATTGTAAATAATGAATTATAGAAATAATTTTTGTATATTGACAATTAATTTATTATTAATTATTTATTAATTGGTATTCATTGTATTTATTAATTTTTGGTATTGAACATGTATTGGTTGTTAATTAATTATTAATAGGTACGTAATAAAAAAAATGTTTGTATTTATAATTAATTAATTATTAAATATTGTGTAATTGGTATTTTCTTTTTACAATAATTATTTATTAATTTTAAAGTTATTTAAGTATTTTTAAGTATGTTTCAGTTAATTATATGTATCATTTCATTAATTTTACATTACTTTTAAGACATTTAAAAAATTAGATATTTCGACTAACTATATTATTTACAACGATATTTTGGATTCGATATTTTTGTACTTACCTGTTTGGAGATAGGCATTCGATATTTTGGCATTCTATATTTTTCCTTCTATATTTTGGTAGTTCAATATTCTCCTTCTCGATATTTTGTCAGTGATCCAGCAGTCTTTGCAAGAAGTTATTTTCACTGACCTGGAGTTGTGAGGAGTCGCTATACCCCCATACCCCTGCCCATAAGAGGCAATCGATAAGGTCCTATCTTTGTAAACTTTGATAAGTTTCTAAAGGCATGGCCCCTAGTTTAGCAGCAAATTTGTACAGGGAAGCAACAGTTTGTTCAAATTGCATTATCCTCACACCCAACATGTGTTTCTATGAGCGTTTGTTGTTGAAAGGGACACCCAAGGAAGTAAAGGTGGTACAGGCTGGAGTATGGTATCACCAATGTGAGAGGCACACCATAGCAGAGGACTTTGCTTTATGGCTGATAGGCTCAATTCACACATGAATATGACAGATCTATCTAGCATCCTCTGAAGTCCCCGTCCTGTTCTTGCCATGAGAATGCAGTTATCTGCATACATCAAAACTGGCAGCTTCCTGGTCCCTGCTCTAGGGGGGTCAGCTTCTATGGTGGGCAGACAGCTGTCAAGACCAATTATATAGAAGCTGAAGAGGAAGGGGGCTAGCATGCACCCCTCTCTGACACCTCTTTTAATCTTTATAGGTGATGTACATTCCTCGTTGGGGCCTAACCTGATGCTGCCTTTGACGTCCTCATGAGTTGAGCGAGTAAGTGGATAAACTTCCAATTAGCCCCTTTTTCCAACAACATACTCAACTACTTGCCCCTATTGACATTATCAAAGGCTGCACTGATGTCCATGAATGCCAAATAAAGGCATACACCTCTAGCAAGCACATATTTACTCGTTAGTAAGTGAATATAAATACATTGGTCTGCTGCCTCCAAACTCTGTCTGAAATATACTGGACTGCCATCAGAATGCCCTTGTCTCTTGCTCAGTTCTCCAGTTGATCTAGCAATACTCTGTCCAACACCTTGGCTGTAGAATCTATTGAAGATATTCAGTGATAGCACCGAAGACTGCCTCTGTTTTCGTTCTTAAAGAGGGGAACAATAATTGTCCTAGGCCAGGATTTAGGGGGGGCCGAATCGGATTACCCTGTACAACACATACACCAAAATCAGGGCCCAAAAATCCAAATGACTCTTGCAAAGATCAATGGGGACGCTATCGGGTCCTGATGCTTAATTACTTGGACACCTTGCCACAGTGGTTATAACATTAATAATCGCAACCATTATCGAGTTGTCATCCTCTGGGCTGGTTACCACGTTTAGTGTGCTGCCATCGGGGTAAGCAGGGTTATGAGAGTCACATACAGCAGTTAAATAGGAGACCCATGCATGCTGTGGAATGGTCACATCTATGCTAGTGGCAGGACTGTTCACAAAGAAAGGTGCATTCATTACCCACCAGAATTGAGACACATCATTCCTTGCACAGGCGACAGACAGTTAGTTGTTCCCAGGCATCCGTTCTAATCGTCTCTTTCCTTACCTTAACAGCATCCTATTAAAGTTTCCTGCAGGTTCTGACTTCCATCCTATTATTGTTGAACTTTTAGCTGCCCATAACAGACTAATGTGTGCTTGAGAACAAGATTTGTTGAACCATTTTATGTCTGTGTTTGGGGCCCTGTCAAGACAAGTTTGAGAAATCTGTGGCATTGTTGCATTGTCTAGGTCTCCTGTATACACACATTGGTATTTGGTTTTAAGCCACCCTTGCTTGATTCTTCCCATGTGTCGGCTATTACATGTACATTGACTTGTGGAGAATTGGATACCAGAATGCTGGTAGCTGCAACTGGCAGAGTCTCCCTGGTTGCCCCCAATCTCTCTTCAACACTAAGTACTGGGGCTCTGACCCTACTAAGACAGCACACTGTTGGACCTATAAGTAACTCTGCCTGGAGAGAGGACTACTCTTGCCACTCTTCTTGACTGTTTGAAGGAACTGCTTTCCTGCTGTGCTGTTGCTACTGCTGCCTGCTGATCTCTGCCCAGCTGAGGACAAGGTCTGGTCCATGGCGGCTCCTCCTCTAAGACTAAGGAGTTTTGCCCCACTGCCAGGAGCAGCAAAGAAAGAAAAAAATTAAATAATAACAAAATGTTATTCTAATTTAATTTTGTCCTCCTGCTGCAGCAGTGCATGATAGGGGTGGGGGGGAGCTGCAGGGGTGGAGTGGTAGAACATAACAGCCTGAATGGAGAACATGCCCACCCTTCCATTCCCTGGCTGTGCACCCAGGCATTCAGTCCAATCACAAAGCTCCATTGGAATTTTGTGATTGGCTTAGGGGTGGATGCCTGGCTTCCTGCTTCCTATTCCCACCTGGAGTTGGACATAGGCGAGCAGGAGAGAAGACGTGGGACCCTGGGGTGGCAAAGTAAGTTTTTTTTAATTTTTTTAAAAGCAGCTCGTGACCATGCTCCGAGCACGCCTGCCCCTCCACCAGCGAGCTGTGCCAGCCTCTCCTGTACTGGACCCATCTCACTTGAACCCAGATTGACTTTAGGGAGTTGCTGGCTTGCCTCCTGGTTTCTGAAGTCTCAGGGACACAAAATAATTCTTGCAATTCTGCTGGTGTTTCTGTACTCTGCCTTCTGTGAGTCCTACCCTTGCCTGAGATGTACCCTCCAGTCCTGGTCATCAGAAGTGGGCACTGCAGATGATTTGCTACAAAATTGACACATTTTTACCACTGCACAGATCGAAGCTGATGCAGTGCTAATCCAAGGACATCACTGCACTGCTTGACAATGATGCAGGACCCGACTGCAAGGTTCGATGATGACGCAAATGCCTGTCCAAAGTACCGACTGCAAGGCTCGGCTTCAATGCATCGACCCGACTGCGTGAATTGGAATCAACGCATTGCACTCTCGATGACGATGCTTTGCCCCATCCAAAGTGCTTTTCATTTGGACCCCACATGGGTCCTGTAGCCAGCCTGCCCTCCCTCGTGGTTAGCCTGAACTTTGGATTTACCCCAGTATAGTAGGACCTCAAGTAACCTTTAAGCTTAATTGACTTCTGAGCACTGTTTTTGGATGTAACTTTAAAAAAATAATATCTCAACTTCTGCTTATTATAGCTTTGTCTGCATTTTTCTAAACCTGTGTGGCATTTTGTGGTGTATTCATTGTGTTACTGTGTGTGTGCTGCACAAATACTAAACACATTGCCTCTTTATATAAGCCTGACTGCCTGTGCCGAGCTACAAGAGGGTGAGTCAGGTTATCTTGTAGTGTGTATCTAGCTTACCCTGACTAGAGTGCTTGTTATTGCCGGGGCTGGGTGTATAACTCAGCCAACCAGGAATCCAATTTCTAACACAGTTGTAAAAATACTACTAGTAAAACACCTTTGTAAATAGCAAACAATTGTAAACTTACACCAAAGTGTAAGTTTACCTTTGTGAAGAAGGCCCTAAATGTGTACACAGTTTAAGCTTATACTTACAAAATATCTCTTGTCATGATTTAAACATATCAGGTTTGATTCTTGTGCAATCTTCTTTATTATGACACTGAAGTCTCTTTTGAAGTCTCTTTCGCTCTAAAAGAATCTGCATATAGAGTTGTCTTTGAGAGTTTCCTCCCAAGTGGTTTTGGAATGGATATCAAGTATTCTAAAACTCAAGTTCCTTTTACGAGAATTAAACTCTACAATACTCAGTTATCTTTATCATTCAGTTAATAAGAACTAGGTTCACATGCCCTTGTTTTTTAGTTACAGATATGTCCTTACTCGATTTCGCGTTCTTTGTTTAGTTTTTCATTCAAGTTCTGTCTTTTTTCAAAGTTTTGCTCTGGGGAGATATGCTTCAGTGATTCAATTGTTGCCAATTGAAGCTGGGAAAATAGGGAGGACTATATGAACCTGTCTGTAATGCTCATGGACAGATAAGTCTGGCTCAATCGCCTTGCAAGGTGTGATCGAGTAGGTGGGGTTTAAGTAGATTTCCAGCAGGGCCAAGAAATTTAGTTTGTAGTGTAGGACGCCTCTCGTGGTGCCTCTGTCCCTTTCACCAGGTCTCCAAGGTTAATTGCAGAAGGCACAGGGAGGCATTAAGAGAGAAAGGAAGAGAAGGAGGTAGGGGGGTGGTAGGGAGAAAGAGACCAGAGGGGGAGAATAAAGAGAGGATAAAAGTAGAGAAGGTATCGATCGATGGAATGAGAGAGGGGGTACGAGGAAACGATGGCAGAGTGCCTGGTTTGAGCCTTTTTGTCAGGCCTGCTTTTGTTCTGGCCCTGATATTCAGTGAAGATGGCTAGGGAGATATTTTTACTATTTGTCTGACTAAAACTGACTTCAACTGTTTCAACAACAACTGTGATAGGTAGGCGTGCCATGGGAATACCCATGGCATTTGAGACATTCCCAGATTTAAACCTGGGACTGTGTAAAAAGACTATGCCTCCAAAGGGGAAGCATAAGGGAGATGCAACAAGTAGAAATACATTTATTTCTCCTTCTTTTTCCTTATTCTATGTATTCTGCAGCACACATAGAAAGAGGAAAAAGATTCTTGTGATTGTTTGTGTGCAACAACAACCATCATCCCTGCAACACAGGCATCCTTGCACCATGGAACGAGGGTTCCTGTGTTGGCACATGGCAACCCATTGTGCGCCTACGTAGGGGAAAAAGACGGCGATGTGTCGTATCTGATAGACACAGTGCATTCCTGCCCAGTTCTTTTGCCAGAGGGCAGCGCAGTAACAAGGCCTGTGGCACTGCCCTAAGGCAAAATCTTGTAAATGAGGCCCATCAAGAATAAGAAAGATGCCCTAACCCCGTCCTTCTTTACTTCACCAATCAACAGGAGAAACAATAACCGCTGCTAAGGAAAACAGCTCTTCCAATACATGCGTAATAAAATTCATAATGGTCCGGGCTTTTTGTAAGATACTAACAGCTGGAAGAAGAAATAACCAGCACTACGACAACTGCTAGAGGAATGGTGCATACAGTTCTGATTACTCGAATCAGCAATGATGTGATTGACTACAGATGGCCGGTGCAGAGTTTTCCAGGAGAGGGATGATCTGGAACGAATCCTAATATTTCTAGAAGACTCCTTTTTGCATAGGTTGCAAAAGCAGAACACGGCACCTTTGAAACCACAGACATGAGTCTTCGAAAGCACACTGTATCTAGTGCAGAAAAAAAACTAAAATGATGAAACAGGTGGAAAGAGAACACGCTCAAGAGGAGCATCTCCAACAGACAGCAATGACTGTGGATAAGCCTTTAAACCCATCAATGAAGGGATATAAACAGTATGGAGTCCTAGGTGCCAAGAAACCGACAGAAAAAGTATAAAGCAACAGGAGGCCGGCAATATTGCCTCCCCCATACCCCACACTCAGTCTTGGCTCTCTGATCTTACCTGACAAGAACTTCATACTAGCTCCCAGCAACCGAGCAAGTAAAGAAATAACCACATGCCAAGGGGTGGGCTTCTTCTCTTTCAGCAAGCAGAGACAAATATGGCCGAAGTACGGGACTATTTATGGCATATAATGCTATGGTGAGAGTGGTAAGACAGGCTTGGACCTCACAGAAGAATGAACCTGCGAGGGCAGAAGGAACCCGCAACTGAAGTTTACTTAACTCAATTACTTGCGCCAGATCTATTGGCAGCACGATAGCAGGAATGCACCCCCAGGACCTCTAACTCCTGTCCAAGATGTCTGCAGGCACAGGCTGATTTGTATCATGTGTGTGGGAGTGTAACCAGAGAGGACAGAACGGTGGTGCTTGACCCTCGAACTTCTTGTTAAGATCAAGGGCAAGAACTAAGACAACTAAGGGCCTCATTTACAGGACGATGCATCACTGGGCTAAAGCAGCAATGTGCCAGCTTACTTGCGCCTGCAGCCGAAACCCTTGCACCACCATAGATGCTCCGTATTTACGCAAATGCAAAAAGAACTATTGATGGACAGAATGCAGAACAATGTCATACATTCACCCCAGTACAGAGATCTGGACCTAAATCCATCGTTTTTTTTGCTCACCATGCCATTCCAGTTTGGACCCAGCCATATGCAAATCAGTCTAGACCCTGTGCCCAATGGGAACAGTCCAGACCGAACTGCCAGGCCAGGTCCTCCCTGGACTGGAAACAAGCATCCTAGGGCGCACCATAATGCAGGGTTTTTTTGGCACATTGCTGGAATTGCTGGGAAATCCAATGGAACTCCAGCAATGCGTCACAATACAGAGGCGTTGCATTAGGTATCACTGACGCATCACCTATTGAATGGGGACCACTGTGTTAGAGGGTGAAAAGGTGACAAAGTCACCTTGTGCTCAAACATATTGGTCTTGGATGTCACGGATACAAGTGGGCATAGTGCCCAGTTGTATGTGTGACAATCAGCACATAATGTCACAAATTGTGGCATTACGTGCACTTCAACCTAACATAAGCCACTAAGGCTTAACCTCTGCGCACTGTTGCTATGGTGAATTACCACCAACAAAGTTTTTACCTTATTATTATACAGTATTTGTTAACAATGTCTGTAGCCTTTTCTTCAGCTAAAATGTTATATAAAATAAACAGTCTCTTCAAATATGTTATGAGCATAAACTTTTTGTACAATAGAAATTTACGTGCACATACCATCCTTATGTGGCCCACTTACCTCGTGACTTGATTGCGCATTGCAATCAAGTCACTGCAGCTGGTGTGTCCCTTTGGCACAGCCAATTTGTCATCCCTATGCCTGGATTTAGCAGGCGTAGGGATTGTGATGCATTGGCAGCGCAGCAACCCGATACCACTGCAGCAGTATTACTGTCGGCATTTTCGATGGTATGCCTACCTTGCATGAATTAAAATCTAACTTGACACAGCTGATTCTGAAGCAGGTAAAACCTACGGAACCTTAAAAAAAGTGACGCATCTGCATCCATGTAAATATGGAGCAAATGAAGGGCCGCTGTTGCGCCCAAAAAAGGGACTCAATGGCATCACAAAGCAGTGCAAGGGGCTTGTAAATAAGCCCCAAAGTCTATATGCACATGTATGCACAACAATTTGCTTGAGCTTAAAGAAATGTTGCCATGGGGTACAAGGCATGTTGAGTATTAGATAGCAAAAAATGGTTCATGGATATTCGGAAATGGGTACAGCTGGAGTGACTATGTTACACATGCAACACAAGAAAGGCAGCTGAGGGACATCAGTAGATGCCTGGGATATGATCTGTAGAGGCTAAGGGCAATATGTAGGTAATTTCTATTTACCGATTCCTAAATACCAAATTTTACCGATTCGGTATTTAAGAATCGGTAAATAGAATGTAGGTAAAAAATCGGTAAATTTTACCGATTCGGTAATATTCGTTATTACCGATTCGGTATTTACCGAATCGGTAATAAGGCATACCTTCCCATTCATTCCTATGGGCCTGGAGGCCCATAGGAATGAATGGGAAGCCATTCACTATTACCGATTCGGTAAATACCGAATCGGTAATAGGGGGAGCATATTCAAGGGTGGCAGGGTGTCACATTGACACCCTGTTGCACCCCTGAATCGTGCATGTGTGCACATGTGGCGCACATACATGCCCTAAGGGCATGTATGTCTGCCACACGGCACTTTTAAAAAAGCACAACATTGCTTTTGAAAAGGTATTCGGTATTTACCATCAACTTGTAGTTGGTGGTAAATAACGAATCCTTAAACCAAAAATGCACTCACTTGAGTGCTCCCTACATAGGATTTAAGGATTCGTTAATTTACCGATTCGGTATTTTACCGATTTCTTAAAATACCGAATCGGTAAATTACCGAATCCTTCAATCCAGCCTCCTACATCTCAAGGGGCTAAATACCGGTCGGTAACAGAAAATTTACCGATTTTCGGCCGTTACCGACCGGTATTAGCCCACCTACATATGGCCCTAAGTCAGATAAACTCCTTCCGTGAATGCAATGGGGTCTGCTTCATGTAATCTTCCTCAGAATTGGACACACAGTAAGGAGGGTCGTCAAAAAAGGGCTGAGATGCTTGAAAGGGTATTTGGACAAAATATTGAGTTGTAAATATCAGGAGACAGAAAAATTGGGAACAAATATTGTGATGCAAAAAATCATGATTCAGAAATATTGTTGCCAAGAATAATATTCATTTCAGGTAATAATTATTGTTGTTAAGAATATCATAGTTGTTAATACCTTTTTCAATAATATAGTTGTAAACAATTTCATTTTTTAAATAGCGTAATTTGTTTTAGTTCATATAATAATTTTATTTGTTATTATTTTTTGTATAATTGTTAATAATATTTGAAATATAGTTTGCAATTTCAAGCAATTTTTTATTTTGTATTACTAATAGTAATTTATAGTGTTGTAGCGGGTTGGTATGTTTCTAAGGGTATATGGTGAGAAGTTTATTAAATAATAATTAAATAACAATTAATTATTAATTTAATAATATTTGTATTGATTATTATGTAAGCTGTGTAATAATTATATTTTTTTGTTATATTTTAGGTGCAGGCCACTGGGTTTGCAGGGTATAGGGTGGGAAGTTAACTAAGTTATAATGAATTGACAATTAATTATTAGCTTATTAATAATTATTTAATTGATTATTGATTATGTTAAAAAAAAATATATATATATGTTAGTCATATTTTAGGTGGGGGATGTTGGGTTTGTAGGGATAAATTGTGGGAAGTGAAGTAATAATTAATTAACAATTGATTATTATTAATATTATTATTATCATTATTATTATTATTATTCATTGAATTTATAATTAATTGTTTGATACTGATTCATTTTAGTTTTATTTTAGTTGCGGGTTGCTAGATGTGTAGGGGTATAGGGTGGGAGTATGCTAATTAAGTAATTGTGAGGATTTGGGTGACTATATGATATGACTGTGGGACCTTATCTAGGAGTACTCTTGCAAATACCATCTTGGGTCCAGTCGGGCTTGTTTACTTAACCTTAGCTCAAACCTGGGTAGCTGTGGCTGTGAGTAGTAAGGCTTGGCAAAGGAACTTAGTGTTAAGCATTTAACAGCAGCAAACAACGAAATAAGAAAGCCACACCACAAGAAAGAGACATAACAAACAATGTATATAAATAGTGTGTTTTTAATGAATCTTTAGAGATTTAGATCACCAAAATCCACCAGAGGGTTCCAGAGATACTGATTTTAAATGTTTCTATCACATTTAAATGTAACTGCAAACAAGCATTGGTCAACAAAAAGTTTGCAAACTTTTTTAAAGGTTGAAAGTGTTAGTGTGAGTACTCCGGCCCGGGTTGGGAAATCAAATCTGGCAGGGTAAGGTCTACGTGGCCGGAGAGGATACTTTCGACAACTGCCATGGCCACCAGAGGGTTTTTAAGGCAAGTTCTAAACTTTACAGGATGACCACCATAGACATCAATGGAGTGGTCTTGATGCTGAGGATACAGGCAAAAGATGCTCAAATGATGCTCTGGTTGAGGTGAGGTCAACAGGGGTGTCTTGGTGGTGGTCCCTCAGGCCACAGTGATGAGGGACAACTTTGGCCGCAGAGATCAGGGTCCCTTTAAGAACTCTGAGTTACAATAGTGGGCCAGCTGATGTTGGGCTACTGGTTTCCGTGCAAATTGGTTGGGGCAAAACTCTTAGGGGGGGCAAGTGTTCCTTCGGTATGATGAATTTGGACTTTGATAGCACTCCTGGGTCCGGAAGACATGGGCTCAGCTTTTCGCTATCTCAGATTTGTCCGTTTCTGGTAGTGGCGAAACATCTGCGGTGGCTACCAACTTGTTGGTTTGGGCTTCTTCGCTTCTTGTGTCCCTGGAGCTGGATTCAGGTGATCTGTCGACTGATCCTTCTAGTCACTAATGTAGGTTGGGTCTAGGAATTAACTTTTTCTCAAGCCAGGAGCTGCAGGCACTGTACGAACTTCACTAGCTTACAGTGCAACAGGTGCAGTCCTTCCGAAGGTGCAGCGTCTCTTTGTGCAGTTTCAAGGGCAGCAGGGCAATCCTTTCTTGGTCCTCCATCTGATTCCAGTATTATCTGAGGGGCAGATATATGAAAATGGTTTGTCCTACTTCATAATATATAGCTCCCTGTCATAGGGGTCCATAGGCCTTCCTTAGGGGAAACTTAGATATATCATTAAGGAAAGTGGGGGCTTTGCCATTATTTGAAATAGAAAAGTCGAACTAGCAGTGTTAACACTGCCTTTAAAGTCTGCAGTTGCAGGCTGGGGTCCATTTTGTCTTTGTCATGCTAAGGTTGACACAAAGAGTGCTGCACCACCACACTCTGCCTTAAATCTTAAATGCCCTGGTATCATATACTAGAAAATTATAAGCAAGTCATTACTAGCAAATTGGGTGTATCCAATTCAATATATCTCTTGTATACAGTTAGAGCACTGGCACTGAGGTCGTGCTTGCAGGCCTAAATGCACTCTCAGAGTCGAAAAACCATCAGCATCGGTCCAAATATGTCTGGCTGAACATGCAAAAAGAGGCAGTTCCTTACAGAAATAATTATTTAACAACTAATTACAAATTGTTAATTGATTATCAATTATGCACATTTCATTATACTTATTTATTTTGGTTACATTTTAAATGTGGGCTGCTGGGTTTGTAGGGCTATAGTGTGGGTAGTTCATTAAGCAAAGCGGTACAAAAGGGGGTGCATTTGTCACCCCGAGTGGGAAGGGTATGCCCAGACGTGGGTCCCTTGCTCTCCATGCCACTGGAATCAAGCTATCCTGGCTGAAGAGGGGTGAAACCCCGAAACCGGTCCTAGGATGCTTGTTCCAGTCCAGGGAGGACCTGGCTTGGCAGTTCGGGCTGGACTGTTCCTATGAGGCACAGGGTCAAGACTGATTTGCATATGGCTAGGTTCAAACTGGAACGGCATGGTGAGCAAAAAAACGATGGATTTAGGCCCAGATCTCTGTACTGGGGTGAATGTATGACATTGTTCTGCATTCTGTCCATCAATTGTTGTTTTTGCATTTGTCACCCCGAGTGGGAAGGGTATGCCCAGACGTGGGTCCCTTGCTCTCCATGCCACTGGAATCAAGCTATCCTGGCTGAAGAGGGGTGAAGCCCCGAAACCGGTCCTAGGATGCTTGTTCCAGTCCAGGGAGGACCTGGCTTGGCAGTTCGGGCTGGACTGTTCCTATGAGGCACAGGGTCAAGACTTATTTGCATATGGCTGGGTTCAAACTGGAACGGCATGGTGAGCAAAAAAACGATGGATTTAGGCCCAGATCTCTGTACTGGGGTGAATGTATGACATTGTTCTGCATTCTGTCCATCAATTGTTGTTTTTGCATTTGTCACCCCGAGTGGGAAGGGTATGCCCAGACGTGGGTCCCTTGCTCTCCATGCCACTGGAATCAAGCTATCCTGGCTGAAGAGGGATGAAACCCCGAAACCGGTCCTAGGATGCTTGTTCCAGTCCAGGGAGGACCTGGCTTGGCAGTTCGGGCTGGACTGTTCCTATGAGGCACAGGGTCAAGACTGATTTGCATATGGCTGGGTTCAAACTGGAACGGCATGGTGAGCAAAAAAACGATGGATTTAGGCCCAGATCTCTGTACTGGGGTGAATGTATGACATTGTTCTGCATTCTGTCCATCAATTGTTGTTTTTGCATAGTTCATTAAGCAACAAATAAATACTAGAAAATTATAAGCAAGTCATTACTTGCAAATTGGGTGTATCCAATTCAACATATCTCTTGTATACAGTTTGAGCACTGGCACTGAGGTCTAGGAATTAACTTTTTCTCAAGCCAGGAGCTGCAGGCACTGTACGAACTTCACTAGCTTACAGTGCAATAGGTGCAGTCCTTCCGAAGGTGCAGCGTCTCTTTGTGCAGTTTCAAGGGCAGCAGGGCAATCCATTCTTGGTCCTCCGTCTGATTCCAGTATGATCTGAGGGGCAGATATATGAAAATGGTTTGTCCTACTTCATAATATATAGCTCCCTGTCATAGGGCTCCATAGGCCTTCCTTAGGGGAAACTTAGATATATCATTAAGGGAAGTGGGGGCTTTGCCATTATTTGAAATAGCAAAGTCGAACTAGCAGTGTTAACACTGCCTTTAAAGTCTGCAGTTGCAGGCTGGGGTCCATTTTGTCTTTGTCATGCTAAGGTTGACACAAAGAGTGCTGCACCACCACACTCTGCCTTAAATCTTAAATACCCTGGTATAATATGCTAGAAAATTATAAGCAAGTCATTACTTGCAAATTGGGTGTATCTAATTCAACATATCTCTTGTATACAGTTAGAGCACTGGCACTGAGGTCGTGCTTGCAGGCCTTAATGCACTCTCAGAGTCGAAAAACCTTCAGCATCGGTCCAAATATGTGTGGGTGAACATGCAAAAAGAGGCAGTTCCTTACAGAAATAATTATTTAACAACTAATTACAAATTGTTAATTGATTATCAATTATGCACATTTCATTATACTTATTTATTTTGGTTACATTTTAAGTGTGGGCTGCTGGGTTTGTAGGGCTATAGTGTGGGTAGTTCATTAAGCAACTAATAAATACACATTTATTTAAATTGTTAAATAATTATTACAGTGTTAATGATCATGTAAATTATTTAATTGTTTTTAGTATACTTTTTGGGGGGAGTGGTTAATTAATATTGTTCACATTGAGATTTATTTTAATTATTATTACATTTATTCAAATATGTAATGTGTATGAAATGAATTAATTTCCCTACTGTTCCTTTGACTTGAGTGGGAATAATACATTTAACCCCTCCAAAGTTCAATGCTTTCCCTACTGTTGCACCGACTCAAGTGTGAACCTTACCCCTTGGAAGTCAAACGTTTTCCCTACGATTACACAGACAGGAGTGGTAATAGTAAATCTTACCCCGACGTAGTCCAACACTTTCCCTACAGTTGCACAAACTGGAGTGGGAATTGTAAATCTTACCTTTTGAAGTTCACCACTTTCCCATACTATTGCACAGACTGGAGTGGGAATAGTACATTTAACACCTTTAAAGTCAAACACTTTCTCTGCTGTTCCACAGATTGGAGTGGGAATAATAAATCTTGGGCCAGATGTAATGGGCCAGATGTACAACCCATTTTTGCATGTGCAAACGGGTTTGCGACCCGTTTGTGCATGCAAAAACCTACAGGGACATATACAAACCCTATTTAGCGAGTCGCAATTTATTTGCAACTCGCTAAATAGGATTTGTGACTCGCAATTAGGAAGGGACGTTCCAAGGGCGTCCCTTCCTAATTGCGACTCGCTACGCTATGTAAGAATGTTTTGCGACTTCAATTGCAGTCACCAAACACTCACAATTTACCGCCTTCTTCAAGAGGGTGGTAATGCATTCACAAATGAGAAGGGGTCCCCATGGAACCCCTTCCCCTTTGCAAATGTAGGGAAAAATATTTTTTAGGGGAAGGAAGTGGTCCCAGGGACCCCTACCTGCCCTTAACCCCTTCAGCGCGGCGCGGATTACCGCGCTGTGCTGAAGGTTCCGTCATGCGCGTTGGTCGCGCTGTGCACATGACGGAACCGCTCCGTCATACGCATCAAAGGGGTTAAAAAATGACAGAAAAAAAGAAAACTGCTTCATTTAAAAGCACTCCCAGACATGGAGGTCAGCTGAGCCCAGCGGGCCACCATACCTGGGAGGGCCAGCCATTCTCAATGGGGTCGCAAATTGCGAGTGCCTCATCAATATTGATGAGGTATGCAATTTTCGACCCCATTGAGAATCACTAACAGTGTCTCTGACACTGTTGTACATGTCATTTTGCGAGTCACAAATTGCGGCTAGCAATTGAGCGCAATTTACGACTCGCAAAATGACATGGTTATACATCTGGCCCCTTATCTTTCTGAAGTCCAACGCTTTCTCTACTGCTGCATAAACTGGCATGGGAATAGCAAATCTTACCCTCCGAAGTTCAACATTTAACCTACTATTGCACAGACTTGAGTGGGAACAGTAACCACTCTGAAGACCAACGCTTTCTCTACTGTCACACAGACTGGAGTGGGAATAGTGAATCTTATCCCTCCGAAGTCCAACTCTATCCCTAATGTTGCACAGACTGGAGATGGAATAGTAAATCTTACCCCTCCTAGTTCCAATACTTTCCCTACTGTTGACCTGCTTGGAGTGGGAATAGTAAACGTAACCTCTCTGAAAGCCTACGCTTTACCTACTGTTGCATAAACTGGAGTAGTATATTTATCATTCCCAGATGGCAATACTTTTCCTAGTATTTTTTAAGTATGCCTATTGTTATTATTTGTTTATTTGTTTAATTTATATATATATATATATATATATATATATATATATATATATATATATATATATATATAAAAACCTTAGAAATTCACTGAAAAAACCATAGGTTTCAGGGACGTTATAGTTAGCTGGACTTTTCACTCGTACAAAACCATTGAAATTCCCCTGTTATAGTTAGTTCAGCTAACTATAACTCGCACACCCGCAATCCACTGCTGATGACGTCACATATTACATCACTCATGACATGGTCAGTGACATCACTCATGACATCACTGATGACATCTAAAATGACATCACTGATGACGTCATCCATTGAGTCTGTGTTTCTTAACAATTTTAATATGTTTAATATATATAGGGAAATGCCTGTTGAAGAATGAGTGGGTGTACAAGTGTGTAAGTGGATGAGTTTCTTTGGTGCGTAACTGACTCTATAAGTGAGTCATTAAATGTATCTTACTGCAGACTAGTGACTAATCTGTGTGAATGTCTGTATGTTTCTGTCTGTTGGTGTATAAGTGGCTGCATGGTTTTGTGAATAGCTATATGAGTGTCTATATGGGTTATCGATTGGTTGTCTGAGTATCCGTATGGGTGCCTGAGTGTTAGTGTGGGTAGGCTGTGTATGACTCTGTGCATAGATGTGTGAGTGGGTGATTCTATGGGTGCATGGTTTTAAGAGTGCATCTGTGATGGACTGTATGGTTGAGCGAGTGTATGTATGGGTGTGTTAGGGACCGAATGTATATCTCAGTGGCACATTTGTAACTAACTACATATGTGAAAGGCAGTATATATGTGTGTAAGAGTATATAAGTGGCTAGATGTGAGAATGTGTGATTGTGACAGTGACTGTATGGATGAGTGTGTGCTTTTGTCAATGATTCTAATAGAGCATAAAAATGTGATACTATTTTTGTGAGCAAGGGAACTTGAGTGTGTATAACTGCATAGGTGAGTAAATGGCAGTGTGATTCTTTGTATGAATGACTAGGTGTGAGAGTACCTCTATGGATGATTGGTAGTGTGTGAGTGTCTATATAGGTGTGTGTATAAATTCATATGATACTTTTTTATGGAGTGACTGTAACTATGAGTGACTTTACAGGTGAGTGTGTGGAGGTGTATGAAGACCTAAAAGTTAATATGTGGGTATGCAGTTATTGGTATTGCATTATTTATGGATATGAGAATGGAACTCTGTAATTTTGAGTTGGTATATCAAAGGTTTTAGAAGGGTGTGAGAAGATGTTGTAATTTATCACATTGTTGACGTCATTAGTTATGTCATCAGTGATGTCATTTTAGATGTCATCAGTGATGTCATGAGTGATGTCACTGATCATGTCATGAGTGATGTAATATGTGACGTCATCAGCAGTGGATTGCGGGTGCGCGAGTTATAGTTAGCTGAACTAACTATAACGGGGGAATTTCAATGGTTTTTTACGAGAGAAATGTCCAGCTAACTATAACGTGTGTGAAACCTATGGTTTTTTCAGTGAATTTGCAAGGTTTTTTAAATGCTAATTCCTAACTATAACGTGTGTGACACCTATGGTTTTTTCAGTGAATTTGCAAGGTTTTTTAAAAGCTAATTTCTAAATATAACGTGTGTGAAACCTATGTTTTTTTCTGTGTTTTTGCATGGTTTTTTGAATTCTAATTCCTAACTATAATGTGTGTGAAACCTATGGTTTTTTCATTGAATTTGTTTGTTTTTTTACATCATTTTTTTTCTTTTTCTTTTTTCCTTTAAACACTATTCTACCTATGTATATATTCATGGTTTTAATGCATTCTTCAATTTATAAAGATTCACCTTTTTTAAATAAATGGTTAGATATAGTTGTATAACATAGTTAATATCTTCAACAAACCTTTTTTTTATTTTTATTTTTTATAAAAAAAATTTACCATGCGCGTACGGTAAGCTTACCGTAAGCGCACGCTTTGCTTTATGTACGGTGAGCGTACGTAATATTTATACTCCGTGTGCGCATGCTTACGCAATTTGCGTAGGCGTCCGTACTTCCTACGCGACGCGTAAGCGCATGCTTTACACGTGCACGCGCGCGCGCACGTTACGCGGAAGTGTACGAGCGTGCCTGTAATGCGCATGCGCGCGTGCGCGTGTCTTTCGTACGCGCATGCGTACTTTTACCGTCCGCGCTCGGTAAGCTAAACGTGCGCGTACGGTTGGTCATGTGATCAAGAAACAACACTTTTGATTGGTTTAAACTACTTTCAGTTCCAGAATCTTCCTACACCATTCCCATTCCCCTCATTACTGCTTGTGATTCTCTAGGAGAAGGAGCTGAATTGTCTTTGGGATACAATGGCAGAGCAGCAGACCTCTTCTGAGAGTGAGCAGGGCAGCAGCATCATCAGACAGAGAAGGAGGAAACAAAAGAATTCTTTTGTTTGGGAGTATTTCACTTTTCCAGAGGGGAAGAAAAAGGTAAATGCTCCATTAGTCACCTGCTTACTTTGTGAGCGTGTCTTATCTAGAGGTAACCCAAGGAAGAAGTATTCCTTTGGTAATCACACTATGGTGAGACACATTAGGGATGTACATCCCAGGACTTTTGCTCGACATTCTGAAGCAAACCCTTCAGTAAGTCACCCGAGCACACCCGCAGAAGCTCAGCCGAGTACATCTTCGGCAGCTCAGCCGAGCCCTTCCTCTGCGTTGGGAGCATCACCCTCTTCTGCTCCTCTGGAAACGAACCCTCGATTTCAGAGGGTACAAATGAGGAGCACCAGATGTTATGGTCTAATTGTTCATGGGGAGACCAGTGTTTCCCTAATAAACAATAAGATAGACCAGCACATCTGTGGTCCTTGTTATTATTCCCATTCTTTCTTTCCTCTGTCTCTGTATTAACACAACGGCTCTTTTGAGAGCCAACCTTACCTCACAACTTTTTTTAAATTTTTGTAATTAATTTTCCACATTTTTATTTTTTACCGTGCGCTTACGGTACGCGCATTTTTTTTTTTTTTTTTTTTAAACCAAAGAAATGTTTTTTACCCTACAAGGTCCTTGAGGGAGTACAACGGAAATGAGAAAAGCAGAGAGAGGAGAAGTGAACAAAAGGGAGCATGAAACTAAATGTGTGATAAATGCAGAAATTTCACACTTACCTGACCAACAAAATAACGTATTTATTAATAAATGGTTTATTTAAATTGCTAGAAAAAAGGTTTATTTTTTCCTAAATTTTCTTTCTCAATCTGAAAAAAAAGAAAAAAGTATTAATATTTAATAATACATTTTAGAATACAAAAGAAGAATCACAATTCTAATATTTTTATCAAAAATCACCACATACATCCTCTCTCAAACTCATATCTCACCTTTAAAATTAGTTAGTTGAGAAAGAAATGTGGCACTCAAACAGCAGACTATCAGAGTCAGAATATCAGAGCTCTACACCTCTCTCCTCTCTCCAGAACCAGTAAATGGCAATGTTTCCCTCTCTTTTTTCACACATATACATGTTAATTACAAATCTCAGTGCTTCCCACATTTTTTAACAATAACTATCTACTGGCGACCGCCATTATCTACTGGCAGTCGCCAGTAGATAGTTATAGTTAGGACCGTGTTTCCATAGGAAATCCGCAACATTCTATTTTGAATAACTTTGGCGCCGATTGACGAATCCTCGCGAAATTTTCAAAAAAGGTGGGGCACTCCACTCCGCTCCTTCCCTGAAAGTCTCGGGGGGATTTGTCAAGCGGGGGCTGAGAAAAAGGGGGGTCCCAAAACGCGTTTTCCCCATGCATTTTTCCATAGGACCTTTAGTCCAAGCTACAGCCCGAACGGCTGAACAGAAGTACTTGAAATTTGGCAGAGAGGTAGTCCTCAGGTCAGGGATGTGCCTTTTGTAGGTCTGGTGTAAATCTGTTCAGTATTTCCGGAGAAAATAGCATTTAAATCAATATATATATCTATAGGCGCGCTCCGAGCGCGTACGGTAAGTTTACCGTACGCGCACGCTGCCGTGCGCGAGCTTAATTCTGATTGGTGGTTACATGACTGTAAACATTCGAATCGGTCGAAATCAGGAAGTGTTGGCCGCCATTTTGTGTGTCTCACAATGATAAACAAAGGTGGAGAACGTGAAAAGGGGGCAACGAAGAGAGTTGCAGACCCCCTAGCATTTGTCAGGGGGTCCAAGAAGGACCCAAAAGTATGAAAAATACATTTTATATTTTTTTTTTTTAAATCGCGGGGTGCGAGTATGGTAAGCTTACCGTATGCGCACGGCAGAAAAAAATCATTAAAAAAAATAGAAAATATTAATAAATACATAACTTAGCATTTAAAAAAACGTACAAATTCACTTAAAAAACCATAGGTTTCACACACGTTATAGTTAGGAATTAGCATTTAAAAAACCTTGCAAATTCACTTAAAAAACCATAGGTTTCACACATGTTATAGTTAGCTGGACATTTCCCTCGTAAAAAAACAATGAAATTCCCCCGTTATAGTTAGCGCAGGCAACTATAACTCACGCGACCGCAATCCTCTGCTGATGACGTCAGATATTACATCACTGATTACATATGTGTCTTTCTGAAAAATAAATATTTGTAATATATGTATAGCTAAAGATTAATGGAAGAAGACATGGGTAAATAGGTGTCTAAATACAGTGATGTAATATATGACGTCATCAGCAGAGGATTGCGGTCGCGTGAGTTATAGTTGCCTGCACTAACTATAACGGGGGAATTTCATTGTTTTTTTACGAGGGAAATGTCCAGCTAACTATAACATGTGTGAAACCTATGGTTTTTTAAGTGAATATATATATATATATATATATATATATATATATATATAATAATAAAAATAGGATTGAGGTACGTTAGACTTACAAATTTTCATTTAAAAAACCTTTGAAATTCACTGGCAAAACCATAAGTTTCAGGCACGTTATAGTTAGAAATTAGCATTTAAAAAGCCATAGAAATTCACTGAAAAAACCATAGGTTTCAGCCACATTATAGTTAGAAATTAGCATTTAAAAAACCATAGAAATTCACTGAAAAAACCATAGGTTTCAGGAACGTTATACTTAGTTGGACATTTCACTCATACAAACCCATAGAAATTCCGGTGTTATAGTTAGTTCAGTTAACTATAACTCGCGCCCCCGCAATGTACTGCTGATGACTTCAGATATTACATCATTCATGACATGGTCAGTCACATCACTGATGACATGTCAAATGACATCACTGATGACATCACTGATGACATTATCCACGTGAAAATCTGATCCACTCTAAAATACAGACTACCATTTTTTTAAAAATAGACACATCGGGCCCGATTCACAGATTTAACCCCTTCTGTGCCCATGACGAGATGGTCTCGTCATGGAGCACAGTCGCGCTGTGCCCATGACGAGACCATCTCGTCATGGGACCCACCCTTGGGGGAAGCGCTGGCGCTCCCCCCGTGATTCCTCGATTTGTTTTTTTTTTACTGGGGAGGCAGGGGAAGACCTTCCCCTGCCTCCCCCCACCCCCCCGCCCGCATCATCAATGATGCTTCCCCTTAGCTCTCCGAGGCGCAGGAAGCCATTTGCTTCCTGCACGTCGGAGAGTAAAGGTCAGTTTTGGGGCTGGGGAGGGGGTATCATTGCATCGGTGGGTTAGGTAGGGTGGGGGCACAATGTTGGGGGGGGTGGAAATGTTTTTTTCTAGACTCCGCTTTGTTCCTGCGCTTGGATCGTCCAAGTGCAGGTGATTTTATGTGAAATGGATAAAAAAAAAAACGCTTGTTTTCGTTTTTCTGTCGTTTTCTGTGTAAGGGGTGCTGCTAGCGTGGGATGGGGGTGGGGGGCGAAATAAAGTAAGCCTTTGGGGTTGCAAAGTGGCCAGATTGATTTTATGTGCATCCAAATACACCAGCATCACATAGTTTTCCAGTGTAGTGCTACTTTCGTTTTCTGGTCTTCCTTTGAACAGCATTGTTGTTCCCCGGGGGCAAAATAAAGTTAGACAGAGGGATTGCAAAGTGGCCAGATTGATTTCTTTTACATCTTGTGATCGGTGGGTGCTGGTAGGGGGGTGGGGGGTGAAACAAAATAAGTCAGAGGGGTTGCAAAGTGCCCTGTTTTTTTTTTTTTAGTATGCAAATACACCAGCATCACAGAGTTTGCCAGTGAAGTGCTACTTTCGTTTACTCGTGTAACGTTGAAGAGCATTGTTGTTCCCAGGGGGTGAAATAAAGTGAGACAGAGGGGTTGCAAAGTGGCCAGATTGATTTTATTTGCTTCCAAGTACACCAGCACCAGAGTTTGCCAGTGAAGTGCTACTTTCGTTTACTCGTCTAACTTTGAACAGCATTGTTGTTCCCAGGGGGGGCGAAATAAAGTAAGACAGAGGGGTTGCAAAGTGGCCAGATTGATTTTATTTGCTTCCAAGTACACCAGCATCAGAGTTTGCCAGTGAAGTGCTACTTTCGTTTTCTCGTCTTCCTTTGAACAGTATTGTTGTTCCCAGGGGGGGGCTAAATAAAGTAAGACAGAGGGGTTGCAAAGTGGCCAGATTGATTTTATTTGCATCCAAGTACACCAGCATCAGAGTTTGCCAGTGCAGTGCGACTTTCGTTTTCTCGTCTAACTTTGAGCAGCATTGTTGTTCCCAGGGGGGGGCGAAATAAAGTAAGACAGAGGGGTTGCAAAGTGGCCAGATTGATTTTATTTGCATCCAAGTACACCAGCATCAGAGTTTGCCAGTGAAGTGCTTCTTTCGATTTCTTGTCTTCCTTTGAACAGTATTGTTGTTCCCAGGGGGGGGCGAAATAAAGTAAGACAGAGGGGTTGCAAAGTGGCCAGATTGATTTTATTAGCATCCAAGTACACCAGCATCAGAGTTTGCCAGTGAAGTTCTACTTTCGTTTTCTCGTCTAACTTTGAACAGTATTGTTGTACCAAGGGGGGGCGAAAGAAAGTAAGACAGAGGGGTTGCAAAGTGGCCAGATTGATTTTTTTTGCATCCAAGTACACCAGCATCAGAGTTTGCCAGTGTATTGCTACTTTCGTTTTCTCGTCTTCCTTTGAACAGTATTGTTGTTCCCAGGGGGGGCGAAATAAAGTAAGACAGAGGGGTTGCAAAGTGGCCAGATTGATTTTATTAGCATCCAAGTACACCAGCATCAGAGTTTGCCAGTGAAGTGCTTCTTTCGTTTTCTCATCTAACTTTGAACAGCATTGTTGTTCCCAGGGGGGGCGAAATAAAGTAAGACAGAGGGGTTGCAAAGTGGCCAGATTGATTTCATTTGCATCCAAGTACACCAGCATCAGAGTTTGCCAGTGTATTGCTACTTTCGTTTTCTCGTCTTCCTTTGAACAGCATTGTTGTTTCCAGGGTGGGAGAGTGTACTATTTCTGGAGGTACTGCAATACCTGGTTGATGGGTGAATTGGAAAACACAATGTGCACCATGGTTCTGTGTTTATGGATGTGGTCTACCATACTGCTTATGTTTTGTAAGGATGTAAGCAATGGACAGTGAAACGGTTCCCTTCAGGGCCCACTAGTCATGTCCATAACTTTTCCGGTGAAACCACTCGCTGATTTCTGAATAGTTAGTGAGAGATCGTTTAGGTAACCATGTTGTTTCTGCTTACATTTCACATGCTTTGCATTCCCTAGGAGTGTTTTTTTTTTTTTTAGGCAGCGTATTACTCTTATCAAGTGCATAATTTGAATTGAGCCACATCCAAGTGTTTATAGCGGGCACAATTAGGTTATAGCTGAAGGCAGTGCGAGTTTCTCTCAGTGGGCAGGTATGGCGTTCAGTGGGGATGTGGCACTATGGCTGGAGCTGTTGAATTTGGAAATGGGGAACCTGGTTCAGCATTCATGACCAGTCCACCACACCACTGTACTGAGGGAGCACATTCCCATGCTACACCGTAGAAGGCCCCACTAGACCTTAGAAGGCTTGATGTCTTAGCACAAGCAGGTGTACTGTAGTGGTGTCAACTTACAAAAGAGTACAAAGTACAAGTAGAGGTATAAAAGTGCAATAAATGGCAGACACGCAAAACACAGGAACACACTGGGTAGGCACTTCTACGTGCATGGAGAACAGAATTTCCTATAATGTAAAGACTTCCTTCACACAATAGAGAGGGTGTGAATTAAGTTTGGAAGTGTCTTTGCAGGAGGAGAACTTTGAGGTTAGTTTTGAAGGACTGGGAAGAGGGAGGGGGTGGTCCGGAGCTGAGGCTCAGTTCCAGATTCTCGCGCGTTGCTTGTAAAGGATTGGGCCATCGATCTTTCCTTTTTGAAAGTGGGAGGGTCAAGCAATACATTTTGCGCAGTACGTGATGGTCTAGAGCATTATATGCATATGTTACAATAAAGTTTTTTTTCTTCTTTTTATTCTAGTCTAAAGCTTTTCGACGGTGGCTGTTCTGCAGTTTTGTGTAGTTGCATTGTGTTGGTAAGAATTTTTTTGTTGTTGTATTTACACCAAATGAGTAATAATATAATGTCTGAATGAATTTTTTGTAAGTGATGTCATAATGGCTGCATATTTAGTTAGTGGTTTGAGCATGAAATTCTTTGCGATGTGTTTTGCATAGTCTTATGTGTAATTGCTTTTCTCTTTCTTTTTTAGTGGGATATTGTTGATCCATACTGTGTCTGTACAGAGTTGGTGGTGGTGAGTAGTTTAGCTGCCTCTGGCAAGTGAGTGGTATTGTTTTGGAGTATATTTGAGTTTTTGATAAAGGTGCTTTTTGTTTATTACTTATTTTACAAAGAGTTTGTTGTTGTTGACTTGTTTGACAAGTTACCTTTATTAGTAAGCAATATGGCTAGCCGTAGAATGACTGCTCAACAGGTGGCCGGTATGCTTCTTGAATCTTCCTCTGAGCATGATTATGAGACTGACAGTGCGTCTGAGGGAGAGGAGGGAGGGTAAGATTCTGGCAGTGAGTTTTCACTCAACATGGAATCATCGGATGATGAAGGTACTCTCAGTGCAGATGAAGGTACTCTTGGTGTGGATGAAGCAACTCTCAGTGCGGATGAAGTGCCTGTCTTAGAGGAGGAAACTGCTGTGCCGATGGTGCAAGAGGCATCTGGATTGCAGTCTGAGGCTGCTAGGCTTCCTACTGGAAGTGCTGGACTTTGGGTTGATCCAAACATGGTGCAGCCGGTGATGCCTGCCTTTAGCGGTGATGCAGGGTGTACAGTGAATTGTGAAAACTTTTTGCCTATACAGTTTTTTCAGTTGTTTATGGATGATGTATTTTTGGGTGAGATTGTTGAGCAGACGAATTTGTATGCTGAACAGTTTTTGAGGAACAACAGCGACAAACTTAGGCCCCAGTCTAGAGCTACACGGTGGACTCCCACATATCTGGAAGAGATTAAGAAGTTTTTGGGTTTGACTTTATTGATGAGTGTGGTAAGGAAGCCAACCTTGGCTTCATATTGGTCTACTAGCCCCTTGTTGGCAACTGCCATATTTCCTGCAGTTATGACTCGTAATCGGTATTTACTTTTGCTACGTATGCTGCACATTGTTGATAATTCTATGGCGTTGCCACGAGATCACCCTGACTGTGACCGTCTTTTTAAGATTCGGCCCGTTCTTGATCACTTTGTGGATCGATTTTCTGAGATCTATACTCCAGGGAAAGAAATATCTATTGATGAGTCTTTGGTCTTGTTCAAGGGCCGTTTGGTTTTTAGGCAGTACATCCCTAGCAAGAGGGCACGCTATGGAATTAAGCTGTATATGTTGTCTGAGAGTAGGACAGGATATGTTTTTAATTTTCGTGTGTACACTGGTAGAGATTCTGCTATTGACCCCCCAGGTTGTCCGTCCACTTTTGGAGTTGCAGAGAAAATTGTGTGGGATCTTGCTAGGAGACTGTTTAACAGAGGCCACCATTTGTACCTTGATAACTTCTATACTGCTGTGCAATTATTTAAGGAATTGTATAAAGTGGACACTTTTGCATGTGGCACAATCCGCTCTAACCGTAAAGCTTATTCGAAAGAGCTTGTTTGCAAAAAACTTCAGAGGGGGCAGTGCAGTTCCTTGCGTAGTGATGAACTACTAGCTGTAAAATTTGTGGACAGGAGGGATGTGTACATGCTGACTACCATCCATGATGAGAGTACTTCACCTGTGACTGTTTGGGGTCAGGTTGCTGAAGTGCGCAAACCTGTGTGCATTCTAGACTACAATAAGCACATGGGTGATGTTGACAGAGTAGATCAGAGGTTGGAACCTTACTCTGCTATTCGGAAGGCTTATGTTTGGTATAAGAAGTTGGCCATCCATTTCTTCGAATTAGCAATGTTTAATGCTTTTATTGTGTTCAAGGAGTGTTCTCCTGCGTCAAAGTTGACATTTCTTCAGTTTCAGCACTCTGTGATAGCTAGCCTTGTTGTTGTGGAACAGGCAAGTGTTCCTAGATTTGGAGTAGTGGAGGATGTGGTTCGATTGAAAGATCGCCACTTTCCTGATTTCATCCCTCCCACACCGGCAAAAGATTTTCCCACTAGGAGATGCAGAGTCTGTTGGCGAAGAGGTACGCGGAAGGAGATTCGTATGTATTGCCCCGACTGTCCATCTAAACCTGGGCTGTGTGTCCCTGCTTGTTTTAGAGCGTACCATACGCAAAAGAATTTTTGGGAGCATTCATGAGTGGTAAAGTTAACTGATTGGTTTGTATTCTTTGAAAAATTTGATTCTGTTTCAAGGTTGCCATTAGTGCAATGTGTTTAGTTTCTGATTTTGTGTTTGTAGATTTGTATCTATTTGTGATTTGTTTGTGTTTCTATTTTTGTCTAAAAAAATCCTAAATGTGTTGGCAGTGTGTGTGGACTGGCACTTCTTTGGCGGTGTACGTGGAGTGGTGCTTGGCTGGCAGTGTGCATGGACTGGTGCTTGGCTGGTGGTGTGCGTGGACTGGTGCTTGGCTGGCGGTGTGCGTGGACTGGTGCTTGGCTGGCGGTGTGCGTGGACTGGTGCTTGGCTGGCGGTGTGCATGGACTGGTGCTTGGCTGGTGGTGTGCGTGGACTGGTGCTTGGCTGGCGGTGTGCGTGGACTGGTGCTTGGCTGGCGGTGTGCATGGACTGGTGCTTGGCTGGTGGTGTGCGTGGACTGGTGCTTGGCTGGCGGTGTGCGTGGACTGGTGCTTGGCTGGCGGTGTGCATGGACTGGTGCTTAGCTGGTGGTGTGCGTGGACGGGTGATTGGCTGGCGGTGTGCGTGGACTGGTGCTTGGCTGGCGGTGTGTGTGGACTGGTGCTTGGCTGGCGGTGTGCGTGGACTGGTGCTTGGCTGGCGGTGTGCGTGCACTGGCGATTGGCTGGTGGTGTGCCTGGACTGGCGCTTGGCTAGCGGTGTGCGTGGACTGGTGTTTAGCTAGCAGTGTGCGTGGACTGGTGCTCGGCTAGCGGTGTGCGTGGACTGGCGCTCGGCTGGCTGTGTGTGAGTAGTGACTTGCTGCTGGTCACTACACACACTGTTAGCTGAGTGCCACTCCACGCAATCCATCTGCTTGTGTAGTTGTTGCGTCAGGAATGTGGGCGTGTGAAAGTGATGGGCCCTTGAATGGCGCTGTGTGCTGGTGTGAGTTTTGTTATGTGATGGGCCCGCGGCTGGCGGTGTGAATGGTTTTGTATGTCTCACGCGTATGAAAGGTGTATGAAGGGCCTGTAAAGAGGTTGGTGCCTTGTCGTGGCTTTTCAGCTCACGAGCTGTGAGTCAATGGTTCAGTTTCTCGCCCTTTCAATTATTAACAGTGCATTTCATTTTTGTGAAATCACTTGCTAATACAATTGTATATTCTGAACCATCACTCACCCTCGTGCCAAATCCAACCAGTATGTGTGTGTGCTTGAGGATTAGATGGCTGTGCAGTAATATTTGCCTTTCTGAAGCAGGGTGTACCTTGTCCCTTTTGTGAATTTTGTAATGTGTTGTTTTTGTGCCTGATGGTGCGAATGGTCTTGTGTGTATCACGTATGAAAGATGTGTGAATGGCCTGTAAAGCGGTTGGTGCCTTGTCGTGGCTTTACAGCTCACGAGCTGCGAGTCATTGGTTCAGTTTTTTCTCCATTGAATTATTGACAGTGCATTTCATTTTTGTGAAATCTCTTGTTAATAAAATTTAATATACTGAACCATCACTCGCCCTCGTGCCAAATCCAACCAGTATGTGTGTGCGTTTGAGGAATAGGTGGCTGTGCAGGATTCTTTGTCTTTTTAGTTTCTCTGCCAAGGTGTATGTTCCATGTAAAAATAACCCACCAACTGTAGATATTGTCGTAAACCCATGGGAAGTTCATGGTGATGTCTCTCTTGTGAATTACAAAAAGGTTTTTTATCCTCAATGTCCTGCAAACCTCAAAATATCTGTCACATTGTCGATGCACTATTGTGCCGAAATTCTCACGTTGTAGAAACAATGTCAAAACGTTCTGGTTTTGCAAGGGGGTCAACTGTCTTTTTGGCCCGTGCTCGGCGGCCATCTAGGCAAACCTACCAAACCCATACATTTCTGAAAACTAGACACCCGGGGGCTTCCAGGGAGGTATGGCTTGCGTGGATCCCCCAACGTTTCCTTACCCAGAATCCCCTGCAAACCTTAATTTTAGCTGAAAAAAATCACTTTTTTCACACTTTTTTGTGTGGGAAAGTTGTGGCATCACCGGGCTCACTCAAATTTCACACCTCCCAGCGTTCCCCTGGGTCTCCCGGTAAAAATGGTGCCTCACTTGTGTGGGAGGCCCAAGTACCCGCGACAGGCAAGGGCCCAAAACATAGTGATGCGACATCAACATTGCCTATCTCGGGAGAGGAGCCAAGATGACGACCGGGACGGCAGCGTAGGCTCCCGGCTCCGTGAACCTCCACATCCCGCACAGATATCCTGCATGTGATCCTCTGCCTGCGCTACATGCCCGTGTTGGTGATCGAGAGCGGCAACCGATCGTGTGATCCTGAAGCTTCCAGCGGCGGTACCGCCCGAGAAATGCTCATTTGAAGTTTGCGGCCTGTGCAGCCCTGGGGCCGGGACCTCGGGTGGACAACATGGCCGGGCGGCAGTTTAACAACAGCGGCCATTGGTGACCGGGTGGAGTCGGACTGCCGAAGCGGCGCGAATATTGGCCTGAATCTCGCAGTGGTCGCTCCTATCACCGAGAGTAGCGTGACGGGTGCATACCCGGGGTGACGATTCCAGGGGTTTATCGGCGATCGCCTGGACCCTTGCCAGTGAACTGATCGGACGCGGCCGGTGGCTAGTCCCGATTTGCGCGGGCTGCTCCCGGTTTTCGCGGACACTGGCCCAGGGGGAGCACGACTGTTACCTGTGGCCGCACACTGTATACACATTTTGCCTGCCTCCGGACCTTTGTTTGCAGGGATATGGAACTTGCTGCGCCCGTGCCTGAGACCCGGTCCCCATCTGGGATGGCCCTGCCCTGCGGCCATCTTGATGGAATGGACTCTGTCATCCTGTACACTGGGTCACAGCAAGATTGGGAGTGTGTGGCGCAAAGGAACGTGGCGGAGCGAGCGCGGGGGACCGTGCTGGGGTACGGTGACCTTTTAGATGCTCTCGGAGCCCTTCATTCCACCCTGGTCCACGGCGCCCTGGTATTGGGGAGGAAGCTGGATGGTATTGCGTCAGCGTCGGAAAAGTTGCGGTCTGCCTGTCCCCAGGTACATAAGGCTCTGTCTCACCTTCCACAGGAGGAAAGTACCGTGACCGCCTCTGTGGATAAGGGACGGATGGAAACTTTGGACATTGCGGCAGCGTGTGGTCGGCTGGCTGTGGGGTCGGTCTGTTCCGGAGGTTTTGGACTTGAGCAGACGGTGGTGACTTTGTCCCATGCGCGGCCTCCGGCGACCCAGGCAATCTTCACGCAACGATCGCTTGCTCTGGCCGATTTCTCCTTCCTGGACCTTGTGTGCGGCGCGGGCCCTGGGGCAGTACTGGGAAAGGTGATCTTCCATGACGATGACTGTGCTGATGTTTCGAACCGTCCTCCCCACATGTGTGTGTCCCTTCCTAGTCTTCTCTGGACGCTCCTCTTCCTTGTAACTTTGGACATGATGGTGGGTCGATGGGTATGCACTGGTGGATTCGCAAAGAGTGGCCAAGGATAAGGCTGATCCTTCCGAGGTGGTCAATTAATAGGTGGGCGGGCTGGGGGGGTTGTGTGCTTTTACGACGTAACTAATAGTGTAGCCAGTGCATAATGCTCCCCATCTCTCTTAGATATGGCCGAATTTGTGCTGTTTACTGTTTGCGCTGGGGAGGAATATATTGTGCGGGAGGGAGAAGCCGGGGGCATGGTTGAAGGCCCTCCTCCAGTTTATTATTACTCTCTCCCCTTTTCTGTTAGGGGGGGTTTCCTCTCTTTCCCCTTTTTCTCTGTTTCTTCTATATTTCGGGTCTGGTTCTGGGGCGACAGGCACGCTGCGGGGGGGGGCCGTAGTCATCTGCAGAGGTGCAGGGTGGGGGGGTGGGGGAGGGGCTTCTTTAGTCCTTTACTTTGTTTCTATGGCCTCCTTTTTCTTTTCTTATTCTTCTTTGTCTTTTTCTGGGGTCAGTGCGGTAGGTGTCCTTCATGGCCAATCATTGTTTTTTCAGTTGTGCCTCACTTCAGTGGGGTTTTCTGGGTCCTAGGGCAGGAGACTGCAGGCACAAACGGCTCGTGATATTCCTCCACATCCTGAACCTTCTGTTTCTGCACCATTGACTTGATAGCTTGCTATTTATTGTTGACGTTCATTATTCTGCTTGCCTTTTTTCGCTGCTGAGAACTTGATTGGCACCTGATCCTTCTATCCCTTATTGTAAAATGAAAACCTCTTATATCCTGGTTCCCCTCTTGGGCTATTCGGTGGACAAGAGAATACTAGCATGGAAAATCTGCTTCCCGAGGTGCTACATGTGATTAAAATCTGTTTGCTGTTATTTTCACTGCTTAGCGGCCGGCCCCGAGGGTTGTAGGCCCATACTTGTCTTTATTTGCAATGTCAATAAAGGTTTTCCAAAAAAAAAACAAAAAAAAAAAAAAACATTGCCTATCTCAAAACCACCTGGTTTTGCAAGGGGGGTCTCTTGGGTTTTTGGCCAGGTGCACGGCGGCCATCAAGGGAAACCTACCAAACCCATACATTTCTGAAAACTAGACACCCGGGGGCTTCCAGGGAGGTATGGCTTGCGAGGATCCCCCAACGTTTCCTTACCCAGAATCCCCTGCAAACCTCAATTTTAGCTGAAAAAATCACTTTTTTCACACTTTTTTGTGTGGGAAAGTTGTGGCGTCACCGGGCTCACTCAAATTTCACACCTCCCAGCGTTCCCCTGGGTCTCCCGGTAAAAATGGTGCCTCACTTGTGTGGGAGGCCCAAGTACCCGCGACAGGCAAGGGCCCAAAACGTGGTGATGCGACATCAACATTGCCTATCTCAAAACCACCTGGTTTTGCAAGGGTGGTCTCTTGGGTTTTTGACCCGGGGCACGGCGGCCATCTAGGGAAACCTACCAAACCCATACATTTCTGAAAACTAGACACCTGGGGGCTTCCAGGGAGGTATGGCTTGCGTGGATCCCCCAACGTTTCCTTACCCAGAATCCCCCGCAAACCTCAATTTTAGCTGAAAAAATCACTTTTTTCACACTTTTTTGTGTGGGAAAGATGTGGCATCACCGGGCTCACTCAAATTTCACACCTCCCAGCATTCCCCTGGGTCTCCCGGTAAAAATGGTGCCTCACTTGTGCGGGAGGCCCAAGTTCCCGCGACAGGCAAGGGCCCAAAACGTAGTGATGCGACATCAACATTGCCTATCTTAAAACCACCTGGTTTTGCAAGGGGGGTCTCTTGGGTTTTTGGCCCGGGGCACGGCGGCCATCTAGGGAAACCTACCAAACCCATACATTTCTGAAAACTAGACACCCGGGGGCTTCCAGGGAGGTATGGCTTGCGTGGATCCCCCAACGTTTCCTTACCCAGAATCCCCTGCAAACCTCAATTTTAGCTGAAAAAATCACCTTTTTCACACTTTTTTGTGTGGGAAAGTTGTGGCATCACCGGGCTCACTCAAATTTCACACCTCCCAGCGTTCCCCTGGGTCTCCCGGTAAAAATGGTGCCTCACTTGGGTGGGAGGCCCAAGTACCCGCGACAAGCAAGGGCCCAAAACGTAGTGATGCGACATCAACATTGCCTATCTCAAAACCACCTGGTTTTGCAAGGGGGGTTTCTTGGGTTTTTGGCCCGGGGCACGGCGGCCATCTAGGGAAACCTACCAAACCCATACATTTCTGAAAACTAGACACCCGGGGGCTTCCAGGGAGGTATGGCTTGCGTGGATCCCCCAACGTTTCCTTACCCAGAATCCCCTGCAAACCTCAATTTTAGCTGAAAAAATCACCCTTTTCACACTTTTTTGTGTGGGAAAGTTGTGGCATCACCGGGCTCACTCAAATTTCACACCTCCCAGCGTTCCCCTGGGTCTCCCGGTAAAAATGGTGCCTCACTTGTGTGGGAGGCCCAAGTACCCGCGACAGGCAAGGGCCCAAAACATAGTGATGCGACATCAACATTGCCTATCCCAAATGTCGCATCACTACGTTTTGGGCCCTTGCCTGTCGCGGGTACTTGGGCCTCCCACACAAGTGAGGCACCATTTTTACCGGGAGACCCAGGGGAATGCTGGGAAGTGTGAAATTTGAGTGAGCCCGGTGATGCCACAACTTTCCCACACAAAAAAGTGTGAAAAAGGTGATTTTGAAAGGTGAAAATGAGGTGTGACCAGGTTGCGTTTTGCGCCGTTTCCTGTCGCGGGCACTAGGCCGACCCACACAAGTGAGGTACCGTTTTTCTCGTAAGACTTTGGGGAACGCGGGGTGGGTGGAAATGTGTGGATCCACACAGATTCCGGAACTTTCCACGACAGAAATGTGGGGAAAATGTGTTTTTTTTGACAATTTTTTAGGTTTGCAAGGGATTCTGGGTAACAGACCCTGGTGGGAGGCAGTCAAGTCACCCCATCCTGGATTCCACTGGGTGTCTACTTTTCAAAAATGTATAGGTTTGCTAGGTTTCCCAAGGTGCCCGCAGAGCTAGGGTTCAAAAACTACAGCTAGTCATTTTTCCAAAAAAGGGATATTTTTCACTGCGAAATTGAGGTGTGACCAGGTTGCGTTTTGCGCCGTTTCCTGTCGCGGGCACTAGGCAGACCCACACAAGTGAGGTACCATTTTTCTCGTAAGACTTTGGGGAACGCGGGGTGGGTGGAAAATTGTGGATCCACACAGATTCCGGAACTTTCCACGACAGAAATGTGGGGAAAATGTGTTTTTTTTGACAATTTTTTAGGTTTGCAAGGGATTCTGGGTAACAGACCCTGGTGGGAGGCACTCAAGTCACCCCATCCTGGATTTCCCTGGGTGTCTAGTTTTCAAAAATATATAGGTTTGCTAGGTTTCCCAAGGTGCCCGCAGAGTTAGGGTTAAAAAACTAGAGCTAGGCACTTTGCAAAAAAAGGGTAATTTTGCATTGTGAAAATGTGGTGTGACCACGTTGCGTTTTGCGCCGTTTCCTGTCGTGGGCACTATGCCTACCCACACAAGTGAGGTACCATTTTTATCGGGAGACTTAGGGTAATTCAGATTTGTAAAGGAACTGTTATTATCTATTGACTTTCCATGCATTTCTGCTTTCCAAATGAAAGATATTGTGTAAAAAAGAAGTCATTCTAAAAAATGACTGATAACTCACTATGTTTTGCGCCGTTTCCTGTCGCGGGCACTAGGCCGACCCACACAAGTGAGGTACCGTTTTTCTCGTAAGACTTTGGGGAACGCGGGGTGGGTGGAAATTTGTGGATCCACGCAGATTCCGGAACTTTCCACGACAGAAATGTGGGGAAAATGTGTTTTTTTGGACAATTTTTTAGGTTTGCAAGGGATTCTGGGTAACAGACCCTGGTGGGAGGCAGTCAAGTCACCCCATCCTGGATTCCCCTGGGTGTCTACTTTTCAAAAATGTATAGGTTTGCTAGGTTTCCCAAGGTGCCCGCAGAGCTAGGGTTAAAAAACTACAGCTAGTCATTTTTCCAAAAAAGGGTCATTTTTCACTGCGAAATTGAGGTGTGACCAGGTTGCGTTTTGCGCCGTTTCCTGTCGCGGGCACTAAGCCGACCCACACAAGTGAGGTACCGTTTTTTTCGTAAGACTTTAGGGAACGCGGGGTGGGTGGAAATTTGTGGATCCACGCAGATTCCGGAACTTTCCACAACAGAAATGTGGGGAAAATGTGTTTTTTTAAATAATTTTTTAGGTTTGCAAGGGATTCTGGGTAACAGACCCTGGTGGGAGGCAGTCAAGTCACCCCATCCTGGATTCCGCTGGGTGTCTAGTTTTCAAAAATGTATAGGTTTGCTAGGTTTCCCAAGGTGCCCGCAGAGCTAGGGTTCAAAAACTACAGCTAGTCATTTTTCCAAAAAAGGGTCATTTTTCACTGCGAAATTGAGGTGTGACCAGGTTGCGTTTTGCGCCGTTTCCCGTCGCGGGCACTAGGCCGACCCACACAAGTGAGGTACCGTTTTTCTCGTAAGACTTTGGGGAACGCGGGGTGGGTGGAAATTTGTGGATCCACGCAGATTCCGGAACTTTCCACGACAGAAATGTGGGGAAAATGTGTTTTTTTTGACAATTTTTTAGGTTTGCAAGGGATTCTGGGTAACAGACCCTGGTGGGAGGCAGTCAAGTCACCCCATACTGGATTCCCCTGGGTGTCTAGTTTTCAAAAATGTATAGGTTTGCTAGGTTTCCCAAGGTGCCCACAGAGCTAGGGTTCAAAAACTACAGCTAGTCATTTTTCCAAAAAAGGGTCATTTTTCACTGCGAAATTGAGGTGTGACCAGGTTGCGTTTTGCGCCGTTTCCTGTCGCGGGCACTAGGCTGACCCACACAAGTGAGGTACCGTTTTTTCTCGTAAGACTTTGGGGAACGCGGGGTGGGTGGAAATTTGTGGATCCACGCAGATTCCGGAACTTTCCACGACAGAAATGTGGGGAAAATGTGGTTTTTTTAAAAATGTTTTAGGTTTGCAAGGGATTCTGGGTAACAGACCCTGGTGGGAGGCAGTCAAGTCACCCCATCCTGGATTCCCCTGGGTGTCTAGTTTTTAAAAATGTATAGGTTTGCTAGGTTTCCCAAGGTGCCCGCAGAGCTAGGGTTCAAAAACTACAGCTAGTCATTTTTCCAAAAAAGGGTCATTTTTCACTGCGAAATTGAGGTGTGACCAGGTTGCGTTTTGCGCCGTTTCCTGTCGCGGGCACTAGGCCGACCCACACAAGTGAGGTACCGTTTTTCTCGTAAGTCTTTGGGGAACGCGGGGTTTGTGGAAATTTGTGGATCCTCGCCGATTCCGGAACTTTCCACGACAGAAATGTGGGGAAAATGTGTTTTTTTTGACAATTTTTTAGGTTTGCAAGGGATTCTGGGTAACAGACCCTGGTGGGAGGCACTCAAATCACCCCATCCTGGATTCCCCTGCGTTTTTAGTTTTCAAAAATGTATAGGTTTGCTAGGTTTCCCAAGGTGCCCGCAGAGCTAGGGTTCAAAAACTACAGCTAGTCATTTTTCCAAAAAAGGGTCATTTTTCACTGAGAAATTGAGGTGTGACCAGGTTGCGTTTTGTGCCGTTTCCTGTCGCGGGCACTAGGTCGACCCACACAAGTGAGGTACCGTTTTTCTCGTAAGACTTTGGGGAACGCGGGGTGGGTGGAAATTTGTGGATCCACGCAGATTCCGGAAGTTTCCACGACAGAAATGTGGGGAAAATGTGTTTTTTTTGACAATTTTTTAGGTTTGCAAGGGATTCTGGGTAACAGACCCTGGTGGGAGGCAGTCAAGTCACCCCATCCTGGATTCCCCTGGGTGTCTAGTTTTCAAAAATGTATAGGTTTGCTAGGTTTCCCAAGGTGCCCGCAGAGCTAGGGTTCAAAAACTACAGCTAGTCATTTTTCCAAAAAAGGGTCATTTTTCACTGCGAAATTGAGGTGTGACCAGGTTGCGTTTTGCGCCGTTTCCTGTCGCGGGCACTAGGCAGACCCACACAAGTGAGGTACCGTTTTTCTCGTAAGACTTTGGGGAACGCGGGGTGGGTGGAAAATTGTGGATCCACACAGATTCCGGAACTTTCCACGACAGAAATGTGGGGAAAATGTGTTTTTTTTGACAATTTTTTAGGTTTGCAAGGGATTCTGGGTAACAGACCCTGGTGGGAGGCAGTCAAGTCACCCCATACTGGATTCCCCTGGGTGTCTAGTTTTCAAAAATGTATAGGTTTGCTAGGTTTCCCAAGGTGCCCACAGAGCTAGGGTTCAAAAACTACAGCTAGTCATTTTTCGAAAAAAGGGTTATTTTTCACTGCGAAATTGAGGTGTGACCAGGTTGCCGTTTGCGCCGTTTCCTGTCGCGGGCACTAGGCCGACCCACACAAGTGAGGTACCGTTTTTTCTCGTAAGAGTTTGGGGAACGCGGGGTGGGTGGAAATTTGTGGATCCACGCAGATTCCGGAACTTTCCACGACAGAAATGTGGGGAAAATGTGTTTTATTTTTTTATTTTTTAGGTTTGCAAGGGATTCTGGGTAACAGACCCTGGTGGGAGGCAGTCAAGTCACCCCATCCTGGATTCCCCTGGGTGTCTAGTTTTTAAAAATGTATAGGTTTTCTAGGTTTGCCAAGGTGCTCGCAGAGCTAGGGTTCAAAAACTACAGCTAGTCATTTTTCCAAAAAAGGGTCATTTTTCACTGCGAAATTGAGGTGTGACCAGGTTGCGTTTGCGCCGTTTCCTGTCGCGGGCACTAGGCCGACCCACACAAGTGAGGTACCGTTTTTCTCGTAAGACTTTGGGGAACGCGGGGTGGGTGGAAATTTGTGGATCCACGCAGATTCCGGAACTTTCCACGGCAGAATTGTGGGGAAAATGTGTTTTTTTTGACAATTTTTTAGGTTTGCAAGGGATTCTGGGTAACAGACCCTGGTGGGAGGCAGTCAAATCACCCCATCCTGGATTCCCCTGGGTGTCTAGTTTTCAAAAATGTATAGGTTTGCTAGGTTTCCCAAGGTGCCCGCAGAGCTAGGGTTCAAAAACTACAGCTAGTCATTTTTCCAAAAAAGGGTCATTTTTCACTGCGAAATTGAGGTGTGACCAGGTTGCGTTTTGCGCCGTTTCCTGTCGCGGGCACTAGGCCGACCCACACAAGTGAAGTACTGTTTTTCTCGTAAGTCATTGGGGAACGCGGGGTTAGTGGAAATTTGTGGATCCTCGCAGATTCCGGAACTTTCCACGACAGAAATGTGGGGAAAATGTGTTTTTTTTGACAATTTTTTAGGTTTGCAAGGGATTCTGGGTAACAGACCCTGGTGGGAGGCACTCAAGTCACCCCATCCTGGATTCCCCTGCGTGTTTAGTTTTCAAAAATGTATAGGTTTGCTAGGTTTCCCAAGGTGCCCGCAGAGCTAGGGTTAAAAAACTACAGCTAGTCATTTTTCCAAAAAAGGGTCATTTTTCACTGCGAAATTGAGGTGTGACCAGGTTGCGTTTTGTGCCGTTTCCTGTCGCGGGCACTAGGCCGACCCAAACAAGTGAGGTACCAATTTTCTCGTAAGACTTTGGGGAACGCGAGGTGGGTGGAAATTTGTGGATCCACGCAGATTCCGGAACTTTCCACGACAGAAATGTGGGGAAAATGTGTTTTTTTTGACAATTTTTTGGGTTTGCAAGGGATTCTGGGTAACAGACCCTAGTGGGAGGCAGTCAAGTCACCCTATCCTGGATTCCCCTGGGTGTCTAGTTTTCAAAAATGTATAGGTTTGCTAGGTTTCCCAAGGTGCCCGCAGAGCTAGGGTTCAAAAACTACAGCTAGTCATTTTTCCAAAAAAGGGTCATTTTTCACTGCGAAAATGAGGTGTGACCAGGTTGCGTTTTGCGCCGTTTCCTGTCGCGGGCATTAGGCCGACCCACACAAGTGAGGTACCGTTTTTCTCGTAAGACTTTGGGGAACGCGGCGTGGGTGGAAATTTGTGGATCCACGCAGATTCCGGAACTTTCCATGACAGAAATGTGGGGAAAATGTGTTTTTTTTGACAATTTTTTAGGTTTGCAAGGGATTCTGGGTAACAGACCCTGGTGGGAGGCAGTCAAGTCACCCCATCCTGGATTTCCCTGGGTGTCTAGTTTTCAAAAATGTATAGGTTTGCTAGGTTTCCCAAGGTGCCCGCAGAGCTAGGGTTCAAAAACTACAGCTAGTCATTTTTCCAAAAAAGGGTCATTTTTCACTGCGAAATTGAGGTGTGACCAGGTTGCGTTTTGCGCCGTTTCCTGCCGCGGGCACTAGGCAGACCCACACAAGTGAGGTACCGTTTTTCTCGTAAGACTTTGGGGAACGCGGGGTGGGTGGAAAATTGTGGATCCACACAGATTCCGGAACTTTCCACAACAGAAATGTGGGGAAAATGTGTTTTTTTTGACAATTTTTTAGGTTTGCAAGGGATTCTGGGTAACAGACCCTGGTGGGAGGCAGTCAAGTCACCCCATCCTGGATTCCCCTGGGTGTCTATTTTTCAAAAATGTATAGGTTTGCTAGGTTTCCCAAGGTGCCCGCAGAGCTAGGGTTCAAAAACTACAGCTAGTCATTTTTCCAAAAAAGGGTCATTTTTCACTGCGAAATTGAGGTGTGACCAGGTTGCGTTTTGCGCCGTTTCCTGTCGCGGGCACTAGGCCGACCCACACAAGTGAGGTACCGTTTTTCTCGTAAGACTTTGGGGAACGCGGGGTGGGGGGAAATTTGTGGATCCACGCAGATTCCGGAACTTTCCACGGCAGAATTGTGGGGAAAATGTGGTTTTTTTGACAATTTGTTAGGTTTGCAAGGGATTCTGGGTAACAGACCCTGGTGGGAGGCAGTCAAGTCACCCCATCCTGGATTCCCCTGGTTGTCTAGTTTTCAAAAATGTATAGGTTTGCTAGGTTTCCCAAGGTGCCCGCAGAGCTAGGGTTCAAAAACTACAGCTAGTCATTTTTCCAAAAAAGGGTCATTTTTCACTGCGAAATTGAGGTATGACCAGGTTGCGTTTTGCGCCGTTTCCTGTCGCGGGCACTAGGCCGACCCACACAAGTGAGGTACCGTTTTTCTCGTAAGTCTTTGGGGAACGCGGGGTGGGTGGAAATGTGTGGATCCTCACAGATTCCGGAACTTTCCACGACAGAAATGTGGGGAAAATGTGTTTTTTTTGACAATTTTTTAGGTTTGCAAGGGATTCTGTGTAACAGACCCTGGTGGGAGGCACTCAAGTCACCCCATCCTGGATTCCCCTGGGTGTCTAGTTTTCAAAAATGTATAGGTTTGCTAGGTTTCCCAAGGTGCCCGCAGAGCTAGGGTTCAAAAACTACAGCTAGTCATTTTTCCAAAAAAGGGTTATTTTTCACTGCTAAATTGAGGTGTGACCAGGTTGCATTTTGTGCCGTTTCCTGTCGCGGGCACTAGGCCGACCCAAACAAGTGAGGTACCGTTTTTCTCTTAAGACTTTGGGGAACGCGGGGTGGGTGGAAATTTGTGGATCCACGCAGATTCCGGAACTTTCCACGACAGAAATGTGGGGAAAATGTGTTTTTTTTGACAATTTTTTGGGTTTGCAAGGGATTCTGGGTAACAGACCCTAGTGGGAGGCAGTCAAGTCACCCTATCCTGGATTCCCCTGGGTGTCTAGTTTTCAAAAATGTATAGGTTTGCTAGGTTTCCCAAGGTGCCCGCAGAGCTAGGGTTCAAAAACTACAGCTAGTCATTTTTCCAAAAAAGGGTCATTTTTCACTGCGAAAATGAGGTGTGACCAGGTTGCGTTTTGCGCCGTTTCCTGTCGCGGGCACTAGGCCGACCCACACAAGTGAGGTACCGTTTTTCTCGTAAGACTTTGGGGAACGCGGGGTGGGTGGAAATTTGTGGATCCACGCAGATTCCGGAACTTTCCACGACAGAAATGTGGGGAAAATGTGTTTTTTTTGACAATTTTTTAGGTTTGCAAGGGATTCTGGGTAACAGACCCTGGTGGGAGGCAGTCAAGTCACCCCATCCTGGATTCCCCTGGGTGTCTAGTTTTCAAAAATGTATAGGTTTGCTAGGTTTCCCAAGGTGCCCGCAGAGCTAGGGTTCAAAAACTACAGCTAGTCATTTTTCCAAAAAAGGGTCATTTTTCACTGCGAAAATGAGGTGTGACCAGATTGCGTTTTGCGCCGTTTCCTGTCGCGGGCATTAGGCCGACCCACACAAGTGAGGTACCGTTTTTCTCGTAAGACTTTGGGGAACGCGGCGTGGGTGGAAATTTGTGGATCCACGCAGATTCCGGAACTTTCCATGACAGAAATGTGGGGAAAATGTGTTTTTTTTGACAATTTTTTAGGTTTGCAAGGGATTCTGGGTAACAGACCCTGGTGGGAGGCAGTCAAGTCACCCCATCCTGGATTCCCCTGGGTGTCTAGTTTTCAAAAATGTATAGGTTTGCTAGGTTTCCCAAGGTGCCCGCAGAGCTAGGGTTCAAAAACTACAGCTAGTCATTTTTCCAAAAAAGGGTCATTTTTCACTGCGAAATTGAGGTGTGACCAGGTTGCGTTTTGCGCCGTTTCCTGCCGCGGGCACTAGGCAGACCCACACAAGTGAGGTACCGTTTTTCTCGTAAGACTTTGGGGAACGCGGGGTGGGTGGAAAATTGTGGATCCACACAGATTCCGGAACTTTCCACAACAGAAATGTGGGGAAAATGTGTTTTTTTTTACAATTTTTTAGGTTTGCAAGGGATTCTGGGTAACAGACCCTGGTGGGAGGCAGTCAAGTCACCCCATCCTGGATTCCCCTGGGTGTCTATTTTTCAAAAATGTATAGGTTTGCTAGGTTTCCCAAGGTGCCCGCAGAGCTAGGGTTCAAAAACTACAGCTAGTCATTTTTCCAAAAAAGGGTCATTTTTCACTGCGAAATTGAGGTGTGACCAGGTTGCGTTTTGCGCCGTTTCCTGTCGCGGGCACTAGGCCTACCCACACAAGTGAGGTACCGTTTTTCTTGTAAGACTTTGGGGAACGCGGGGTGGGGGGAAATTTGTGGATCCACGCAGATTCCGGAACTTTCCACGGCAGAATTGTGGGGAAAATGTGGGTTTTTTGACAATTTGTTAGGTTTGCAAGGGATTCTGGGTAACAGACCCTGGTGGGAGGCAGTCAAGTCACCCCATCCTGGATTCCCCTGGTTGTCTAGTTTTCAAAAATGTATAGGTTTGCTAGGTTTCCCAAGGTGCCCGCAGAGCTAGGGTTCAAAAACTACAGCTAGTCATTTTTCCAAAAAAGGGTCATTTTTCACTGCGAAATTGAGGTGTGACCAGGTTGCGTTTTGCGCCGTTTCCTGTCGCGGGCACTAGGCCGACCCACACAAGTGAGGTACCGTTTTTCTCGTAAGTCTTTGGGGAACGCGGGGTGGGTGGAAATTTGTGGATCCTCACAGATTCCGGAACTTTCCACGACAGAAATGTGGGGAAAATGTGTTTTTTTTGACAATTTTTTAGGTTTGCAAGGGATTCTGTGTAACAGACCCTGGTGGGAGGCACTCAAGTCACCCCATCCTGGATTCCCCTGGGTGTCTAGTTTTCAAAAATGTATAGGTTTGCTAGGTTTCCCAAGGTGCCCGCAGAGCTAGGGTTCAAAAACTACAGCTAGTCATTTTTCCAAAAAAGGGTTATTTTTCACTGCTAAATTGAGGTGTGACCAGGTTGCATTTTGTGCCGTTTCCTGTCGCGGGCACTAGGCCGACCCAAACAAGTGAGGTACCGTTTTTCTCGTAAGACTTTGGGGAACGCGGGGTGGGTGGAAATTTGTGGATCCACGCAGATTCCGGAACTTTCCACGACAGAAATGTGGGGAAAATGTGGTTTTTTTGACAATTTTTTGGGTTTGCAAGGGATTCTGGGTAACAGACCCTAGTGGGAGGCAGTCAAGTCACCCTATCCTGGATTCCCCTGGGTGTCTAGTTTTCAAAAATGTATAGGTTTGCTAGGTTTCCCAAGGTGCCCGCAGAGCTAGGGTTCAAAAACTACAGCTAGTCATTTTTCCAAAAAAGGGTCATTTTTCACTGCGAAAATGAGGTGTGACCAGGTTGCGTTTTGCGCCGTTTCCTGTCGCGGGCACTAGGCCGACCCACACAAGTGAGGTACCGTTTTTCTCGTAAGACTTTGGGGAACGCGGGGTGGGTGGAAATTTGTGGATCCACGCAGATTCCGGAACTTTCCACGACAGAAATGTGGGGAAAATGTGGTTTTTTTGACAATTTTTTAGGTTTGCAAGGGATTCTGGGTAACAGACCCTGGTGGGAGGCAGTCAAGTCACCCCATCCTGGATTCCCCTGGGTGTCTAGTTTTCAAAAATGTATAGGTTTGCTAGGTTTCCCAAGGTGCCCGCAGAGCTAGGGTTCAAAAACTACAGCTAGTCATTTTTCCAAAAAAGGGTCATTTTTCACTGCGAAATTGAGGTGTGACCAGGTTGCATTTTGCGCCGTTTCCTGTCGCGGGCACTAGGCAGACCCACACAAGTGAGGTACCGTTTTTCTCGTAAGACTTTGGGGAATGCGGGGTGGGTGGAAATTTGTGGATCCACGCAGATTCCGGAACTTTCCACAACATAAATGTGGGGAAAATGTGTTTTTTTTTACAATTCTTTAGGTTTGCAAGGGATTCTGGGTAACAGACCCTGGTGGGAGGCACTCAAGTCACCCCATCCTGGATTCCCCTGGGTGTCTAGTTTTCAAAAATATATAGGTTTGCTAGGTTTCCCAAGGTGCCCGCAGACCTAGGGTTCAAAAACTACAGCTAGTCATTTTTCCAAAAAAGGGTCATTTTTCACTGCGAAATTGAGGTGTGACCAGGTGGCGTTTTGCGCCGTTTCCTGTCACGGGCACTAGGCCGACCCACACAAGTGAGGTACCGTTTTTCTCGTAAGACTTTGGGGAATGCGGGGTGTGTGGAAATTTGTGGATCCACGCAGATTCCGGAACTTTCCACAACATAAATGTGGGAAAAATGTGTTTTTTTTGACAATTCTTTAGGTTTGCAAGGGATTCTGGGTAACAGACCCTGGTGGGAGGCAGTCAAGTCACCCTATCCTGGATTCCCCTGGGTGTCTAGTTTTCAAAAATGTATAGGTTTGCTAGGTTTCCCAAGGTGCCCGCAGAGCTAGGGTTCAAAAACTACAGCTAGTCATTTTTCCAAAAAAGGGTCATTTTTCACTGCGAAAATGAGGTGTGACCAGGTTGCGTTTTGCGCCGTTTCCTGTCGCGGGCATTAGGCCGACCCACACAAGTGAGGTACCGTTTTTCTCGTAAGACTTTGGGGAACGCGGCGTGGGTGGAAATTTGTGGATCCACGCAGATTCCGGAACTTTCCATGACAGAAATGTGGGGAAAATGTGTTTTTTTTGACAATTTTTTAGGTTTGCAAGGGATTCTGGGTAACAGACCCTGGTGGGAGGCAGTCAAGTCACCCCATCCTGGATTCCCCTGGGTGTCTAGTTTTCAAAAATGTATAGGTTTGCTAGGTTTCCCAAGGTGCCCGCAGAGCTAGGGTTCAAAAACTACAGCTAGTCATTTTTCCAAAAAAGGGTCATTTTTCACTGCGAAATTGAGGTGTGACCAGGTTGCGTTTTGCGCCGTTTCCTGCCGCGGGCACTAGGCAGACCCACACAAGTGAGGTACCGTTTTTCTCGTAAGACTTTGGGGAACGCGGGGTGGGGGGAAATTTGTAGATCCACGCAGATTCCGGAACTTTCCACGGCAGAATTGTGGGGAAAATGTGTTTTTTTTGACAATTTGTTAGGTTTGCAAGGGATTCTGGGTAACAGACCCTGGTGGGAGGCAGTCAAGTCACCCTATCCTGGATTCCCCTGGGTGTCTAGTTTTCAAAAATGTATAGGTTTGCTAGGTTTCCCAAGGTGCCCGCAGAGCTAGGGTTCAAAAACTACAGCTAGTCATTTTTCCAAAAAAGGGTCATTTTTCACTGCTAAATTGAGGTGTGACCAGGTTGCATTTTGTGCCGTTTCCTGTCGCGGGCACTAGGCCGACCCAAACAAGTGAGGTACCGTTTTTCTCGTAAGACTTTGGGGAACGCGGGGTGGGTGGAAATTTGTGGATCCACGCAGATTCCGGAACTTTCCACGACAGAAATGTGGGGAAAATGTGTTTTTTTTGACAATTTTTTGGGTTTGCAAGGGATTCTGGGTAACAGACCCTAGTGGGAGGCAGTCAAGTCACCCTATCCTGGATTCCCCTGGGTGTCTAGTTTTCAAAAATGTATAGGTTTGCTAGGTTTCCCAAGGTGCCCGCAGAGCTAGGGTTCAAAAACTACAGCTAGTCATTTTTTCAAAAAAGGGTCATTTTTCACTGCGAAAATGAGGTGTGACCAGGTTGCGTTTTGCGCCGTTTCCTGTCGCGGGCACTAGGCCGACCCACACAAGTGAGGTACCGTTTTTCTCGTAAGACTTTGGGGAACGCGGGGTGGGTGGAAATTTGTGGATCCACGCAGATTCCGGAACTTTCCACGACAGAAATGTGGGGAAAATGTGTTTTTTTTGACAATTTTTGGGGTTTGCAAGGGATTCTGGGTAACAGACCCTAGTGGGAGGCAGTCAAGTCACCCTATCCTGGATTCCCCTGGGTGTCTAGTTTTCAAAAATGTATAGGTTTGCTAGGTTTCCCAAGGTGCCCGCAGAGCTAGGGTTCAAAAACTACAGCTAGTCATTTTTTCAAAAAAGGGTCATTTTTCACTGCGAAAATGAGGTGTGACCAGGTTGCGTTTTGCGCCGTTTCCTGTCGCGGGCACTAGGCCGACCCACACAAGTGAGGTACCGTTTTTCTCGTAAGACTTTGGGGAACGCGGGGTGGGTGGAAATTTGTGGATCCACGCAGATTCCGGAACTTTCCACGACAGAAATGTGGGGAAAATGTGTTTTTTTTGACAATTTTTTAGGTTTGCAAGGGATTCTGGGTAACAGACCCTGGTGGGAGGCAGTCAAGTCACCCCATCCTGGATTCCCGTGGGTGTCTAGTTTTCAAAAATGTATAGGTTTGCTAGGTTTCCCAAGGTGCCCGCAGACCTAGGGTTCAAAAACTACAGCTAGTCATTTTTCCAAAAAAGGGTCATTTTTCACTGCGAAATTGAGGTGTGACCAGGTGGCGTTTTGCGCCGTTTCCTGTCACGGGCACTAGGCCGACCCACACAAGTGAGGTACCGTTTTTCTCGTAAGACTTTGGGGAATGCGGGGTGTGTGGAAATTTGTGGATCCACGCAGATTCCGGAACTTTCCACAACATAAATGTGGGGAAAATGTGTTTTTTTTGACAATTCTTTAGGTTTGCAAGGGATTCTGGGTAACAGACCCTGGTGGGAGGCAGTCAAGTCACCCTATCCTGGATTCCCCTGGGTGTCTAGTTTTCAAAAATGTATAGGTTTGCTAGGTTTCCCAAGGTGCCCGCAGAGCTAGGGTTCAAAAACTACAGCTAGTCATTTTTCCAAAAAAGGGTCATTTTTCACTGCGAAAATGAGGTGTGACCAGGTTGCGTTTTGCGCCGTTTCCTGTCGCGGGCATTAGGCCGACCCACACAAGTGAGGTACCGTTTTTCTCGTAAGACTTTGGGGAACGCGGCGTGGGTGGAAATTTGTGGATCCACGCAGATTCCGGAACTTTCCATGACAGAAATGTGGGGAAAATGTGTTTTTTTTGACAATTTTTTAGGTTTGCAAGGGATTCTGGGTAACAGACCCTGGTGGGAGGCAGTCAAGTCACCCCATCCTGGATTCCCCTGGGTGTCTAGTTTTCAAAAATGTATAGGTTTGCTAGGTTTCCCAAGGTGCCCGCAGAGCTAGGGTTCAAAAACGACAGCTAGTCATTTTTCCAAAAAAGGGTCATTTTTCACTGCGAAATTGAGGTGTGACCAGGTTGCGTTTTGCGCCGTTTCCTGCCGCGGGCACTAGGCAGACCCACACAAGTGAGGTACCGTTTTTCTCGTAAGACTCTGGGGAACGCGGGGTGGGGGGAAATTTGTAGATCCACGCAGATTCCGGAACTTTCCACGGCAGAATTGTGGGGAAAATGTGTTTTTTTTGACAATTTGTTAGGTTTGCAAGGGATTCTGGGTAACAGACCCTGGTGGGAGGCAGTCAAGTCACCCCATCCTGGATTCCCCTGGGTGTCTAGTTTTCAAAAATGTATAGGTTTGCTAGGTTTCCCAAGGTGCCCGCAGAGCTAGGGTTCAAAAACTACAGCTAGTCATTTTTCCAAAAAAGGGTCATTTTTCACTGCGAAATTGAGGTGTGACCAGGTTGCGTTTTGCGCCGTTTCCTGTTGCGGGCACTAGGCCGACCCACACAAGTGAGGTACCGTTTTTCTTGTAAGTCTTTGGGGAACGCGGGGTGGGTGGAAATTTGTGGATCCTCACAGATTCCGGAACTTTCCACGACAGAAATGTGGGGAAAATGTGTTTTTTTGGACAATTTTTTAGGTTTGCAAGGGATTCTGGGTAACAGACCCTGGTGGGAGGCACTCAAGTCACCCCATCCTGGATTCCCCTGGGTGTCTAGTTTTCAAAAATGTATAGGTTTGCTAGGTTTCCCAAGGTGCCCGCAGAGCTAGGGTTCAAAAACTACAGCTAGTCATTTTTCCAAAAAAGGGTCATTTTTCACTGCTAAATTGAGGTGTGACCAGGTTGCATTTTGTGCCGTTTCCTGTCGCGGGCACTAGGCCGACCCAAACAAGTGAGGTACCGTTTTTCTCGTAAGACTTTGGGGAACGCGGGGTGGGTGGAAATTTGTGGATCCACGCAGATTCCGGAACTTTCCACGACAGAAATGTGGGGAAAATGTGTTTTTTTTGACAATTTTTTGGGTTTGCAAGGGATTCTGGGTAACAGACCCTAGTGGGAGGCAGTCAAGTCACCCTATCCTGGATTCCCCTGGGTGTCTAGTTTTCAAAAATGTATAGGTTTGCTAGGTTTCCCAAGGTGCCCGCAGAGCTAGGGTTCAAAAACTACAGCTAGTCATTTTTTCAAAAAAGGGTCATTTTTCACTGCGAAAATGAGGTGTGACCAGGTTGCGTTTTGCGCCGTTTCCTGTCGCGGGCACTAGGCCGACCCACACAAGTGAGGTACCGTTTTTCTCGTAAGACTTTGGGGAACGCGGGGTGGGTGGAAATTTGTGGATCCACGCAGATTCCGGAACTTTCCACGACAGAAATGTGGGGAAAATGTGTTTTTTTTGACAATTTTTGGGGTTTGCAAGGGATTCTGGGTAACAGACCCTAGTGGGAGGCAGTCAAGTCACCCTATCCTGGATTCCCCTGGGTGTCTAGTTTTCAAAAATGTATAGGTTTGCTAGGTTTCCCAAGGTGCCCGCAGAGCTAGGGTTCAAAAACTACAGCTAGTCATTTTTTCAAAAAAGGGTCATTTTTCACTGCGAAAATGAGGTGTGACCAGGTTGCGTTTTGCGCCGTTTCCTGTCGCGGGCACTAGGCCGACCCACACAAGTGAGGTACCGTTTTTCTCGTAAGACTTTGGGGAACGCGGGGTGGGTGGAAATTTGTGGATCCACGCAGATTCCGGAACTTTCCACGACAGAAATGTGGGGAAAATGTGTTTTTTTGGACAATTTTTTAGGTTTGCAAGGGATTCTGGGTAACAGACCCTGGTGGGAGGCAGTCAAGTCACCCCATCCTGGATTCCCGTGGGTGTCTAGTTTTCAAAAATGTATAGGTTTGCTAGGTTTCCCAAGGTGCCCGCAGAGCTAGGGTTCAAAAACTACAGCTAGTCATTTTTCCAAAAAAGGGTCATTTTTCACTGCGAAATTGAGGTGTGACCAGGTTGCATTTTGCGCCGTTTCCTGTCGCGGGCACTAGGCAGACCCACACAAGTGAGGTACCGTTTTTCTCGTAAGACTTTGGGGAATGCGGGGTGGGTGGAAATTTGTGGATCCACGCAGATTCCGGAACTTTCCACAACATAAATGTGGGGAAAATGTGTTTTTTTTTACAATTCTTTAGGTTTGCAAGGGATTCTGGGTAACAGACCCTGGTGGGAGGCACTCAAGTCACCCCATCCTGGATTCCCCTGGGTGTCTAGTTTTCAAAAATATATAGGTTTGCTAGGTTTCCCAAGGTGCCCGCAGACCTAGGGTTCAAAAACTACAGCTAGTCATTTTTCCAAAAAAGGGTCATTTTTCACTGCGAAATTGAGGTGTGACCAGGTTGCGTTTTGCGCCGTTTCCTGTCGCGGGCACTAGGCCGACCCACACAAGTGAGGTACCTTTTTTCTCGTAAGACTTTGGGGAACGCGGGGTGGGTGGAAATTTGTGGATCCACGCAGATTCCAGAACTTTCCACGACAGAAATGTGTGGAAAATGTGTTTTTTTTGACAATTTTTTAGGTTTGCAAGGGATTCTGGGTAACAGACCCTGGTGGGAGGCAGTCAAGTCACCCCATCCTGGATTCCCCTGGGTGTCTAGTTTTCAAAAATGTATAGGTTTGCTAGGTTTCCCAAGGTGCCCGCAGAGCTAGGGTTCAAAAACTACAGCTAGTCATTTTTCCAAAAAAGGGTCATTTTTCACTGCGAAATTGAGGTGTGACCAGGTTGCGTTTTGCGCCGTTTCCTGTCGCGGGCACTAGGCGACCCACACAAGTGAGGTACCGTTTTTCTCGTAAGACTTTGGGGAATGCGGGGTGGGTGGAAATTTGTGGATCCACGCAGATTCCGGAACTTTCCACAACATAAATGTGGGGAAAATGTGTTTTTTTTGACAATTTTTTAGGTTTGCAAGGGATTCTGGGTAACAGACCCTGGTGGGAGGCAGTCAAGTCACCCCATCGTGGATTCCCCTGGGTGTCTAGTTTTCAAAAATGTATAGGTTTGCTAGGTTTTCCAAGGTGCCCGCAGAGCTACGGTTCAAAAACTAGAGCTAGGCACTTTGCAAAAAAAGGGTAATTTTGCATTGTGAAAATGTGGTGTGACCACGTTGCGTTTTGCGCCGTTTCCTGTCGTGGGCACTATGCCTACCCACACAAGTGAGGTACCATTTTTATCGGGAGACTTAGGGTAATTCAGATTTGTAAAGGAACTGTTATTATCTATTGACTTTCCATGCATTTCTGCTTTCCAAATGAAAGATATTGTGTAAAAAAGAAGTCATTCTAAAAAATGACTGATAATTCTCATGCTAGTATGAGTATTCCCAATTTCAGAAATGTGCAAATATCTACTGTTTCTAAACTCTATATTTTGTTCCCATTTCAGAAATACATAGGTGTCTTTCATACAGATTTTTCCATGTACACTTTTTTACAGAATAATTACTATATACCCGGTACATAATAAAAAACCATTGCAAGTTACTACTCAGTTTTTGGCTCTGGGTTCGTCGGGTTCTTGGTGAACCTACAAGTCCTATATATCCCCACAACCAGTAATGTCCAGCGGATGCAACGGTATATTGCTTTCAAAGAGCTGTCATAATTAGAAGAAGTTACAGGTGAAAACGTTGACACAAAAGGCTGTTTTTTTCAACTAAATTTCAATTTATCCTACATTTAACTGTTTGTTTCTATAAAAAAACCTTGATGGATCTACACAAATGACCCCTTGCTGAATTCAGAATGTTGTCTTGTTTTCGAAAATGTGTAGCTTTCCAGGATCCACTATTGCTTTTGTACCCATTTCTGCCACTAACTGGAAGGAGGTCAAAAGCACAAAAAATTGCAAAAATAGGCTATGTCCCAGAAAAATGCCAAAACTGTGTAAAAAATGTTGGGTTTCTGACAAAAGTCAAGTATCCCCGAAAAGCTGGGAAAATGGTGATTTCAACCCCACAAACCCTTTTTTGATAACATTTGCAGGGAAAAACCCAGATGCTTTCATTTGCAGCCCGTTTTTCCAATTTTTCCAAAAAACCCCAACATTTTGCTGTATTTTGGCTCTTTTCTGTGACCCCTCCAGGGGAATCCACAAACCCTGAGTACCTTTAGAATCCCCATGATGTTGGAAGAAAAGGACGCAAATTTGGCGTGGCTACCTAATGCGGTCAAAAAGTTACAGGGGCCTAAGCGCGCACTACCCCAAATAGCCAAAAAAAGGCCTGGCACAGGAGGGGGAAAAGGCCTGGCAGCGAAGGGGTTAACTTAAGACAAAATCCTAAACTTACTACTTTTGGTATTCACAAAATTCACTTACTACTTTTGGTATTCACAGAATGCACTTACTACTTTTGGTATTCACAGAATGGATTTACAACTACAAACTTTACATCCGCACTCGGGCCGGGAATTCCGGCTCGGAGGCGGAGCTTCCGGTCCGAAGGCTGAGCTTCCGGCCTGGAGGCGGAGCTTCTGGCCCAGAGGCGGTGCTTCCGGCCCGGAGGTGGGGATTCTGGCCAGTGGCAGAGATTTAGCCATGGCCGAAATCTCCACCTCCGGGCCGGAAGCTCCGCCTCCGGGCCGGAAGCTCCACCTCCGTGCCGGAAGCTCCGCCTCTGGGACGTAACGTTAGTAGTCGTAAATCTTTTCTGTGAATACCAAAAGTAGTAAGTGCATTCTGTGAATACCAATCATTGTAAGTGCATTCTGTGAATACCAAAAGTAGTAAGTTTAGGATTTTGCCTTAAGTTAATTCTGTGAATCGGGCCCATCAATACCAGTTACTGAATACGCACTGACTGATTCCTAGGTCTACACACACATCCACTTATTCACCCATACAGTTACTCATACATGCAGTCACTCATCAATATAACACTATCATATGCACTCATACACCTATACAGACACTCACACACTGCCACATATCCAGACTTACTCACACACCTAGTCTGTCATACAAAGAATCAGTCATACTTCCATTTACTCACCTATACAGTTATACAGACACCACCCCACTTATTCATACAGATACTAACACATAATTACTCTCTTATAGACTCACTGATACAAGTACACACTCATCCATGCAGCCACTCTCACAATTACTGACTCTCACATATAGTTATTTATATACACCATCACTCACATATACTGCCTTTTGCATATGTAATTACTTGCACATGTACCACTGAGACATTCATTCACTCAATAAACAAACCCATACACACACTCATCCAACCATACAGCTGTTTCCACATGCACTCTTGAACCCATACACCCAGTGAATCAACCACTCACACATCTATGCGCAGAGTCACACACCTCCCACCCACCCACACATACACTCAGGCAGCCATACAAATACTCAGGCAAGCAATCAATAACCCATATAGACACTCATGCAACTACTCACCAACCCAACAGACAGACTGATACAGACTTTCACTCAGTTTATTCACTAACCCATGCATTCAGTAAGACACATTTAAACACTCACTTATACAGTCAGTCACGTACCTATTGAATCCTCCATACAGACACTTATACACCCACTCATTCTTCAATACAGCTTGGCATATATACAAAACAAATTTAAACTATACAGAAACACACAGTCACTGGATGATGTCATCAGTGATGTCATTTGACATGTCATCAGTGATGTCATCAGTGATGTCACTGACCATGTCATGAATGATGTAATATGTGACGACATCAGAAGTGCATTGTGGGGGCGCGAGTTATAGTTAGCTGAACTAACTGTAACGCCGGAATTTCTATGGTTTTATACAAGTGAAATGTCCAACTAACTATAACGTTCCTGAAACCTATGTTTTTTCAGTGAATATATATATGTATATACCTCGTCCAATTTTCTTCAGAAAAACAAGTGTGGACCACAATTGAGTGCTGAAAATGTTTTATTAGTCTTCGCCTGCCTTTAAGCGTTTTGGCCGAACAAGTGCTCACAAAAAAACATAAAATCATGAACATAGAAAGTAGGTGGGTGTCCTCATTAAATACTTGCATAAATGCATTGTTAACTTCAAACAACTGCTGATATTGCATATATAAAAGGTAAAAATACCAACATTTATATAAACCATACAAATATCTGTGTGGCATCTGTTGATATATGATATCCCTCAACATTTTGAATATATATATATTCACTGAAAAAAACATAGGTTTCAGGGGCGTTATAGTTAGGAATTGGCATTTAAAAAACCTTAGAAATTCACTGAAAAAAACATAGGTTTCAGGGGCGTTATAGTTAGCTGGACATTTCCCTCGTACAAAACCCTAGAAATTCCCCTGTTATAGTTAGTTCAGCTAACTATAACTCACGCCCCCGCAATGCACTGCTGATGACGTCACATATTACATCACTCATGACATGGTCAGTGACATCACTGATGACATCACTGATGACATCTGAAATGACATCACTGATGACATCACTGATGACGTCATCCAGTGAGTCTGTGTTTCTGTAGAGTTTTAATATGTTTAATATATATATTGAAAGGCCTGTTGAAGAATGAGTGGGTGTACAAGTGTGTGAATGGATGATTTTCTAGGTGCGTAACTGACTCTATAAGTGAGTCATTAAATGTATCTTACTGCAGACTAGTGACTAAACTGTGTGAATGTCTGTATGTGTCTGTGTGTTGGTTTATAAGTGGTTGCATGGTTTTGTGAATAGCTATATGAGTGTCTATATGGGTTATTGATTGGTTGTCTGAGTATCTGTATGGGTGCCTGAGTGTTTGTGTGCGTAGGCTGTGTGTGACTCTCTGCATAGATGTGTGAGTGGGTTATTCTATGGGTGCATGGTTTTAAGAGTGCATCTGTGATGAACTGTATAGTTGAGTGAGTGTATGTATGGGTGTGTTAGGGATTGAATGTATATCTCAGTGGTACATTTGTGACTAACTACATATGTTAAAGGCAGTATATATGCGTGTAAGAGTATATAAGTGGGTATATGTAAGAGTGTGTGATTGTGATAGTGGCTGTATGGATAAGTGTGTGCTTGTATCAATGATTGTATAAGAGCGTAAGAATGTGGTACTATTTTTATGATTAAGTGAACTTGAGTGTGAATAACTGCATAGGTGAGTAAATGGGAGTGTGACTGTTTGCATGACTGAGTAGGTGTGAGAGTACCTTTATGGATGATTGGTAGTGTGTGAGTGTCTATATAGGTGTATAAATGCATATGATAGTTTTGTATGGAGTGACTGTAAGTATGAGTGACTGTACAGGTGAATGACTGGAGGTGTATGTAGACCTAAGAGTTAATAAGTGGGTATGTAGTTATTGGTATTGCAGTATGTATGGTTTTGAGAATGGAACTCTTAAATTTTGAGTCGGTGTATCAAAGGTTATATTAGGGTGTGAGAAGATGTGGTAATTTATCACATGGATGACGTCATCAGTGATGTCATCAGTGATGTCATTTGAGATGTCATCAGTGATGTCATGAGTGATGTCACTGACCATGCGCATGCGTGCGTGCTCCGTGCTGGTACGCGCATGCTCCGTGCGTGTACGCGCATGCGCGCATGCTCCGTAGGCGCATGCGTGCGTGCTCCGTGTGCGCACCGTGCGCGCACTCTGCGCGCACGGCAAGTCATGTGATTTAGAAACAACACTTTTCATTGGTTTATAGTAGTTTCAGGTCATGTGATTAAGAAACAACACTTTTCATTGGTTTATAGTAGTTTCAGTTCCAGAAACTTCCAACACCACACCCACTCCCCTCATTATTACTTCTGATTCCCTGGGAGAAGGAGCTGAGCAGCTTTTCCAGTACTCCAGTACTTGAGAATGGCAGAGCAGCAGTCATCTTCTGGGAGTGAGCAGGAGACCCTTGTGCCACAGAGACAGACGAAACAGAAAAACTCTCGTATATGGCAATTTTTCACTTTTCCAGAGGGGCAGAAGAAGGTGAATGCTCCAAAAGTCACCTGCACTATTTGTAATGGTGTCTTATCAAGAGGAGATCCTAAAAAGAAATACTCTTTTAGTATCTTCACTATGATCAGGCACGTTAGAGATGTGCATCCTGTGGCTTATGCTCGAGCTGCTAGAGAAAACCCTCCAGCAGCTCAGCCGAGCACATCCGCAGCAGCTCAGCCGAGCACATCATCGGCAGCTCAGCCGAGCACTTCATCTGCGGCGGCAGCTTCACCTGCTTCTGTTCCTCTGGATATACAGCCTCTGTTTTAGAGGGTGCATATACGGTGCAATGCGTGCAATGCTCTTCTCTCTTATGGGGACACCAGCATTCCCCTAATAGAGGGCAAGATACAGCAGCACACGTGCGGCACCCTATAATTTTTGTCATTTTTTGTTCCTCTGTTCCTCAATTAACACAACAGCTCTTTTTAGAGCCACCTAACATCTAAACACTTAAATTTGATTTTTAATTCTATATTTTTAATGATTTTTTTTCCGCCGTGAGCGCACCGTGCGCGCACCTCGCGACGGTGCGCGCACGGTGCGCGCACCCCGCGAATGTAAAAAAAAATAAATGTTTTTTTCACCCTTCATGGTCCTTCAGGGACCCCCTGACAAAAGCTAGTGGTCAGGAACTCTGTACCCTGCCCCCTTTTCACGTTCTCCACATTTCTTTTTCACTGTCACACACAAAATGGCGGACAACACTTCCTGATTTCGACCGATTCGAATGTTGACTGACATGTAACCACCAATCAGAATTACGCTTGCGCACGGCACCGTGCGCACACGGTGCGCGCCTATAGGTATTTATGTACTTTTAACTGCAATTTTCTCAGGAACTACTGAACAGATCGACACCATATATGCAAAAGGCACATCCCTGACCTGAGGACTACCTCTTTGCCAAATTTCAAGTAATTCTGTTCAGCCGTTCGGGCTGTACCTTCGACTAAAGGTCCTATGGGAAAATGCATGTGGAAAACGCATTTTGGGAATCACCCCGAGACTTCCAGGTTAGGAGCTGAGCGGAGCGCCCCATTAGTTTTGCACATTTCGCGAGGATCCGTCAACCGGCACCAAAGTTATTCAAAATAGAATTTTCAGATTTCCTATGGAAACACGGTCCTAACTATAACTATCTACTGGCGACTGCCAGTAGATTATATATATATATATATATATATATATATATATATATATATATATATATATATATATATATATATAAATAGATATATATTTTCACTGAAAAAAACAAAGATTACAGGGACGTAATAGTTTGGAAGTGGAATTAATAAAACCTTAGACATTCACTGAAAAAACCAAAGGTTACTGAGACGCGATAGTTAGGCACAGATTGAACTCGTACAAAACCACAGTAATCCGGCCATTATAGTTAGTGAACTAACTATGACTCAAGCCCTCGCACTGCACTGCTAATGACCTCATATATTTCATCACTCATGACTTGGTCAGTGACATCACTGATGACATCTCAAATGACATCACGGATGAGAGTCACGGATCCAGCGCGAGTCCAGCCAAATTTGTGTTTCTACCCTGCTCCCTTTTTCTTTTTTTAAATGTTTTTTCTCGTGACTCAGTTCAACTAAGTCACAAGATCGCTGCCAACAATTCCTGATTTGAAGTGTTGGCAGCGAATCAGAACTCAGTCAAGAGATCAGGAGGGGTCGCGGATGAACAGAGGCCTCACTTGTGAATGTTACAAATATTTACGTTTCTCAGCAACTACTTTGATTTACACCATTTAACACAGAGCTCACTTTCTGGACCAAGAGCTACTTTTCTACCAAATGTGGTGTAAATTCGTTTTGCAATTTGGGCTGTAGCCATGCCTAGAGTTTCTTATGGAAATTAACATGTAGAAAAATAGTTTTGGGACTCCCCCTTTTTCTTGGCCCCTGCTTGACGGATCACCATGACATTTTCGAGGCAGTAGCTGAAGTGACTGGCACATTAGTTCTTTTAATTTTGCGAGGATTCGTCAAGCGATGCCAAAGTTATTGGCAAAAGAAAAACGCTTTTCCAATGGAACCTAAATCTTAACTTTACCTACCTACTGGTGACTGACAGTAGGTAATAAGGTAAGATATATATAAATATATAATATATATATATATATATATATATATATATATATATATATATATATATATATATATATATATATATATATATATGTATATAGCCGAGTCACAAGAAAACAGTGAAACAAAGGTGAAAAACAAGAAAAGGGGGGAGGGTAGAAACATCCTGAGCCCCTAGGCCTGCTCAGGGGGTTCCACAAGGACCACCATGACCAAAAAAAGCATTTTCTTTTATAATTTCGGTGGAATTTGCGCTGGGGTCGCGAATCCTGTCGAAATTATAAGAAAAATGAAGCGCGTCCCCCGCGCTTCATTTAAATGAGGCCCCCGGGTGGGCCAGGTCCCGAGGGCATTGCCCAATTTAAAAATTAAAATTGTGTGGGCCCACGGGGGTCCCACCCCGGGGACTGCCACCTCCCCAAGGCTATGCAAATAAAATGCGGGTGGGCGTGCGGCCCTCCAGCAGCCCCTGCAACCGCCACCCGCATGTTTTTTAATGTGGGGGGCCTCCGAGGCCCCACCAATCACCGGGGACTGCCACCCCCGGGGTTTTCTATAATATTTGTGGGGGCCACACGCCCCCCCACTACCCCGGGGACCGCCACCCCCCCCCAGGGCTTGTTTTGTAAAAATAATTAAACCTGTGTGGGGGGGCTCGAGCCTCCTACACGCCCCAGCGACCGCCACCTCCCCGGGGCACTAGAAATGTAAACTGGGGGTCTGTTATGGACCCCGAGCCCCGGGGACAACCACGTTCCCGGGGCTATTTTCACGAAGGGAGGGGGGCCACGTGGCCCCCCTTCAGGAGCCCTCGATGGGGGCACTGCTGTTTGCTATGACAGGGCGGGAGCCGTGTGGCTCCCACCCTGTCATAGCAAACTCTGCTTTGGATTTTGGAAGCAAGAGCGGGGAAACCTGCTCTTGTTTCCAAAATCCAAAGCAGATTGCTTTTCCATAAGGGGAGCTGCATGTCAGCAGCTCCCCTTGTAGAAAAGCAATGCCAGCTCCCTCACGAGGCGGGGAGACGGCATGACTGTGGGGGAATTGGGGCTCCCCCCATGGTCCCCAGCGAAGTGGCCACGCGGCCCCCCTCCCCTAAAAGTAAAAATGAAAAAAAAAAAGGAAAGGCCGGCAACGGGGGATGGGGACCCTGGGGCCATAAATAGCCTGAGGAGGGGGGCTGAGCGACCCCCCTCCAAATATACATAAAAAAAGAAAAATACTGGCCCTGCCCTGGGGGATGGGGTCCCCAGGGCCGAAAATGGCCTTGGGAGGGGGGGCCACACGGCCCCCTTCCGTTTTTTTAAAAAAAAATAAGGAAATAGGGGTCAGGCCCTGGGGGTTAGGGTCCCCGGGGCCCAAAAAATAGGAATGGAAGGGGGGGCCACACAGCCCCCTTCTAAAATACAAATTTAAAAAACAAAGCCGGCATTGAGCCGGATGCCCCACCCCCTCCCAGCAAAACTCTGCAAACGCGCCCGTTGCGCGTTTTAAGTTGGGGAATTAATTTCCCTTCAATCCTGAGGGTCCCTGATGGCCAATTAGCCCACCAGGTTCCTCCAATATGCACCACAGGGCTGCGTTGCAGAGAGGTGGTCCGAGGCCACACCCCTTTTTACACCTCTCTGCAACGCAGCTCTGCAGCACTTACTGGAGGTACCTGGTGGGCTAATTTTCAAGGGGACTTAATCCCCCAACTTTAAACGCTCCACATCAGGCCTCGCCCCTGCCTTCAGCACTGTGCAAACGCGCCCCGTGGCATGTTTTAAGTTGGGGATTAAGTCCCCTTGAATCCTGAGGGTACCTGGGGACCAACTAGCCCACCAGGTACCTCCAGTAAGCGCCAGGGAGCTGCCTTGCAGAGAGTTGTACAAAGGGGCATGGCCTCGGACCACCTCTCTGCAATGCTGCTCAGTGGCGCTTACTGGAGGTACCTGGTGGACCCCAGGGTCCATACTGGAATGTGCTGGGGGCTCCCAAACATAACTCAGTATTAACAGTTTTGAAAAACTTTCACCAGAAGCATAGTCAGCTGATATCTTCTTGTAAGTATAGCATACTTGTAGAAGGCCATATGAACCGTAGCTCGTAGAAACGTTTTCCCTTGAGATTTTTATGTTGTCATGTTTTTCTTTTATTTTATTAACAAGTGGTGGTAACGAATATGTTTTTTCTTTTTGTTTTTAGTGTAAACGGTGTGAGGATGGTATCTACAAAGGCTTACCCAGGGGGCCTTGTAATAGTAATCTGAGATTATTTGGCCACTTGGCCGGGTAAACAGGAGCGTGGACAACTTTGTGTCTAACCATTATATTTGTGTTATTTCATGTTTTTAATTCTGTGTAAAGATACCTATGAATTTTATCATTGATAACAGTGAGGCTGTAGCATGGTACTTTGATTATAACATGTACAGGGAGGCAATATGGAGATGCTTTGAATCCTTGCTTACCTCATGTTGACGTGAGCCACTTGGCCAAAATAGGATGCCACTTTAAACATGAGAGTCAGGTTGCAGGTGGAGCGAGGACAATCTGATTATTAAATGACTATTGTAGCGCGGTCGCGCTTTGTTTTGTGGAAAATGCGCTAAATATGAATTGTATGAAATGACCAATGTGATTGTCAACATTGTTTATGCTTAAACCGGATAATGTATGAATGTGCAGGACATGAATCACTGGAATTTAAATATTTACAAATGTGACTTTCGACATTTTCGGCGAAAACCTGGGTTGGACTGTAAGTCTTTCTTCAATGCTGATGCCTAGGTCCCACACTGTGAGTCCGTTTTCTATGTTTTACTTTATTTCATGCACTTTAAATGGTGGATGCTTACGTGGGCAAATTGGCTTGTGAAGAAGATCTTTTGATCGAAACGCTTTGCCGCTAAACTTAATACACTTTACCTTATGAACTGTCCTGGTGTGCGAGTCTCTTTGTATTGGACGTAATACAAAGCTTCATTTACATATATTTATACAAACAAAGACATATGTGTGTGTTTATTTAAGTACATATTTATATATATATACAGTATTAAATATTATTTACGTGTATTTAATTTTCATTAAATTAGTGTTATATATTAAAATATTTAAGATTTAGTGGCTGATTACAAGTCCCGTATATATACATATATATATATTCAATAATAATGTGAGAAATGTTTGTGCAGTCAAGAAGAGTGTGGTATTCCTTGGTAATTATATGATTTTGTGTTGATATAGTTTCTTATTTATGATGCTATCATAAAGATGCAAGGATCTTGATATCACCTCAGCAAAGTCGGTCATTTCTGGGGGCTAGATAAAGTGAAAAGGAGGAGGGATGGTAGCTCATCCAGGTGGTTGAGAAGGACAGTGACAAATAAATGTTTAACCACGACATTGATAATGATATTGGTTGAAAATTAGATAAAATGTACTCTGCCTTTTGTTTTCTAGGAGCGGTGGGAGTTAATCAGAGTTGGTATTTAATCAGAGTTTAACTGTGTGTGGAGGATTTTTAGGTGGCTTATAGTGGGTCTGATCATCCATTATACAAGGTTTGGGAGGGAGTGTGTGATATTGTGTTGGGTACTATTAAATACAGAGAGGTATATTTGAATATTAAAATGAAAGCAAACACTAGAGGGGAAAAGCACTCTCAGTGCTGCAAACCCACTAGTGGCATTTAATTTACAAGTCCTGGGAATAGGTAGTGTCACTTTACTAGGGTCTTCCAAGTAATTAAATATGCCAATTGAGTATAAGCTAATTCAGCATTTTTTAAGGAGAGAGCACTTTAGCACTGGTTAGCAGTGGCAAAGTGTACAGAGTCCTAAGGCCGGCAAAACCGATTTAATCAAAAACAAGAGGTCTGAAGGCAAAAAGCTAAGGGGAATACCAGATCAAGGATGCCATGTCTAACATAAGTCCCCCCGAGCTGTAAGTGGGGAGAACTACCCAACCTCTTGGGAGATCACTTCACTATGGTTAAAGAACCTAGACAGACCATCAGAATTGGCGTGGTCTATTCCAGAATGTAAAGTCAATTTCCTGTAGGAAGATGGACCACCTCAACTGTTTGGAATTCTCACCTGTCATCTGCATTAACCATCTAAGGGGTTCTGTGGTCTATCTGAACCCGGAAGTAAACACTAAACAGATATGGCCTCAGCTTCTTCAGTGCCCAGATGACCGCAAATGCTTCCCTCTCTATTGCACTTCACTTCAGTTCCCTCAGAAGTAACCTCCTACTGATGAAGGCTACTGCTGATCCAGGCCCACTTCATTTAGTTGTGTGAGCATGGCCCTTATGCCATGCTCTGAGGTGTCTGTTTGCACAAATAATTCTTGGGAGAAGTCAAAATTCTTGAGCACTAGTGCTGTGTACATTACCTCATTCAGGGTGTATGCAGGTAACTAATGAATTTTTTCGTTCAATAATTACACTTTTTACGAAAAAAAGAGCACATCACAAAGCATTAAACACAGTATAAGATACTAAAAAAAATTAAATGGTTATGTAAGCCATTTCATTGTTATATAGGAAAATAAAACATGCCATTCTCTAAATTCATTTAATAAAAGGCCAGGTAGAAAAAAGAGTAAGAGAAAATTAGTTACCATGCAACTTATCAGTTCCCTCCTCGATAGTTTGTAGTGTGCGGTGACTTCTTACAAACCCAGCTAATTTTCCAGCTCGTGGTCCCCAATTCCATTTTTCCAGTGTCCAGTTTCTGTATGGACACTATTCCTCTTAGACCTTGGGGACTTGGTGCGGATGTCCAGGCACTGAACGCCCCCCCATATTGTTTATAGGATCAGTTACCACAGGGGCAAACATGCAAATTGCCGCGTATTGAGGGCAACCATGGCTTAAGTGCCATGTGCAGGTTTAGAGGATAGTGGTTGTTAGTAAGCTTTTAGCAGGTTTTGAACTGAGGTCATTTATTGACTAAATTTTTGCCAACTCTGCTGGGGTCTCCAAATAATAGAGTAACTCTTTGGCCTCCCTACAAATATGTGCCCCATGTGCAATGCACACTGGTTTAACCCTTTCGCTGCGGCGGGAATTCCGCCGCAGCGCTGGGGGGTGCGGGGGGGCAGCGCGGTGGCGCTGTGCTCATGACGGAGCCGCTCCGTCATGAGCCACGGTTGAGCTGTGCTCATGACGGAACGGTTCCGTCATGACTCCGGCCATTTGCGTTGTCCCCCCGCACAGGCGGGGAAACAGCGCCGCGTAGGCGGAGCGGCCGCCAACGGCCGTGACATGACGGAACTGTTCCGTCATGAGCGCACGGCAACCGTGGCTCATGACGGAGCGGCTCCGTCATGAGCGGGGAAGGGGTTAAATAAAGTGTGTTGTCCGTTTAGGAGGGTTGGGTAGATACATATTAGGTGTTCTAATGTTTCCTCACTTAAATGTCATATTCTGCACAGATCAGCCATCGCGATTGAGTCTTGCATAAAAAATATGCTTCAGCTTTGTCTTTGTTAGTGCACTCTTTAAATAGGGTGGGACAAGCTTGTCTTTATACAAGTTTATGATTGCCTTGATGTTAGATTTAGACTCCACTATGGTACTAATATTGTCCTGCCTGGAAAGAAGGCTGACCTGTTTTTTCAATATGATTTTTAAAGAGGCGAACTGATTGAGCTGTATTCCGAGGCCAAGTTCAGTTTAGACTGAGCCTCTGATAAATAATCTGACCAGGAGTTTTTCCTGGCCATAAATATAACCTTCAAGACCACTTTCATTGCATGAGCCTTCAAAGTACAAACTTTGTAGTGGGACCGAAAAATAGCCACCATGTTCTTAATAGATTGTTTGGAAAGACCGAACTCCAGGCATACTAGAGAGTTCCGAACATGTATTAGAAGAGGTGTGGCGCCGCGGCCAGGACGACTTACGCTGGACGCTGGGGATCACGGTTTGATCCCCGACTCCGGCGGTAGGGTCTGCCCAGCACCATGTGACTCTGTGCAATAGCTCGCTTAATCTTCCCAACGGCCCCCAGCGCCGAGATACCGCTTCAGGGGTGATTTGTGCGCTATACAAGTACTGGATTTACAATGCAAAGATGCGCTTATAGGCTCGGCTTTGTGTCTGCTCCATTGATGACGTTACGGCCACAGGGAAAGTGCACTGCGCATAACTGATGGGAGGAGTTTTGCCCTTATTACCCTCCTCCGGATGGCTTCTGTGGATGGGCTGTACAGACTTCAGTGAAGGTTACACAGAGCATCGATCACAGTTTTCCTTTTCTCTGCCATATGGACAGGATGCAATTTCGGCTATCCAGTGCTTGCAAACCACACACCGAGGTAGTTATATTCTGGGGCACTCTTGACATCAGGATGCCTAGTCTCCATTGCAGTTTTTGTTTATTGGACTGATGCCTAAAGATAATGACCTTTGTCTTAGTGCATTTTGCCACCAGTTTGTTCTTTATGTTGTATCAGTTGAGGGCATTTAAGGCTCTCTGCATTCTCAGATTGGCATGACCCATTAAAATCATGTTGTCTGTATATTGCAACACAAATACGTTTTTTTGGCTAATTTTGAGGACAGACTGTTTTGCTATTTTTAAGGATTGGCCAAGATCTGCATTGTGCAAGTTAGAAAGCATTGGTGCAAGGACACATCCTTTGCTTTAAGCCATTGTCAGTGCAGATTTAGCGGGTTGCCGTGCTTTGTGTCGGCCAAATTCTCACCCAGGTTTGAGAATAGAGTAAGGTCATTGCGTCCAGTAGTTTTTTCAGATTTCCCCATCTGTGTAGTTTGCTCCAGAGGGCTTGCCGGTCTTCCCGGTCAACGCTGAAGTGTAATTGACCTGCTAGGTCGCTCCCCAGCCACTGCGCTGCCCCCCTGAGTGCCGCTCTGGTTCGCCCGCTGCCAGATTTCTGATTACCGCTCCCGATCGCCGATTCCCGCCCGTTTTTTTCCGCTCCCCTTCCCCTCGCTGCCTTGGTTCCCGCCCCCCTCCCCTCGTTGCCTGGTTTCCCACCGCTGCTCCCCTGTGGCCCCGCCCCGAGCATCCCATTCGCCACCCCACTCCCGCCTCCCAGCTGCCCCTCCCTCCCTCAGCCCCTCTTATGGAGGCCGCGCAGCGGTGAGGAGAGCGTACCTTGCCCTGCTAGGTCGCTCCCCAGCCACTGCGCTGCCCCCCTAAGTGCCGCTCCAGTTCGCCCGCTGCCAGATTTCTGATTCCCGCTCCCGATCACCGATTCCTGCCCGTTTTTTTCCCGCTCCCCTTCCCCTCGCTGCCTTGGTTCCCGCCCCCCTCCCTTCATTGTCTGGTTTCCCGCCGCTGCTCCCCAGCGGCCCCGCCCCCGAGCATCCCATTCGCCACCCTGCTCCCGCCTCCCAGCTGCCCCTCCCTCCCTCAGCCCCTCTTATGGAGGCCGTGCGCAGCGGCCACGCCGCTGGCGCGCCGATGGCGCGCCAAAGGCAAGCCCGTCTGCGCCCGTCCGCGCCTGGACCACGCCCAGCGCCAGAACCCCTGGACCCCACGCTCGCTACGACACCAGACTCAGATACGACGCCGACTCCCTCCACGCACTCAATGCCGGCCGACATAACACCTGCTTCCAGGCCGCCCCGAAACGGACCCACGGACCCTTCTCCTGCCGCACCTGCAGCTTCACCTGCGACAGACCCACCAAACCTTCAAGAACTGGACCCAACCACCTCCGCTGCATTCTACTCAACACCCGCTCCGCACGCAAACATGCCGTCGAGCTCTGGGACCTGCTCGACTCCTCTGACCCAGACGTGGCCTTCCTCACCGGGACCTGGTGGAACGACTCCTCGGCACCAGACATCGCCATAGCCATCCCGGATGGCAACAAGATCACCCGCAGGGACCACACCAATGGAATCGGAGGAGGAATAGCCATTGTCTACAAGTCCACCCTCAAGGTCACCACCCACGCAGACGGCACCCTCAACACCGCCGAACACCGGCACTTCCGGATCCACACTGACCCCAACACCACCCTCAGAGGAACACTCATCTACAGACCCCCCGGACCTCGGGCTCAGTTCAGCGACTCCATCGCCGACCTCGCCAGCACCCAAGCACTCGCCTCCACGGACTACATCCTCCTCGGGGACCTGAATTTCCACCTCGAGAACAACAACGACGCCAACTCCGCCACTCTGAACGAGAACTTCGCCAACCTTGGCCTCAGACAACTCGTCACCGCACCCACCCACGCCGCAGGCCACACGCTGGACGCCGTCTTCTCCACAAGCACCCACGTCGCCTTCGACCACACCTCCGAACCCCACTGGACCGACCACCGCTGCATCCACTTCACCTTCAAAAAACCAACCACACACCACCGCACCCAACAGCTGCCGTGCCGTTGCTGGAACAAAGTCACCGAAGACCAGCTGACCACCACCCTCGCCCAGAACCCACCTATCAACCCCACCTGCCCTGACGCCGCAGCCCACAACCTCAGACAGTGGATCGACGACTGCGCCAACACCCTCGCCCCACTCAAGAGACCATCCATCAGCCACGCCAGCAGGAGAGCCACCTGGTTCACCGACGAGCTCCTGACCTCCAAACGTGCCTGCAGTAAGCTGGAGAAGAAATGGCTCCACAAACGAACGCCAGAAAACCACGCAGCCCACAAGGACGCCACCTGCAGACATCACCACCTCATCTGACTTGCCAAGAGATCCTCCTTCAAAGACCACCTGGATAACAACGCACACGACAGCAAAGAGCTCTTCCGCATCGTGAAAGAACTCTCCAATCCCGACACCAGTGCCAACGACATCCCGCACTCACAAGAACTGTGCGACTCACTGGCCATCTTCTTCCACCGCAAGATCGCTGACATCCACGACAGCTTCAACTCCACGACGCACGACTCCACCCGCCCCGCGATCACCAACAGCGCCAACCGCCTGACCTCCTGGGCCAACACCAACGACGACGAGACACGCAAGGTCATGAACTCCATCCACTCAGGATCTCCGTCAGACCCATGCCCACACCACATATTCAACAAAGCAGACGCGGCCATCGCACCCCAGTTACGGAAGTTCATCAACATCTCCTTTGAAAAAGCGACATTTCCGGAAAGCTGGAAGCACGCCGAAACCAACGCCCTCCTCAAAAAGCCCAAGGCGGACCCCAAGGACATCAAGAACTTCCGATCCATCTCCCTGCTCCCGTTCCTGGCAAAGGTCATCGAGAAAATCGTCAACATTCAACTGACCCGCCACCTCGAAGACAACAACATCCTGGACCCGTCCCAATCCGGATTCAGACGTAACCACAGCACAGAGACAGCCCTCATCGCCGCCACAGACGACATCAGACGCCAACTGGACAACGGCGAAACATCAGCCCTCACCCTCCTGGACCTGTCAGCCGCATTCGACACGGTCTGCCACCGCACCCTAAAGACACGCCTCCAAGAAGCCGGAATCCAAGAGAAGGCCCTTGACTGGACCTCATCCTTCCTCTCCAGCAGAACCCAGAGCGTCCATCTCCCACCTTTCCGGTCATAAGCCACCGACATCATCTGCGGCGTCCCCCAGGGCTCATCCCTCAGCCCGACGCTGTTCAACATCTACATGGCCCCCCTCGCACAAGTGGCCCGCCACCACAACCTCAACATCATCTCCTACGCCGACGACACCCAGCTCATCCTCTCCCTCACCAAGGACCCTCACACGGCCAAAACCAACATTCACGAGGGCATGAAGGCCATCGCTGACTGGATGAGGAGCAACCGTCTGAAACTGAACTCGGACAAGACGGAGGTCCTCATCCTCGGACCCACCCCCTCAGCCTGGGACGACTCCTGGTGGCCGACCGCTCTGGGGACAGCACCGACACCAACCGACCATGCACGTAACCTAGGATTCATCCTCGACTCGTCCCTCTCCATGTCCAAGCAAGTCAACGCCGTCTCCTCCTCCTGCTACAACACCCTACGCATGCTCCGCTGGATCTACAAATGGATCCCGACCGAAACAAGAAGAACAGTGATACAGGCCCTCGTCAGCAGCAGACTGGACTACGGCAACGCACTCTACGCAGGAATCCCAGCCAAGCACCAACGGTGGCTACAACACATCCAAAACGCCTCCGCCCGACAGATCGTCAATGCCCCCCGCCGCAGCCACATCACCCCCGTCCTGAGAGACCTGCACTGACTCCCCATCGACAAGAGGATCACCTTCAAGCTCCTCACCCATGCACACAAAGCACTCCACAATGCCGGACCAGCCTACCCGAACAGCAGACTCAGCTTCTACACCCCACCCACCAGCTCCGCTCCGCCAACCTCGCCCTCGCAGATGTCCCCCGCATCCAACGTACGACCGCCGGCGGCAGATCCTTCTCTTACCTCGCCGCCAAAACCTGGAACACCCTCCCAATCCACCTACGACAGACCCAAGACCTACTCGCCTTCAGAGAACTCCTCAAGACCTGGCTCTTTGAGCTGTAGCGGCACCCCCCCCCACCCCTCAGCGCCTTGAGACCCTCACGGGTAAGTATCACGCTTTACAAGTACCCTGATTGATTGATTGATTGACAAAACATACAAAAAGCAGCAGGTTTTTGGTTGATTAGCCTGCTCCACCGGAAATGCCAGTGCCATGATATGATCTGTAGTGGGGCCCTCATCCCTTAAACCTCACTGATAGAATGGCAGAATGTCCTCGTCGCTGACCCAGCTTTCTAGGTCCTGGAATGAAGCGCTGGCATAAGCCTCGCCTTCAATATAAAGTAGGGCTATCATTCTGTAGTTGGACGGAACTGTGTTATCGCCCCTTTTTGTGGATTGGATGTAAAATTGATCCATGCCAGGACTCCGGAACTGTGACTGTTATGTAACAGAGATGATAGAGTGACCAGAACAAAGGATCCTAAAATGAATTATACTCCTTGAATAGGGTGACAGGTGGCCCAACTTTTCTTACATTCTTCAAGAATTTTACAACCTAGCTTTGATCTACCTGGATCATGTTGGGGGTGGGGCTAATCTTGTGCAAGTCGCTGTCTTTGGCAGGCAGTTGGTTCAGTGTTAGGCTTTCCTGTGACATCGCCTGTTTTGGCCGTTAGCACTCCCTGGCTTATTACAGTACAATGTCTTAACATGTTTCACCCAGAAAGCAGCTGGAATACCATTTCTTTTGTCTTTAAGTGGTTGATATACTGCCAAAATTAGGCCTTGTTGTGGTTTTGAAGAAGTTTAAAGATGGTGATCCAATGTCTTTTTCGTGATGTAGGTTTTTGAGCTGCCACATGAACCTATTGTGCGATTTTCTAGCTGTGGCAAATTTGTTGCTGCTATCCATGGTCCCTCTTTTTAAAATTGCCAGCCGGCTTTCTTCAAAGTTCTTTTGCTTTGTTTCAAGGCCTTGCTGTAGCGAAATTGAGTGTGCGGCTCATTTATGTGGTTTCCATGTGGGATACCCAGTATTTTCCCTTGTAATACTTTGTGCAGGGCTGCTATTGTTTCTGGCCATAGCGAGAATATGTGGGCCCTTGTGCTATTATCGTTCTCCTGTGACCATTTAGCCTTCCAGGCTATCAGACTTGTGAGGTTTAGTCTGGCTCATTCCACATTTCTCAATAGTGTGTACATTTCTTACCCTGTTGTGGCACCTAAGATATTTTTTTGTGGGTCATCAATGACTGTAGTGAAAGCATTGTAATAAGTGAAAAACGATCACTGGTCTATTGCGGAATGATTGAGAAGTCCAGCAGGTTTTGCTCAGGAACAAGCAGTCCAGTGAATTGTTGTTAAAAGACTAGGGCAAATATGCTCTAATGGTTCCAACCCATGCAGAATTTAATTGGTATGTTTTGAGGAATGTATTTAAGATACTGCATGATGCGTCAAAGGAGACGTCTGTCTGGCTTCACCCCACTTTTCGGGCGTTAGAGTCTCAAGCCACAATTAGCTCGCTGGAAAAGTGGGAGTAGATTGGATCTTCTAAAGTGCTTACAAGCTGTCCCATCTTATATGTTCTTGGATTGTGTTTGCAGTTGAAATATACATTTATTAATAATATGGATACCGTTTTCCTGTTCATCCTTATTTCCTCAAGGTGCACGGCCCGGGCCAGACCGGTGTTTAGTTTGATGTTAGCGAATATTATGGGCAAGGCCAGATTTACATAAATTACATGCCACTGGAGTGTCTGCCAAAGTAATTGAACTTCTTAGATGGATGTTGGATTTCCACAAAACCAGGATTTAGTAGCGGAGCTGTGGTCCAAGTCTCTTGCAGACATAGCAGGTCCCCACTCTGGAGAAATGCTAGCTCATCTTTGTTGTTTGCAGTTCTCCTGAGCCCTGCAACATTCCACAAAATGACTAAGTGATGCTTTACTGGAGCGGGGCTGTAAGGATCGACCCTGTGATATTTTCCCTGCTAAGTAGGGGGCTAGCCACCCGCAGTCATTTGATTGACATGAGTCTCGTGTGTATGTGACTGTTCTGTGCATTATCGTTGGCATGTTTGGATCGAGAAGCACCAGATTTTCAGAGTAGGTGAGTCTTTGCCAACTGGGATATGTTTCAAGATTTGTAAGATGTTTGCCCTTCATAGAGCGCCCATACTTCCTTGTGAGGCGCACTCTGGTGTAACAACCATGATATTATTTTTGAGCATTCTGTCATCGACGTAACTGACCTGGCTTAGACCTTTGTTTGTAACCACAGTTGAGATGCTTGGGCCGGATATATCCAGTTGGTCAGCCCAGGAGTTGTCCTCCCGGGCTGGGATATTTGGCGGTGTCTTGTCCTGGCCCATGTGCTGTCCACAACGTTTAGCCTTTTATGATGGCAACTTGTGTGCAGTTGAATATCATCCCCCCTTTCCAGGCCCTCCGGTGCCTGTATGCATTGTGCGTCTTAAGTGGTTTCCGCCCAGGGGAGATAGTTACCTGAAAGCTTTTTGTGAAAATTGGTAACAGCTTCTGGGCAGTTTATGAAGCTGATTATATGGGTTCAAGTTTGAATACGGAGGCCTCCTTTCTTCCTTCATGGGCTTTTACGGGGAGGCCCGAGTGCCTTTTAAATCCAACTGAGAGATCGCACTGCTGGTTCTTATGGGGATTTGCCTACTTTTTTAGGAGCTTCTTTGCTCTGCATGATAGCTGTTTGTCATTCTCTTGACAAGTGGCCTCTACCCCAGGGCAGTTTGAATTGCTAACTGGAGTGATGTCACCTCCTGTTTCTGCAAATGCTAAGTTTGATGGACTTAGCTTTTTGGGGTCTTCCTTAGCTGTTTCCTGGTTGGTATCCAACGTGCACTGTAAGTTGGCACTGTTACCTTGCTAGGAGACCAACTGAATTAAGATAGAGATCGCTGCAGGAGCCTGTATGCTCTTTAAATCGGTGACTAACAAGAAGAACACATTCAAAAGTGAATTGAACTTCTCAACAATTGGTTGGCATTGGCAGATCTCGCCTTCAGGGCCTAGACTTGACTCTAGCTTGTTTATTTTAGATGCCATCTCCACAATTGCTGTGGCAGTAGTCTGCATGGTGTTCATCTGTAACATCAACTTATAGGATTGCCACATGCGTGCATTTCTTGCGACGGCCAGTGTCGAATTGATCGATACCAGTAGTGCATCTAGATGTGAATGGCTTAATAAATGTGAACATTTATTAATGTTGCTGAAGAGTTGTTCTGTGGTCCTTTTGTTACTGTAATCTGATTTGTCGTAGTTATGGCAAGGCTGTTCCATTGAGTCTTACCAAAGGCACAGTTTTTCCATAACTGGGTCACTCCAACCGCTGGCCCTGGAGGGATGAGTCTGTTCCTGGGGGGAGAAAGGCCTCCCTCATCTGCATCTTTAAGCGCCCGGTGGGCTTGGTCCGTTGTTTTGACAAGACCTCTTTGTGTAAAGTATGAAATTATCCACCTGACAAGGTAATATCTTGACCGCCTTGGACGTGCTTCCCTGATAGAAGCCATCTGGTTGCTGAGCACTGTCCTCCGGACTTGACATGGAGGTATACATAAAAGGCGTAGAGGGGAGCTCGATTAGCTTGATGTCGGAGATTTGAGCCCTGGATTTTGGTGTCAGATAGGTGAGCTGTCCAGGATGTGTCAGTTCTGTGCTGTGCACCTGCTGAGCAAATATTTGGGATGCTGTTGAATTAGTTGGCTCTGCCAGGTTAGGGTTATTTGACTCACTAAGCATTCTATTGAGATTTCCTTTTATGAGATTGTAGTACTGACAAAGTATTTATTTATTGATGTTATTAGAGTTGGTACTATTAGGTTGCTGGTATTAGCAATATTGATGTTATTTTCCATCATGTTTGTTAGTGACGTTAGTGACATCGTCAACCTTGTTGCCGGGCATCTGCTGTACCCAACTTTCCTTTTGGGCTCTGCAGGTACCCGCCTCTGGTTAAGCACTCTGTGAAATAAGTGCAAACAGGATGAGGGTAGAAGGTATTAAGACTGCACCTGACAAATGAACAGTGTTTTTTAATATCTTATAGTGCAACGAACCAAGGAGCTCTCCCCTCTATGCTCCTCAACTAGGAACAAGTCCTATCACAACATTAAACACAAAAGGGTTCAGCACTATTCAAAAAATTGTAGCAATATATTAACAGTTATTTATTCAAGAACCAGTGAATACATAAAAAGATGTCCAAGTCATCGGTGTGGTTTTCTTAGATTTTTTTTTCTTTATTTCATATTTTCATAAGCATGAAGAATCATAGCCGATGCGTTTCGTCTCTAGAAAGAGACTTCTTCCGAAAACAATGAGAACAGAAGCTACGGGCCACCATGCCACCTCTGATAATATCCACCATATAAGCAGCTTTCTGAAAAATTGGAATACTCAGTCACCAGCTTGAATTATATAAACATCAATTTGAATACCCTCTATATTACTTTGTGAAGCCCTGAAGAAGTCTTTTTCTGGAGGCGAAACGCGTCGGCTATGATTCTCCATGCTTATGAAAATATGAAATAAAGAAATACATTTCAAAGAAAACCACACCGATGACTTTGACATCTTTATATGTATTCACTGGTTCTTGAATAACTGTTAATATATTGCTACAATTTTTTGAATAGTGCTGAACCCTTTTGTGTTTAATCACTCTGTGAAATAGCTTCAAGCAGCATCGGGGATATTAGGTCTCCTGTGGGGATGTTGGGGTGGCTCCTGGCCTCCTTGATTTTTCCAATGTATCATCAATCATTGGAGTGGAGTTTAGTGTGTTTGAGAAAAAAAGCCTGGTCTGTGCCCGTGGGGGCTAGCTGCGTTGACTTTAGTTGAAAAACTGGAGGATTTCAGGCTCTTGTCACTTTAGTTGCCCCTGCAGGAGATTTTGCTTGTTTTGCTTGGCTACATATCATTTTATTATGTTCTTGTTTGCGTTGCTTTGCTTTCCTTTAGCTGTGCATGTCTTTCTTTAGTTACCTGTGATTTTCTCAGGCATTGGTTACATTTAATGAATTGCCCCTTTACCATGAGCTTTTCCCATAAGCTCACTAGATTATTTCATCTGACCCACCCGCAGTGGCCCTCTTGCAAAATAGTGGTACTGCATGGGACTGAATCCATACTGATAAGTGGCAGTTGACATGGGTGAACAAAAGATGTTTGCTGTGGTGTTGTAGTCATTGTATTCATTGTAATTTAAATAACAAAAGCCAGCGATAGGTGTCAAGGAGCCAAGAGGGGGTGAGAAGGGGGTGTTAGAACACCTGATGCTGCAAGCTGCATCTGAACCTAGTTGGGTTGCCTCTGCCGACCGGGGCTCAAAACTTGAAGCAGCACCCAAATCGCTGCTCCCCACCTACCTGCCACATCTCTGCACTACGCTCATATAGAGCTTACAATGCTCAGTCTCTCCACTCCAACACAAATGGGATCTGTACGATAGACTCTGTTTTTCCTCTAGAGGGTGAGGTGCAGGTGCCAATGCGGGAGCTGGGGCCAGTAAGGAACCTGGAGGAACAGATGTGCTGTGCCCCAGACAGTGTCCCTCACCTCCCTCTGACCATCCACACTCGCAATCAGAGCATGTCAGGACCAAGCAATCGATTGTGGAATCTTTTTGGACGTCAAAATCGTTCGGGCACACCTCTATCCAGATCACCGCATATGGCTGTTTCTTGAAAGTTAACTCTGTCATGGGTGCAACAATAGTCCCATACCCCTTGACAAATCCCCTGTAGTAGCCAGTGAGGCCTTAGAAGTCTCTCAACTCTGTATGTGTCTTGGAAGGTTCCCAAGCCAGAATGGTTTGGAGTTTGGCCTGGAAAGGCTGCACCTTGGCTCCTCCCAATTGGTGACCCAAGTAGGCCACTGAACAATGCCCTATCTGGCACTTACTGGCCTTTATAGTCAGACTGCCCTCTTCAGAGCCTGAAGTACTTGTCTGAGGTGGAACATATGGCCTCCCAGCTAGACCACAATGTCATCTAGATAGACAGCACGGGAGTTCTCCACCACAGCCAGAACCTGGTAGATCAATATCTGGAAAGTGGCAGGAGTGTTCTTCAACCCAAGGGGCATTACCTGGAATTGGAAGTGCCCTTCAGGGCTAGACAACGCAGACCTCTCTTCAGCCCTCTTAGTCAAGGTAATCTGCCAGTACCCAGATGTTAAGCAAAATGTGCTGAGGAACTTGGCAGCTTCCTACCGATATATGAGCTCATAATCTCTGGGGATGAGGTGCCAATCAGTCTTGGTGACCACATTGATCAACATGTAATACACACAGAACCTAAGTCCAGGTGTGGCACCTAAAGAGTCATGCCTTTGGAACCGTCCTGATCCTTGGAAGAAAGAAGGTCAGGGAGAGGTTCACTCTCCTCTCCTCTTCCACTCCATTGTCTGGGACCAGGAGCATGGTTACTTCAGATCTCTCAAAGTGTGGTTTGAGTTGATTGACGTGTAGGACCCTTAAAGGGCTTCAAGGAGGTTTGAGGTTCACCAAGTAGGTGACCTCACTCTTACATTCCTTCACCTCACAGGGCTCAGACCAACAGTCTTACACGGCACTGTGCTCCACATGCTCCATCACCCACACTTTTTAGCTGGGCTGAAGCTCAACCAGAGTTGCCTTCTGGTCATACCACTATTTTCATGACCTCCTGGCTGGCTTCTAAATTCACCTTAGCTTGCTTCCAGAAGCTATTCACCTGTGTCCGGAGTGCCAGCATGTAGCTGGACACATCCTGGGGGGCCTTCCTGGGAGCTTGCTCTCACCCCTCCTGGACCAGACTTGAAGGTCATCAAAGAGGGTACTCCTACAGGGGCTCAAAGAGGCTAAAGTCAAACCCCTTCTGGGTCACCAACTGGTATCCAAACAACAGGCATGGCAAAAGAATATCCCACTTCCGCACCACTTTCTTGGGAAAGATACCCTGGTAAATATTCCTATCAGTAACCTGGCCACTGCGGGTGCAGTCACCGGCCTTTGAGGGATGGCCTCAGGGTACTGGGTGTGCATGGTCCTCAAAGACCAGGATGAACCTGTTGCTAATAGATGTCTCAGGGTCCAGAGGTCCAACAATTTTGATGCCAACCATTTCAAATGAGGTGAGAATGACAGGAAAATGGTGCAGGGGAGTCTTGCGATTCACTCCTGACTTGTCACTGACTTGGCAGGTTGGACGGGATATGCAAGAAGCATCTGAGGCCCACCTCCTTTAAGGCCAAAAGAAGTGGGTGACAAGCATGTCAAAGGTCTTGTCCTGCCCTTAATGATCTGCCAGGAGTACACCATGAGCCAGCTCTGATAAGAAGGCCCTGTAGCACTGATTTAACACTGACATGCCTGCTGCCCCAGGCTCAGGTCCCTTAGGCTCACTATACAGGAGTTCATTGTCCCTGTAGATCACCAGAGTTATAGCCAGCTGCCTGGGCCTTGGCCTGCTGCTGGAGGCCCTCAAGAGTGGGGCACTCTATCTGCACCTTGCAGAACTCTACCCTGGTGGGGCTCCCTTCCTGCTGCTAGTTGGCCATCGGTAATGTCTTTTGAGTTGTCATCATTGATGCCATAAGTGATGTCTCTGACCATGTCATGAGTGATGTTATATGTCAGGTCATAAGAAGTGAATTGCGTAAGGTATAGGTAGCTGAGGTAACTATAACTGCTGAATTACACTGGTTTTGTACAAGTGAAACCTGAGGCTAACCATAACCTTGGATTTTTTCAGTTAATTTCTACGGTTATTTTTATTGTATTTCCTAACTATACCATCCCTGTAACCTTAGTGTTTTTAGAGAATTTCTAAGGTTTTTTATTTTATTTCTAAACTGTAACCTGTAACCTTTCAGAGAGAGTGTGTGAGTGGCTGTAAAGGTCAGTGAGTAGGTATGTGAGTGGCTGTATGGGTCTGTGACTGGGTGTATGAATGGTTATGTGAGTGTGTGAGTAGCTGTGTGAGGGTGTGAGTGGGTTTGTGAGTGCCTGTATGCGTTTGTGAGTGGGTGTGTTAGTTGCTTTATGGGTCTGTGAATAGTTGTGTGAGTATCTGTGTGGGTGTGTGAGTGGCTGCATGGGTCTCTACAGTGGGTGAGGGGTACTGGGCCTCCGACAAGTTCTCAGCAATCCCACTAGGTGGATATGTTGGTGGTATACGGAGGGGTTCTTGGTCCCTAATGACCCTAAGCAGCCAAGGGTACTTCATCCTGCAACTAGTAGTGCACCAGAAGGTGTGTTTGCAGAGTGGTGGAGAAAGGAAGCTGAGCCTCTGATGAGCTCTCTGCAATTGCACTGTGTGGGACTTGCTGGTGGTAACAGGAGGGATTCTTGGCCCCCAATGACCCTCAGAAGCCAAGGGGACTTCATACCCAAACCAATAGTGCTCCAGGAAGAGCATTTGCCAAGATGTGGAGAAAGGGGGCGGAGCCTCTGACAAATTCTCATCAATCTCACTATGTGGGACTTGCTGGTGCTAACAGGAGGGGTCCTTGGCCCCCAACTATGATGAATTTAGGCCCAGATCTCTCCACTGGGGTGAATGTTTGACATTGTGCAGCATTCTGTCTATCAATTTTTCTTTTTGCTTTTGTCACCCCGAGTGGGACGGGTATGCCCAGATGTAGGTCCCATGCTCTCCATAACACTGGAGTCAAGTTAGCCTTGCTGATATGGAGTGATGCCCCAAAACCGGTCCAAGGATGCTTGTTTACGGCTCAGGGAGGACCTTGCCTGGCATTTTGGGCTGGACTGTTTCCATGGGGAACAGGGTCAAGACTGATTTGCATATGGCTGAGTCTGAACTGGAATGGCATGAGGATCAAAAAAACGATGGATTTAGGCCCAGATCTCTGTACTGGAGTGAATGTTTGACATTGTACAGCATTCTGTCCATCAATTGTTCTTTTTGCATTTGTCATCCCGAGTGGGACGGGTATGCCCAGACGTCAGTCCTGTGCTCTCCATGCCACTGAAGTCAAGGCAGTCTGGCTGATTTGAGGTGATGCCCCAAAACGGTCCCAGGAGCTTCGACCCAGACCAGGGAGGACCTGGCCTGGCAGTTGGTGCTTGATTGGTCCCTTGGGGAACAGGGTCAAGACTGATTTGCATATGGCTGGGTCTGAACTGCAATGGCATAGGGAGCAAAAAAATGAATGATGGACTTAGGCCGAGATATCTGTACTGGGGTGAATGCTTGACATTGTGTAGCATTCTAAACATCAATTGTTCTTTTTGCATTTGTCACCCTGAGTGGAACGGGTATTCTCAAGCATGGGTACCGTGCTCTCCATGCCACTGGAGTCAAGCCAGGCTGGCTGATGAGGGGTGATGCCCCGAAAGTGGTCCCAGGATGCTTCCTTACAGTCCAGCAAGGACCTGGCCTTGCAGTTCGGGCTCCACTGTTCCTATGGGGAATAGGGTCAAGACTGTTTTGCATTAGGCTGGGTCTGAACTGGATTGGCATGGCATGGTGAGCAAAACAACGATGCATTTAGGCCCAGATCTCTGTACTGAGGTGAATGTCATGCAGCATTCTGTTCATCAATTGTTAATTTTGCAGTTGTTACCCGAAGTGGGACGGGTATGCCCAGACGTGGGTCCAGTGCCCTCCAGCCACTGGAGTCAGGCTAGCCTGGCTGATGAGGGGTGACGCCCGAAACCGATCCCATGATGCTTGTTTCCAGTCCGGGGAGGACCTGGCATGGCAGTTCAGACTGGACTGTTCCCATGGGGAACAGGGCAAGACTGATTTGCATATGGCTGAGTCTGAACTGGAATGGCATGGGGAGCAAAAAAACAATGGAATGAGGCCCAGATCTCTGTACTGGGATGCATGTTTGATATTGTGCAGCATTCTGTCCATCAATTGTTTTTTTTGCATTTGTCACGCTGAGTGGGACGAGAATGCCCATACTTTGGGTCTTGTGCTCTCCATACCACTGGAGTCAAGCTAGCCTGGCTGATGAGGGGTGATGCCCTTAAACTGGTCCCAGGATGCTTCTTTTCAGTCCAGGGAGGACCTGGCCTGACGGTTCGGGCTGGACTGTTCCCATGGGGAACATGATAAAGACTGATTTGAATTTGTCTGGGTCTTAACTGCAATGGCAAGGCATGGGGAGCAAATCAAATGATGGATTTAGACCCAGATCTCTCTACTGGGGTGAATGTTTGGCATTGTGCAGTATTCTGTCCATCAATTGTTCTTTTTGCATTTGTCGACCTGAGTGCAACTGGTATGCCCAGACACCAGTCCCATGCTCTCCATGCCACTGGAGTCAGGCCAGTCTGGCTGATGAGTGGTGATGCCCTGAAACCGGTTCCAGGATGCTTGTGTCCAGTCCAGGAAGGACCTGGCCTGGCAGTCCGTGCTGGATTGGTTCCATGGGGAACAGGGTCAAGACTGATCTGCATATGGCTGGGCCCGAACTGGACTGGCATGGGGAGCAAAATAACGATGGACTTAGGCCCAGATCTCAGTACGGGGTTAATGTTTGATATTGTGCAGCATTCTAGCCATCAAACGTTCTTTTTGCATTTGTCACCCCGAGTGAGGCGGGTATGCCCAGATGTGGGTTCCGTGCTCTCCATGCCACTGGAGTCAAGCCAGCCTGGCTGATGAGGGGGGATGCCACAAAACCAGTCCCAGGATGCTTCTTCCTAGTCCAGGGAGGACATGGCCTGGTAGTACAGGCTCAACTGTTCCCATGGGGAATAGGGTCATGACTGATTTGCATATTACTGGGTCTGAACTGGAATGGCATGGGACCAAACAAATGATAGATTTAGGCCCAGATCTCTGTACTGGGGTAAAATGTTTGACATTGTGCAGCATTTTGTTCATCAATTGTTCTTTTTCCCCAACTATCCTCAGCAGTCAAAGCTACTTCATCCCCTAACAGATGGTGCACCAGGACGTGCATTTGCAGAGTGGTGTAAAAAGGGAGCAGGGCCTCCGATAAGCTCACAGCAATCCCACTGTGTGGGACTTATTGGTGGTAACGAGAGGGGATCTTATCCCCCAACAACCCCCAGCATCCAAGGGGACTTCATCCCCCAATGCGTAGTGTGCAATGAGGCACAATTGAAGAGTGGTTGAGAAAGGGGCGGGCCTCTGATGAGTTGCAGCAGGATTCACTATTGAACAGAGGACCCACAAGGGGTCACGCTGAGCACCAGAGATCTGTGCATTCCTGCGCAATGAGAAAAACTTTTTATAAGGCAATTTATTGGCCTTTATGTGTCCCTCTGGGACCCCTCAAACATACCCCTGGGGTCAGGGTATATCTACCCTGACCCATTTTTTTCTCTTTGCTCTGTAATTTTCAGGCCAGGGGATAATGTCCCAAGATATAATTGGCCGTCAAACTTTTCTGTCAAGTTGCGGCCAGCCAATCACAACCTTGCTTTGGTACATGGAGACGCGGATTTAAGGCAAATGGATCCATGGTTAGTCCCATGGGCGGCTTCTCCATTAGGGCTGAGGGGTTGCACCCCTCTGAAAACTCTTACACATTTACATAAAAAAATATAAAATAGATCAATTTATTTAGAGATATGATAGTATGTCTAAATAGATTGATGTGTTTAAGTCTGGGTTGTCTGTTTCAGGCTGCATGCCCCTCCTCACTCTGAAGCAGGAAACGGAAGACAAGCAGTAAATCAACTTTCTCAACATAACGCACGATGCAGGGATTTCTGTTTCAAAGCACTTCATTGTCATTGGGTTCTCTGGTTGTATGCACACTATAGGCCAGTGACGCAATAAGCATCACGGTTTCGGGCATAGGAGACTTAATCGCTGCGTGATTTCAGACGTCCGTCATTCAAAGACCTGGATCCCACCCTTTCGTCATATGCGAGAGTGGATGCAAGCACTTCTGATTCAGTGCCTTGTTCTCGGTAATGGTAAGTGTTTGCAAGCTAATGCTGTGTTCTGTATATTGTGCTGATACCCTTCATCATTCTAACCTCCCCCACTGTGACAACCCAGGCCCTCGATGCACATTGCTTGCTCCTTTAGAATTGTAGCTGTGGCAGTTGCTCCCTTGTGAAATGGATCCAAATAAGGAGCAGGGTTCGCTCTTGTTCCCTTGCAAAATGGATTCAAATATCTGAGTCAGGCCCAAAGCAAGAGATATTTGCTTACTGTTTAACATGTGCTTACAGAGAGCAGTTCTCTGATATATGGCATTACAACTGGCCCTGTGAACATGCCCCTAAGTTAACACTGACGGTTAACACTGACGCTAAAAACATGGATTGACTTGCAAACAATGAATTTTAAAAACGTTGAGGGAATGCATTTCAGCGATTTAGTTCCTCTCTTATTTTACATGCTTTACTTAATCTTGCAGTCCCCACGAGTTAGCTATTTTATAATGTTGTTTATCTGTATTTTTTTCTGTGCATACTTTGCAGCTTCAGCCATGCAAGGTGTTTATAAGGGGCTTTGATTGAGCACTCAGGTGCTAAGGCTAAAGCCAAACTAAGTGCCTGTCAGTGGGTTGACCTCTCTGCAGAGAACACAGAACAATGTTTGTGTATTCCATTTGCAACTGAAATTCTGTGTATATGTGTGTAAAGGGGGTACAATGATGTCAAAATATTTGCAAGGCAAAAGTAAGAGAAATTAAAGTGCTTACATTTGAGGGAGTGCAGTGCATGTTGGGGACAGTGAAGTGACAGAGATGCCGTGAAGGGAATTGGGGAAAGAGTGAAAAGAGAATGCTGAAGACAAAAGAGAGAGGGTGAAGATGTGCAGATGGACAAAATATGCAGAGAAAAAGAGGATACATATCTAACATAAAGCACACATAATTGAAGGCCAAAACTCCTTCCACAGGCCTCTAAGCTATTTAATTCACAGACTTACTATTTCAGAATTCAAACATTGCCAATGTTAAGTATTTATAAGAAATCATTGTTGTTACTCATTTATCTTAAGCAGCTAACACCCAGTGACATAGTCAATCATACTGACAGGCTTTGGAGTATGTCAGATTCTGTGCCATTTATCTGGATAAAATTACATCTCAGAGAGAAATCAAAATACCGGTCTGATGGCACACTATGGGAATCACAGAAATGTATTCGGAATGTTCCTTTATAGAGAGTACCCACTTTTTTCATCCCACTTAAAGACCTGTCTGCACATATTTCTATATGACTGGTTACAGCTAGCATCTTAGGGTGCTTCTCGAAGTCTGGTTAGAGCAAATGTTTCCAAAGGTAATGCTGCATGCAGTGCAAGACACTGGGTAACCATATATATTAAAGGGCTAATGTTGTCATGCAGAACAATTTACACAATACAGTAACTGTTGAACAAAGTAATGCAAGATAATATGGGGCAATTTTTAATGTGTTTACTATTTCAAGACTATACGTTCCCACTGCTTAATAAGCCTTGCTTTATCGCTACATTAATTTGCTTTAAAATGCACCATTTGCCAATCTTTTTTTCATTTCTTTCTCAGGGAAGGGACTCCCCCTGGACTCCAGGTTTGTCCATAGAACTTGTTCACATTGCTTGCTATATATAAATCATGCCTACCGTTTAAGCCCCACCACTTTCAAATGTCACCAGCCGCCACTGGTGAGTCTGCATCCCTAGATATACAAATTTGGTTTTCAGTTAATATCTCAAAAACTACTGAACGGATTTACAAGAAAATCACAAACAGCACACTGTCTTGACGAAGAGCTAGCTTTTAGAAAAAATTGGTGTCATTCAGCCCAGTGGTTCGGGCTATAGCCATGTCTAAAATCTCTATGACAATAAACATGTGGGATATGTGTTTTGAGATCTCCCCTTTCTGTCAGCCCCCGCTTGATGGTTCACCCCGACTCTTTTAACACAGAAGCTGAACTAATAGTAATACTAATTTAGAAAATTTCATGAAGATCCATCAAACAGTTCCAAAATTATTGGCAACATGAAAAACGCTTTTCATATTGCATAAATTGCAGTGATAAGAAAAGCCATAACTCGCAGGGAACTGTGAAATGCAGAATATTCTTCACAGTTTTCTGCTAAATCATTATGATGACGGACCCAAACAACTCTGCAGAGATTAGCATTGTCAGAGCTACTGGAATTATGCAACATAAAGTCCACATTATGTTGCAAGGTTATCTAAAATATGCTGGCAAAACTACATATTATATGGCACATTCTCTGGCAGAATCATTTTCAAATGTTTGAGCTAGAAACAACATTTTTGTGAAGTCTGCAAGTTTTTTCAAATGACACAGCAAATATGGTAAATCCATTATTTTGTGGTAGACACTGCTGCTAGAGAATCACATGAATCCACTGACCTTCACATTTGACCTTGTTTCATCAAGAATTTACTTAAGTAACTTTAAAAAAAACTAAACATTTTAACTACAATCAGTACCTATGTTTTCCAAGCTAACTACCCTAAAATAAATATGTAATGTAAAAATACACAATCGGTACCTTGTGTATTATGGTCCAGTATTTCCATCATCCATTTTCTGGTGACATTTATTAACCTCTCAGCTCTCGACCCCTCTATATAGTTTACATCAGTTCCAAAATCTTCAGTATAACTATCTTAAGCTCACAATTTTTTATAGGAAAGTATTTTTTATTCCTTAATAACTTTGATGCCATTCAATGAATCTGTACAAACTTTCCAAAAACAGTGCATCAACCTTGGGTTCTTTATGTAAAGTTTTATGCAAGTTCATCAAGAAGACTTAAAAAAAAGAGGGGGGTCTCAAAAGTGCCAAATCCTCTATTAAATTGCACAGAATTATTTGTTCTTCATTAAAAATAAATAGCATACTGAGGCTGCCATTTTGAAAATGCATAGATCTTCTCAAATCCAGGTGTTTTCTCTAGGCCTGGGCAGCAAATTCCGTTCCGCTCGCGGAATTTGCGGAATTTGCGTAATTCCGCGTTCCGCGGATAACGCGAAATTGCCCAAAATTCTGCTTTCCACAACTTCGCGAAATTTTTTGCTTGTTCGCGTACTCAAAATGCGTGTTCGCGAGATATTTCTCCCCGAGCACGCAAACCGCAATTGTGAACAGGAAAAAAGCATCGCGAACAAGCAATTCCGCGTGTTCGGGGAATTTCTGCGTGTTCGCGGAGATTTTTTACCGTTTCGCGGAGATTTGCGTAACGCGATTACGCAAATTCCGCCCACCCCTAGTTTTCTCTAAACTGAAGGGTTACAGGGCCAAACCTCAGGCAGCAGCACTTTATGGTACAGTTTTATGGGGAGTATCTAATCTTAGGCCATATAGGGCTAAAGAACTCACGTTTATTAAATTACTACTTGATCTTCTGTCAAGCGGACCTTACATACCCATAATTATTGCCCTCCCTCAAGAGAGTCAATCATCTTGCTGCTCTTAAATCCCTTTTATACTGGGACAGTCTTTGGTCTCATCAAGAACTAGATCAGTACAGAAAGAATCTTCTGGAAGTCAAAAATCTTGATTTGCATAAAAAAATTAAAGGTATGGTTCACCAAACTGGGTCTCCAGACAATATACACACTTCCTTAGACCATAGATCCTAACACGAAAGCCCTTATAACAAAAACTGATTGGGACTTCATAGTGACCTAGAGGCACCACTCCACCAATTTAGGAACTCTTTCTGATTCACTTTTATCTCACAAACTGCTCCCCAAAACAGAAATTTTTCTTGATGTGATTTCCCCGCCTCTTGCAAAAAGCTTTTTCTATAAAATTTCTATTTGGTATATTACCTCTAAATGCTTTTACTGATTAATGATTTTGAGCTCCTCACCTTCTACTGAGTGCAATAAGTGTAAGCATAAAGCTGAGGACACTGATCACCTCTTACTCTTTTGCTCTTGTTATGCTGCTCTCAGGCATAAATGGATGTGGCCTTTGTGCCTTAATTTAGGCTTAAATAGTTAGCCAGCTGTTCACAGGATTTTCATTTCAGGCTCTTCAAGAAGTGTAGTGTTCTCTGTTAGAAAATATTTGTTTTCAGCATGGATCATATACTTTAGATCCTCTTAAACTTATTGTTGATGTACTTTACACACTTTACTTCCATGTATTGGAATATTGCCATTCATTTTATACAGTCATCATTATGATTGCACATCATAGCTATTAATTAAGTGAGAAAGATCTTCCTCTAGGAGTCCTGATCTGTTAATTGTATCCAGTAGCTGTTATTAGGATGTACTATGCTGTACAACTCCCTAAATGTATGATTCCACATTACTATGCACTTATGTAATTACCATTTTGCTGCTGTTGTATTCTATGCACTTTATTTGCTTTTTCTGGGTCCCGGATTCCTGCTATTGCACTTTATGCCCATGTTTCGACACATCATGTCTACAAAAAGAGGCCAAGGCTTCCCTAGGGGAGCTAAGGTTCCTGAATAGCAAAAAAACGTTTTAAGCAAGATTTATTTTTGTGTTAATGCTCAACTTCACATTGTTACATCATTTTGTATTACAACTGTCTTATTTGGGTATTTATTTTGCCTTTTGCATAAGAGATCAGAACGGCTCACAAAGTATTTTCTTTGCCTACAATTGGTTTCAAGGACTTATATGTTGAACATTGTTATACTCCATGAGCCAGATGTATCAAGCTATTTTGCGATCGCAAACGGTGCGAATCGCAAAAATCGTCCGTTTGCTAACTCAATATGACCTTATCCAATATATGAAAGCTTTTGCATTTGCAAAATTGGTAATCCCAAAAAATGAGAATCCTAATTTTGCGAATCCCATTTGCAAATTTGCAATTTGGGAATCGCAGACCAATGTATGAAGCATTTGAAAATTGTGAATCAACCAAAATTCGCAATTTGGCACGTACAAATTACCACCAACTCAATTCAGGTGGTAACCAGGTGCAAACTTTTTAAATAGGCCCAGAGGGCCTCAGCATGTTTCACAATGGCAGCGCTGTATGTCATGGCGAGGAGGATGCAGATTCAAGCAGCAGCCTAGAGACGGAGGAGGAGACAGGAACACATTTACAGAGTGCACATAACCCTGTTTAAGCAGACAGAGGAAGACATCAATGCCAAATATAGACTAGACTCAGCAACAATACTAGACCTCATAGCTGTCCTACATCCAATACTGGAGCATCAGACCAGCAGGACCCAAGCCATTTCCACACATGTGCAGGTCCTATGTTCACTGCACCTACTAGCATCAGGGAGCTACCAGGGCGTGATAGCTGCAGCAGAAGAGGTTTCACGCTTTTTAAATTCTTTCTTGGATACAATGGTCCATAGGATACACCATTAAATTAGATTTCCCACTATACAACAGGTATTGCAGCAGACCAAATTGGATTACTACCAGATATCCCAATTCCACGTGTAATTGGGTGCATTGATGGGACACATGTAGCCATTTGTCCCCCCTCAGCTAATGAGCATGTGTTTAGGAACAGGAAATCATTTCATTCACTCAACATCCAGTTCATATGTAAGGCCGCACACATTATTACTGACATAGTGTCCAAATACCCTGGTAGTACGCACTATTCATTTATATTCAGACACAGTGGAATATACACACGTCTCATTGGGGGTGAATTTGGAGAAGGATACCTGCTAGGTAAATGAATGTAACTCACTCTGATAGACTCCTTGGATCTGTAGAAATAGGACAATGATTAATCTATTGCCTTTCATCCTGTAGGTGACAGTGCATATGCTGTGTGCTCCTTCATACTCACACCATACCTCAATCCTGCAACCCAGAGTGAGAGGAAATACAATGCTGCACATAAGTCGACGCGCAATGTCATAGAGCAGACATTCGGCCTACTGAAGAGTAGATTCCGCTGCCTACACAAAACTGGAAGTGCACTGAAGTATAGGCCAGTGATCTGTTGCAAAATTGTGGCTACTTGTGCCATGCTGCACAACCTAGCAACAACCAATGGCATACCATTGGACCTCAAAGATTCGGAGTCTGATGAAGAGGAAGAACCACGTCCACCTCGCAGATCACCAGGTGGTGTAGGTGCAGCAGATGGCAGACAGAGACCTGATGAAATAACATGCAACTATTTCTAGGTGAGTAATGATGAGACAATGCACCTTATGACTTTTGTACAACTGTGTTTTTATTCACATTAACATCAGGTAAACTGTGTGCACACAGCCATCAACTTCTTTCTTGTGTGTGATTTTAGTAGGTCGACATGGCATTTATACTGGCCATGCCCAACATTCAGCACTGATAATCATATGCAATGGGTTACCTCCCCCATTGGCATGCCTCGGTTACACCACTGACTACTTTTTACAGCCACGCACACCAGTAGAGCGGTCATTGTGTACACTGGCCTCCCTTGATGAGGCCTTGGATGCCCTACCTTACCTTGCACTCTGCCATCTGGGCTCAGTCACCGGTGCAGTGATGCTGCTGAGGCTGGAGGCCTCCTCACTGTCCCCTGCACCCAGTATACTTGTCCCAGCTATAGTAGCTGTCTGCAGCTGTTCGACAGCAGTGGTGACCTGCACCAATCCCCTAGCAACATCATAACTGCAGTGGGCCATTTCCGCCTGCATGGACACAGTGCGTCTGGACATGATAGCTGTGGCATTGCTCAGAGGGTTAACTGCCTTTGTGTAACCATCCAAACGGCTAAATAGGTGGTGCTTTTTGTAGCATTTGGAGGCATGCTCCCTCTACATGGTGGTACAAAGATCTTTACTCACTGCTGTCATGTCCCTGAGACTTTCTGTGTTTGTCCTTTGGCCCTCTGCCACTGAGTTATTCATCTCCCTGATGCGGTCCTTAATGTCAGCCATGTTGTGATTCAGACAAACCAGCTGCCTTTGCATTGACCGCATGCTTTTCAATTGAAGCCACTGCACCTTCACCATAGTGCACTCAAGCCCAGCAAAGACAGAGGATCCCTCTCCTTCCTCAGCAGCACTGTATTTTCTTGGTCTGCGTCTCCTGTGATTGTTGTTGCTACACAGAATGTGGGACTGATCACTTTGAAACTGTGCCTGCTCATCTGGCCTTGACTGTGGGTCTTCTTGGATGCCTTCCCTTTCTACCTCCAACTCCTATAGTGGAGCCATAGTGTACCTGTGTGGTCTTGGTGAAGGTGATGTTGGTGTTGTGGTGTCTGTCTCCTCTTACCCTTCATGTTCCTGGATTTCCACTGGCTCATCTATTGGTGTGTCTTCCCCTGTGGCTCAGGTTTATCTGTGAATATAACAAAACTACTTATTGTGTGTCCTGCTTTATGTTATTTGAAAATGAAATGTACTTGAGTTGGTATACCAAAATGGTGTGTTTTAATTGGTTCTTTAATGGTGGTTCTCAACTGTGGCTATTTTGCTTAGAATCATTGTTTTCCTACCTATGTGTCTGACTGCATCTCCCATGATGCATTGTTGGGTGGTAACCAAAATGTGGACTGGAAATGGAATTTAATTTGTTTCATTATGTTATTTATATGTGGGGGGTTTTGTGAGTCATGGAGCAAGTGTATTTTAGCATGCATCCTACCTTGGCTGGTTTTGGCTGTGGCTGAGCTGTCGATGTCTGCTACACCACTGATGGATTCAGGCTGTAGGGTTGACTTCACCAAGTCCTCAAGGGGGGTGGAGGCAGGCTGTGTTGATGGTCCTCCACCGGTCGTCTTGGCGTCCACAAGCCTGCTTGCCACATTCTCCTTTGCCCTTGAGCACAAGTCCTACCAGCGCTTGCGTAGGTCTTCTATGGAGCGCAGTGTAACCCCTATGCCGTTGACTTTGGCTTGGATATCCAGCCAATGTTCTTCTTCTCTGACTCGGGATGTGTAGGGATTTTTTTCCAAACAGTTGCTCATGGCTCTTCCCCATTTCCTCAATTAGGACCTCCAATTCTTTTTCACTGATCTTTTGCTTTTTCTTGCATCCTGCAGCCTCCTTTGCCTTCTCCTGTGAAGCCATGCTGTATATTTGTGCCTGCCTCTCCACTCTGTATGTTCTCCGGAGTGGTGTGCTCCTGATACTCAGCCTCATACAGAGCCTCAGGCACTCAGAACCAGCATGGGGTAACTCACTTCCTGGTTGTGAGGCCATCAAGCTGCATCAGAATAGCAGATTTGCAATTTTGCATTTTTTTTGTTGCCAATTCCCTATTACAGAATCACTAAATGGGAATCTGTATTAGAGAATGCAAATCTTTCCAATACGCAATTTATTTGCAATTTTTTTCCTGCATTGCATTTTGCGATTACCAAATAGCAATTCAGTAATAATCACTATTTGGGAATCACAAAATGCTTTTTTGATACATCTAGCCCTATATTCTTTATATGTTATTTTTATATGCTTAGGCGGTATGTGTCAAGCAGCATGAGACCTAGTATACTTGTAAAATGTGCTATTATATGATAACAATATCATGTTGCTGTTTTACTTCTTTGTACTGCTCTCTAATCTCTAGATATGGATTGTCTTTTTTTATTATTATTTTAAATATTGTGGATTATGTATTTTAGAATGCCCTTTTATTGGCCACATGGCTGAAATAAAGTTATTACTACTACTATAGAAAAAAAGCTAAATGAATTTACACTAAATTTGGCATGAAGGTAGAACTTTACTCAAGGAAGGTTACATTTTACGGATATCTGGTTCGTTAATTTGTGGTTACGCTGTGGAGTCTTAAATCCATTAAAAAACACAAGGCACTCATTTGGACTCGTGTGCTTATCCTCCCATTGTCCCATGTGGATTTGTTAGCTGGCATTAGATTTATGTATCTGCCTTGTTTTGATTGGCGGGCCATCACAGAACCATATCTGTTGCAACCGCCATTACCCAACACAGTCCAAGAGTCATTTTGGGAAAGAAGAAACACAACAGGGGTAAGAGGGCAGTGTGCGTCTACCTTAGCCTTCAGGCCCATGTGGAGAATCCTCAAAGGGGCCCCCAAAAATACAATAATATGTAATAAATGTCTGTTATCACAGATTCCATGTTGGATTTGCAAATTCCTGATCTGCCTTTGGTCCCATGGACCATCCTGCAGCCTCAGGATTCACAAATCCAGCATGGGATCATCAAGTCCTATGGAAGAAAATGAATACTACTGAGGTGCTTAAGACTTGTCATCTTGGAGTGCTATGGTCTATCCCCCACTGCTCAACACATTTTGCATCTGGGATCAGAACATGCATCTGACACTTCTGATGCTCATGGCCAAAGACACTTCAGAGCGAGGACAGGCTGCTCATGGATTGTTATGAGCAAGGACATGTTGGATGCCAGGGCTAGGGTCAATCCCCGCTGTGCACAGCCATAGGCCATACACTGCACTTGTTGGCTGCCTCCTGAGAGTTGGACCCTGGGCAGTCCCTGACGAAACCCCCTGCACATGGTCAAAATGTTGGGCCTGGAGACCAGACCATAAAGCCAACTTACTCTGCACAACCAAACATCGTACATAGTGGGTGTTGGACACCTATTAAGGGTTTGATGCAGGGCATGGCCAGAGGCCATGCACAATAGATGTAATTGTCTGTGGAGAGTTGGATGCCTGGCCCTTTTGAAAACCAAATGCACAGCGAGCCTGGTCAACTGTGGAGGGTTGGATGCAGGAAAGACTTGGATGTGGTCTATGATAAAAAAAATCAGTTACAGCCAAATAATAAAGTGAAGTTACAGCTGCCTTTTAATATAGCATCATACACCAATATTATTATATTTCTTAGCTATGCCTGGGAAAGGCTTTAAACATGCTGCAAAGTTATTTCTTACCTCATTTTCAAAATCTGACTTAATGATGAAATCAAATTGTTGATAGTTTGAGTGAAAGGTAAATATATAAAAACAGCCTTTTGGGCTGCCAGAGCCAAACCTCCCCTAAAACCAGTTTGCCACTCAGTCCCTCAAGAGCTTGAATAGACATCCTTCACTGAGAGTTAACAATTCGGCTCAAGGGACACCAGCCTGCTTCTGAGTTCAGGAAGACCTTATGGGTGTTAGCCACTCACCATTTAGCAGGGATAAACTATCTGGAAGTGGACAGCAACCACTGGAAGAATAAAAGTTGTACCTTTTCTTGCTTCCTTACTGCACCGAGCTCATAGGGGAACAGCAAGTCGACAAACCGGTCTTCACAGGATTGGTGCCTGCAGAGTGCAGGGTATTGATACCTTCACTCCAAAGGGGCTTCTCAGCAATTTCTTGAAGGCAGAAGGTGCTGAAGGTGCTGAAATGTATATAGCCATGTTAATTTACAATTACCAAGTGACTGCTGTAGTCCTTCGTACCTGCACGCCACCAACAAAGACTACGCGCTAATTAGTCGCGGTCCCTCTCGTAACTGCTTGTTAGACCTGTCAGCCCTTTGGGTGGTCCCTCCTCATCATTATTTATTTTGTCCCACTTTTGCCTCAAACCCTGTTTGAATTTTTCCTTTTTGGGAACCACCAGACTTTTTCGTGTTGCTACAGATTCAGGGAGCCATTTTAGCTACCCCTGAAACTTCTGTCTGAGGGCCTGAAGCACAAAATGGTGGCCACCTGTGACATCACCAGCATCCACTGGAACCTACCAGCACCTTCCAGAACATTCCAGAACTCTGTGACAGTTGGAGGCGGTTTAGAATGTTGGGAGGTTAAGACAGAGTGTTGGCAGTTGGAGCTGGCAGTTGGCACCTGACTGGTGAAGAGAGAGCAGCACAAGAGTGAAGGAGGAAGGAGTGAAGCAGCAGGGGTGGAAACTTGTGCCTGGAGTGGGGTCCATAAACCCACCCTTGATACTTGTCCCTACTGATGGATCCCAGCCTGTAGCCCTGTGTGGGAAGAAGCCAGAAAAACTCATCCTAAGGACCTGGACAGCAGGAACAGGCCTTAGAAGCAGAAAGCAGCAAGATCCTGACCTGGAAACTGGTTTCCCTGGAGTCCGGCGTCGAGTAGCCTGAGACCTGGAGCCCGAGGTGGAGAAGCGGCGCTGACTGAGGTAGCAGACGTCGTACCCGGAGCCGCCTGAGGTCGTAAGAGGGCGCCGACGGAGGTCGTGAGGAATACCAGAGGTCGAGGAGGAAGTCAACCGAGGTCGAGTGAGCGGCGTCATCGGAGGAGTGAAGTCCGCCCTCCGGAGTCGTCGGAGACCGAGGTGAAGTGTACCGGAGGTCGGGAGTGAGGATCGCACTCCGGAGTCGCCCGGAACCTGAGAGGAGGAGCACCGGAGGTCGGGGGTGAGGATCGCACCCCGGAGTCGCCGGAAGTCGACATCGAGGCCAGGCCGGCTGACGTCATCGAAGCCGAGAGCGCCATCGGACCGGAGCCGCCCGAAGTCGACATCGAGTAAGAGACTGCCGACGCCGTCGAATCGGAGGTCGAGATCGAACCGAGGCCACCGACATCGGACCGGAACCGCCTACCGGCGTCGTCAAAGAACTGACATTGTGCCGAGGCCGCCGAGACCGAACCGGAACCGCCTCACGGCGTCGACACGACTCCAGCGGCGTCGGAACATCAGAAAAAGGGCAGTAAGTGGAGTAGAGGGCGCCTAAGGCCCTGTGGAGACCTGAGAGACTGCTCTAAGGGGCTAGGGAGGTGCTGAAACCAACCTGACTGTGCCTGGGGTGAACTGGGACTAACCTAGAGAGGTTGTGTGGAGAGAGAAAGCCAGGGCACTGGTATTCCCCCCTTTGATCTACCTCAGTTTAGGCCTCAGCCTTGTCCCAGCCAGGGAGTAGCCCCCCCTCAAGCCTTCCACAACCCTACAAGCTGTGCCTGGGCCAAATCAGCCCTTAGAAATTGAAGTCATCTGATTACATGAGTGTTGCTGTATACTTTTAATAATTTATTGGGGGCACTGTATTTATTGAGTTTTTACCTATTTATTGCTTCACTATATTTATAGGTCCACAGGACTTGATGGTGTACAATATTTATTGGTACAGTATTTATTGCCTCAAAATATTTAATTGCCTGTATTACCTGCACTGATATTTATGTCCCTTGTATTTATGATCATCCCTATTTATTGAATTTTCAGATAATATTTATTTGACCTGCTCTATTTAAAATTTGTATATTGTGATTGACCTATTTATTTTCCCAATCAGCAACTAAGAGAAAAAGATAAAGAAACATATTTTCATAATTTTTACGGTGTAGAGTCGTTTTTGGAACGGATGCACGCCTGGTTATTGTATGGGTATATTGTACGCTTAGCACGGTGCCTGATTCCTGACCACTCGAGCCAAGCTACCACAGTGTGTCCGGAAGACCACCACCACCCTTTCTAGTGTGGGAGTGGTTTTCCAACATAAATTGGTGTTCAGCGGTGGGATAGAGCTGTGCCTACATATACTCAACAATAACTGTGGGTAGTCCATAGGCCTACACCGGGAGTTTTCTCAAAGCGGCCTTCCTAATTGTGGGTTTTTGTTTTTTCCAAATTTACTCTGGTGGTGGGAGGAGGTATTATTAAAGGTACCCCCCTGCATTGTTACTGCACAAAACCTGTCCTCTAACCTGAGTGGGCGAGATGGAGTTTGTACTAGAAAATCTAGAAACGTACACTGTGGCCCAACTCAGGGAGTTTTGCCAGCGGGAGGGGGTGTACTGTCCCCCAGGAGCAAAGAAGGGTGCACTCCAAACCAGCTTAAGGGCTTGGGGGGAGGCACGCAGGGAAAGCAAGGCTGAGGAGGAAGACAGGGATGGAGAGCCTGACCCCGAGGGGGCTGAGATGTACCAACCTGAGGTGGGGAACCTGTCAGCAGGGCCCAGGACACTTTCTAGGAAGGGCAGCACTGTCTCTAGTGGGGGCTTATCCGAAGTGGAGTTAGCAGATCGGAGGGAGAAAAGACAGCTCACATGGGACTTAGCAAAGCTGGAGAAGGAGAAGGAGGAACAGAGGATGGCTCATGAGACGGAGAAACAGAAGATGGCTCATGAGATAAGACTGAAAGAGATAGAGCTTCAGATCCTGAGAATTGGGGCACCAACTGTTCCTAATGGTGGCAGCAAAGACCAAGAGATCACCAGGGAATCCAAACCCTACCTGCCAAAGGACATAGTAGCTAGCTATGGGTTGGGTGATGATATCGCCAAGTGGCTAGCGGCCTATGAGGTCTCGTTAAGGGCCCATGGGGTTTCAGAGAAGTACTGGGGAGGGGGATTGTATAAGTACATGCTTCCAGCTGGTAGGGATGCTTTATTGGCCCTCGAAGAGGATGAGCAGACCCACTACCCCACCATGAAACTGGCGCTCATCAGAAAGTTTGGACTAACACCTGAAAAGTACAGACAGAAGTTCAGGGGTAGTCACAAACTGGGCACACAGAATTGGGTGGACTTCCTGGACTATGCAAAGAAGGCACTGGAAGGTTGGATTCAGGGCAGTGAAGTGAGGAACTACGAGGAGTTGTTTGACCTAGTACTGAAGGAACACCTGCTCGAGAAATGTTTCCCTGAACTGCGGCAACACCTGGTGGATAGCAAGCTGACCAGTCCCCGGAAGCTTGCTGAGGAGGCGGACATTTGGGCTAGTACCCGGGTGTCCACAAGGGGGACTGGAGGGGATACTCAAAAGGCCGGACAGGGCGCCCCCCAGAAGAAAGAGGGAGGGGAAAAGAAAAAGGAGTTCTCCAAAAGCCCCCAAAATAGCTTCCAAGGAAAGGGAACAGGATTCACCCCTAGGGCTAACCCACCCAGAAACCCTAATCCTGGCCGGAGTCAGCAGCCAAGGGTTGTCCATTGCTACAAGTGCGGTGGCGTTGGACACTATAAAGGAGATCCGAAGTGTCAGAAACGATCACCCCCTCCCACTGGAGGAAAGACCCCCGGAGTAGCTAGTGTAGTGCTCGGGGAGGAGATGCCCTTAACTAAGGGAAGGGAGTGGACGGGTGTCACTTTAGTGTCCCTGGGAGAACGGGAGATGGTTCCTAAGATCCAGGTGCCCGCAAATACCGCAAAGTATGGGCAGTGGATCACCATCAACGGCCAAAGAGGGGAGGCTCTGAGAGACACAGGAGCCAGTATGACTATGGTGCGTAGCCAGCTGGTGTCTCCAGAGCAGGTAATTCCCGATGTACTCCACCCAGCCGCGATGGCTGACGGCAGAACAGGCCACTATCCCGTGGCCGAGGTTCCCTTTGAATGGGGGGGGGTTGCAGGTTCACTTCGAGTTGCCGTAAGCCCTGCCGTGCCAGTCGATTGTCTGCTGGGGAATGACATGGAGCACAACGCTTGGAAGGAGGTGGAATACCGGACTCACACCGAGATGCTGGGTACACCTGACTGGGCCTGTGTTAGCACAAGGTCCGCGACTACCCGAAGAGGGAGTTCATTCCGGCTGGAGCCTGGAACAAAGGCCCAGCCAGCTGCCAGTCAAGGGAAGAACCGAGGACAGGAGGAGCCTGCCTCGGCTTCTCCACCCCGTAGGACGGATAGGCCACCGGAGGTGGTGGACCAGGAGTCTGCGGAGGGGGACGTTACCAACCTGGAGGACCTACCTATCCCGGCCGAGTGGCACGTGGAGGGAGGCCCGTCCAGGGAGGAATTCTGCCAGGGCCAGAGGGAGTGCCCTACCCTTGAGGGGCTGAGGCGACAGGCCGAAGCCCAGGCAGCAGGGAACGTTGAAGGGAACTACAGTGTTTACTGGGAGGATGGCCTCCTCTACAGTGAACCCAAGGCACCCCTACATGGATCGTCACGAGCCTTGGTAGTTCCTCAACGTTATCGAGCCTTCCTTTTGGAGTTGGCTCACGAGATACCATTGGCAGGACACCTGGGGCAAGACAAGACCTTCGCCCGTCTTGTCCCACACTTTTATTGGCCTCAGATGAAAGTGTCGTCCGATACCTACTGCCGGACATGTGTGTCTTGCCAAGCCAGTGGGAAAACAGGGGTGAAGCTGAAAGCTCCCCTGGAACCACTTCCTGTCGTTAGCACCCCCTTTGAAAGGGTGGGCATCGACATTGTGGGTCCATTAGATCCACCAACTACAGCTGGTCACAGGTTTATCCTGGTTCTGGTGGATCATGCCACAAGGTACCCAGAGGCAATACCTCTGAGGACCATAACAGCACCTGTTGTGGCTAGGGCCCTGATGGGAATCTTTACCCGAGTGGGTTTTCCCAAGGAAGTTGTGTCCGACAGGGGGACCAACTTCATGTCAGCATATATGCGGGCAATGTGGAAGGAGTGTGGAGTGACCTACCGGTTCACAACTCCTTACCACCCCCAGACCAATGGTCTGGTGGAAAGGTTTAACAAAACCTTAAAAGGCATGATCAGAAGTCTGCCTGAAAGCCTGCGGAGGAAATGGGACATCCTCCTACCCTGTCTACTCTTTTCTTACAGGGAAGTGCCACAGAAGGGAGTGGGCTTCAGCCCCTTCGAGCTTCTGTATGGGCACCCTGTACGTGGACCTCTTAACCTGGTGAGAGACGGATGGGAAAGAACTCCCAGAAAGCTCCCCCAGGATGTGGTGAGCTACATGCTGGCCTTCCGGAGCCAAATGGCTAAGTTGTGGAAGCAAGCTTCTGACAACTTGGAAGCCAGCCAAGCAGTGATGAAGGCGTGGTATGACCACAACGCTCACCCGGTGGAGTTGGAGCCTGGCCAGAAGGTGTGGGTGATCGAACCAGGAGAGCTTAGTGCCCTCCAGGATCGCTGGTCAGGACCCTTTGAGGTGTTGGAGAAGAAGGGTAAGGCTACCTACTTGGTGGACCTGAAGACCCCTCGTCAGCCCCTGCGGGTGCTGCATGCCAACCGCCTCAAACCCCACCACGAGAGGCCCGAAGTCATCTTGATGATGGTGACTGACGGAGGAGAGGACGTGGAAAGCGAGCCTCTCCCTGATCTGTTTGCGTCTCAAGAAAAGGATGGGTCGGTGGAGGGAGTGATTCTCTCCCCATCTCTAACTCCTGAACAGCAGGAGAACTGTCGCCAGGTCCTGGGGCAGTACTCTTCGTTGTTCTCCCTTGTCCCGGGTAGGACTCACCTGTGCGTCCATGACGTGGACACAGGAGACAGCCCACCTGTGAAGTCCAAGATCTACCGGATGTCAGACAAGGTGAAGGCCAGCATTCATAGTGAGGTCACTAAGATGCTGGAGCTAGGAGTGATTGAACCTTCTAGCAGCCCCTGGTCCAGTCCGGTGGTGTTAGTACCAAAAGCTGCACCACCGGGTGCCCAACCAGAACTGAGGTTCTGTGTGGACTACCGGGGACTGAATTCAGTGACAAAAACTGATGCTCATCCGATCCCTAGGGCGGATGAATTGATTGACCGGCTGGGAGCTGCCCAATATCTAAGTACCTTTGACCTTACTTCGGGGTACTGGCAGATCTCTTTGACTGATGGAGCAAGGGAAAGGTCAGCCTTCTCCACGCCCAATGGCCACTACCAGTTCTGTGTGATGCCCTTTGGGCTCAGGAACGCACCTGCCACGTTTCAGCGCCTGGTAAACCAGATCCTCACCGGAATGGAGAGTTTCTCTGCTGCTTATCTGGATGACATAGCCGTCTTCAGTAACAGCTGGGAGGATCACTTGCGTCACCTGCAAGCTGTTCTCCAGGCCCTGAGACAAGCTGGATTGACGATCAAGGCCAGCAAGTGCCAGATCGGGCAGGGGTCGGTAGTGTACCTTGGACACTTGGTGGGTAGGGGAGCGGTGCAACCCCTCCAGGCGAAGATCGAGGCCATCATGGCCTGGGAACCCCCCAAGACACAGACTGAGGTCCGAGCATTTTTGGGCCTCACGGGATATTACCGCCGCTTCGTGAAGGGGTACGGTACCATCGTAGCCCCCCTCACGGAGCTCACGTCCAAGAAACAACCTCGACGGGTAGTCTGGACGGAGGCTTGTCAGCAAGCCTTTGAGAGATTGAAGAAAGCCATGTGCGAGGCCCCGGTCTTAAGGGCCCCAGACTTTTCCAGGAAGTTCATTGTCCAGACAGATGCATCAGAACATGGCATTGGGGCAGTGTTATCGCAACTCAACGAAGAGGGCCTGGATCAACCCGTGGTCTTCCTATCCAGGAGACTACTTCCCAGGGAACAGAAGTGGAGTGCAATAGAGCGTGAAGCCTTTGCAGTGGTATGGGCTCTGAAGAAGTTGCGGCCATACCTGTTTGGCTCGCACTTCCTGGTTCAGACCGACCACAGACCCCTTCGCTGGCTGATGCAGATGAAGGGGGAGAATCCCAAGTTGTTGAGGTGGTCTATTTCCCTACAGGGGATGGACTTTCAGGTGGAACATCGGCCTGGAGTGGACCACGCCAATGCAGACGGTCTCTCAAGGTATTTCCGCCTTAGTGATGAGAACTCCCAAGGGGTTGGGTAGCTCTCCCCACTTTCAGCTGGGGGGGACGCGTGTTAGACCTGTCAGCCCTTTGGGTGGTCCCTCCTCATCATTATTTATTTTGTCCCACTTTTGCCTCAAACCCTGTTTGAATTTTTCCTTTTTGGGAACCACCAGACTTTTTCGTGTTGCTACAGATTCAGGGAGCCATTTTAGCTACCCCTGAAACTTCTGTCTGAGGGCCTGAAGCACAAAATGGTGGCCACCTGTGACATCACCAGCATCCACTGGAACCTACCAGCACCTTCCAGAACATTCCAGAACTCTGTGACAGTTGGAGGCGGTTTAGAATGTTGGGAGGTTAAGACAGAGTGTTGGCAGTTGGAGCTGGCAGTTGGCACCTGACTGGTGAAGAGAGAGCAGCACAAGAGTGAAGGAGGAAGGAGTGAAGCAGCAGGGGTGGAAACTTGTGCCTGGAGTGGGGTCCATAAACCCACCCTTGATACTTGTCCCTACTGATGGATCCCAGCCTGTAGCCCTGTGTGGGAAGAAGCCAGAAAAACTCATCCTAAGGACCTGGACAGCAGGAACAGGCCTTAGAAGCAGAAAGCAGCAAGATCCTGACCTGGAAACTGGTTTCCCTGGAGTCCGGCGTCGAGTAGCCTGAGACCTGGAGCCCGAGGTGGAGAAGCGGCGCTGACTGAGGTAGCAGACGTCGTACCCGGAGCCGCCTGAGGTCGTAAGAGGGCGCCGACGGAGGTCGTGAGGAATACCAGAGGTCGAGGAGGAAGTCAACCGAGGTCGAGTGAGCGGCGTCATCGGAGGAGTGAAGTCCGCCCTCCGGAGTCGTCGGAGACCGAGGTGAAGTGTACCGGAGGTCGGGAGTGAGGATCGCACTCCGGAGTCGCCCGGAACCTGAGAGGAGGAGCACCGGAGGTCGGGGGTGAGGATCGCACCCCGGAGTCGCCGGAAGTCGACATCGAGGCCAGGCCGGCTGACGTCATCGAAGCCGAGAGCGCCATCGGACCGGAGCCGCCCGAAGTCGACATCGAGTAAGAGACTGCCGACGCCGTCGAATCGGAGGTCGAGATCGAACCGAGGCCACCGACATCGGACCGGAACCGCCTACCGGCGTCGTCAAAGAACTGACATTGTGCCGAGGCCGCCGAGACCGAACCGGAACCGCCTCACGGCGTCGACACGACTCCAGCGGCGTCGGAACATCAGAAAAAGGGCAGTAAGTGGAGTAGAGGGCGCCTAAGGCCCTGTGGAGACCTGAGAGACTGCTCTAAGGGGCTAGGGAGGTGCTGAAACCAACCTGACTGTGCCTGGGGTGAACTGGGACTAACCTAGAGAGGTTGTGTGGAGAGAGAAAGCCAGGGCACTGGTATTCCCCCCTTTGATCTACCTCAGTTTAGGCCTCAGCCTTGTCCCAGCCAGGGAGTAGCCCCCCCTCAAGCCTTCCACAACCCTACAAGCTGTGCCTGGGCCAAACCAGCCCTTAGAAATTGAAGTCATCTGATTACATGAGTGTTGCTGTATACTTTTAATAATTTATTGGGGGCACTGTATTTATTGAGTTTTTACCTATTTATTGCTTCACTATATTTATAGGTCCACAGGACTTGATGGTGTACAATATTTATTGGTACAGTATTTATTGCCTCAAAATATTTAATTGCCTGTATTACCTGCACTGATATTTATGTCCCTTGTATTTATGATCATCCCTATTTATTGAATTTTCAGATAATATTTATTTGACCTGCTCTATTTAAAATTTGTATATTGTGATTGACCTATTTATTTTCCCAATCAGCAACTAAGAGAAAAAGATAAAGAAACATATTTTCATAATTTTTACGGTGTAGAGTCGTTTTTGGAACGGATGCACGCCTGGTTATTGTATGGGTATATTGTACGCTTAGCACGGTGCCTGATTCCTGACCACTCGAGCCAAGCTACCACAGTGTGTCCGGAAGACCACCACCACCCTTTCTAGTGTGGGAGTGGTTTTCCAACACTGCTTATGTCAGTTTTACCTAGAATCATAATGAATAAGGGTGGGCGTAGTTCGCGAAGTAGCACTTCGCGAAGCTACGCAAAGTGAAGTTCGCACTACGCGAGCTACGCGTAGCACTTCGCGAACTGCGAAGTAACATGTTCGCACTGTGCAAGATGTTGTTTTCAATGATTGCACAGTGCGGACAAGCAACCGGCACTGTGCAATCATTGAAAATGGCATCTTGCACAGTGCGAGCTGTAGTTTTCTGCTGCTCGAGTAAATTTTTACTCGAGCTGCAGCTTTCTCAACGCGAACTGGTAGTTTCTCATCGCGAGCGGTCGCGAGCATACGCGACCCCTCGCAATGAGAAACCTGACCTTCTCGCGTTGGGAATCTCGCCGGGAGGTTTATTTTCCATGCTCGCGATCGCGAACAAGGAAAAAGTCTCGCCAGGATATCATTTTGCTTGCTCGCGGTCGCCAACTTGACGTTGAGGACCGCGAGCAAGCAAAAAATGACCGCAGCACTACGCAACACTACGCTACGCGTGTTCGCACTGTGCTACGTGCAGTTCGCGTAGCGCGAAGTAGCGCGAACTTCGCAAACTACGCGAGCGTAGCGTAGTGCTTCGCCCAGGCCTAATAATGAATCATATGTTAAAAAATTTGTTGTTACTACACTGAATTTCCCTTTTAAATATAACATCCTCAAGTGCCTGCACTTACTAAAGTGAATGGAATATGCCGCTATCTGGTCATTTAAACCGGCTTTGCAGAGTCAACCTTACTGCAGAAAACACCTTTACTACCACAGACCTTCAATTCTCGTCTAGGCTAGCAACCACCTCCCTTCTATCATGCCCGACCTCTCTCATGGCAATTTTACACAGACCCCCTCAGGGTTTTGTCCCCCTAATGCATTGGTGGACCCTGAGGTCGCTGTTTTTGAACAGCGGGTATTGCATGATATTAAAACATTGGAACGATCACAGAGCCAGTCCCAGTTCCACAATAGGACGAGTTCTGATTGGGCAGCGGTGAAGTCCCTACATAGTAATGAATTACTAACTATTAAGTCAGCGGATAAAGGTGGTGCGGTTGCAGTACTCAATACAAGGGACTACAAAGCAGAAGTCTTGAGACTTTTGGCATTTCGCACCAATTACCAGCCTTTGGTGCGTGACCCTACATCTGAGTGGCAGGAAACGATCAAGACTATGGTGGCGGACGCTAAGGAGAAGAACTGGATCACATACAAGGAGGCTGACTTCCTTGTGAATAACAAACTGAGGGTCCCTGCTTTTTATATTTTGCCAAAGATCCACAAGGCCCAGCATCCGCCACCTGGTCGTCCAATCGTTTGTGGAATCCAATCTGTATTGGAACCATTATCCCAATTTGTGGACTTTTTTCTCAGAGAAACAGTCATCAACCAAGCTTCCTTTTTACAGGATACCACAGATGTTCTTAATATCTTGAAAACTGTGGTTTATGATCCATCATCACAGTTCCTGGTAACAATTGACATAGAGTCGCTGTATACCAGCATACCCCAAGATGCCACACTGGTTGTAGCAGCGCGGGCTCTTGTGGACAGTGAGTGGTTTTATGATACTCCACAAACCTTTGTCTTGCAATGCATTGAGATTGCACTAACCAGGAATTACTTTGAGTACAAAGATCAGCTCTACCTCCAGGTATCGGGAACATCGATGGGGGCTACATTTGCGCCAAGTCTGGCCAGCATTTATGTGGGCCAATTTGAGGAAAATGTTATCCAGCACGCCTCCAACTCCTTCCAGGAGAATATTTCTCTCTGGAATAGGTTTATTGATGATGTCCTGTGCATCTGGACAGGATCAGAAGAACGACTTCAGAACTTTTTAGCATGGCTAAATGAAGCGGATGAGAGCCTGCGGTTCACATGGACAATCAGCAGGGATTCTGCTGTATACCTAGATGTGGACATAAAGGCAAAGGAGAGTGGCTTGTCCACGACAGTGCATCAGAAGGCCACAGACAGGAATTCCCTACTACATTATCGCTCATTCCATCCTCGCGCACTACATGACAACCTTCCAGTGGGACAGTTCTTGAGATATCGTAGGAACTGCTCCACCACAGCTGATTTTATGGAACAATCTGAAGAGTTAGTCACCAAGCTGAGAAATAGGGAGTATCCGAATAAGGTGGTCAAACGGGCATGCAAGCGAACATTGAATACACCTCGAGAAGCCCTATTAGAGCGAAACATTAGGCAAAAGGATAAGTGTATACCCGTTGTGACCACGTTCGATCATCTGTCCACCAAGGTGAGACAGATTATTAGAAAACGCAGGCCTAAACTGGATGCTGGGGAAATGAAGATGCCACCCTCTAGTTTTGCATTCAAAAGGGCTCCCAATTTAAACGATAAGTTCGTCCATATACGCCCCCTTCCTAAGAAAAAAGATTTGACATTCCCAGCAGGACATTATACCTGTGGGTGTTGTTCAGTTTGTGAGCTTACCGAACAAGCAAAAAGAGTGTTGTTGACAAATGGAAAGATGTGACATCTGGAAAAATTCACCAACTGTAACACTACCCATGTAATTTACAGGCTTACATGTCAGTGTGGTCTGCACTATATTGATCTTACATCACGGAAAGTTAAGATCCATATGCAGGAACATCTTAGCACGTGGAAAGCAGGAAAGCTCACTACTAGGCTTGTCCAACACTTCAGGGAAGAGGTCCATCACTTTCGAGATCTAAAGTGGACCTTTCTTGAGAGGGTGGTTGGCAATGCAGTTAATATTGAGGAGATTTTAACGAGAAAGGAGGCAAGATGAATTTTTACCAAGAAGGTAGATAGCCATGGTTTAAATGATACCATTGAATGGAATAAAGTGAGTAGATAACTTGTCTCGATAAACTCATAACTGAGTATCACTGATGAAAGGCAGAACATTAATGGAAGGTTTGATCAGGTAAACTGGAGGGTGGTTGAGTTGTTTTAGTTGATCGAAAATTTGAGTTTACCCAGATATCTACATATCAATAATGGTAGATATAATTTGCCTCAGAGTATTGTCTTTGTCCAACTTTTACATCCATGACATGTTTTGTCTTCCAATATTTTTTAGCAACCCATCAGCTACTAGGGAGTATGAGGGGTCAATGAAATAATAATTGGGCAAGTATTATTATTGCGCACTACTATTCATCGGATTTGACAAAGAGAGATAAAGATTGTAACCGAGTAGAAAACCATCTTGGTTTGCGTCACATACCAAGCTGATTGTTGAGGATAGGGGAGTGTGGCTGTTCAGTATTTTATGTTGACACACCATATGGAGAAGGATCCTCCAATATATTGAAAAGAACCCATGTGTTTTTAGATATGCCCCCACTGACATTTGTGAACCTCTTTTTGAATTGCCCGTAAATAACATCTGGGTTCTATACTGTCGGGGTAGTTCCTCCAGTGTTACTTGAAATCCAATTAATCATGTCCTGGCCTTAGTGAACGAGATTGTGCGTTAAGTAAAATCACTAAAAATGCCCCAATACATTGAAAGACATATAAATGTGGCTCAGGAATTATTAGGTGGGTCCTGTAAAATGTATAAACAAAGTCATTCACATTTTCATGCAGTTATCAAGTACTCGCGGCACTTTATAAATGGCCGCCGCGGTACACAAAGAAGCTGCTTTAAATCATTCAGTGTTTACATCCAGGCGTTGTTCCCCACGTGGTTCTCAAAATCAAACGCTCACGTCTCTTTATTGACAAAGGGGACGGAGCACCGAGTAAGAACCAGACGTCGCGGATGCAGTAAAAGGGAAAGGGGTCTGTGTAAAATTGCCATGAGAGAGGTCGGGCATGATAGAGGGGAGGTGATTACTAGCCTAGACGAGAATTGAAGGTCTGTGGTAGTAAAGGTGTTTTTAGTAAGCCTGGGCAAAGCACTACGCTACGCTCGCGTAGTTTGCGAAGTTCGCGCTACTTCGCACTACGCGAATTGCACGTAGCACAGTGCGAACACGCGTAGCGTAGTGTTGCGTAGTGCTGCGGTCATTTTTTGCTTGCTCGCGGTCCTCAACGTCAAGTTGGCGACCGCGAGCAAGCAAAATGACATCCCGGCGAGACTTTTTCCTTGTTCGCGATCAGCAACATCAAGTTGGCGATCGCGAGCATGGAAAATAAACCTCCCGGCGAGATTCCCAACGCGAGGATGGTCAGGTTTCTCATTGCGAGTGGTCGCGACCGCTCGCGATGAGAAACTACCAGTTCGCGTTGAGAAAGCTGCCGCTCGAGTAAAAATCTACTCGAGCAGCAGAAAACTACAGCTCGCACTGTGCAAGATGCCATTTTCAATGATTGCACAGTGCCGGTTGCGTGTCTGCACTGTGCAATCCTTGAAAATGACATCTGCCACAGTGCGAACAAGGTACTACGCAGTTCGCAAAGTGCTACGCGTAGCTCGCGTAGTGCGAACTGCACTTTGCGTAGCTTCGCGAAGTGCTACTTCTCGAACTACGCCCAGGGTTAGTTTTTAGCAGTAAGGGTGACTCTGCAAAGTCGGTTTAAATGACCAGATAGCAGCGTATTACGACAAGATCCCGTTGATATACTTTGTTTACAGGAGACACATATTGCAGAATGTGATAAAGATCTGTTAAACATTCCGGCGTATAACGTTATCATAGCCACCTCACAAACCTCTAAAACACGAGGAGTTGCTATTCTCGTAAAGTCTATAATAGGTAACCCTACTCGCACATTGGCTGATAAACACGGAAGATGGGCTATAGCTCAACTGAAATCTGGTTTTATAATTTGTGCTATTTATGGCTCAAACATGGATGATCCCCAACTTTTTAGGGATCTAGAGTTAGAATTGGCCTCCTGGCCTGGACCTCTTATTATATGTGGAGACTTTAATATTGCCGTAGGGAGGTGTTTTGATACTCAATCACCCTCAAATTATAAAGGTCGTAAGACAAGGGTATATAGGGCCCTGTGTCAACTGATGGATAGTTATAATTTACGCGATGTTTGGGGATTGAGGAAAAAAAATGACGACGGATTTACTTATTTCTCATACCCTCACAATAAGTATGTTCGAATCGATTATATCATGTCATCATTAGAGGATCAGCTTCTGCTCGATATAATTAAGTCCCCGAAAACTATTTCAGACCATAATGCACTTACCCTTATTTTTGACTTACCGAGCTGTGAGAAGCCAAAAATGCAATGGTCCTTTGACAGAAAGCTTCTTGTTAATCCCCAATATGTAGCCCATATAACATCATGGGCCCAGGAGTTTTTTGACTACAATCAGTTTAGTGCTCCAAGATTGATTGTATGGGACTGTTTCAAAGCAGCATTAAGGGGGGAGACTATCGCGTTCGTGGCTAGGCGCAAAAAGGCAGAGGATAATATCAATAGGAACTTAATGCTTGAATTGTCTAATCTTGAGACTCACCACGCTGCCCAGATACAACAGGGAAATCCAATTCTTGATACTCTCCAAAAAATATTAGTATTAAAAGCTGAAATTAACAGTACTCTTACCCGAAAAGCTGTTGAATTATACAAAGTCAATAAAAGCAGATTATATGAATCTGGAGAGAATGTCGGCAGACATCTAGCCCTTCGAACACGACAAAAACTATCTCAAAATAAGATCAACCGGATTGAATATGAGGGCCAGGAATATTCCTCCTCATTTGACATCGTGGAGGTATTCCGAAAATATTATCAGAAGTTATATCATAACGATAACTTACGCTCTGCTGACGCTATAAAAACCTTCCTTAATAACTGGCTTTCTGACCAAGATTTCAGCCCCGCGATTGATGAATTAGTTAAAGAAGATCTTGAAAGAGAAATTTCTATTTCGGAGCTGGAGATCGCACTCTCTGATCTCGCAAACGGCAAAGCAGCAGGCCCAGACAAAATTCCGCTCGATTTGTATAAGGTGCTAGGTAAACAAATACTCCCTTACTTATTGGATCTGTTTTTGGGGGTTCAGTATCATTCAACTCCACCTGAATCCTGGAAATATACCAACATAGCAATTTTTGCAAAAAAAGGCAAACCCCTACATCTTCCATCCTCTTATAGACCTATAAGTCTCATAAACTCCGACTCAAAACTCTATGCCAAGATCCTAGCTAACCGGTTGAGTGGGATCGTCGAGCACCTTGTCTCCCCGTGGCAGCATGGGTTTATCCCCGGTAGGGGCACTACGGATCATACCCGCAGAGTCATCACCCTATTTGACATCATGGGCTCCACGGGGGGGGCAGATGTCGATGATCCTTCTCGACGCCGAGAAGGCATTTGACCGTGTTTCTTGGAGTTTTCTCTGGAGTGTTTTGGAATCTAATAACTTCGGGAACAAGTTTATTGGCGCCATAAAGACCTTATATGTAGATCCTAAGGCAAAAGTCTCCACTGGCGGCATCGAGTCGGAGTTTATTGAGATACAGAGGGGGACGAGGCAGGGTTGTCCCTGCTCCCCGATATTATTTGCTCTTTATATTAATCCCCTAATTGTAAGATTGCTTTCCTCACCTAGTATTCACCCCGTTGATATAGGAGTGTTTTCAACGAAAGTTTTGGCATATGCCGATGACGTGGCGGTTTTAACAACAAACCCTGCAGAGGCAGTTCAGGAAATTGAATTAATCACTCAGGCTTTTGGCACTTTTTCAGGCTACTCCCTTAATAGGGATAAAACAATGATTCTCTGTACGAACAATATGGCCCTGGATAGTCCCTTTAAAGTGAAGCAAGCCACCTATCTAGGTGTCTGCCTGTCATCTGATATAAGGGAAATTGACCATCTTAACTACACTCCCCTGATTAATAAAATAAAGACTGACCTAAGGAGAGTAGATAATTTACATCTTTCTATAATTGGTAGGGCTAATTATCTAAAAATGAATATCTTTCCAAGGATACTCTACTTGTTTCGATCAATCCCGATCTTGCCTGGAGGTAGTTTTATTAAGATCATTGACTCCTCCATGTCTAAATTTATGTGGAGCTTTGGAAAGATTAGAAGAGCCCTACCATTTTTGACTTTACCCCAGGAGAGGGGTGGGCTAGGTATTCCTAGCTTAACACTATACTTATGGGCAACTCTTCTCCAACAGATGGGCCCCTTACTGAGCTTCAAAACAACCACCTCGTTTATCATGGAACCCTCTATTCCCTCTATTCCTTCCATTTATGAGCTGAGTCTTGGGACTAAATGCCAAGGCCTATTTTTAAGGCAGGTTGAACCATTATATTATAAAAAAATTAAGTTTAAGATAGTTACAGATGCATGGAAGGTATGGAAATCTGTATCTAAATATTTAACTATTCCAAAATTTACAAAATATACCCCCTATGGCGCAGTTCCATTATTTCTATTAGCCTTAACGACTCTACTTCTCGAAGGTGGGAATCCTTAGGTATTAATACAGTGGGTGATTTTCTCGGTCAGGAAATTACCCCGGCATTTGGATGGCTGCAGCAGAAATATTCTATTCCAAACTCCGATTTTTTGAAATACCTTCAGGTGTATACAAGCATTCGTAACTGTATCCCTAGAATTAAACTAGATAACGTCAATCTCCTCTCTATAATTGGGAAACTTTCTACTAGAATTGGCACTCTTTACCAATTGTTGATCCAAAATACTACAGATGATTTAGAGCGGGTCGAACAGGCTTGGGCCACCAGATTAACTAACCCAAATGTCGACATTGACCTATGTTTGGCCCTCTCATCAAAATTTTTTATTGCCTCGAACCTTAAAGCCCAATATTATAGAGTTCTCTTTAATCTCTACTTTACCCCTGCAAAGTTATTTTCTTGGGGCTTACGGGCTGATGATAGTTGCCCCAGATGTAACCAACCCCAAGCGAATTTAATACATATGTTTATGGACTGCCCCAAATTAGGTTTATTAAAGGCTGCTATTACGAGATTCTGTGCTCAGATATTTACTCATGATATCCTAGAGTCAGTAACTCTGTATTTAATGGGTCATGATGATTCTCTCGGTCATAGCAATGAAGAACAACGGATACTTTTCTTGGGTACTGCTATCTTCCGTATCATTCTTGCTGCACGGTGGAAGGATCCTGAACCACCCACCTTTCAGATGTGGCTCAGCCGATTCTTGGCAACATACAAACAGGAACTATTAATATATAGCTCCAGAGGCAAAAATTCTAGGCTTCTTGGGGCCCAGATTTGGGCTCCCATCTCCAATTGGTACTCAAATCAGAGGTGTAACGACGTACCCTTCTCGACTTAACTGATGTATTTGTTTTCTGTTTTCTTACTTATTTTTACCCTGTACTGACTGCATATCTGATTGTCATGATTGATTATGTATTGTTAAAATATTTTGTGGCTGAATTTTGCTCAATAAAAATAAAAAAAAAGAAAAAAAAAAAAGAGAAAGCTGCCGCTCGAGTAAAAATCTACTCGAGCAGCAGAAAACTACAGCTCGCACTGTGCAAGATGCCATTTTCAATGATTGCACAGTGCCGGTTGCGTGTCTGCACTGTGCAATCCTTGAAAATGACATCTGGCACAGTGCGAACAAGGTACTACGCAGTTCGCGAAGTGCTACGCGTAGCTCGCGTAGTGCGAACTGCACTTTGCGTAGCTTCGCGAAGTGCTACTTCGCGAACTACGCCCAGGGTTAGTTTTTAGCAGTAAGGGTGACTCTGCAAAGTCGGTTTAAATGACCAGATAGCAGCGTATTACATTCACTTTAGTAAGTGCAGGCACTTAAGGATACTATATTTAAAAGGGAAATTAAGTGTAGTAACGACAAATTTTTAACATATGATTCATTATGATTCTATGTGAAACTGACATAAGCAGTTACGAGAGGGACCGCAACTAATTAGCGCACAGTCTTTGTTGGTGGCGTGCAGGTACGAAGTACTACAGCAGCCACTTGGTAATTGTATATTAACATGGCTATATACATTTCAAGCGGGAGTTCCTCAAAATCTCCATGTCAGAGGTTCCTAGTTTTTCTGTTCTTATTTTCACTTGACACATTGTCGCCATTAATATGTTCTTTTTTTGTCATGTTACCACAGGTATGAGTGATCAACAAGCAAGGTGTTTCAGGGTCCCATACTAGCCTTGATGAAGTTGCCGGAATAATTGTAGGCAATGAAACATGTTGGCCTATATTGTTAGGAATGGTCAAATAGATGCCGTTTTTTTTATGTGAGGACACTTACTGTACTGAATAAATATCGTACGCAAATAAGCGGTACCTCTTTTTAATTGAGGATTGCATCTCCTCTGTTTGTTGTTTGTGGGACCCGGTGGGCACTCAGTGATTCTCGCACTGTTAGTGTTGTCTTTATCACTCATTATTTCATGGATTCCTCAGTTTAAGGAATCTCTTTACTTTCATCTTATTTTCCAAATTGGAAAGCTACCGGTGATGATAGTGTGGGCATACTGTTAAACATATGCCAGCAGCCCCCCTTTAGTGTTACTAACATGAGGTGCTTTCCATTCTTTCACACAATTCTTTTCACTAGGTTGTGTGGTGATTTAATTTTCTAATTTTATAAGCTTTTTGTAAATTGTGGTACATGACAATGTTTAATATACATTTTGAACAGTGGGACACACAGTCAAGGAACATTTGTACTGTCTTGTAAGGGTAATATGTATCGCTGGTCCTTTGATTATAAGATACTGTTCTTAGTAGGTCAGGTTTTTCTTGATATATATTGTTGAGTGGGGGACAACCTGACTACTTTCCCCTTGGTGCGCCTTTTTGTTGTTGACATTAAATTGGGAGAAAGGTAGACCCAAATATGCTACCTACCTTTAGAATGTTTACACCCTCTGGTGACCACTTCCTGTGGGAAGGGTCACTACTGTAGCTCTTTTCATCACCTCCCAAGATTGTGGAATTTCAGGAGTAGGGGTTCTCATCTCCTGGATGGCCCTAGGGATTGTGTAGGCTAAGTGGGAACCCTCCTACTAATCTAACTAATTTTACCACCTTTCCTCCTACCAAAAGTGGAGCAGGAATGGTGGATTGGCTTCCCCCACTATCTGGAGGTTCCTGAGTTAGATTTCAAAAGCTGCATCCCATTTGAAGCTTCTTGCCCAGGAAGGCCATCCTGTCCTGGAGGTGGTGTGAAGCACGTCCGCCAAGAGCAGGCTCAGTCACTGCCCTCTGAGAGCGATGACTCTCACTCCATGAGGTCAGAAACAGGTCTAGTGGTGGCAGACTGGAGAAAACAAGTCAGAGACCACAATGGTGGTTGGTAGGTTTTCAGGGGACCCTCTAAAAGGGTCTCTTGTGTGAATTTATTTATAAATACAACACTGGCTTCAGCAAGAATTTAAGATGTTTGTTACCAAACATCATAGAAATCAATGAAGCTATCATGGAGCTTGGGAACTTGCTTTGACAAGTATCCAGCATATTTACTCCTTAGGGCTTCCCTGTGCACTTACAATATCTCAGAATAGACTGGACCTTGTAGGGGCATATCTTCTCATGCTGATATGCCCTCACATAGAATATAGTGCACCCTGCCTTAGGGCTAAAGTCATGCAGTAGGGATGACTTACCTATATCTTTTGCAGTGTATGGGTGGCATGGCACACAGGGCTGGACCAAGACATGGAACCTGCAATGGCAGATTGCATAGCCTTGGTGAGGGGTCCCTCAGGTGGCACATCCAGTGCCCATGCCCTAGGAACAAGGAGAACCATTTACTAGGGATTTCCAGGGTAGCTGAAGTGGTGCAAATCATAGTGCACTGTTTGGGAAAGAGATCTGGCACTGGGAACCTGGATAGCCGGGACCCAGTGCACTTACAGTTCGAAATCACATCAGGCAAAAAGTAGGGGCTAATCATGCAAAAAGAGGCGCTTTCATACATGAGGCCACTAAAGTCCTTTAATACTTGACTACCTGCTTTACAGATAATTTTTAGAAAACTATGAATGAGAGCTACAGAGGGAACATAATTTTCACTTAAAGATTCATCTTAATATTTTAGCTAATCCGTAAGTTAATTAAAGATGCTGTTAAGCTAAATCAAAATGTAGTTTATGGATTGGTGACGTACAGAAGGTAAATATTTAAATAATTGGTAACAAATAGAAATTCAGCATTTCTCCATCTATTTTTGTTAATGATCATTAACAGCATCTCCTTCTTTCCATAAAGAAGCAAACTCATTTTATTCTGTAATCACATCAATATGCTCAATGCACTCATCTCACAACAGGTAATGGGGACATTGCCTCTAGGGTTAAGAGCAGGTAGGAACTACGGTACACATCTTTTGTTACTGACACCAAAGACACCTTTTTAAGTAAGTGAGTCAAATTTGATTAGGATAAAAGCAATTTGAAAACAAATCTTTCAAGCAACTTTACTGTTAAACATGCTTAATAGTCTGGGCTGATGGTTGAAATGCCTGGTGCTTTTTCTATTTTATCTCCATATTTGTTATGCATGATATTTGTGAGGCTGGTTTCTAAAAGGAGAAAAACCTGTTTTGACATATACCACTCAAGTGTGAAAGTAACCTTTAATTTTAATGTTTTTAGAGAATTGTCCTGGTGTTTTTAATTAGTTGATGCTTCAGAAGCAACTGTGGTCCCAAAAAGAACATAGAGTTTCATAAAATGGTTCTATTTTAATTTTACCTCGTTTAATGTGGCACACAGTTTGTAATTCTAGATCCCATCTGCAATTCAGAAGGATAATTAGCAAAGCTGCATGAGTAGTACTTGAGGCTGCTACAGGCATGTTTACTAAATTACTTAATTCATTCCCAGCTTTACTAAATTTTCATCAAACAAGACAGTAAGTAAACTTGAATTCCTGTCTGAATTATCAAGGAGTTTGCAAATCACGTTTGTTAGCCGAACTGCTATTCATTAATCCTAAAATACATTGGACCATAATAAAATATTATAAAGTACAAATGCTGAAAAAGTAAACCCTAATGTTTTGACAACTATTCTATTTTAACACAAGAAAGTAAGTCAGAAAAAATGTGAACTATCTTGTCATGAAAAATAAATGTAATAATCTGGGTGGATGGTGGTCCACCACAAGAAATAAGGCCACTATCTCCATACATCCAGAGAAAGGTTTTAGTAATTTAAATCGGAGCTCATTCCCTGGTAGCTGTGGCACAAAGTAGAAAGGCTTAAGCATTAGAAGTAACAAAACAGTTAAAAAGTTAAAAACACAACACAATAAAAATCACACTCTAATTTATATAAATAGAGAATACTTTATTGAGCAAAATAAGATCAAAACAACAAAATCCAGTGGGAGGAACGTGGCGGCCACCAGTTAACGGCCGCGGTCAGGCTCCCTCAGGTCTCTCTTAGGGACCGATTTATCTAATTTTAAATCTCCCACCTTAGTTTTTCTCACCTCCTGGGTGATATGCGGTGGCATCCACTCCTTTCGTCCCAAGACGGTCCAATGTCGTCGGGCATTCATGGCATTTACGGCGGCAGTGCCAAGGCAGGAGATCGGCGCTGGAGATGGGGGTAAGCTGCGCATGAGCGGAGATGTCGGGACATCGCCTGTTTGCTGCTTCAGTTCGTCGGAGGCAGGATCAGCACCAGTTTTGGTGTACACCCTGGTCTCCAGTTTGGGAAACTTTCCGAGGTGGACGGTGAGCTGGTGGGGGATTTACAGCAACCGGCTCTCTATGAAAGCGCCATGGTCAGTAGGTTTGGCTCGATTCACCTACTTGACGGTAAGCCAGAATTAGAAGCCTTATTTGGGAGAGAGTGCCCTATTGGGATTGGTAGTTTCCCTGCACCTTGTCAAGTGGAGGCCTCCTTGACTCAGAAGGGGAAGACACCTCTTTATTGTATGGAGAAAAGTGATGAGAATAAAGTTGGTATCTCTCTGCCCAAAATCAGCAGGTACATCTTGCGAGCCAGAGCAGCCCACATATCTGCAAATACAGTCATTACTCAGTCAATTTTGCCTTCTCGGGTCCCCCCCCCATTTCTGAAGTTAGAGCATCAATTAAACAACGCAAACAGGGTGGAAATACTATCGATAGTGGGACCCCAGTTAAAGGGAAAGTGGCTAATAAGGGCAAAGGAAGAGGCAGGGACAAGAAAACACCTACTGTAAAAACAAAAACTACTCCATCTTTAAAAACCTATTATCAAGTTATCTCCCTGTCCACGTCTACACCCACGTCCACGTCCACGCCCGCGTCCATGTCCATGGCCCCAGTGTGTCCGACTATGAAGGCACCAACTTTAATTGGCAGTGAAACTACAAGCAATGTTACGCAGCCCAGCTTAGTGGGAATTGAATCTCAGGACCCTTCTGCCACTGGTGCAGTGCCTCAGACTGAAACTGATTCCATGGTCCACCCTATGGTGAATCTCTCTAATAGATATTCAGTTCTGGGATTACAAGATGAGCAGGAGCAGGTACAGGCACAGGCACAGGGGCTGGAATTGGCCCACAAGAGTATTAACAGAAGTTTAAATACTCCTGCCTCCGAGGAGCATACAGTCCCAGCTTCCAGCACACATTCATTAGCTGATTTACTTCTGGCTATGAAAGAAGAGATGACCAGCAGGTTTATAGTCTCAGAGACAAATCAAGCAGAGTTAGCTAGCAGGTTCTCTGTATCAGAAGCAAATCAAGCTGCTATTCGCTCATCATGCGAGGTACTGGCCCAGAAATTGGAAGAAGTCACTCTGAGGACCGATGCAATCGAGTCTGAGATTCCCAAATTAAAAGAAGCCATCCAAATGACCTCTGCTGACCTGGTAAAGTTATCAACTTAAAATACGGAACTGAAGGATGACCTCGAGCGAGTGGAAAATCACTCAAGGAAAAACAATCTGAAGTTTCTAAATATCCCGGAAGCTCTTGAGGGGGAGGACATTAAGGGGCTTGTGATTTCCCTATTAAAGGGCTCAGTTTTGAAATTTTTTCCAAATATCGATCTTGTAAATGAAATCCAAAGAGTACATCGGGATCCCTTCAAGAGAAACCCAGGAAGACAGAAACCCAGGAAAATCCTGTTGAACTTTTTGTCTTACTCAGTTAAGGAGATGATTTTGACTGCCGCACTTAAGGAAGGTATAATTTCTTCTCTACTTTCAGATATGTCCTCTTTTTCCTTCTCCATTAGATCTGATATCTCCCACATAACTGCAACGAGACAGTGGGAGTTGGGGAAGAGGTTAGTAGAGCTAAATAGTCTGGGGGCAAAGGCTCAATTGAGGTTTCATGCCAAACTACGTGTGATGTGGAATAGTCATATGCAAATAATCCATACAACTGAAGAGGTGGACACCCTTATTGTTAAGATTCAAAAAGAAAAGGAGGGAGGGAAATGAAGGAGGGATCAGAGGTTTTAGGAGGGCTCAGTTTTAGGTCCCAAGTCTCTAGAGTTCAGTATTAGTTAAAGTGTTACACGAGGGAGAGGCTACCGAATAGGCTTAACCTATTGGAAGGGGGGGTTCCTCAGGATATAGGGGATCACAGGGGGGGAGAGGGGAGGTTGGTGGGGTTCACTGGGTGGGGAGCACTGGGGGAAAAAATTAAAAATACATTCTCATCCCATCTGTATTTTAAGAAATGCTTTTTAATTCGAGGAAGGGGTGCACTAGTTGATGGCAGGTAATATTAAAAGGGACAGTAAAATCAGTTTTATTTCCTGGAATGTGAATGGGTTAAGATGCCCACATAGGCAAAGGTTGATATTTAAGTACCTAGAACTCTCCCCGGCCCAGGTCTTTCTTCTACAAGAGACACATCTGACTTCTACAAAATCATGTTCAATTTTTTCCAAAATCCCTTGGATAAACTGTTTTTGCTGTTTGCAGCGATCCATTAACAGTAGAGGGGTTGCAATCTTGGTGAAGAGAGGGATCCCCTTTGTAGTTAAATCTGTACAGACAGACCAAACAAGGAGATGGATATTGGCTCAGATGGATTTTGATGGATTAGAATTAGTTTGTTCTTCCTATTACGGTCCCAATGTTGATGATCCTTCATATCTTAGTAAATTGCAAGATAAATTGATGAAGGCGACTCTCCCTTTAATATTAGGAGGCGATTTTAATGTCCTCCTTGATCCATTCAAAGACAGGTCTAATTTGAGCAGTGCAATAGGGGCCCGCGATCTCGCCGGGCCATGAAAAATCTGTTACATGACATGGACCTGGTAGATGTTTGGAGGGCCAAGAGAGGAGATCTCCAGGGGTTCACATTTTATAGTAAAAAATATCATCATTCATCAAGGATAGATTACATCTTAGTTAATAGGGAAGTGTCAGATAATTTTTGCTCTACCTCCCCACCTATCTGACCATGCCCCAGTTTTATTTTCGTATTCCAAGAAAGGTAACATTCTACAAACTAGATGGAATTTGAACAGATTAATGTTGTCAGATTCTGCAATTGTTCAGTCTATTAGAACATCCTCTTTAGAATATCTTTCCTTAAACCTGGGTTCCACAACCATAGACTATGTATGGTATGCTTACAAAGCTAGTCTGAGAGGCATGCTACATGGCCTAATAAGCTCTAAAAATCGAGCTAAGGTCTTGGAATTGCATTCTATTGAGGGCAAGATAATGGAATTAGAAGCCGAGAGGAATTGTCTCAAACAGGAGAGTATAGATAGACTGACACAAGTTCAGAAAGAACTAGAGGGGGCTAGACAGGAGCTTAGGACTCTGTTGGGCCAGAAATGCAGGGCACAATGGCTAGCAAAAATATGGAAAATATTGAATATGGGGAAAAGCAGCTGCTCTTTAGCTTGGAAAGCCAGGACTAATTGTTAAAAAATAACATCAATGAACTGATAATCAACAGTAATGGAGATAAATCTAGCTAGGTGGAAGACTTGCAAAATTGTCTGCTTTCTCTCTTTTCAGATTTGTACAGGGAAAATCTGGTCTCCCCCCAGGATAAGATACATTCCTGGATAAGGGGCAAATCCCTGCCTAGTCGGGTCTTCCTTGACGCCCCTATTACCATAGAAGAAATTAGGGATCAAATAAAAAGGTCCAAAAACAATAAAGCCTCTGGTTTGGAAGCTCTTCCGAATGAGGTTTACAAACTTCTTTCGGATGAATTAACCCCAGTACTGCATACTTTATTCAATTCAGTCTATAGTCCAACAGGTGGGGTCCCTAGATCCTGGAAGGAAGCTACCATCGTTTTGATATTGAAGCCGGGAAAAGACCCACTAAATGCTGATTCCCAGCATCCGATCTCCCTGCTGAATGCCGATTATAAGATCTTTAATGGCATTTTGGCAGGGAGAATGCCAAAGTGGTTCCTAGTCTGATTAATATTGACCAAAAGGGCATTATGGCAGGGAGGTACATCCAGGAGCAGACACAACTATTGATTGGCAATATCGATTTGGCTGTGGTGAGAACGGATCCATTGGCGGTGGTGGCCTTGGATGCGGCCAAGGCCTTCAACAGGGTCTGCTGGAGGTATCACTGGGGGGTTCTCGAGGGGCTGGGCATGGGCCCTGTCTTTGTCTAGACCTTGAGGAATTGTTACCGGGGAGGCTCCGCAAAGATCCTGCTGAATGGCACCCTGACTCCTAGCTTTGACATTCAGAGAGGGACTAGGCAGGGGTGCCCCTTATCCCCTCTTTTATTTAACACTTACATTGAGCCTTTGGCGCAAGCTATTAGGTTAGATGATTTAATCTGTCCTTTTAAATCACTAAATTATCATTATAAAATAGCATTGTATGCTGATGATATTATTATATACACCAGTGAGCCGGAGGCAACTATTCCACGGCTCAAGAATCTGTTGGAGGAATATGGCTCTATTTCTGGCTATCTAGCCAATTCCTCTAAAACTGAAGTGATGTGCTGGAACATCGACTATAGGGGAGGCCCCATTAGTAACAAATTTAAGTATTTGGGTATTAAAATTGATAAAGATCTGAATAAAATCCCCCTGATTAACTTGGAGAAAACCATTAAGGAAATCGACCACCTCTTCGCCAGATCGAGTAATCTTCCCTTGACGATCTATGGGAGGGTCATTTTGGTGAAGATAATTATTCTCCCTAAGTTGACCTATTTGTTCAATGCAGTTCCTTTAGTCTTCCCCAGTAAGAGCATTAGTAAGATTCAGGGTAAAATCGGGAGTTTAATTTGGGAGGGATAAAAGTGCAAGGATGTCCTGGAAAAATGTGAGGAGGAAGCTCACGAAAGGTGGATTGACCCTTCCTGACATCAGATGGTACTTAATTGCTTTTCAATTTAAAGGTATTAGGATGCTACTTTCAATCCCAGATGATACTACATGGGGTAGGCTTCTGGGTGAGATGGCCATGGTTGAGGGGGGAAGTGGAGGAGAAGGGTTTCTATATAAGTTTGGGGCTCCAAGATATTTTAAACATGTGCATCTCAAGGTCCTTAAGGCTGCCCTGGAGACCTGGTATAAAGTGAGACGCAGATGGGGTATTGGCTATTTCTCTGATTTTGCTCCCATATGGGATTCCCCGGGACCCCACTCTGCCTAAGTGATAGTTTGGCGATACCAATTAAGAGAGCAGGTGTGGCTAAGTGGTCTGATTTGACGATGTAGATGGAATTCTTCCATGGAAGGTTTTAAGAGCTAAGGTAGGCCCTGCACTCTTTAAGTTCAAGTACTTTCAACTTAAATCATGGTACGAGGCAGAAGTGGGCGAAATAAGAGGCAATTTGGAGCTAGAGCGTCTATTGTAAAATGTCCAGCCAAAAAAGAAAGAGATATCCATGTGGTATACAAGGTTTCTTGAAGCAGATGATATCAATCAATCAATCAATCAAGCATTTGTATAGCGCACTACTCACCCGGAGGGTCTCAAGGCGCTTGAGGGAGGGGGGTCCGCTACTGCTCGAACAGCCAGGTCTTGAGTTGCTTCCTGAAGGAGAGGTGGTCTTGGGTCAGGCGGAGGTGGATGGGGAGGGAGTTCCACGTCTTGGCAGCCAGGTAGGAGAAGGATCTTCCTCCTGTTGTGGCTCTTCGGATGCGGGGGATGACGGCGAGGGCGTGGCTGGTTGATCAAAGCTGGCGGGTGGGAGTGTAGAAGGTCACGCGGTCGTTGAGGTATCTTGGGCCTTGGTTGTGGAGAGCTTTGTGTGCGTGGGTGAGGAGTCGGAACGTGATTCTCTTGCTGACGGGGAGCAGTGCAGGTTTCTCAGGTGTACGGAGATGTGGCTGTGTCGGGGAATGTCCAGGATGAGGCGAGCTGAGGCGTTCTGGATGCGCTGGAGTCGTTTCTGGAGTTTGGCTGTGGTTCTGGCGTAGAGGGAGTTGCCATAGTCCAGTCGGCTGGTGACGAGGGCCTGGGTGACCATCTTTCTGGTTTCGGTGGGGATCCACCAGAAGATCTTACGTAGCATGCATAGGATGTTGAAGCATGATGTGGAGACGGCGTTGACTTGTCTGGTCATGGAGAGGGAGGAGTCCAGGACGAAGCCCAGGTTGCGTGCGTGGTCTGTTGGTTTGGGTGTGCTGCCAAGGGCAGGGGGCCACCAGGAGTCGTCCCAGGCGGAGGGTGATGATCCCAGGATGAGGACTTCTGTCTTATCTGAGTTCAGTTTCAGGCGGCTGTTCGTCATCCACTCGGCTACGTCTTTCATCCCTTCGTGTAGGTTGGTTCTGGCGGTGGCGGGGTCGTTGGTGAGGGAGAGGATCAGCTGGGTGTCGTCGGCGTAGGAGATGATGTTGGGGTTGTGTTGGCGTGCGATGGCTGCGAGGGGGCTCATGTAGACGTTGAAGAGGGTGGGGCTGTGTGATGATCCTTGTGGTACGCCGCAGATGACTTTGGTGGCCTCAGATCTGAACGGGGGTAGGCGGACTCTCTGTGTTCTTCCAGCGAGGAAGGAGATGATCCATTCCAGTGCCTTCTCCTGGATACCGATGTTGTTGAGGCGCTGCACTAGGGTGCGGTGGCAGACCGTGTCGAACGCCGCGGAGAGGTCCAGGAGGATGAGGGCCGTTGTTTCCCCGTTGTCGAGCAAAGCTCGGATGTCGTCGGTGGCTGCGATGAGGGCGGTCTCGGTGCTGTGGTTGACCCGGAAGCCGGACTGCGAGTGGTCGAGGGATCCGTTCGTCTCGAGGAAGGTGGCCAGTTGTCTGTTGACGGTTTTCTCGATGACTTTGGCCGGAAAAGGAAGGAGCGAGATGGGGCGGTAGTTTTTGAGGTCGGTGGGGTCCGCTGATGGTTTCTTCAGTAGGGCGCTGAGTTCGGCGTGCTTCCAGCTCTCTGGGAAGGTGGCGGTGTCGAAGGAGGCGTTGATGATGTCCCGCAGGTGGGGTGCGATGACGGAGTTGGCCTTGTTGAAGATGTGGTGAGGGCAGGGGTCGGTTGGAGATCCTGAGTGGATGGAGTTCATCATGCGGATGGTGTCTTCGGTGTTGACTAGGGTCCAGGCGCGGAGGGTGGTGTTGGGGGGCGTTGTTCCGGTCGTAGGGTGCGTTGGCTGTGTGCTGAAACTGTTGTGTATGTCTGCGATCTTGCTGTGGAAGAAAGAGGCGAGCGAGTTGCAGAGGTCTTGCGAGGGCGTGATGTCGTTGTTTCCAGCGCTGGGGTTCGAGAGCTCTTTGACGATGTTGAAGAGTTCCTTGCTGTTGCGGGCGTTGTTGTCCAGTCGTTCCTTGAATGCGGATTTCTTGGTGGCGTGGATCAGCTGGTGATGTCTTCGAGTGGCGAGCTTGAGGGTGGTCATGTTGTCTGTAGTTGGGTCTCTGCGCCAGGCTTTCTCGAGGGCCCGGCAGTTCTTCTTGGAGCTCTTGAGTTCGTCGGTAAACCAAGATGCTTTCTTGGTGCCGGGTCTGGCGGGGGGGGTCTTCAGTGGAGCGAGGTCGTCTGCGCAGTTGCTGATCCATTTCGTGAGGTTGTTGGTGGCTTGGTTGGGGTTCGCTGATCTGGTGAGGGGGTTCTGGCTCAGGGATGTGGTGAGCTGGTCGGCAGTGATCTTGTTCCATCTTCTGTGGGGGACCAGTTGCGGGTGGTGGTGAGTCGTGGTCCTTCTGAAGCTGAAGTGGACGCAGCTGTGGTCTGTCCAGTGGAGTCCGGTGGTGTGGCTGAAGGTGATGTCCTTGCTGGAGGAGAAGACGGGGTCGAGCGTGTGGCCGGCGTAGTGGGTGGGGGTGGTCACCAGTTGCTTGAGTCCGAGGTCGGCGAGGTTGTCCAGCAGGGTGGTGGTGTTGCGGTCGTTGTTGTTCTCCAGGTGGAAGTTGAGGTCCCCGAGGAGGATGTAGTCAGTGGAGGGGAGGGCGTGCGGGCTGATGAAGTCGGCGATGTCTTCGCTGAATTGTGTGCGAGGTCCCGGGGGTCTGTAGATGAGGGTGCCTCTGAGGGTGGTCTTGGGGTCGGTGTGGATCTGGAAGCGGCTGTGAGGGTGTCTTCGGAGTTGGTCGTGATGCGGATGGTGTTCTTGTGGACGATGGCGATGCCTCCTCCATTCTGGTTGGCGCAGTCCCTCCGGGTGATCTTGCATCCGTCCGGGATGGCGATGGCGATGTCGGGTGCAGAGGAGGCGTTCATCCAGGTTTCCATGAGGAAGGCGACGTCTGGGCATGTGGCGTCAAGCAGGTTCCAGAGTTCCACTGCGTGCCTGTGCTTTAGGTGGTTGCTGTTGGTGCTTGGCTTGGCGGGTGTGGTACGGGTCCCGATGCAGGAGAACTTGCAGGATTGGCAGGTGAAGGGTCCGTGGCTGCGTCTTGGGGTGGCTCTGCAGCAGCCGGGGCTCGGCCGGTGTTGAGTGCGATGAGAGTGGCGGCGTTGTAGGTCTTGCGGGTGGGCTGGCATCTGCGGGGGCCAGGGGGTCTGGCGCTGGGCGCGGGCCAGGCGCGGACGGGTGCAGACGGGCTTGACTTAGGCGCGCCTTCGGCGTGCCAGTGGCACGCCTGCTGCGCACGTCCACTGCGCGGCCTCCATATGAGTGGGAGAGGGAGGGAGGAGCAGCTGGGAGGTGGGAGCGGGGCGGCCAATAGGGTGCGAGGGGGACGGAGCTATGGGACGCGGCGACAATAGGGTGCGAGGGGGGCGGAGCTACGGGACGCGGCGGCGGGAAACGGGCGGCGAGGGGGAGACGCGGGGAAAGACAGAAGAAAAAAGGGACACAATCTGGGCACCAAAGGAGAGGGGGACAATCAAGGCAGCAAAATACACAGGTACAGTGGGGGAGAATCACTCACTCGTGGGTACAGAAGAGAAGGAGGGCACAGTCACTCTAACGCAGGCAGACACAATGCAGCAGCGGTCAGTGGTCACACAGGGGGCTGCGTGGCGGTGAGGGGAGCGACCTGCCTGGTAAACAGGGTCAGAGGATATAGATCTTCCATCCCAATCATCGGTTTGGAACCAATCTCCCCTTGACTATAATATTGAAGACTTTTTTGAGCCATCTTTTAAAACTTCTTTATAAATACATCAAATCAGCTAGCTTAAAAAAGAATAATGTTTTTGTTCTTAATAGACTTTATTATACCCCGGCCAAGATAGCCAAGTTTGCCCCGCTCCCCCCCTAAATGTCCTAGATGTAAATCACTGAATGCGGACAACATCCACATCTTTTTTGAATGTCCGGAGCTAAGACCTTACTGGAAAAATGTGGGAGACTCCTTATCGGATATCTGAAGTAAACATCAAGATCAACCTCCAGCTGGTGTTTTTTGGGGTAATGACTACTAACGTGGCTTTATCACAGACCATAGGGGATTGTTATTATACGTCATATTGCTCGCTCGGAGGGAGATATGTATAAAGTGGAAAGACTCTATCCCCCAGAACAGAGAAGACTGGCTTAAAGCCTCGTTCAGTATGGCACAAGTAAGGAGACACTGATCAACATTTGGCTGCCTTTGTTTAGCTGGGGCCGGGATTTGTGATTGTCTTATTTTTTTTCTTTGACAACAGTAAGCTGAAGAAGTGTTGGTCTTCCCCGCGGGTCTAATGATTACACCAAGCCCTCACTACCCTGGGCAGGTCAGGCTGACCTAGAGGAATGCAGTTAGCCATGGGGTGCCCAGCTGTAAGATACGATGGCTTGTTGAATCTGCAGATGTCTTTTGGTGAGATGAGGACAAAAAAAACCAAAAAAATAACAAAATCCAATGAGTGGAAGCGGAGATCTGAAATTCTACATTTCTAAAAAAAAATAGTGCTAAAAAGTGCAAATCATGACTGGTAATCAATAATGGCCATAACCTGAGACCTAGATGCAATTTCAGTTGAGCGGTGATGGAGCAAATGTTGGATACACAAACCAGGTTTGACCTAGTCTGGAGTTTTACCTTGGGACTTAGTCAAAAAGGAATTTCAGCCAACAGGAGGGGAGTGAGCAAAATGTTAGGGGGAAACACCCCCCTAAGGCTGGCAGGTCTAATATGTGTCCCCCAAAGCTGAAAGTGGGGACAACTACCCACTCTCATGGAAGTTCTCATTACTATGGTGGAAGAACCTGGATGGACCATCAGCATTAGAGTGGTGTGATTCCAGTGCAGTGTTCCAACGTAAAGTCCATTCCCTATAAGGAGGTGGACCACCTCAACAGTTTAGGAGTGTCTTCTATATGAGGCACCTGAGGGGCCGGTTGTCTGTCTGAACTCAGATGTGAGTCCCAAATAGTTATGGTCTATGCTCATTTAGTGCCCAGACTGCTGCAAAAGCCTCTCTCTCAATATCAGTCTACCACTGTTCCCTTGGAGGTAACCACCTGTGACTGAAGGCTACAGGTTGGTCTAGTCCTCTTGGCCATGCTCTTAAGCATCTCTCTGAACTATGAACTCCTTGGGGACATCAGAGGCCTTGAGTGCAGGTGTGCACATGGCCTCCTTGAGGGTATCAAATTCTTTCTGTCAGGCCTCTTTCTAGACCACCTGCTTGGGCTGCTTCTTTGACATCATCTAAGTTAGGGGGCTGCAATGGTGCCATGCCTCTCCAAAAACCTCCTATAATATACGGTGAGGCATAGGAGGGACCTAATTTCTGTCTGCGTGTTGTGGTTTTACCATGAAAAGATAGTCTTTAGCTTGGCTTGGAGGGATATCACCTTGCCCCCACCCTCTATGTGTCCCAGATACATCATAGAACCCTACCCTATCTGGAACTCTCTGGCCTTGATAGTCAGGCCTGCCTGTTGCACCTCATCAGCTCAGAGAATGGGAAGAGTATCAGTATTGGTGACTGAGCTGAGCCCCCAGTAATCCACACAGAACTTGAAGAATGGGGCAGCGCTCGGTATGGTGTCTTTGGGTACCAGGACTATTGAGTTGGACCTTGGACCATTGAAGTGTTCAGTCACCCCTGATTCAAGCATCTTGGAGACTTCTTCCTTCATGCTAGCCCTCACCTTGTCAGATAACCTGTCATAAAAACGTCCACAGGCATGCTGTCTCCTGTCAATATCATGGTACCCAAATGTGTAAGCCAGGGGTGTGGGAGCATAGAGAGGCAAACTACCCAAATAGTTGATGATAGTCGCCCTGCTACTCTGGGGTCAGGATAGGGGAGAAGTTGACATGCTCCACTAACTCACCCTGCTCCTTGGGAGATAGGAGGTTGGGGAGAGGTCCACACTGCTCTTCCACCCCATCATCTGTCATGAGGAGCGTGGTGACTTCAGACTTCTCATAATGGGGTTTGGAGTAATTCACATGGATTATCCTTAATGGTTTCCTAGGGGTTTTAAGGTCCATCAAGTAGGTGATCTCCCCCTTTCTGTTCTTTATCTCATAAGGCCCTGAGCAGCAGCTTTGAAGGGCCCAGGGCACCGTTGGCTCCATCACCCACACCTTTTGGCCAAACTGAAACACGACTAGAGTGTCCTCCAGGCAATGCCAGAGCTTTATCACCTCTTGGCTGGCTTCAGGATTTGCAGATGCCTTCTTTCAGAAGAGCTACATCTGATTCCTCAGGGCCAGCTAAATACATCCTTGGGGAGCTTCATGGAGCCTTGATACTACCCTTTCTTTACGAACCTGTGAGTTCACCTAACAGCATGGCCATAGAGGAGTTCAACTAGGCTAAACACAGCTACCTTCTGTGGCACTTCCCTGTAGGCAAAAAACAGGCATGGCAGACATCTCACTTCTGCCTCTTGGGCTCCGGCAAGCCTATAACTATGCCTTTCAGGGGCTTGTTGAACTTTTGACAAGCCCAGTTGTTTGGGAGTGAATAGGGTATAGAAAACGTATAAGTTACACCACACTCATCCCACATGGACTTCATGTGTGCAGACTGAAGTTGGTGCTTCTGTCAAACAACACGTCTTTGGGGAACCACACCTAGGTACAAATCTCTATCAGGGTCCTTGCCACTGTAGGTGCAGTTACATATCTCAGACGTATGGTCTCTGGTTATCTAGTGGCATGGTCCACCAATATATGGATAGATATGTTGCACAAGGAACTTTTGGGGAACGGATGGTGATGCCTCCTTTTTAAAGGGGGTGCCAATGACAGGCAGGAGAACCAGGGCAGCCTTTAGCCTTTTCCTTGACTTCCCACTAGTCTTCGCACGTGGGACATGACCTACGGAATGCATTTGAGGCTGTCTTCCTCTGGGGCCAATAAAAGAGTGTACCAAGCATGGCTAAGCAATTGTCCTACCCCAATGTTCTGCCAGGGCTCTATCACAAGCCAGACCCAAAATGAGTATACTGTAGCTCCTGGAGACCACCAACACACCTGTTGCCCTAGGCTCAGGAACCTTAGGCAGACTATATCAGAAATCACCTTCCCAATAGATCTGGTGATCTCCGCAGGTGTCACCAGCTGCCTAGACCTACATTTGCTGTCTCAAACCCTCTAGAGTTTGGCACTCTTTCTGAGCTCTACAGAACTCCTCTTTGGTTGGCCCAAGCTACACTTGCTATCCAGGAAGCTCAAACAGGTCTCCTAGCACTGAAATATCCTCCCCGGTCAGTTCTAGGGTGGCGTCCTCAGGCACATCTTTGTCTTTGACGTGTGAGCTTCAGGGGCTGTTTTTTCATGCCTCTTGACATTTCTCTTCAATACAGATTCCTGGGCCATTTTTCAAGGTTCCATGCCTCTTTGACTCCCCTCTCGGGTTGCCATGGATGATGTGATTGGAGCTTCTCTTCCTTCTATATAGAGAGCTCATAATCCTTGCCTAACAGGCAATTCACAGGCATGGCAGAGTTCACAGCTTCTTTTAGGAACCTGACCCCCCCTTCACTCAAAGAGAGCCAGAGTCACTGAGTAGTGACTCCCCAGTTGTCTGCTACTACAATCTGGTGGGATGCATTGGGGATTACCTGCTCTGAGGACACCAGGTGACATCGTCCAGCAGTCAGGGTGGCTCATATGTCCCTTAGATCCTCCACCCTCTTGTCATTGATGGTGACCCACTGTATGTACATGGAAGTATTGGAAGGCATTTGGGTTTTAAGCATCATCTCCTTGCCACCCATGGACGCTATGGTAGCCTCTGTGTCACCCTGATACTAATTGTGCCAATCTCCTCCCCAACCTCTACATGGGCCAACAAGTGGGACTGTGCCCTCTTGTTACACTTGGCATCCCCCTTAACATGTCCATACTTGAAACACTCATAGCAATTGGGGAGACACTTTTCTATTGTCAACAAACCAATTTTTCTTCTGTTCAGTGGTGGGACTGGGACTCCTACTGCTGTTAACTATTCTGGAGGCCTTTAGAGAACTGCTTTCTTCTGGTGAGGATCCAGACAACTGTTTTAGGAATCCCACCCAATGCCTTTTTGGACATGCTGGTGATGCTGACTCACTGCCTCCTTTGCAAGCTCCCTGGGGTCAGTGAGCTTACTTTCAATCAGGTCGTGGTGCAGTTCTGTAAAGCAAGTACTAAGCATGTGCTCTCTCATAATAAGATTATACAGCCCATTAAAGTCACTCACAGTATTGCCTCTCACCCAGCCTCTCAGTGCCTTGATGTAGGAGTCCATAAAATTAACCTAAAACTGGTTTGGCTGTTTCTGGCTATCCCTGAATCTGATGTAATACTTCTCAGGGGTCAGCCCCAACTTGATGATTCAATGGGTTTCTGGAAGTGTACCTCATCTGGTCCCCCGCCTCTAATGTAAAAAGGGTATCCCTCCTTACTGGTGGTATATGTTTACACAGGATGGCTCCCCAATACTCCTCTGTGCATCCTCAAAGCTGTCTCATATGCAGAAAACCATAAATCTATATCATCCCTCACCAAATAACTGGGTACCAAGTCTTGGGGTATGCGAACCCTCACCTCTGCAGCGGACACTGGGGGGAAAATTTAACTAACATTTGATGTACTGAAACACAGCAAGACAACTTGCTTCATTGCATCAAACGGAGAGGGCATGATAGCGCCATATCTACTAGGACATTGTGCATTCCTGCTCTCTCTCAGTGCTGGCGCACTAGTGGCTGTCAAGCACCAAAGCAGGCACCCTTATAACATGGTGCAAGGGTGCCTGCATTGCATGCAGGATAGTCTTTGTGTAGGAAGGGGTACCTTCCTGCACATAAACAATCCTCTGCGACTTTTTCCTATTTCTAAGTGGGCTGCAGAATGCATCACGTGGAAAGAGGAAAAAACAAGAAGAAATACACATATTCTTCCTCATTATGCCTCCTGCAGTCCAAGGATAACTATTGTTAGTAAATCTGGGAGTGCACCATGAACCATGGGAGATGTGTGGGATTACCCATGCTCCATCCATTGAACACCTTCTCTGGGCACAGTGATAAAAGGCAGCAACTTGTGCTGCCTTGTGTTCTGCATATTTACTGTGCCATGCAGGACAATGCAATGTGGCCTTGCGTGGCATAGTAAATCTCACTTAAGGACTTATGTTGCCCTTGCCTTACCTTGCATGATGCAAAAGCATCACAAGCCCTGAGGAAATCTGGGCCTGGATTGCTTCCCCCTTTTTTGCTGGACCCTGCTACTTGCTCGGTTTTAAGGTCTAACTCCTTCTGAATCATTTCATGTGCTATTCTTTTTTCCTCTAGATCCTGCTTCTTTTCCTCCTTTTTGAGTTTGGCCATTTGCAGCCTGAACCATCTGTCCACCTTCCGCTTTGCCAACTACTCAGAAGACAGGAAGGTGGGTGACACACTGCTCCCTTCCATGGGAGGGGACTTGAATTGTGCAACAAAGCTGTCCTTCTTCTCCTCAGGCTGCAGCAGCTCATGGTGTGTGGCCAGGCCTCCCTTCTCCTCTTCTTCCACTCCCCCCACAATGTTGTCATTCTCTGACTCCTCTTGGGTGCACTGCATACTTTTTGACATCCCCATAGGCATGGAAGGCTACATGAAGTTCCACCTTTGTGGCCTTCCTTCCAACATTCAGCCCACTCTCTTTACAGAGCACCTGCAGCTCAGCCATGCTGTGGACATACACCTTGATCAGCTCCCTCTCATTCTAGCAATAAGGAGGTGAGATAAACATTAATTTTAAATAAGAGAAAAAAGCCTAATCAAAAAATGAAGGCACATTTAAAAAGAAAAGAGGTAAAATCTGGTATTATATTATTTTTGGGATGTGTAGTGTTCCACAAACCATTGTATGGTTATGCACAAACACAAGTACTGGATTGCACCACTGACCACCATTGTTAGAAACTGTGTTTTTGATTGAGGGTATTGAAAAATCTTCTCAACCAGCAACAACAATTCTTGTCAACGTGAACCAGAAAAGTCACTAAATTAACCTGTGCTTAACCCTCTGGTAGTTTGGCTCAAACACAGTCATGCTTAACTTCGAGGCATTGTGCAGCGCACAAACAGTAACAAAGTGAAACCACAATACCAGAAAAATCCAATATCAGTTCAGAAACACAGAGACATTTTTAATACATTATTTGGCACAAAAATGGCAAAAATCGAATCATTAGAACCAGAGTTACGAATGTTTTTCATAACAACTAATGCCTCGAAGATCAACGTGCCAACCATGGGCATCTAGTCACATAAAATCAGGGCAAAGTTGAAAGTTATGGCTCACTGTGATGGAGAGTTGCTCGGATAAACAAGGTGGAATGAATCCAGGTTTGACCTATTTTTAAACATTGAAGAAATATTGAAGAAAAATGTCTTAGAAGATGAAGTTCAGCCAGGAAGGCAGCCAACATTGTCTGAGAAGGAGGGGTCTTTGCCGGGGAGTCACTGGATGGAGTCACTGTGAAGATTTCTAAGTTTGAACACTTTCTTTAGAAGTTGAAACACTCTAGCAGGGCAAAGCAACAGGCTCTAGCCAATCAGGGTTCCACCCAAGGGGTGACATATGTATCAAAAAAGTAAAGCTTGGTCCTGGCAAAGGGGTTATTTTGCCAAGTGAAATTGGCAGTTTGAAACTGCAGATGAACTGCATTGGCATACCTGAAGCAGGTTGTAAAAGGCCACCTAAGTGGGTGGCACAATGTGTGGTGCCTCCAACTAATAGCATTTAACTTAGAGGCCCTGGGTACAAGTAAATCAAATATGTCAAATAGGTATAGGCCCATTTTACCAATTTTAAAGGAGAGATAGAAAGCCATTTAGCACTAGTTAGCTGTAGTAATGGGCACAATGTCCCAAAGCAACAAACAAAGGGGCATATTCTCAAGGATCTATCGCCGAGTTAATGGCACTTTAGCACAGCCAAAGTTGCGATAAATTTATCGCACCATTCACAAGCTGGTGCTAACAGCCCATATCACCAGTTTACCTGCAATAGCAGCTGCAAAAAACATCGCCACAGATGACCCTGGCAACTATCGCTAATGAGATGCAGAGTAGGCGTTCCTGAGCAAAAAGCCGCGACAACACCACTCCGCAACATTCTCAATGACCAGCCACATCAGCGATAAGACAACAAAACAGGCGATAAGGTTCGTGAGCAGCAGGAAATTAACACCTGCTCTGACCTGGTGTGAAGTTGGACGACAGCCGGCACCAGACAAGGGAGCAGAGCCCAGAGCCACACATGAAGAACAACAGATGCCATGGAGCAACTGAACATGCAGCCCGGAGCCCCAATAGGGCAACAACACCCACCGCCGCCACCCCCAGGCTCACCACCCACCCAGGGCCCTACCGAGGCCCCCCCGCTTTGCACAAATATATTGCACATCAATTCCACGAAGCATGGACCACACAATTCGCCTGTAGTTGCACAATCACAACATCTAACATACATGTGTTATCAGAAAAAGGATAATCATACATTCATCTCAGAATATACAAATAATCCGTTTATTATAGAATAAACCCAAAACAACAATTCCGAAGGGTCATGGCGGGTCTTCTCAGGACATTCAGTAAGTCACAGCCTGCAAGACAAAAACCTAGATAAGAAGGTGTGTCATGTGCTCAATACAGAGAGAGAGAGCAAAAGAGAGAGAGATAAAGAGAGAAAGAGAGGGAGAGATAGAAAGTGAAAGAGGGAGAGGGAGAGAGAGGGAGAGAGGGAGAGAGAAGGAGGGAGAGGGAGAGAGGGACTGAGAAAGAGGGTGAGGGAGAGAGAGGGAGAGAGGGAGAGAAAAAGAGGAAGAGGGAGAGAGGGAGAGAGAAAGAGAGTAGGAGAGAGAGAAAGAGGGAGAGAGAGAGTGCAGACACTGAGGACCCAGGCCTCACTGCTCACCTGCTGCCACCGGTGTGTCTCCAACCACGTGGGGGTACACACTGCAGTCCCCCAGGTCCCTCATCTGAAACAGTTGCCAGAGACATGAATGGCAGAGTCCATACAGTAGCACACGCCATCATCTCTTGCCCGCCCCTGGGCACACAGGCTGCTGCACCCCAGCCCCTCCCGCCACCCAGCGGAGATTGCCCACCCCTGCGCAACCAGATCTCACTGCTCACCTTCTGCCACCGGCGTGTCTCCAAGAGGGCCCACCACGTGCCAGTGGGAGCTCCAAGCCCGGGACCCACAACCGTGGCACCCTCCACATCATGCAGCCCGCACCGCGGGCTACCAGGTCACACACTTGATTCTGGGTCTTGATTTCACTATGGCAGAGAGCATATCAGTGCACATGGCATCATCACAGGCTGCACACCCGCTCAGCCCTAGAGGTGCCACTAACTCTTCAAACCGCAACGCCACGTGTCTGTAGGCCCGCACTGCCCGCTCACCCAGGCCTACACTGCGGTCCAGCAGGGCTCACACTAATGCCACCCTTCCTGACCGCCTGGACGGTGCATCATCGCAGACTGCACACCCGCTCAGCACTTAAGGTGCCCTTACCTCAGTGCACCGAAAGACACCATCCTGTGGCGGTGTGCCTGTGCCTGCCGCAGTGTATCCGGTGCCACCAAGTCTGTGCACCGCAAGCCATGGACCCTTTATGATTGAGTCCTGTGGTGCGGACGCCATCATGTCATCCCCCGGCACTGGACAATGTGCAGTGCCCGGGCCCTAGGCCCTCAGGCATAAATGATAACCACACTGAGACACCCAGTTACAGAGTGGAAATGGTGTCCAGCACGTGCACCAGGCCCTTTTTATTGGCAGGGTCACATGCCCTGTGACGGCTGTGCTGGATGGGTGTGGTGTGGGTGTAAACCAGCCATGAGGGAGTGGCTGTGGCATGCTGACCACTAGACCTGTGAGTGGCAGATCCCTACAGGGTAGACCTAGGACATGTAGCGTTGTCGTCGTCCCCTGTGAGCGTAAGTGGAGTGGGCTGGCCTGGTGTATGCCAGTCCAGCGGAAGGATGTGAACAATGACACCCGGGCTCTGGGCATGGTTCCGTTATGGGCTGGACAAGGAAGTAACTAGTCCGTTCCCCGGCACGCAACCGGCAATGTGTCACCCTGTGACCCAAGTCCCACAATATGAGCAACATGGATGTAAAGGGAAATCATTGACCCTACATTCATACATACCTCTATACTTGCAAGATCATAGACATGACACATCGGTGTGAAAATGAATGTTTAATGCACATTCAGTGGAGAGTTGCAGCTGGAGTAGTACAGGGTCATGTTAACCCCACTTAACATTGTTAGCCCGTGTAGGGCCAGCCAGAGTCCTTCAGGGAATGACAGATATATCAGAAGTGGAGGAGTTCAATCCGTAGTCTCATAGCTGTGTCATTGGTTACCAAACGGAATGTGGCAGTCCATGTCGAGGTCCAAGGTGAGTGTCGTAGAGCGCATCGGGGACAGTGGAAGGGGATGATGCAGAAGGACAGAAACAGGCCATAGGGCAGAGATGAATGATACCGCTTCCTTTGTACCACCAAGGCAGATTCATCCGCATCTTCATCCTCTGCTCTTTCATGTGCCTCACATGTGGGTGGTGGTGTTCTGTCTCCAGCACTGTGTGGCAGTGACACCTCAGGTGCCGGAGGTGGAATGTGTGCCGCACTGTGTGGCATTGACACATCAGGGGGCAGAGATGTTGATAGAGTGGTAGCAGCAGCATGCATCAGCACCAGGCCTTGTGCTCCCTCTTATGCTTGCCTCTTTTTGGGGTGGTGTGAGAGAGGACATGCCTGGAGTAGATGTGCCTCCCCCTGGACAGAATACATCGTGTTCTGGGGGAGGTTACATCAACAACATTATCTGCCTATGGTCTGGTACCAAATTGCAACTTCTTGACTACTTTCAGTATTTGAATAACAATTCCCTCAATGTCAAACTCACAATTGAATATAATAAGGAGAGTATTAACTTTTTGGACCTCCATTTCTATGTGAAGGGTGGGCGTATACAAAGCACCTTGTATCGCAAAGAAACCACTTGTAATGCGGTACTACATGCTGATAGTGCACATGCAAGTTCAACCATCAGGAACATCCCCTATGGGGAAATGGTCCGTATGAATTGCAATTGTAGCGAGGAGAACAACTTCAGCAACAATATCCGGCTTGTCAAAAACAGATTTCTAGCAAGAGGGTATAATAGAAAGGTGCTCATCTCGGCTGAGATGAGGGCCCGAGCACTAACTAGGGAATCAACACTGACTAAGGGCAGTAGGGCGGAAATCAGGAGGGATGAGCCTGGCATGAGATTCACCACACAATACACCATACACAGTGATTAATCTTCAAATTATTGAAGAAAAACTGGCATCTACTGGAGGAAATACCCAGCCTGCAGAAGGTGATTCGGAATAACCCCTCAGTCACATATAGAAGAGGAAAAACACTGAGAAATGATCTCTGTCCCAGTTATGTAGTGACTGACACAAAAAAGAGTGCTACGTGGTTGCCAGCAAAACCGAAGGGTTTTTACGCGTGCAATACTTGTAATATCTGTGACTTAGGGGTGGACAAAATCAAGAGCTTCGCATACAATGGGTCGATGAACTATAATATCTTTAAGTTCATCAATTGCAACACCACTTTCGTGGTTTACGTGATTGGTTCTCCATGTGGGTTAATCTATGTGGGCAGCACCAAACAGAGTTTAAAAATATGAATCCAGGAACATAGAAAGGCAATCCTTAAAAGGGATCTCAGATACCCGCTCACTGAACACTTTGTGAAATATCATAATGGCGAGGCTACCTTCTGGTCTCGTGCCATTGAGCATGTTGAAATGGCGGCTAGAGGTGGTGATCGGGAGTTATACTTAAGACAATGGGAATCGAAATGGATTTGCAAACTCCATAGTATCACCCATGGGTTCAATACTGATCATGAAATGCACTATTTTGGGACCAGGTACTGTTTTGTTGTTGGGGGGATTTCACTATTTCAAATATCCATAGTTGATTTTGGCCTCATAAAAGCAGCAATACAGTAATAATATTGATGATTGGATCACACAAATTCTACTGTTAGAGAGGTTTTTCCCCATTTTGTCTTTAGTGCAAAAAAAACCAACTACATGGTTGACTTATCTCTTTTAAGGTGTATACCGGTCTGAACAAGAGTCTCTTTCCTCGTTGCCTGTCGACATCCTTTTTAGGGTCTCTGATGTAATCAGATGGTAACGTTTGAGCTTTAGTACATTTGTAACGTTTAACTATTATCCGATTACCTATTGGTTGCGGTTACCCTCCGCCGCATATCCTCCAAAAAAGTGCAATTGGCTGATGATTTTATCTTAGTAACAGTTTACTGTCCGCATGGAATAATTGGACACCTTACATTTGGCATCCATTTCTGTTTTATTTTACTTTCGCAATCTCATACTGGAGTTTAATTCACGGTTGTTTATATTTGTTTTGGAAAGTGCGCAACATAATCTGCCAGCGGTGCTATGTAGAGAACGCTTGTAGCCTGAATTCAGGTCATATCCTGATTGACACATCAGAGAAAGAACGGAAAGCCCCGGTATATTATGATTGAGGCTCAGGGTTTTTCGGTCACTTACAAATGGCGGATCTTTTTGCTTCATTATGCACATTATGTATTGGTTGCGGTTACCCTCTGCCGCTCAAGGTCTCTTGCCTTCATGGAATGATTGGACATCTTACATATGGTGTCTGTTTCTGTCCTATACATGTATTTTCTCAGCCTCTTACTGGAGTTTGATTCACGTTTGTTTATATGTGTTTTAACAAGTGCGTAACTCAATCTCCCCGGGGTGCTATGTAGATAATTCTTATAATAACCCACATTTGTAAAGCGCAAACAATCACCCGTAAGGGTCTCTAGGCGCTGGGGGCCGTCGGGAAGATTAAGCAAGCTATTGACCAGAGTCACATGGTGCTGGGCTAAACTGCTGCTGGCGCCGGAGATCGTACCGTGATCCCCAGATTCCGGCGTCAGTCGCTCTGGCCGCGGCGCCACGCCTCTTCTTAAACTTTATTAACGCTTGCAGCTAAAATGCAGGATATATCATCATTTACACATCAGAGAAAGAACGTTAAGTCCCTGCATATTATGATTTACTTATAAATGGTGGCTGTTTTCGGATGATAAGCTGATATCGTTTTCCCGATCAGGCAATGTACGCATCTACGATTGGTTGCCTTGATAGGGTTGGGGGTGGAGCCCCGTGTATTTGTAGCTATGGCCGTAGGATCTTGGTTTAGTACGGAAGAGAGGGGAAGTTTTGGTTGCGGCACTAAGGTAAGGAGAATTGGGATGGGTAGAAGTGCTGGGTTCTTTGTCAATGTGTTTTGGTGGCTGCTGGGAATTAGAGTTTATTTTGGGGACGAGGCAGAGAGTTTATACTCAGCTTTGGGGTGGTCATTTGAAAGGAGAGCATATGTGAATCCAGGGGAAATTAATGTAGGATGGCGTGCAATGGGGCGAATTATTAGTGAATACCCGTGCGATACGGACATGGAATTCTAATTGAATCCAATGAGTTTCTAGTCTATTTCTAATTGCCAATCCGCTTGATTTGACAGGAGTCTTCATATCTGCTCCGAGTGTGCCACAGTGCAATACACTGGACCTTATGAATTATTGGAAACTGCTTTGGATATTTAGTGGACATATAGGTATGATACCCTACAAACAATGGCTGTTTTTGAAGAACAATTACTGTGGTCTGTGCGACAAGATGTCTATGCTCAGGCTTTAATTGGGGGGTACCTCCTTTTGCTTGGGAAGTGTCTATACTTTGGATACAAACTTCTATCTTATCCTTTTGCCCTATAGATTACATTTGCACATTGACTTTTCTCCGTGGGGCTTTTTATCGTGCTATACGGATCCGTCTTTCAGACTACCATTGATTTCTTGGACTGTTATAACAGGTGTGTTTGAATCGATATGTTATTCCCAACCATGCGACTGATTAAGATATACGCACACTACCCTGTTTCTCCTTAAATTGTGTCTGGTTCTGTTAACTCGTCATGGCCCAGTACCAACATTGACGCCAATCAGCCAGGAATTCTTGGATTGGGTGGTTAAATGATTTCTTTAACTCATAATGAATATGGGTTAAATGACCACCTGAGCTCGGAAAAGACATGGGTGGATCCATACAATCTGGTGCCCTGCAGTCCTCCTATATGTAACCAGCTCTTGCACATATCAGGACTGGATATGTTGTACACTTGCCCCTTATCATGACTGCGCACATATTATGATATGGTTTATTGTGCATTTGCACGCTTTTCAACTCTATTACTCTTGTATCTTTCTCACAGGCTTATATAGGAACACACTGTCATTTTGAGAAGCCAACTGTTCAGAATCAAGTACTATTACTGAAGGTTGTTGGTACTTTGCAAATTTGCACTTTATAAATAATATTTTTTTGGGTAAGATATGTTATGTGTGTTTTCACTTTTTTGCTCTGCCCTTTCAAATTCAGAATTGTTTTTTATGTGATGCACTTTATATGCGATTCTCCCTCTTCTCTCTTGTTCTCCTTAAATCCAACTTTGTCTGTTTGAACCACGGATTGGTTTTGTTTAATTTTCATGATGGTACTTTGAAACTACAAGCACTTATGTTACCTATTATTTGGCAAACAAATAGGAAGGACACTGGTTTAATATCTTTATTATTGTGAAACAAGTTTTGTATTCAGTGCTTATTGGTGCTCAACAAGTGTTATATTAATTGCTTATTGATGATATACAATGTATATTTAGTTTTATGTAAATGTCTTTATGTATTTGTAAATATGATGTCATGTTTGTTTTCATTTTCTAGTTAAGTGTATGATTTCTGTGTTTTCTCTCTTTTCCTTTTTGTATTGTTTTGGGATATTTGTTGCTTGTTTTTAGTCCTGTGTCTCACAATCAAAATGTAATCTATATGTGTTTGTGTTACACTTTTACAGCCCTGATGAATTTCCCAATATGGAAATGAAATGCGTTGGCTGGTGTTTCCATATCTGAAGTGCAGCAGTGGCAGCCGCTCTTTCAGCACGCGTCCGCTCCATGTTCTCCATGAGCCTCCGCATGAGTACCAACTCCCGGATGAGGTTGCTGCAGCCACTCTGACTAGATAGTCGTTCTTGTCTCAGTCAGGACTCTGGCGATGTCAGCCATGGTTCGTTGGAGGGCATGGAGCGGACTGTGGGTGTTCATTAGGGACTGTGAGTGGTCCCTGATGGGACTTAGACACCCATTTATGGCGTCTAGTTTGTCTGCCATGTGGTCGAACCCCACCTGCATCTAATCAGCCAGCTTCTCCTGGCACCCCAACACACGTCTTTGGAAGGCCATGTGTTCATCATGGCGGTCCTAGGAGGCAGCTGTGGTGGTGGGTGCTGCCTGCTGTATGTTCTGTGCAGGGTGTGGGTTCTCCTGGTAGCAGCTGGGCTTCCCTGCTCCTGGAAGTGGGCTGCCGGGGTTCTCCACGAGCTGTTGGAGGGCGTCGGAGTCGAAGGTGTGGCGGTCCTCTTCATCTTCAGAGAAGAGAGGTTGGGACTTCACTTCAGGAGGTGTTGAATTTCCCTCTGCAATGTGAAGGGGAGATGCAGTTTAACATTGTGTTCACATGTATGTTGACGCATTGTACATGTTTACATTCAGACTGAATGACAGTGTACATTGTGACTGTTTGTGGGGAGCTGCCTATATGATGCAGGACAGTGGACCTTTCAACAACATCACGGATGTGTGTTTGTACTTGTAGTTTGTCTAATCACATTTCCCTGCGGTGCCATATGTGATTGGCCAGTTTCTGCACACAAGCGACAACAGTTGTGTCCTCTGTTCTGTTGTGTACGTGTTGCGGATTGTGCCACATCGTTGTCACTGTTAATGTGATGTGTGTGTGCCGCATTTTGAGGGAGTCACCCCTGCAGCTTTGATTTGGCTGCCCCTAATCACTTACATGTGGTGTGCCTCTGACTTCTGTGCTTATACAGTGCTGAGATGTTGCATACTTGGGTCCATTGGTCTCTTGGTGGGAGTTGGGGGTCTGGGGCATGGTTTGTCCGCAGATGTGCTATACTTACTTGTGCATGTGTGCCATTGTGCCCATCTCCCCCCGTCCCCCCAGTCCCTGGTCATTACTCACCCTTTTGCTGTTGTGTCCGGTCATGTTGAGCAGTGTCCGGGCCCCCTACTCCTGCCACCGTCTCCCCACTGATGACTGTGGACACCATTTCCTCCATCTCGTCCAGCTCCTTCTGTGGTGCTGGGCTCCCACCTCCAGTCTGCATTGCTGCCTTCCGGTTGTTTGCGAGTTTCTGCTTGGTTTTGCGCTTGACATCATTCCAGCGCCTCTTGAACTCTTCCATTGTCCTCTTCACCACTCTGACTGCATTCACCTTATCCACGATGGTCCGCCATATTCCATTTTTACTTGTCAGCGACACAGTGGAGGTGACAAACAGTAGTGGGCAAGCAGGTGAGAACCAACCAGCAGCCCCTCTGGTGAAGAGCAAGTGAGGGACTCTCTCACCTTCACACAATTTTTTGTTTGTTTACATACACTTTTCTATTAAGGGGTATGTCTATGTTGAGAGGACTGCTAAACAATTGTTTTTATGAATGTACCTGAGGTAGTTGAGACTGGATGGAGACGAAAAAAAACTTTTGGGAACCAGCAGAGGATTGGAGGATATAAAAATTGAGTATCCCCTCTGTCCAGTGTCACAAAGGAAGCTATATAGATTGTGTGCCCCTTTGTTGTCAGGTCTTTGTGGTTATTTTGTCCTAGCTCATATCAATCAATCAATCAAACAGAATTTATAAAGCATGATTAATGACCCGATAGTGTATCCAGGGGCTTGCAGGCCCAGAGGCTTATTCGAACAGCCAGGTCTTGATGGCCTTTCAGATTTCCGGAAGTGAGGTGATCGTCCAGAGGTCTGTGGAGAGGTCTTTGCTCCAATGTGGGAGAAGGAGCCTCCTCCACTTCTGCTTCGGTAGATGCGGGAGTAAGGCCAAGTGAAAGGGAGGCGGAGTATAGTCTTCTCGATGGATGGTAGAAGTTTATGCAGTGGTTAATGTAGGTGGCTCCTTGGTTGTGTATAGCCTTGTGTGCATGGGTCAGGAGCTTAAATTGGCATCTGGTCTGTAGGGGGAGCCAGTGGAGTTTTCTGAGGAGGGATCTGAAGTGGGTGCATCAGGGAAGGCTGAGGATGAGTCTGGCTACGGCGTTCTGTGTGGCCTGAAGTCTCTGTAGCAGATGTGCTGCGATTCCTATATAGACTGCATTAACATAGTCCAGTCAGCTGGTGATGAGTGCTTGTGTCATAGTGCATCTCGTATGTAGGGTTAGCCACATCAAGATCTTACGGAGCATGTGCAGAGTGAGGAAGCAGGCAGAGGAGACAGCTTTGATCTGTGATTTCATGGTGAGCTTCTTGTCAATTATGATTCTGAGGTTAGTATTACACATGTGATGTGTTTTGGCTAATTGTACGCACCTGCATACCACACTATAAGACAGTCGATTTCAGAACATGATCTTTGCCATTCCACGGCACTACAACATTTTCAAGCAGAATGTTTACCAGTTAAGTCAGGGTTATTTATTTTTGTCCCTTATTTCTTTTCTCATTTATTTTCTTGTGGGTCATACATTTTTATTTTTATAATCACTAGGAGGAGATATCCTTGTTTTACAGAGGGATAATTGTCAGTCATAGTGGATGAAATTATTAGAGTACAACCACAATTGTTTGGAGCCCATGTACAAAATATAACCACATCTCAGAAAAGGTAAATACAGGCCAGAATAGTTGACAGAGTGAATGCTGTAGCACACAACCTGCATACACAGGAGGAAATTAGGAAGAGGTGAAATGACCTGCAGAGGGAGTGCGTTCCCTGGCCTCCAAGCATTACCTGGAGGCCCAGAGGACTAGTGCTGGTTATCACTGCCCCCTTCACATCTTTTTTCTTGGGAGGAGAAGCTCTAACAGATCCTACATACATCCTGAAGCTTGACAGGAATACCTCGTGAAGAGGAAACATTTAAGTTACACTTTTAAATGTGTCACTAAACCAAAATGTATTTTATCAATTATTTTGTTGTCTTGTTTGTTTGTTTGAATGTATTTTGTTGTATATAAGATTGTAGGTTTCAATCTCCATAACATTTCACATGATGTAATGTTCCTTGTAAGTGTTTTTACACCAAATTATATATTGCATATATGTATTTTATATTGCAAATGTTTGTTCTTTTTAACAGCATAATTTCACTAGGTATGTTTAACTTACAAATGTGCAAGTTTTGTTAATGTTTAATTGAACTGACAGCCACCAGCAGGCTATGTTTTTGTTTTGTGAAAATAAGATTCCAATGTTATCTTGCTCATTCTCTCTTTCCTGTCACATTTTCATTCATGTTAAAGTGGTATGCTTTAATCAATCTCTATATCATGCTATGTTTTGAAATGTTTTTGAGTTGTATGTTGTCCCATCCCTGTTAATTGATGTAATTGCTGTTATTTGTTCACAAATCAATGTTTATTTCCTAAAAACTTTTAAGATATGTAATTTTGTATCCTGTATATAAGTGCAACGTTCATATGATGACTAATTATATATATCCTTTTAAGATGTGTAAATGTAACTATATTGGCCTCTATGCCTTGGAATTGTTTATTTCACATTTCAACTCTCTATTGTGTTGTGTGAAATGATTAGTATATTTTATGTATATGTTCTTTTTCTTTGAGTGCATCTTTTCTAACCCTGGGCGTAGTGGGCGTAGTGGGGCTAAGTGGAGCAGCGCGTAGTGTGGCAAAATCTATGCACACTCCCGCGCTCCGCATAGCCCCACTACGCGCCGCCCGCCTCCCGCCCGCCCTCATTTTAAACTACTTGAAAGAATATAAAAAGTAAATAAAATGTCCTTACCTGTAGTGCGGCGTCCCTGGGCTCCCTCTTCCTGCTTGCCGGTAACTTCTTCCACAAATGCGCATGCGCGGACCCCCGTGCATGCACATTCCTTAATCTTTTTACCTGCTTTTTTAAAGTAATTTTGCATGTCCTTTGAACTGTTTGTGTAACCTAATATAATACCACTGAAAAATACAATCATTATAATCTTTCACTTTTAAGTTGCTTCATATTTGTGTGTCAAAATGATTAGATGTATAATGCAGATTTTTAAAAGTTGTTTTTTATTAATTTATAATAAGTCCAATAGTCAGAGTATGTGGGCAATGATCTACCACTGAGAATTCCTCCACTTTAGACCAGGATCAAGCCTTCAGTGTGAAATAAACTCCTACAAGTCCAGTTGACAAGTCGCAGCCTGGTCCATCTGGTGTGTCTGGGCAGAAAACTATAGTGAGTCTCACTCAACCCACATCTACACCTCCCACCCTAGCTGTTACCACACGTCAGTCTATGGATACCTCAACTTCCTGTGTTCAAAGCAACATCAAACTGATCTTGTGCCTCCCAGTCCTGCCTGCTGATGATTCACCACCACCATTACCTCAAGTTCAGCCAAGAACCAGTGGGATGGGGCACACTGGGTCACGGGCACAGGGTAGTGGGGGTAGGGTTCATGGGAGGGAATCTAAAGGCCAGCAAAGTGAGGCCACGGGGTTCACTGTCACCCAGACCACCATCGACCAGGTCTAGGAATCCCCCTATATGTTCCAAGACATGATGGGCCAGGTTGAGACACAGCTCTGGGAGATGAAGTTACAGAGGGAGCAAAATGTACAGATGGAAAATCTGAACTCCAATTTCAGCTCACTGACTGGGGAGCTGCATGATATTTTCATCCATATGTGCAGGGCTTTTCTTCCCCCTTCTGTGTTCCAACTACATCGGACCCGAGTACATCTGACTCAGCTACAGAAAGGATGGGACTCTCACAAGAGGAAACAGCTGCACCAACCTCAGTCCCTGCAACTGTGGATCCGCGTCCCCAGGAAGGGGACTTTCAGGCAGACTACTAGGAGATGATGGTAACACCTCCACTACTACCAGCAAGAGATGCAAACTTAATTTCCTCCAGTGTGCGACTACTATTTAACTCTGTGCACTATGACAATTTTCTGTACACATTTACCTTTCTGATGCGAGTTGTTTTTTGGACATTGGACTGCAAAAAATGTTGTCTCTGCAATAATCCTTTCATTCACCATGATTGACTTTTTAATTCTGGGTGTGTTTTTTTTATTTCATCCTGTTTTTTTGTGGTCAAGTTCAATAAAAACAAAATTAACAAAGTTAAAGAGTCTTGTTGTATTGCCTTTCTCAATTGGTTCATTTTTTTCTTTGCATCACACTCTTTAAAATATTAACATTATAATGATTGTTTAGTCATAAATAATTTCCATGTAGGTAATGTATGCCACCTTTTTAAAAAATGAGCAAAAATAACAAAAACCACAAATCAACAACTAGTAGTTTATTAAATTCTAAGAAATGTCTTTGACATTTTTTACAAAACATTACGACTCATTCATAACCCAAATACTTAGTGCCTTTTTCTCATTCACAGTTTTAGACATTGCCACCATGGAATAACAGAATATAATCAAATACATCAGATCAAATAGGCTAACTATAATTGATTGATGTCATTAAGGGGGTTACATGAGCTTTAGGGCTCGGGCTTGGCGGCCATCTAGGGAAACCTACCAAACCCACACATTTCTGAAAACTAGAGACCCGGGGGAGTCCAGGGAGGTATGGCTTGCGTGGATCCTCCAACGGTTTCCAACCAAGAATCCCCTTCAAACACCAAATTTAGCTGACAAAATCACATTTTCCTCAAATTTCTGTGTGGGAAAGTTCTGGAATCGTCATGTATCCACAAATTTCCCACCACCCGGCATTTCCCCAGGTCTCCTGATAAAAATGATACCTCACTTGCGTCGGTGGGTCAAGGACCCATGACAGGCAAGGGCCCAAAACGTATTGAGGAGACATTAAAATTACCTATCACAAAACAACCTGGTTTTGTAAGGGGGTCACCTGGGTTTTTGGCATCAGGCTCGGCGGCCAGCTTGGGAAACTACCAAAACCACACATTTCTGAAAACTAGACACCTGGGGGAGTCCAGCGAGGTATGGCTTGTGTGGGTCCCCCAAAGTTTTCCTACCCAGAATCCCCTGCAACCCTCAAATTTAGCTGAAAAATCATATTTTTCTCAAATTTCTGTGTGGAAAAGTTCTGGAATCTCCATGGATCCACACATTTCCAACCACCCAGCATTCCCCCAGGTCTCCTGATAAAAATGGTACCTCACTCGCGTGGGTGGGTCAAGTACCCACGACACGCATGGCCCAAAACGTATTGTGGAGACATCAAAATTCCCTACCACAAAACAATCTGCTTTTGCAAGGGAGGTCACATGAGTTTTTGGTTCCGAGCTTTGCGGCCATCTAGGAAAACCTACCAAGCCCACAGATTTCTGAAAACTAAAAACACTAAGGAGTCCAGGGAGGTATGACTTTCATGGATCCCCCAACGTCTCCCTACCCAGAATGCCCTGCAAACCTCAAATTTTGATGAAAAAATATAATTTTTCTCAAATTTCTGTGTGGGAAAGTACTATAATCTGCATGGATCCACAAATTTCCTACCACCCAGCATTTCCCCAGGTCTCCCAATAAAAATGGTACCTCACTCGCGTGGGTGGGTCAAGCACCCGCAACAGGCAAGGGCCCAAAACATATTATGGAGACATCAAAATTACCTATCACAAAACGATCTACTTTTGCAAGGGGGGTCACATGAGTTTTTGGTCCTGGGCTTGGCAGCCATCTAGGGAAACCTACCAAACCCACACATTTCTGACAACTAGACACCCATGGGAGTCAAGCGAGGTATGGCTTGCATGGACCCCCTCATCGTTGTCCTACCCAGAATCCCCTGCAAACCTCAAGTTTATATGAAAAAAAAAAAATAATTTCTCACATTTCTGTGTGGGAAAGTTCTGGAATATGCATGGATCCACAAATTTCCTACCACCCAGCGTTCCCTCAGGTATCCCGATAAAAATGGTACCGCACTCACTTGGGTGGGTCAAGTACCTGCGACAAGCAAGGGTTGAAAACGTATTGAGGAGACATCAAAATGACCTATCACAAAGCAACCTGGTTTTGCAAGGGGGGTCACCTGGGTTTTTGTCCCTGGGCTCAGCGGCCATCTTGGAAAACCTAGCAAACCCACACATTTCTGACAACTAGACACCCGGGGGAGTCCAGCGAAGTATGGCTTTCATGGACCCCCCATCGCTTTCCTACCCAAAATCCACTTCAAACCTCAACTTTATCAGAAAAAATAAAACATTTCTCAAATTTCTGTGTGGGAAAGTGCTGGAATCTGCATAGATCCACACATTTCAAGCCACCCAGTGTTCCCCCTGGTATCCCGATAAAAATGATACCTCCCTCGCTTGGGTGAGTCAAGTACCCGCGACAGGCAAGGGCCGAAAACATATTGAGGAGACATCAAAATGACCTATGACAAAACAACCTGGTTCTGCAAGGGGGGATCACCTGGGTTTGTGGCCCCGGGCTCAGCAGCCATCTTGAGAAACTACCAAACCCACATATCTCTGAAAACTGGACACCCGGGGGGGTCCAGCGAGGTATGGCATGTGTGGATTCCCCAACGTTTTCCTACCCAGAATCCCCTGCAAACCTCAAATTTAGCTGAAAAAACACATGTTCCTGATATTTATGTGTGGAATTACTGTGCAGGCACAAACGTCCTATGCCACAGCATTCCCCTCTGTCTCCTGAGTGAAATTATACCTCACTTGTGTGGGTGGGGCAAGGGCCTGTGACTGGGAAGAGCCAAAAACATTTTTTTTAAATGTATTTATTTAGAAAGATTTTATATAGCGCTGGCTACTTCCATGGGTATCAGAGCGCTTTACATAAGTATAAAGATAGTACAGTCAAAGTATCATAAGAAATGCACATCGTGAAGTGAAAATACAGAAGAAAAGTGCGATATTCAGATGAGATCAGCATAGGTAAACATAAGATTTGAGTTGGTAGATAAGCAACGGAGGCAATTGATTTAAGGCAAAGATAAAATGGGTATATACATTTTTAAAACCACAGGAGGGTTAACTGCATGGTAAATGTATATAGGGAGCAGGTTTGATGTGAGCGGAGGGGTGAAGGAGTGGAGGGGAGGTGTTGGGGAGAGGGAGGGGGAGAAAGGGTAAGGGCGAGGGGGAGAAAAAAATGAAATGGGGAGAAGGGGGAGGTGAATAGGTGGGCAGGAGTGAGAGGGGAAACACACGAGGAGTGAGATGGATTTAAGGGCCCCAATATTTGTTGAGCAGGTAGAGTTTGAGGTCTTTTTTGAAGCTGAAGTAAGAGGGATTGCAGCGTAAATCAATAGGGAGCGTGTTCCATATGTTTTGGAGCATTGCCAGAGAAGGAACGAGATTGAGAGGCTTTCTTTTTTTTCAGAGAGGGGTCGAGGAGGAGAGTGTTGGTGCTTCTCATTGGACGGGTGTAGCCCGCTATTTTGAGTTTGATCGAGAGGTAGAGCGGGGACTTTAGGGTGAAGGGCTTTGTGTGTAATGCAGGCGATTTTTGTAGGCTGATCTGCCTTTGAGGGGGAGCCATTTGATAACTTTCAGGGCAGGCGAGATGCGGTCGGAAAGTCTACTGTCTGTTATAAGTCTGGCCGCAAGGTTGAGAATGGTTTTGAGGGGGGCGAGGTGGATTTTGGGGGTTCCAGAAAGGATGGTGTTGCCGTAGTCTATTTTCGAGAGGACAAGGGATTGGACTACTGATTTGAAATCTTCCGCAGGGATGAATGGTTTAATTTTTTTGAGTTGGCGGAGTGTGCAACGTGCTCCTTTAGCCGACTTTTTTATGTGAGAATTGAGAGTAAGCTTATTATCAAAGGTTATGCCCAGAGTTTTAATTGTTTTGGATAAGGAGAGTGGGCAGTTGAGAGCATTGAGGTCAGAGATCCACGATTGGCTAGGGAGTGAGTTGTTTTTAAGGGAGAAAAGAATAATTTCAGTTTTGTTAGTAATGAGTTTGAGGTGGTTCGAGTGGAACCAGGATTGGATCAAAATCAGGGTGTTATTTAGGTACAGGACATCAGAATGGGATTTAATTTTATAGTATAGTTGAGTGTCATCTGCGTATAGGTGGTAGTTGATTCCGGCTTGTTTTAGTATGGCAGTAAGGGGTTCCATAAAGAGGTTGAAAAGTGCTGGAGAGAGAATAGAACCTTGGGGCACACCAAGAGAGACTTGAGTGGGATTAGCGAGACAATTTTGGATTTTGACTTGTTGAGTTCTATGTTGAAAATAGGAAGTGAACCAATTGAGGACAGGAGCATTAAGGCCGAACCGACATTTGGAGTGTGTTAAGTAGGGTTGTGTGGTTGACTGTGTCAAATGCGGCAGAGATGTCGAGGAGAATGAGTAGGGAGGACTCACCCTTATCCAGGACGTGGTGGATGTCATCAAAGATTTTTAGCAATGCCGTTTCAGTGCTACAGCCTTTACGGAAGCCGGATTATAGAGGGTCAAGTAGGTTGAATGTGTCAATGTGTTTGTCCATTTGGAGTAGAGCACATTTTTCAAGGGCTTTGGAGAGAAGGGGGTGGTTGGAGATAGGGCGGAGGTTGTTAGGGTCGTCAGGATCAGCTTTAGGGTATTTGAGAATGGGGTGATTTGACCAAGTTGGAGGGAGAATGGAACACAACCCGATGTAAGGGAGGAGTTGATGATATTGGTCCAGTATGGGACGATGACATGTTTAAGATCTTGGACAAGGGAAGAAGGGAGAGGGTCTTTGGAGTGAGATGACGGTTTTAGTTTAGACAAGATATTAGAGACTTCAAATTCGAAGTCAGGGAGGAAATTATGCCACCAGGCTTTGTCTTTAAGTTGTTGGTGGGCGTGGTTGATTTCAGGAGTGATTGCGGCAGGAAGGAGTGGGGAAGAAATGTGGCAAGGTGGATATGGCGAGGAGTACAGCGGTGGGGTCCTGGGTACCCTGATTTATGAGGGGGGTCTGAGCTTGAGCGAAAGATTGATTAATTTTGGCAATTTTTTCGGTGAAGTAGTTGGCGATTTCTTCACATTTAGTAGTGGAGGCCGTAAGTGTAAGTGGGGTAGCGGAGGTTTGTTTTCTGACAATGTTGAACAGTTCTATGGGTCTATTTTTGGCACTTAAGAGTTGCAAACAGAAAAAAGATTCCTTTTCATTAAAGATGTGTTTCTTGTAGGACGATCTGGCAGCTCTGAGGAGGGCAAGATGAGAGGGAGATGGGTGTTGTCTCCAGGATCTTTCAGTCATTCTGAGAGCACGTCTTTCTATGTTGAGGTCCGAGTTAAACCAAGATTTAGAGGGGATTTTTTTTGAGTTTTGAGTTTAGGTGGGGCTATTTGGTCTAGAACCTCAGACTGATTTATTGAAATGCTCAGTGAGCTCATTGGCGTTAAGAGAAAGAGTGGTGAGACGAAGTTGAGCTTGAAGTTTGGACTCCTGGGGGGATGAGATTAAAGTTTCTCGTTAATTTCACAATTTTGGTGTTTTTAGGTGGGGGGATCAGGGCCGGGGGGGGATTTTGTGAAAGGGATGAGGTGGTGGTCTGACCGGTCAATAGGGATGATGTTGGAAAGGGAGGCCAGATCATTGTTAGAGATGATAAAATCAAGAATGGCGCCTTTAGAGTGAGTTGGGGAGAGGCAGAGTTGTTTGAGGTCGTTTATCTCTAGGAGATTAGAAAGAAGTTTAACTGAGGGGTTCTCTGGTTCATTCCAGTGGAGATTGAGATCTCCAAGGAAGAGGTTTTTAGAGTTAGAGAGAGAGGATTGAGTAAGCAGGTTGGATAGTTTGTCTACAAAGTGAGGAGTGTCACCAGGAGGGTGGTAGATATTGTGTAGGCAAATCGGGGGAGTAGTTTGGACTTTGAGTTCAGTACCGAGGTATTCGAAGGTTGAGTAGTCAGTATTCTTGGCAAGAGAGATTTGCAATTGGTTTTTACAGATTATGGCTATTCCCCCTCCTTTCCCTACTGGTCTGTCTTTTCTGATGATAGAGTAACCAGGGGGGCAGAGTATGTTGAGGATGGGTGATGAGTGGTCACTCAGCCATGTTTCAGTGAGGAAGGCGATGTCAATAGTTTCATTCAGTATGGTTTCGGAGATTTAGGATGCATGGCAGATGGCCGAGCGGCAGTTAACCAGCATACAAGTTAGTGAATTGTGGTTGATTTTGGGGGGAGAGCGGGAGTGGATGGTGATGCATTGCGGGGGAGTCTCGGGGAGCTAGGAGAGAGGGGGATTCCACTGGTCCCAAGGATAACTGGAATGAGGGGGTGAGGGAGGAGCGATCTTTAGGCGGTGTTGAAGGGGGGTAAGAGATTTCTGATGAATGGCAAACGATCGAGTGGCCGTTAACAGGCATACCGGTTAGGGGGTTAGGGTTACTTTTGTGGAGAGGGCAGGAGTGGATGGAGGTGCGTTGAGGGGGGAGTCTGGGGGAGCTGGGAGAGGGGGGGATTCCACTAGTCCCCAGCATTGTGTGGAGTTGAAGGGAGGTAAGATTTACAAAGGGCAGAGAGGTCGGAGTTCGAGAGACCATTTGATGTGCAATGAGATCAATGAATCCGACAGAGGAGGGGAGCTGTTCTCCAGAGTTTGGGTTTAGCGACCTTTTGGAAGCCGGAGTAGGGAGAGGTAGAAGTAAAGTTAGAGGTCTTAGGGTTGAGGGATATAAGTTGTTTATAATCCTCTCTAAGTAGGGAGAGTTCGGTTACTAAGATAGAGATATTGCGGTCAATGTTGATGAGTGTTTGGGTAAGAAGGGTGGGTGGGGGAACGGAGGGGGCTGGGATGGTGAGGGGTGTATTTTCAGTATTGGTTGGTGGGGGAGTGATTGTTCAGGAAGGGAGGAGTGTTAGGAGTAGGTGAGGGACGGAGATTCATGTAGAGGGATGGGGAAGCGGTGTGGAGGTGGGCAGGCCAATGGGGAAGGTCTTGAGTAAGGGGGAGAGGTCGAGATGAGTGTTGGAGGAGACTGATTTGCATATGGCCATGTCTGAACTGAGGTGGTGGAGTGAGCTAAAGAATGATGATGGATTAAACCCAGATCAGTTGACTGGGGGTGAGTGTTTGATTTGCTCAAACGCTCCGTCCATCATCCCGTTTGGTTTCACTTTGTTGGAGGAGATGACATTGATGTTGGGAGAAGGAGTGTAGTTAAGAGAAGGGAGGGTCGGGGAAGGGTGTGCGATAGAGTGAATCATGTTGAGGGATGGAGGGAAGGGAGTGGAGGAGGGCGGGGTACTGAGAGAGGAAAGAGGAAGGGCTTGAGTGGAGGGGAAGTGATCGAGATGAGTGTGGGGAGAAATAACCTCAATGTTGGGAGAGGGAGTGTAGTTAAGAGAAGAGAAGGTCGGGAAAGGGCATGAAATAGAGTGGGGGCAATGATGGGGGTTTTGGTAGAATAGTTGGGGCAGTTGGAGAGGTGGTGTTGGGAGTTGGGAGTTGGAGGGAGTATGTTATTAGAGAGCGTGGGATTTAGATTGTTGATGAGCGAGAGATTTGGGGGGATGTTGAGTGAGTTGGGGATGACAAGGGGGATTCAGGAGGGGGCGATTGATTAGAAGTAGAGGCTTGAGAGGGGGAAAGGAGGAGAGGATGAGAAGAGTGTGAGGAGGAGTACCATCAGAGTTTGAGGGAAGAGCGTGGTTAGGAGGATGAAGAGTAGCAGAAAAAGGGAGAAAAGAGTGAAGAGCATTATGGAGTGCAACAGAGGTTGAGGGGGGTTAGAAATGGGATTATGAGTTGCGGAAAAAGGTATAGCACCAAGAATTCTAAGCGCTACATTTTTTTAAAAATAGGTTTTTAGCCAATTCTGCATTGGACACCCACACAAGTGAGGTATCATTTTACTCGGGACACTGAGGAGAACGCTGTGGGGCAGATTGTACCAGCATGGTGATTCCACACAAAAATATGTGGAAAATGTGTTTTTTTCAGCTATATTTGAGGTTTGCAGGGGATTCTAGGTAGGGAAACGTTGGGAGATCAATGCAAGCCATACCTCGCTAAAATCCCCTGGGTGTCTAGGTTTCAGAAATGTGTGGGTTTGGAAGTTTCCTAAGATGGTCGCCAAGCACGGGGCAAAAAACCCAGTTGATCCCCTTGCAAAAACAGGTTGTTTTGTGATAGTAATTTTGATGTCTCCTCAATATGTTTTAGGCCCTTGCCTGTTGCGGGTACTTGACCCACCCACGCGAATGAGGTACCATTTTTATCGGGAGACCTAGGGAATGCTGGGTGGTAGGAAATGTGTGAATCCATGAAGATTCCAGAACTTTCCCAGACAGAAATTTGAAAAAAATTTGATTTTTTTTCAGCTTAATTTGAGGTTTGCATGGAATTCTAGGTAGGAAACAGTTGGGGGACCACTCAAGCCATACCTCGCTGGACTCCCCCGGGTGTCTAGTTTTCAGAAATGTGTAGGTTTGGTACTTTCCCAAGGTGGCCACCGATCCGGGGCCCGGGCCCAAAAACCCTGGTGACCCCCCTTGCAAAACCAGGTTGTTCCGTGATAGGTAATTTTGATGTCTCCTCAATACATTTTGGGCCCTTGCCTGTTGCAGGTACTTGACCCACCCACATGAGTGAGGTACCATTTTTATTGGGAGACCTGGAGGAACACTGGGTGGTAGGAAATTTGTGGAGCCATGAAGATTCCATAACGTTCCCACACAGACATTTGAGAAAAATGTGATTTTTTTCAGCTAAATGTGAGGTTTGCAGGGGATTCTGGGTAGGAACACTTTGAGGTGTCCATGCAAGCCATACCTCGCTGGACGCCACTGGGTGTCTAGTATTCAGAAACGTGTGGGTTTGGTAGGTATCCAAAGATGGCCGCCGAGCCCGGGGCCAAAAATCCAAGTGACCCCCCTTGCAAAACCAGGTTGATTTGTGATAGGTAATTTTGGCTTTTCCTCAATACAATTTGGGCTGTTTCCTGTTGCGAAAACTAGGCCTACCCACACAAGTGAGGTATCATTTTTCTCGGAATACTTTGGGGAATGCGGGGTGGGTAGAATTTTGTGGATCCATGCAGATTCCAAAACTTTCCACCAAAGAAATGTGAGTAAAATGTGTTTTGTTTGACAAAGTTTGAGGTTTGCAAGGGATTCTGGGTAATAGAACCTGGTGAGAGCAAGACAAGTCACCCCATCCTGTATTTCCCTGTGTGTCTAGTTTTCGAAAATGTATAGGTTTGCTATGTTTCCCTAGTTGCCGGCAGAGCTAGGGTTCAAAATCTACGGCTAGGCACTTTGCAAAAAAGGGTCCAGTTTCACAGTGAAAATGAGGTGTGTTCGCTTTGAGTTTTAGGCCATTTCCTGTTGCTGGCACTAGGACTACCCACACAAGTGAGGTACCATTTTTGTCAGAAGAATTTGTAAAATGCGAGATGGGTGGAATTTTGAGGATGCACGCAGATTCCAGAACTTTCCACCACAGGAATATGAGGAAAAGGTGTTTTATTTTACAAAGTTTGAGGTTTGCAAGGGATTCTGGGTAACATAACCTGGTGAGACCAAGACGAGTCACCCCATCCTGGATATCCCTGGGTGTCTAGTTTTAAAAAAAGTATAGGTTTGCTAGGTTTCCCTAGGTGCCGGCAGAGCTAGGGTTCAAAATCTACAGTTAGGCACTTTGCAAAAAAGGGTCAATTTTCACTGTGAAAATGTGGGGTGTCCACATTGCGTTTTGGGCTGTTTCCTGTTGGGGGCACTAGGCCTACCCACACAAGTGAGGTACCACTTTTCTTGGAAGACTTTGGGGAATGTGGGGCAGGTGGAATTTTGTCGATCCTGCAGATTCCAGAACTTTCCACCACAGAAATGTGAGGAAAATGTTTTTTTTTTACAAAGTTTGCGGTTTGTAAGGGATTCTGGGTAACAGAACCTGGTGAGAGCCAGACAATTCACCCCATCCTGGATTCCCCTTGGTGTCTAGTTTAAAAAAATGTATAGGTTTTCCTCAGTATCGGCAGAGTTAGGGTTCAAAATCTACAGCTAGGCACTTTTCAAAAAAAGGGTTCGTTTTCACTCTGAAAATCTGGTGTGTCCACGTTGCGTTTTGGGCCATGTCGTGTCGTGTCGCGTGTCGTGTTGCGGGCGCTAGGCCTACCCAAACAAGTGAGGTACCATTTTTTTCAGGAGACGGTGGGGAATTAGGGGTGGGTAGAATTTTGTAGATCCACACAGATTCCTGAACGTTCCACCACAGAAATGTGAGGAAAATGTGTTTTGTTTTATAAAGTTTTAGGTTTGCAAGGGATTCTGGGTAACAGAACCTGGTGAGAGCCAGACAAGTCACCCCATCCTGTATTCCCCTGGGTGTGTAGTTTTTGAAAATGTATAGGTTTGATAGGCTTCCCTAGGTGCCGGCAGAGCTAGGGTTCAAAATCTACAGCTAGTCACTTTGCAAAAAAAGGGTCCGTTTTCACTGTGAAAATGTGGTGTGTCCACGTTGCATTTTGAGCCGTTTCCTGTCGCGGCCAGTAGGCCCACCCATACAAGTGAGATACCATTTTTATCAAGAGACTTAGGATTGTAGAGCAACTATTATTAGCTATTGACGTTTTGAATTTTGATGCATTTCTGCCTTCCAAATGAAAGACAATGTGTAAAAAAGAAGTCAGTTTGAAAAATTTCCTATAATTCTCATGCTGATATGGGTACTCACAATTTCGGAAATGTGCAAATAGCTACTGTTTCTAAACTCTATACTTTGTTCCAATTTCAGAAATACTTAGGTGTCTATCATCCCTATTTTTCACTATATATATTTTGCCAAATAATTGCTAAATACCCAGTACATAATAAAAAACCATTGCAAGAGGCTGCTCAGTTATTGGCTCTGGGTTCGTCGGGTTCTTGGTGAATCTACAAGTCCTATATACCTCCACAACCAGAAAAGTCCAGTGGAGGTAACGATGCATTGCTTTCAAACATCTGTCATAATTAGAAGAAGTTACAGGTGAAAACGTTGGCACAAATGGCTGTTTTTTCAACTTATTTTCACTTTTTCCTATTTTCAACTGTTAGTTTCTATAAAGAAACCTTGAAGGATCTATATAAATGACCCTTTGCTGAATTCAAAATTTTGTCTACTTTTCCAAAATGTATAGTTTTCCAGGATCCATTATTGCTTTCATACCCATTTCTACCATTAACTGGAAGAAGGTTGATAGCACACAAAATAGCAAAAATAGGCTATGTCCCAGTAAAATGCAAAAACTGTCTAAAAAGTGTTGGTTTTCTGTCGAAAGTCTGTCAGTCCCTGAAAGCTGGGAAAAGTTTGATTTCAGCTCCACAACCCCTTTGTTGATACCAGTTGCAGGGAAAAAACAGATGCTTTCATTTGCAGCACTTTTTTCCCATTTAAAAAAAAAAGAAAATGTTGCTTTATTTTGGCAAATTTCTGGGTCCCATCCAGGGAAATCAATAAACCCTGGGTACCTTTAGAATTCTAATTGTGCAAATTTGGCACGGATAGCTTATGTTGTCAAAAGGTTACAGGGGTGTAAATGCAAACTACCCCAAATAGCCATAAAAATGTGTACCACCGCCACAACAACTGTGGAGTATGAATACATCTAAGTACAGACACATTGACGAGAAAATAAATTTGACCTACCTACTTAGACAACCACAAAGATTCTTTCATCTTGCATGTAATTTGTATATTTGAGGTGATGTTATGTGATATCACATATGATAGTTATAAAGTTTAATGTCTCAGCACCCACTACAACATGCCAGCAATCAGACGTATATACCCTTCTATCCCAGCTGCCACACATTTTCACCATCACCTACAAACAGTGCACAACCCTATCCTATACTACTAACCAACCCACTCATCTCTAACACAACCCAAATCCACACCATTCTTAACTATATCCCATCCACGCATGTCTAATTACTCCTAACAGATGCCTTTTTGTGACTAACAAAACTATACTCCGCCTATCATAATTTTTTCGACAAACACTCCTAACTCTACTTCATCCCCTCTTACACACAACAAACACTCTACTCACAAACACATCACTACGCCTTTACCTTACAACTTCCACTAACAAACAACACTATACAAACAAATCATCTAAAAAAACAAATACATCAACACCTCGTTTCATTACACTTCAAAAACAAAACATAACAGTCACACCAACACAAGAAAATCTCTCAAGCGCAACACCTCATAATACTTTACATCACAAACTACAAACATACACCTACCTTTCAAACTACACAAATGAACAAATTCCAATACCAAGCTTTCTCTCTTATACCACACCTAACACATATACAGCAACACAGCAGCTCTCTTTTAACTGTCTCTCATCCATCAGACAATTTAGAACCTTACTATATGACCCACATGCTGCACCACCACCACTAACTCATACATCTTCTGCCCCCCCAAACAGACGCAAATAAGCAACATGCCACACCTCACAACTTCGCTTCTCCATGTCTACTGCACAACAAGGTTATACTACAAAAACAACACAGCACACCGACGCAAAACCTGGCATACTATTCATTACCTTATTACATAGTGGGAGATGATATAGCTACAGTCCTGCAGGAAGCCATCCCTCTAAGCTATCAAACTCTCACCCAAAATCGTATGGGCAAGGATTAGGTGGCGTAGCTGTTGTGTTCAGACAAACATTACATATCACTAAAGCTGAGGACTAAAGCTAAATCTCCATAAAAGATTGTGTGGCCCTTTTCAGCAGATGCAATCCTACACCATATTCCTCTTGTAACTTCCTGCTCCTGTACAGACCTACACATAGCAACGTCGCATTCCCAGACACACTTCTATACACCGTTTCAAACCTGATAACACTACACTCCAACCTATGCATTCTTGGTGACCTCAACATTTGGTTTGACAAACCAAATATGACCCATCCTCAAACAATAATCGTTGGCCTAGATGCACATAACCTGTATCAGATCATCCACAAACCCAAACACATTTATGAGCACATCCTAGATGTCATTTTGGAAAATACAGAACTAGCTAGCTTTCAATCAATGTATCTGGTCGCATGGTCAGACCACCATTTGCTTGCTTTCCAACATAAAACAACAGAAAGTAACACACCTAAAACCACTTTATGTGCATCCACCTATCGACTGTGGAACACACTCAATTTGGAACACTTAGAAACACAACTAACATCCAGTATAGATCTAGACAAAATACATTCTGTTAAAAAACTACATGAGTGGCTACAAGAAATTGTAGATATCCTAATACCACTACAAACGACACAACAGAACAAAAGAAACCAAGCACCTTGGAGGAATACATAGATGAAAGAGATAAAACAACAAATTAGAAACCTGCAATGTGCCTGCCTCGAAACAAACACCAATCAAGACAAACTTCATCTACAGAAAATAAACAGATTATACAAGTCAGCTATCAAAAAAGCTAAGAAAAGGTACTGCTCAGACAGAATTCAAATTGCTAAATGTGCAAAAAAGGAATTCTATAAAATTCTCAATGAAATTAATACATCAAATAGCCTAGAAGGAGCTCATCCCATTACTCAATATTTTACAGACAAACTGGCAAATCATTACACGGCCTAAGCAGACACATTGGGCTCGTATTTAAATTAAAGACAAAGCACCAGCATCAACTCTTTTCCAAAGCAACAATCCAAGATTACTCTAACCCAGCCTCTTCGTTCCTTCCAACACATTTCACAGAATGAATTTATGGACCTGGTCAAAGCAAGCAGGACTGCGGACAGCCCTTCTTACATGTGTCTATCGCAAACCTTCAAGACAACTCTTCTAACAACCTCTGCTGCCACACCAGTAAGAAGAATCATAAACAGTCTCTTAAATACTGGAATATTTCCAAATGAACTCAAAAAGTCAAACATACACCCATTACTGAAGAAAACAAACTTGGACACGCTGAACCCTGACAACTACTAGCCGATTACAAATGGACCTTTCCTGGGCAAACTGAAGGTGCAGCATTTGCCCAGATGTCACAATTCATTGAAGATAATGCCATACTTCCAGACATCCAAATGGGATTCCGTCTAGGGAGAGGCACAGAATATGCCATCATTGCCATCTAGGATTACCTGAAGAACACCGTTGACTGCAACGGGGTTGCTGCGCTACTTCTCTTGGACCTCTCAGCTGCCTCTGACACTGTTGGCCATGATACTCTGATCCAAGGACTCTACGAAGCCGGCATAGAGGGGACTGCCCTAGACTGAATCAAATCCTACCTTCGCAACAGAACTAATGTCATACATACCCCCCATTCTCATCCAAACCGTACTTCACAAAAACAGGGGTCCCACAAGGCTCTATCATCTCAAGGGGGAACACGGCGGTATGCTGAACGCACCAGCCGCGAGCTCTGAAGCCTCCGCCTTAGATGCCGCTTACCTGATCGGAAACGGAATCACAGCCTTTCACACCTCTCTGACGTTGGGCTGCCTTTCAACGCTGTTTCTTTGCCCGGTTTATTTGCCTACGGGCTGGACTCTGTGGCCTGTGTTCCTCCGCCGGTGGTGCTGCGGGGTAGGTTGATCTCCAAACACAGGCTCTCTCTGCCACTTCGCGTCTTCCAAGCTCTGACGCGAATGGCATGTGGCAGCCCGGATCAGTTTCCAGGGTGTCGGGGGTAGAGCCAGCACCTGTCCTCTGACAGACTCCTTTCCAGAGCCTTGGGAGGGAGAAAAGAGAATATAGAGCTTATCTATGACCCCCAAGAAGAAAACACAAACATCGCATACAAGTAGGAAAACAAAGTCTCCTGCACATAGAAAAGGCCTGGACCAGACAGCTAAATCATTTAAAAAGGGAGAAACAACAGCTGATCTAGAGGAAAAGACGCCAAACTCCCTAATACCTGCTACTTCTAAAACTGTGGAGAAAAAAACAGATACACACTAAGGAATACAAAATTTGGTGGAGGGGAATTACAGAGTAATGGAGTGATACAGAGTTTAGACATCAGCACAAAAACTGCACTAGGGATCACTACTCCGGGTGGTGCACAATCCCAGAGTATTTCACAAATTAGCACCCGTGAGACTGCGAAAAGGGGTGCTAAATCCATAATCCCATCTACAAACCACTCTGGTGAGAGACTTAAGGTTACCCCTTCCTTAAGATCATATTTTAAGATTAAGAACAGTGAGGAGTCTCAATCAAACCTGACCAAGACTTCCATAATGGAATCTCCCAATATCATCGAGTAGACTCTGCGTTACTCTCAGAGAATCGTTCCCCCCCCCGCTGAGTGAGGATTTGTCTAATATTCCCTTTGGGGGCATGTTGGCCCCTACATCCCAAACAGCATTAGAACCAAGACATACTCTTATGAATGCTGACGCTTTAGAAAGGAAGATAGGGGGGCCAGAGCACAGAAGGCCAAAACATATTTGCTAAAGGACAAGAGAGACCAGACATAGAAATTTCCCGGATCCTGGTCGCCCCTGTGACATTAAAGAAAAATGTGCTGTTTTGGAACAGAACCTAAGTAAAATTCAAGCAACTTGTGAGGGTTTGGAGGAGAGGCTGGCAGACATCAAGGAGAGATTTCTTGTCATGGAAACCTCTCTGGGATCACTACAGGAGGAAGTTAAAATAAATCAAAAAGAAATAACTGCATTGAAGGCAGGAGAGAAGGAGCTGAGAGACAAACTTGGATGTTGGAGAATAATTCCAGAAGGAATAATCTAAGGGTTCTAGGTGTTCTGGAAGGCACGGAGGGAGGAAATTTAAAGAATTTTGTATTAGATTTGTTTGCAGAATTCTTCCCGGAAACAGTAAAATTAGATCTACAGAATGACATTCAGAGTGTACATCGTGATCCTTTTAGAAAAGCTCCGGAAAAGGGAAAGCCTAGAAAAATGTTGATCAATTTCCGCACCTATACAATCAAAGAGCTAATTCTCTAAACGGCCCTTAGGGTCAAGCAGTTCAAAAAGCAAGATTGGTCCTTTATGATTAGGTCAGACATCTCAAAGGCTACGCAAACTCGCCAATGGGAATTAGGGAAGTACATCCAAGACCTGAAGACTTATGGGGCAACTGCACAGCTAAAATTCCTGGCAACTCTCACAGTGATATGGAACAACAGAATGTACAATATGAGAGAGGGGGTTGAGGTAGAGAGCTTAATTGTTAAAATCAAGACTCATAAAGATTCCTAAACTGCTTTAAGTCATTGTATGAGGGGGAGGCACTGAGCTCAAACAGTGTATGTTGAAATACCCTGATAGGATACAGGGAGGGTTCACTAGGGTGGGTGGAAGGGGGGCATGCAGACATTTTCGTGTTCTTTTGTTTATTTGCGCACAGGGTGGGGAGCAGATAGGAAGAACATCAAAAAAATATGGTCCTCATTAGTGCAAAGAGATAGTATTTTAGAAGTGAGAGGAGGGTTTGAAGGTTGGCGCTGTATGGGGAATGGGACAAAATAACAAGAGAGAACGGCTAATAATTTAAGAATAATGTCCAGGAATGTAAATGGCTTAAGGGTGTCTTCCAGGCAAAGGAGTTCTGGAATTTATTAAGCTTTCTGATACTGATATTATCCTATTGCAAGAGACCGATCTACGCCATGAAGAGTGGCTAGAGATCTTAAAGAGGAATAGATGGATTTTGCATCTGGTGTGTACAAACCAGACTTGTAATGTGAAGGGAGTGGTAGTCATATATAAAAAATCAGCCTAAATTAGGATAGAGGGTTCTAAGGTGGACTCTGGGGCAGGTGGGCAATAAGTTTCGTTAAGATTCATAACACAGGATATGCCTTTGTGTACTATTTTGGCCCAAATATTGATGATCCCGCTCCACTTAAGGAACTACATCAACACCTTCTTGAGACAAACTATCATATAATTTTGAGAGGAGATTTTACTACCCTGCTGGACCCAGTCCTTGATAAATCAACTTCTAGGCCAGCAGTAAACTCTCCCAAAATGAGGGAGTTTGCCCATTTTCTGATAATTTCTTTTAGCCTTGGTAGAAACTGGCCCCTGCGTCCAGAATTGATCTTTCCTGATAGACCGGAAACTTAACAACAACTCTCTCAAGATAATTCATCGACCTTTACATTTGTCTGACCATGCAGCAGCCAACCTGGTGATATCAGTTAATTCCCCACCTGCACAGACTAAGTGGGCCACAAGACAGTAACCTATTACGAGACCCAGAAATAGTAAGTTCTTTGAAAGAGGTTCTTTGATGCACGTTCGCATGTGCATGCGCGTCATACATACAATGTAGTTTTTTTCTATTATTGAAGACGCAAGGAGCAGGATGGGGAGGGCGAAGGCAGGGGAGGCGGCAAGCAACAGGTAAGTGCCTTTTTATATCATTTTTAAAGGACTTTGGGAGGTGGGAGGGGGCGTAGCGTATTTCCACTGAGTTTTTTTTTAACTCTGTGGAAATACGCATAGAGGCACTACGCCTGCTACGCCCACCCTTAGAAGGGACACCAGCAGAAATAGGTGATTGGTTAAAGCAGGATAAACTTACCCTCTTAGACACGACTCAGCAAACAGCTCTTAATCAAGAAATTTCAAGGGAAGAAATAGGGGGAATTTTCAAGAAATGAAAGAATGGAAAGGCCTCAGGACCTGATAGCCTACCCAATGAAGTATATAAAATCTTGGAAAAGGAAATCATCCCATTTTTTATAGAAATGCTTAACTCTATATATCTATGTCAGATTCTGATTCCTGTCACTTGAAATGAAGCAGTAGTAACCTTAATTCTCAGGCCGGACAAGGATCCCAAAAAAATTGAATCCTACAGACCTATCTTGCTCCTAAATGCAGATTATAAAATAGACTGACAGGTTCTGGCCAGACAACTAGATAACGTTTCAGGAGATAAATTAGGTATAAATCAAAAGGGTTTCATGAAGGCAAGGCAGCTCTTGGACCTGACACAAGTTCTGGTGTGTGCAATAGATGCAGCCTCAGTAATGGGGATTCACTTAACTGTTATCGTGGTCGATGCCACTAAGCCATTCAACAGATGTAGTTGACCCTACTTATACGAAGTGCTAAAACAAAACAGTCTTAGAGGCAACTTCCTTCAGGCTATCAAAGGCATATATGCTTCCCCTACAGCAAAACTATTGATTAATGGTCACCTAACCCCTCACTTTCAGATAAGCAGAGGAACAGGACAAGGTTGCCCACTCTCACCGCTTCTATCTAATTTGTATTTGGAACCATTGGCAAGGAAAATAAGAGCAGATCCAGGAATCCTTCCATTTCAATATGGGGAGTGGCATATAGAAGAAGCTATCTACGTGGATGACCTGGTAGTTTATACGGCTAACTTGGAAACAGCCTTGCCAGTAGTAATGGAGTTAGCGGTAAGTTTTGGGTGAATCTCGGGCTACCTAATCAACGAAGACAAGACTGAGACTATGTCATGGAACAATCCCATCTCCATGCCCCTTAAACATATAGATAAGACTGAGTTTAAATACTTAGGGGTACGAGTAACAAAAGATCTGAAGCACATGGCATTGGCAAACTTTCCTTGACTTATACATGAAACCAAAAAGCTTTTGCAAAGCTGAGATCTCCTTCCACTTTCTATTCTAGGAAGAGCGAATTTAGTCAAAATGACATTCCTCCCTAAATTTACATTTATATTTAACACTCTCCCTCTGCTCTTTAGGTCTGCCTGGTTTAAAAATCTTCATGGGCAACTTAGCAGTTTTAGATGGAAGAGAATTTCCTGGAAAAAACTTAGGAAGAAAAAACTGGAGGAGGCATAGCACTTCCAGATTTCCAACTGTACTATTGGGCTTTCTTTTTGAAAAACACCAGGCGATTACTGATGACCCCTAAGGATATGCCAATGAGATATAGGGCTATAATAAGCAACCTAGAAGAAGAAAGCAAAGGATTTCTGTTTAAATTTGCCCTCGCAAAATTCTTTAAAAAAATAAAGTTTAAGACACTAACTGCAGCCTGTAAATTCTGGATCCAGGTTAAAAAAAATCTAGGGAATCCTTACTATAGTTCTATGGCTCCAATTTGGAACTCTCCAGGAACACCACCATGTATGATGGATAGTCTAGCTTTGCCTTTGGTAAACACTGGCTTCTTAAGATGGGGGCCACCTTATGGAGAAAGGCATGATACTAACATGGACTAAACTAAGCCAGATTTAAGTTTTACCAGTTGGTTAGTTGGTCACAAACACAGTCAAACCTTTGAGCGGACTCAGAGGCAGAGAAGAGCTTATTAAAACACATACTTATAAGAAGGAGTTCTCCAAGTGGTATTGGGTATTAGTTCAAGGAGATGATGACAATGGGATCTTGGCCAAAGAAATCTGGAAGTTGGACATGCCCGGCTGCGATATCCAAACCTTATGGCAAGTATCTGCTGCTACATTATGGGCCTCTTTAACTTCGGATCCACTTAGGAGGAATCACTTGTTCACCCTATAGAGAGTCTACTGGTCCCCCAAGAAACTCACCAAGATGGGAGGCACTAGAAGAAGATGTTGTCGGAAATGTCAACTGGAAAATGCATATGACTTACACCTCTTTTGGCACTGTCCAGCCATCCAGCTCTTCTAGCAAGAAGTGGGTAAAGTATTAGAAAAAATCATGGGTTGCAAGTTTGAAGTAAGCCTTCCCTTGGTTATATTTGGAGTAGTCAAAAATAGCTGGGGTAAAAACATTAGATCTCTATTATTTACCTTAATGACAAGTGAGCGCAGGAAAATTTGTGTAAAATGGGTCTCTGAGCTCCCCTCTACATGTGCGAGTTGGATAAACTTTTCAAGATATATAGCGTGACTGCACTGCCATATGGGTTCAGCTAAAAAGAATAAATGTGGGCTCCCTTTGTTTTTCTTGACTCTTGACACTTGCATGTGTAACATTCTTTACCAGTAAGGATTAATGTTATATCTTGTTGTTTTTGCCTTATTTGGATTAGTCCAAGGATGAAGACAAGCTCAATGGGTTGACGAGATCTGTGGTGGTCACCGCTAGACTCTTTAGCAAAAGGCTTTCCTCTCCTCTATTGGAAGGTGTTTGGTGCCCAGACCTTGCAGACCTTCAGGAAGATCGCACTCTTATCCTTTGTCAAATTTGAGGACTAAAAAAAATAAAAAAATAAAATAAAAAAAAGGCTCTATCATCTCACCCATGCTTTTTAACATCTACATGCAGCCATTACCGGCACTGATCAATCAATTTCACCTCACGTGCTATAACTATGCAGATGACAAGCAAATATTTCTTCAGCTGGAATACCCAAAGACAGTGGAAATGAACCAATTTTCAGTTGTCTCAGAGCCGTGGATCAATGGATGATGTGGAGCCATCTCTAATTGAATGCTTCCTAAATAGAAATATTCACGTGAGGCGATTGGAAACATTATGACCCGCTCGCTGTCTGGCCTGATGATCTGGGAACACCGCATAAAATATCAAAGGAAGTAAGAAACCTTGGAATGACCATGGACTTCAAACTATCAATGAATGCCTACGTGGACAAACTAGCAAGATCATACTTTGTTACTATAAAAACTCTACGACAAATCTTAACCCATCTGGGATTTCCACACAAGGTCCAGGATGCCGTATCTTTGTTTTGTCCAACCTCGATTACGCCAAAAGCCTCTACCCCGGATCACCTTTACCGACTATGAAAAGACTACAACAGATTCAGAACTCAGCTGCCAGACTACTCTTACATATAAAGCCACAAGACTACATCTCCCCTGCCCTGAAAGCACTGCATTAGTTACCGGTTGCCAGAAGATTCACATTCAAGCTACTTTGTATCACCCAAAAAGCGATACATGGAACGGGACGGCTCTTCACAGGAAGGAACTCCCCAAACACATTCAACAAAGGAACCCCCGCTCTAGAGTGGCACTTCGCCTCACAATCCCAACATATAAGAAAAAAACCATGGGTGGTACATCCTTCTCTGATCAAGCAGCCAAACTATGAAACTCTTTACCCCCCAACATAAGATCCACGGATAACCACCTTATCTTCAAGAATTGGCTCTCCCCCCACATAACCCCCACACGCAAACAGAAATATACAGCATATCCCTCTGCATATAAGCATTTATTTGGACTACTGATATGTACCTATATATATGTATTATTTTGTATAAATGTGTACATTAAATATGCTTTTAAATATTAAGATATCTCTAGTTCTGCTTAACAAATGTACGTATTACTGATAGGTACATTCATCTATGTTTCTAACATGTTTATAAGTGACTGCATAAATAAGTAATTCTTTTATCCTATTTATCTACAATTGCTTCACTATTGAATTACACACCAAAAAATTGATTTAAAGTACAACACTTGAAAGCCAGAGTTTATTACATGCCTTTTAATCTACATATACTGCATTCCTTAATCATGTAAATACCTTCCATGTACTTATGTATCTATATATGTATTACTTTTCTTCTAATTCAGCATATCAAGTGCACTACCCTCTTTCTCACCCTATACCGCTCTCAATATATTCTATACCTCAACTCTCTGTCTCATCTCAAACCTCATTCTAGGACTCTTTCCAATGCACTACCCTATTTCTCACCCTATACCTCTCTAAATATATCCTCTACCTCCACTCTCTCATACATCCCAAACAGCCATACCACTAGTATGATACCCAAAGTAAGCCTTTCTAGACTCTTCCCTACTCTAACCCTCCTTGCATCATCGCATACCTCTTTTATTATTCTGATCTCCCAAACAAGCCATTCTAAACCCTTCCCTCTTACTCTTCCCCCTCCACCTCCCTTTTACTCATTCCAAAACTCCTCCTACTGTTATGAGCTCCAAAAAAAAACAAATTCTAAATCCTTCCTTCTGCTATACCTCCACTATCCTTTTCAATACAGATAACAGATTAACATGTACACCACTCAAATAAATTTCATGTTTCCCTATACTAATTCACCACTAATTCTTTATGGGTTCCAGAGTAGCGTGCTACTCACCAACAAAGTGCTTCAACACCTAATAAGGGGTATCAAGTGCTGTATAAATGCAAACTTTTTTCCTTCTATCTATCCACTCTCCTTCTCAATCCAAATAACTGACTAACATGCCCACCACTCAAATTACTTTAATATTTCACTATACTAATTCACCACTAATCCTTTATGGTCTCCGGAGTAGCGGGCTACTCACCAAAAAAGCTCTTCGACACCTCATCAGTGGTAGTAAGCGCTATATAAATGCAATTACAATACAATATTCAGCACTGAAATGACAAAAAATGAGCAAGGATGCCAAGTCCAACACGTTACAGTTGCCTGCCAGAGATCGCAAGGTCAATCACAGAAAGGTCCAGTATTTCTTCTTATAAACAGGATTTATTAGAGGCCAACTTTGACTTCAATCCTTTTTTTACCATGCAAGCAGAATTCGCCCTATCCAGGATAAAACAAAAACACTGTGAGTATGGTAAAAAAAACTGGAAGCCTGAGGGCAGTTGCGCTACGCCACTGTGAGTCAGCATTGGTAAGATTTGCCAACAAAGGTATGGATAAGAACGTTTGTATGCAACCATTAATCATTACTAGGGAAGTTGCATTGCTCTTTAGAGACTTATTTGGCTCAGACACAAAGGCTCTGGAGATTGCCTCCCTGGAAAGTGTTTAGCTACTGACCCAGTCATTGGAAATCGGTGACAGCCTGCACTGTGACATAAATAAAGATGAAGCTCAGATGTACTCTTTCAAAACCTGCTGAGTAAAAATGGGTTACTGATAGAATTGTTTCAAATTAAAAAGAAAAAAATCATGTTCCTCTTCAAAAAGGTGTTTGAGGATGCTAACCCAGTAAGCTGTCCAATCTTTCAATTTAATGTAGTAATAATCTCACTTATTTGAAATATGTGGAAAGACTCCCTTCTTTACTGCAGCCCTCACCCTATATTCTTTCTTAATGTAGAAGCTAAAATCTTAGCTAAATCACTGGAAGGTTGGATGAGTTATATGATACTAGATCTCCTGCCCCCCTCCCAGGGTCGCTCTTCGGGTGACAGTCTGAAAACCATGCTATACTCTTTATGGAACATTTGGAATGACCCAGAAGAGAAAATAGCATTATCAATGGATTTCGGAAAGGGTTTTAGCTGTGTGGAGTGGGGTCATCTGTTTTTAACACTGGAAAGAGAAATTTTTATAGCAACAGTACACCAATGGTATACCAACCATGTCGCCATAGTCAATTGTGGAGGATTTCTATTGGACCCTTTCTCTGTGAGGATAGGAACCAGGCTGGGCATAATCTCCTTTATTGTTCCTACTGGTTTTGGAGTTGCTGGCACAAATGCACAGAAAACTCTTCTTGCATGCTTCAATGCTTCAATGCCACTCCTAAAACTCACTATACCCTTCCTTGACACCTCAGACTCCAGTCACAACATGCCTAATGAACACTGCTAGATACCAAGGGTCACAACCAGTGGAGAACAAGACTTGGGGCATCACCTGCACCCTGCATCCACTAGTGCACACCCAAACCATCAACAGATAAATAATACCAATGAGCTGGCAGCATGCAGGCACCAGTAACAGTGTTATGCACACCCATCAAAGCTATCATAAAGATAACTTTTGCTTCAGTTTAGTTGGTATTTTATTTTGCCATGTTCTTCCTCTGCATTGGTCATTTGGTGTGTGCACGGTTAATTTAACATCTCACTACAATGATTTCCTCAGTGGTTGCTTGGAAATAACTTACCCTCAACTGAATGGAAAGACAATCCACGGTTGTGAGTGCTATACTGGCAAAAGGGCTGTATAATGGGTACAGTACAAACCATTTCGTTTAAAAATTCATGAATAAAATAGCATTCATAATCCATTACATGTAATATATCTAGTTCACAAATCTAACAGAGAAATCTTCCATCACATGCACACCCTCCTTCTAAAAACGTTCTCTTTCTTATGTAAATTAATTTACAGATAAACGAGGCCACGATAACACAAATAGCAGGGGATTCCAACCTAAACATCAAAGTCTTGGCAACTTTAAAATCTCTAATATTATGTGCACTAAAAATTGGTTTTAAACATTGTTTCCTTGGACTTGCATATAACCAACTAAATAGAAGAAAGTGCAAAGTGCATTGTTTGGAAGCTCCATCGAATGCGCAAGGGGTTGTACTTAGATTTAGTTTAGGATATGATACCAGCAGGAATACATTATTCATCCGTAGTCTATTCACAACATAATGATGCTGATACTGATAGTTCGCCACCCAGGTAAGGGTTAACAGCCTAAGGGTGAAATATGGGAATATAAATTACCATTGTCTGTTTCTTTTCGTCGCCCACTGCTCTTCTCTTTGCCCTAACATCAAGCATACTAGCCTTTATTGCCATCCTCTCCATTGTTAGAATTCTGAGCGGGTCTACAAGTCCTGGAAGACCTAGTACAGTTTTGAGGGTTTTATCAATAAAAGATAGCCATGAGATATTTAGAGCAGGATCCAGAGTAAGACAACCCTGTATGATTGCCTTTGTTAGTTCAGTTTCTGGTATGGCCAAAATCTAACGGCACAAGGATATAGGATTGACTGTCAAGATACCATCCAAGTGGTCCAAACCAACTTCTCTGTGCAGTACAGTAGCTGGAGGCATGGGTGGGGTGCATAGCAGACACCTTAAAAGTTTATTTTCTTCAATCTGCAGGGATTTAGTGTTTGCATAATCCCACACTCCTCCACCATAAATTGCAGTGGATACGGCCTTTGCTTTGAAAACTGTGGCCATCACTTTAATGGGATGACTGCACAGATTACTGGAGAATCTAAAAACACCCTTGCAGGCTCTGTTCATCCGTAGCCTGGCATTTAGTACAAGATCTGTCCAGGAGGCCTTAGAGGTGAATAAGATGCTAAAATAGCAAAAAGACTTAACCTTTGCTTTCAGGTACCCGGTGACCGGCAACCATTGGAGCATCGGCCTGCAAAGACTGTAGAGTGCAGGCAACCCTTTTAATAAATAAAGACAATACCCTGGTGGATGCCTCCCATAATTCTAAAGGGGTGTTAACTTCCCATTTGGACCGAACTGCACTTGTGCTGAGAGGTTCTCATATAAATGTGCAAGAAGACTAACAATCTCTATAAGGGCCCCATATGTCAGCAGTATATGCCATGAAATTGAGTGACCAACTAGGTCAAATGCACTAGAAAGATCAGGGAAACACAGATGGCGAGATACTGCTTTGGTTCTTTCATACTTCACAATCAGGAGTTCAAGGTTCAGTCCTTGCTCCACCATCCCAAGTCCCTTCCGGAATCCATACTTGGCTTTAGACAAGATGTAATTAGTGGTTGCCCAGTTGTCTAGTCCCTGTAAAACTGCCCTCCCCAGGAGTTTTGCAGAGGAATCCAGATGGGAAATGGGACTGCAGCACTTTGGATCTGCTTATTCACCCTTCTTAAATAAAGGCACTATAACCGACTTAGCCCAGGAGGAAGGGAAATTACACCTAAGTTCTACATAAATAATGGGTGTAAGTATTGGGGTCCACTGTTCACTCAAACCTAGGAATGCACCCACCGGTATCACATCGGGTCCGGGGGCTTTCCTTTCCACACACTTATCCAAAGCGTCAAGAACATCATCCAGGGTAACTACTAGACCCAAATTATTGAGGGGTTCTCGTAAGATTTAGATAAGACGATTAGGGAGGGAGTTGCGTCCTTACGGATATCATCAAAGCACAGCGTTAAATATCGCTGAGGGGGCTTAGCACGGATTTGCTTAACGACGGCTATCGTCGGATTTGATCGCCAAGATATTGCGTTATTTACAACGCATATCTCCACGGCGAAATTAAATTCGGCGATAGCGGCAAAATCCGCAAACATCGCTGGAAATCCAGGGCAACAACGGAAGCGATAAGGTAGTCCTTGCAAATAGGGAGATGTGGATTCAGCCATAGAATCCACCTCCCATCATATGTATAGCTAAGTCTGCTTTTTTGAAGATGTTGGCTTTCGGCGATACACACGGTTAGCTCGGATTATAACGTCGGTATTGGTGTCCTGGGCCAGCTTGTTGATAGGGAGAAGTGCTGTTAGCCATGATTCCCGTGTTGTGTTTGAATAAAGCGAGGCGTCGGTAAAAAGGCTGCTAGCATGCGCTAATGCATGTTAGCACTGCCTTGTAAATAGGGCGAAAACATTATCTCTGCTTTCTTGACTTTTAACCCCTTCGCTGCAAGGCCTTTTCCTCCGCTGTGCTAAGCCTTTGTTTGGCTATTTGGGGGAGTTCGCTCTTAGGCCCCTGTAACATTTTGACCACATCAGGTATCCACACCAAATTTGCGTCCTTTTCTTCCAACATCCTTGGGATTCCAAAGGTACCCAGGGTTTGTGGATTCCCCTGGAGGGGACCCAGAAATTAGCCAAAATACAGCTAAATTCTGGTTTTTTTTGGTAAAAATGGGAAAAAGTGTTGCAAATGAAAGTCTCTGGGTTTTTCCCTACAAATGGTATCAAAAAAGGGTTTATGTGGCTGAAATCACAATTTTAACAGCTTTTAGGGAATGACAGACTTTGTCAGAAAACCAAAAGATTTTACACAGTTTTGGCAGTTTTCTGGGACATAGTCTTTTTTGCTATTTTCTGTACTTTCAACCACCTTCCTGTTAATGGTAGAGAAAGGTGTGAAAGCAACAATGGATGCTGGAAAGCTATACATTTTTGAAAAGTAGACAATATTCAGAATTCAGAAAGGGGTCATTTGTGTAGATCCTTCATAGTTTCTTTAGATAAACTAACAGTTAAATATAGGAAAAATTGAAAAATATGTTGAAAAAAACAGCCTTTTGTGTCAACGTTTTCACCTGTAACTTCTTCTAATTATGACAGCTCTTTGAAAGCAATATACCATTACATCTGCTGGACCTTACTGGTTTTGGGGATATATAGGACTTGTAGGTTCACCAAGAACCCGACGAACCCAGAGCCAAAAACTGAGCAGCAACTTGCAATGGTTTTTTATTATGTACCGGGTATAAGGCAATTATTCTGGGAAAATGTATACATGGAAAAATCGGTATGAAAGGCACCTATGTATTTCTGAAATGGGAACAAAATATAGAGTTTAGAAACAGTAGATATTTGCACATTTCTGAAATTGGGAATACTCATACTAGCATGAGAATTATCGATCATTTTTCAAAATGACTTCTTTTTTACACATTGTCTTTCATTTGGAAGGCATAAATGCATCGAAAGTCAATAAGTAATAACAGTTGCTTTACAAATCTGAATTACCCTAAGTCTTCCAATAAAAATGGTACCTCACTTGTGTGGGTAGGCATAGTGCCCACAACAGGAAACGGCACAAAACGCAATGTGAACACACCACATTTTCACAATGAAAAATTACCCTTTTTTTGCAAAGTGCCTAGCTGTAGTTTTTTAACCCTAGCTCTGCCGGCACCTAGGGAAACCTAGCAAACCTATACATTTTAAAAATCTAGACACCCAGGGGAATCCAGGCTGGGGTGATTTGACAGCCTCTCACCAGGTTCTGTTACCCAGAATCCCTTGTAAACCTAAAACAATGTAAAAAAAACCCACATTTTCCTTACATTTCTGTGGTAGAAAGTTCTGGAATTTGCGTGGATCCACAAATTTCCACCCACCCACTTTCCCAAAAGTCTTCCAAAAAAAATGGTACCTCACTTGTGTGAGTAGGCTTAGTGCCCGCCACAGGAAATGTCGCAAAGCGCAACATGGACACACCACAATTTCACAGTGAAAAATGACCCTTTTTTGGCAAAGTGCCTAGCTGTAGTTTTTAACCCTAGCTCTGCCAGCACCTAGGGAAACCTAGCAAACCTATACATTTTTGAAAACTAGACACCCAGGGGAATCCAGGATGGGGTGAATTGACTGTCTCTCACCAAGTTCTGTTACCCAGAATCCCTTGCAAACCTAAAACAATGTAAAAAAAAAACCACATTTTCCTTACATTTCTGTGGTAGAAAGTTCAGGAATTTGCGTGGATCCACAAATTTCCACCCACCCCATGTTCCCCAAAGTCTTCCAAGAAAAATGGTACCTCACTTGTGTGGGTAGGCCTTGTGCCCGCGACAGGAAACGGTGCAAAACGCAACGTGGACACACCACAATTTCACAGTGAAAAATGATCCTTTTTTGACAAAGTGCCTAGCTGTAGTTTTTGAACACCATCTCTGCCGGCACCTAGGGAAACCTAGCAAACCTATACATTTTAAAAAACTAGACACCCAGGGAAATCCAGGATAGAGTGACTTGACTGGCTCTCACCAGGTTCTGTTACACAGAATCCCTTGCAAACCTAACAAATTGTCAAAAAAACAAATTTTCCTCACATTTCTGTGGTGGAAAGTTCTGGAATCTGCGTGGATCCACAAATTTTCACCCACCCGAGTTCCCCAAAGTCTTTCGAGAAAAATGGAAACTTACTTGTATGGGTGGGTCAAGTACCCGCGACAGGCAAGGGCCCAAAACCTATTGAGGCGATATCAAAATTACCTATCACAAACCAACCTAGTTTTGCAAGGGGGTCCCATGACTTTTTCGCCCGGAGCTCGGCGGCCACCTAGGGAAACCTACCAAACCCACACATTTCTGAAAACTAGACACCCATATTTCAGGTTTGCAGAGGATTCTGTGTAAGAAAACGTTGAGGGATCCACACAAGCTATACCTCCCTGGAATCCCCAGGGTGTCTAGTTTTCAGAAATGTGTGGGTTTGGTAGGTTTCCCTAGGTGGCCGCAGAGCCCCGGGCCAAAAAGTCATAGGACCCATCCTTGCAAAACCAGGTCGTTTTGTGATAGGCAATTTTGATGTCGCCTCAATACGTTTTGGGACCTTGCCTGTCGCAGGTACTTGGGCCTCCCACACAAGTGAGGCACCATTTTTATCGGAAGACCTGGGGGAATACTGGGTGGTAATAAATGTGTGTCAGCCCGGTGATGCCACAACTTTCCCACACAAAAATGTACGAAAAAAGTGATTTTTTCAGCTAAATTTCAGGTTTGCAGTGGATTCTGGGTAAGAAAACGTCGGGGGATCCATACAAGCCATACCTCCCTGGAATCCCCCAGGTGTCTAATTTTCAGAAATGTATGGGTTTGGTAGGTTTTCCTAGCTGGCCGCTGAGCACGGGGTTAGAAATCCAGGTGACCCCCCCTTGCAAAACCAGGTCGTTTTGTGATAGGCAATTTTGATGTCGCCTCAAAACGTTTTAGGCCCTTGCCTGTCGCGGGTACTTAACCCACGCACACAAGTGAGGTACCATTTTTCTCGGAAGACTGGGTGGAATTTTGTGAATCCACGCATATTCCATAACTTTCCACCACAGAAATGTGAGGAAAATGTGTGGTTTTTTTTTTACATATCTTTAGGTTTGCAAGGGATTCTGGATAACAGAACCTGATGAGAGCCAGTCAAGTCACCCTATCCTGGATTCCCCTGGGTGTGTAGTTTTAAAAAATGTACAGGTTTGATAGGTTTCCCTATGTGCCGGCTGCGCTAGGACCCAAAATCCACAGGTAGGCATATTGCTAAAAACAAATCTGTGCCTAGTCATATTTCTGCCGCCCTGTGGGGATATCGGGGGGTGGGATTGCCCTGATATGCCCCCAAGGGTGGCAGAAACACTGTGGCTATTTTTTGGGGGGGCGCAGGCATTGGTATGCGCATTCTGGCCAGCCCCCACGCATAAAAAAGCCAGTGTAATCGTTGGCGTCTAGTGGGCTTTTTGCTCCCCCGGGGGGGGCATATTGGGGGCTACTGCCCCCATCTTCCCCCCAGGGGTTCAGAAAGGCTGTACTTTTTGCAGGTGGGAGGGTGGGGGCATTGGCATGCCCATTTTGGGCAGCCCCCAATCTAATTAAAATGTTCCCAAAAATATCTCTGGCATCTAGTGGGCTTTTTTCCCCCCAGGGGGCAGATTGGGGGCTACTGCCCCATCTGCCCCCCCCCATGGGGGACAGAAAGGCTGTAATTTTTGCGGGGGAGGGGTTGGGTGCATGGTCATGCCTGTTTTGGGCAGCCCCCATCCAAATTCAAATTTACACCCAACAAATCCCTGGCGACTAAAGGGCTTTTTGACCTCCCGGGGGTGCAGATTGGGGGCTAATGCCCCCATCTGCCCCCAGCAGAAAGCTTACTAGACGCCAGGGAATTTTTGGGGCAAATTTGAATTAGGGAGGGGGCTGCCCAAAATGGGCATGCCTATTGTCAGGTTCCTCCGTTCCGATGTCCCCGGGGCTGTGTCGATGCTCTAGGGGGGCCCACCTCTGGATGACCCCAAGTCCGGCGTGTGTGAGTACACGGACTTTTGGGGTAATCGAGCGGGGGAAGGAAAGGATGGGGACGGCAGGGAGGGAGATCTGAAAAGCAAAGAACACAAGACACCTATGAGACCCTGGTCTGAGTAAACTGAAACACTTGCGTTATCTTAAACATCAGCGTTTGCCAACCTAAATTGCCCCCTCACCTGTAAAGTAAAAGAAGGTACGTCAAAGACATATATGGGAGAGCAAGAGGCAGTGACCAGTGGACTCAGGCAACTAGTACAAATACAAAAGGGAGAACAGAGGTATAAAGCATCGCCTTAGCGCCAACACAGGGAACAGGACATTTCTGCAGAACCTTATGTTACATGTATCCACTTGCGTAACCTTTTTATGTTCTAAGCCACTGGAGGTATCACCACCCTGTCTGGACGCTCTCTCGTATGTCTGCATAGAAATAGAAAAGAAACAATGATGAGGACTGGCGGTGGGGGCTTGTCTGATCGCCCGACTCACTATGCCAGCAATTCTCTAAGCACCACCGTACTCCCCTCATTCGTTACAGCACTCTTGAGGGCGTACGATTTTTGATTCACACAATACTAGGTTCCCACGGGCTGCATCTAGTACCCATAGGAATATAGTTCCTTTGGTTCTCCCACACTCCACGAACTGGCTTGTTCGTTTGCGAGTATTCACGGTACGTGGACTTTGGTCCAAAGGTTGTCACCGCTCCTCTGCATGAGACCAGCCGGTCTCTCCAACAGAGGGGCTATTCAAAAGCAAATGTTCCGGGAGCTTCTCCTCAACGAATTAGAGTACTTCGTCTCTCGGTTTAGCTCGCGGTAGAGCCGAGAGAATATTTCAGTCACAGACACGCCTACCTCGGGGTTATGAATATGGCGCTCCGCTTCCTCCTCTCTCGCTCGGGCTGGCTCCGTGTCTCGTCACCGATCCTCCGCGCTTCCTGGTCGCTTCCGGATATCAGAATTATCGGCTCCGATGGTTTCGACCTTTCCCCTCTTACGTCCTCGACGGGCGTGACGCGAGTCACGTGCTGCGTCTCTCGCAACGCCCGACGGGAGGTGTAGTCTATCAGGGAAACGTACTCGGCCATTAGAAAGTCCTGGCCGGCGGTGCGCTGTTCCGTGGGTCCTGACACCTATGCTCCCACCCTAATTAAAATTTAGCCCAAAAAATCCCTGGTGTCTATTGGGCTTTTTTGCCCCCCGGGGTGCAGATTGGGGGCTACTGCTGTAATTTTTGCGGGGGAGGGGTGGGTGCATGGGCATGCCCATTTTGGGCAGCCCGCACCCTAATTCAAATTTGCGCCAAAAAGATCCCTGGCATCAAGTGGGCTTTCTGCCCCCCCAAAGGGGCAGATTAGGGGCCAATGCCCCATCTGCCCCCCAGGGGGGTCAGAAAGGCTGGGGTGGGGGTGGGGACATTGGCGTGCCTGTTTCAGGCACCCCCCTAAAAAAAAATGCTGCAAAAAAAAAATCCCTGGTGTTTAGTGGGCTTTCTGCCCCCCGGGGGGTAGAAAGGCTGTAATGGTGGTGGGGGGTGGGGGCATTGGCATGCCCATTTCGGGCAGCCCCCACCCTAAAGAAAATGCAACAAAAAAAATCCCTGGCGTTTAGTGGGCTTAGATTGGGGGCTACTAAATTGTGCCCAATAAATTATGGGGGGGAGCGAAGGCCCTTGCCCAAGGGGCCGCTCCCCCTCCCAGGTGTCTAGGGGGTGGATCCCTGCTTGGGGATCACCCTCCTGGGGCAATCCCCAAGCAGGGATCCACTGGGGAGGAGATTCTCCCCTTTCCAATGATACCTCTCCCGTCTTTCTACGTGCTCAGGGGGCTGAGATAGCCCCCTGAGCATGTAAAAAGTGAAACTAAAATGAGCCTAAAGACTCATTTCAGTTTCGGTTTCGGTGCAATGATGACAGCACGATCTTCATTGCACAGAAACCAGGGAGAGGGCCTCGGGAGCTGGGGAAGCTCTTCCCCAGCTCCCGAGATCACAGGGGAGTAATAGAAATCCCTCTGCAGTCTGCAGCAGAGGGATTTCGTGCCCCTGGCCTCATGACGGAATGGTTCCGTCAAGAGCACAGGGGCACCGATGCTCATGACGGAACCATTCCGTCATGAGCATCGAAGGGGTTAAAGCCAAAAAAGCAGAGATAAAACCCTTGATAATATGCCCCTTAGTTAGTACTGGGTCAAAAATCTCCTCGAAGTGATCAAACCAAGCCTGTGGGGGGGAGCAAAAGATGTTAAGAGGGACCAGGACTGGACTTCAAAAAAGGAGTATTTACGGTACCCCAAAGAGTGAGGTGTTGTACATAATTTGGAGTGACTAGTAGAATGTAATCCTAAAAGCCACAGGGAGCCAGTGGGGAATTTTCAGATTAGGAGATTGAAAGGCATATGAAATTTCCATACATTTATGGCACTGGATATTTAAATGTTTTTTTATAAACTCTCTCTCTCTCTCTCGCTTTGATTTCATAGTGATTTCTTTTTTAAAAATGTTGAAATAAATCTACAGTTGTGAGATCCACACATGCACATTAATTTAACCAAAAACACCCATTTTTAATAAATCACTAATTACATTCGAAATAAAGTATAATACACAAATTGTACTAGTGCTCTCGACAGAGTTCTTGTGAGCACTAAATTCAGGCTTATGTGATGGATCGCAATATGTGAAGCTGCCAGATCAACATAACTCGCAGACCCACTCCATCTCCCACACACTCACAACATTGAAATAAAGGGTACAATTCTTTAAAAGAAATTGGTAAATCTGGATCATACTTTACAACTTCACACGGGTTACAACTTTTTTCAAATTCTCAAAGGTTTGACTGTTACAAATGGAAACTTGAGAAAGTTGCAGGTTTCCTAGCATGCTATTGGATTTTGTTTATTCCATTCTACTTTGAGTAAGCTGAAGAATATTTGCTCATGCAAAACCTGCTGAGAAAGTACATTTGAAAACATTTATTTTGGTAGACCTTTTACTTTACACACCCAGCCATTTTTGGACATTAATTTCCCCTTCTTCTCCTGAGAACCATTTACTTCTGCTCTTGTCATGAATACATTTCTGACTTTCTCCATGCTATGTTTACCGACAAACATGTAAATATGTGGTGTCGACAAAAGTACAGGACATTCCAGTAATGGAACTCTCACATTCTGTCCACACACCATCCCTAAGAGAAAATTTATTTACAAGAAAAAATACGTGTTTGTAAAACTTTTTAAAACTGCAAACTCATATTTTGTGAATTCCAAAAGTGGTCTTAAAAATTGCTCTATTTATAAATGTAAGTAAAATGTATAAGGTTAAATTACTTTATTAATCAGTTCATCTTTGTATATTAACTAATACTTCAATAAGGTAGAAGGAGTCTGATTGTCTGCCAACATATCTGAAACATATACAAAAAAAATGTAAAGCCTCTGTTTTGATGGTTAATCGGTTTGTACTATTGCCTTCACTGTCTAGATAGTTGGCAAAGCAGGTTACTAGCGGGACATCTACCATTTGGTTTAAATCTCAAGGATTAGACAGTCTAAAATATATCATTGTTTTGCATCATACTTAAATATTTATTGAGTACTCTTTTGCTCTTATAATACATTTCTACCAATAGCTTGTTCTGCTTTGAATTCAGATCAGTTTGGTGTTTGTTACGTTTTCGACCTTGGCCTATACTCAGCAATCCAGTCACATGCAGAATGTGTACTTCTCGAGATGTAGCACAGCGAAATGCTCAATCGAGCTACATGTACCCAGCAATGACACCGAACATATTAATCACAGAATGGCATCAGTGCTCATATATTTAAACACAATTTGCATTTCTTATTTACTTATGTTCGACTGAAGGGACACTTAGAGCTAAATGAGGAGAGACGATCAGTCTTTTTTAGATCATTTAAATGTGAAAAGTGTGCACCGAATGAACTTCACCATAAACTCATCACAAAAAGGGTACTGCAGAATGTCAGAGGTTTGCAAGTAACCACCCTCACAAAAACAAAAGAACAATAAACAGTTTCAGAAACACATTTACAACATCAAGCTGCATTCCTAAAACAGCGTTATATAATGGAAGTGCAGTTCTACAGACCTCGCTACTTCTATGTTTCAATGTTCTAAATGTTAACTTGTTTAATCCCTTCGCTGCTAAGCCTTTTTTTGGCTATTTGGGGTAGTTTGCGCTTAGGCCCCTGTAACTTTTTGACCAGAAAAGGTATGCTGAGCAGTCATTCTACGGCTAGCCATTATCCTTACTAATAAAGGTAACTTGTCAAACAAGTCAACAACAAACACTTTGTAAAATAAGTAAGAAACAAAATGCTTCTTTATCAGAAAGACCTATACACTCCAAAACGATACCACTCCCTTCCCAGAAGCAGCTAGACTCACCACCACCTACTCTGCACAGACACAGTAAGGATCAACAATATCCGACTAAAAAAGAAAAAGAAAAGAAAATTACACATAAGAAAATGCAAAACACATCGCAAAGAATTTCATGCTCAAAACACTAACTAAATATGCTACCATTGTGACACCACTTACAAGAAAATTCATTCGTGCATGACAATAATACTCATTTGGAGTAAATACAACAAAAAATGTTTTCTTACCTAAAAAATGCAACTACTCAAAACGGCAGAACAACCACTGCCAAAACCGCAAACAAGAATCAAAAGCTTTACACTAGAATAGTAAGAAATAAAACATTACAATCACATATGCAAATAATACACTAGTCCACATACTATCCACCAGCCAAGCAAAGGTGGTAGGTGGGCCTAAAAGAATAAGGCCGATCTGCCTCCACAGGCAGCAGAAACAGCCAAACAATTCAGCCTCATAAAGGGGGAGTGACCCCTGCCCAAGGGGTCACTCCCCAACACCAACTTTTAAAAAGCCCTGGTGTCTACTAGCTTCTGCCCCCCTAGGGGACAGATGGGCCTGAAAACATATGGCCGATCTTTGGGGGCAGAAGCAACCACAATAATTACCCCATAAAGGGGAGCGACCCTTGCCCAAGGGGCCGCTCCCAACAACACAAAAACAATCCCTGGTGGCCTAGTGGGCATACAATAAAATTCATTGGTTATTTGGGTCGATCTGCCCTTCCAAGGGGTCAGAAAAGGCCCAAATAAATGCTCCCTAAAGGGCAGCGACCCTTGCCCAAGGGTCCGCTCCCCAACAACACTAAAACAATCCCTGGTGTCTAATGGCTTCTGCCCCCCTTGGGGGCAGATGGGCCTAGACTCACAAGGGTGCAGAAACGGCCAAAATAAATGATCTCCAAAGGGGAGTGACCCTTGCCTAAGGGGCCGGTCCCCAAAAACATAATTTAATAAAAAAAATCCCTGGTGGCCTAGTGGGCACAGGGGACAGACCCACCTAAACAAATTGCTCCCCCAAGGGAAGCCACCCTTGCCCAAGGGGCCGCTCCCCAACAAAAATTTGGCCTTTAAAAAAAACGACAATTCATGCTGCACAATCGCACCCCAGGCGCGATCGTGCAGCAGGAATGCTTTTCAAAAGACATCGGAGGAAATGAAAACCCATTCCTTTTCTCCGATGCCTTTTAAAATATACCCTTCACCCTCCACGACAAGAAACTCACCTGTTTGTTTCCCGACGAGCTGGAAGCAAATGGCTTCCAGCACGTCGGGAAACAACGGGAAACCTCCAATGACATCAGCGTGCCTCGCGCGCTGACGTCATTGATGATGTCGAGGGGTACAAGGGGAGGCAGGGGAAGGGCTTCCCCTGCCTTCCCCGGTGCAGGCACGATGATTGGTGTCCCAAGGGTGGAGTGCCAGCGCTTCCCCTGTGGGTGGGTGTCACGACGTCCGGGAGCCGTCATGAGCACACGCCTACTGTGTCTCATGATGGCTCGGCCATCATGAGCATCGAAGGGGTTAAGGATAGAAAGCACCTATTGTCACCACAATGTCACTTTTTCGGACGTTTTTGTGGCGATAGGGGCTGCGATTTATGTACAAGGCAGTGTATATGCCACTTAAAGTTAGCGTGAAAGGGGTAAGCAGTGGGTGTTGGGATGTTGGAGTGGGTGTTCCACCACAACACCCATTGATTTTGACGCTGCTCTCTATGTACAAGGGCAGCGTAGAGATAGCGCCAAAATTAAGACCAGGGAAAACCTGGTCATAACTTAGCGAAACGAGGAGAAATGCATTATGCCTTGTGCACCACATATGGAAAAAGCAAACTGCCATGGATGGATTATGTACAGGAAGGTCCCCCTTCCTGTACATAAACAATCCTAAAATGCCATTTTGTGACTTTCAGGTGTGCTGCATGATGCAGCACACATAAAAGTGACAAAATGGCATTTCAGGATTGTTTATGTGCAGGAAGGAACACTTTCCGAACACATAAAAAATCCTCCCATGCACGCAGACACCCTTGCACTATGGTGCAAGTGTGCCTGCGTTAGCGCTACACTGCTAAGAGTAGCGTCAGCACAGGGGGAAACGCAAGGTAACACCACTCTGCCACTTCCTCGTACATATGCCCCTAAGGTGCGTATTTACTGAAATACCGGTCACAAAAAGTTGTTCCTATGCTCCTATGTTTTGCAGCTTGTCTTTAATTTTGCTATGAAATCTATGGACTATGGGAGCTTGTGCGCGGCCTGTCTCTGCCCCCATCCCGGGGCCGATATTTCCATGGGGACCCAATCCCCCAGGGCATGTTCACCTTGTTGAGGACCAGGAGGAGCCTGAAGGTTCCTGCAGTCCCGGCTTGCTCCCCACCTCCTGCTGAAGCGGGTATTACATTTAGGCAAAGATTTACATCTGTCCAAAAGCAATTCTGCTTTGCTTCATGGAAGCAAGAGCATTTTTAACTTTTTATGATTTGGTACACTGTTTGCTATGGCTTGGTAGGAGCGGTGCTCCCACACCAAGCCATAGCAAACTGCAATGTCCCATGGGTGTGCACCCCAGCACATTGCTGGCCCTGGGGGGTGGCGGTCCCCAGGACCATCTACGGCTCCATGAGGACCCTGTATGTAATTACATATAGAGTTGCCCCGGGTAGTTGGCAGTCCCTGGGGCTGTGTTGGTGGACTGGATCCCCCACACATTATTTTTTAATATAGCCCTGGGGAGGTGGTGGTCCCCGGGGCAGTGGGGGGCCACGTGGCCACCACATTTTCTTTGTCTTCAGCCCCAGGGAGAAACCAGTCACCAGGGCTGTGGGGGGCCTGCACGGGCCACCATCATTATTGTTATTTGCCCCCGGGACATGGCCCACCCAAGGGCGTAATTAAAGAAAGTGTGGGGGCCTGCTCTTCAATTTATTTTCATTTTCAGGGGGAGTCGCAAATCCAAAATGACTCCTGCCTACAATTTTTTTACTTATTTTTTGGGGCCCTGTGGGGTTCTTGTGGGATCCCCCCAAGAGGCCTAGGGGGACGGGGGACTTCTACCCTGCCTCCTTTTAATTTTTTTAAAACTTTTTTCGAGTGACTCCTTTCAACCGAGTCACAAGATGGCTGACAGCACTTCCTGGCCAGTCAATCAGATCTCAGGCACAAGATTGACAGGGGTCACGGATCCACCGCAACCACAGTTGTGTATCTGAGAAACCTTTCTGCAAAATTTTTTGTAATTCTGTTCAGCAGTTCTGGCTGGAGAATGTGTCAAAAGTTTCCTATGGAAATTAACATAGAGAAAAAGTGTTTTGGGACCCTCACCTTTTTATTGGCCCCCACTTGACAGATCCCCCCCTGAACTTTCAAGACAGCAGCTGTTGAGCGTCAAACTAGTTCTGAAAATTCTGCAAGGATTCATCAAACAACGATAAAGTTATTGGCAGATAAAAAAAACGCTTGTCCTATGTGTATATATTTATGTATGTTATTGAATTTTATTCTTTTCTGTGTAATGTTGTGTTATAACTACTTTTTTATATTTCAAAATAAAGCTAATTGAACTATCGCCAGGAGGTAGTTATAGTTAGGATCTAGTTTCCCTAGGCAAAGCCTTTTTTGTTTTGCTAATAACTTTGGCACCATTTGATGAATGTTCACAAAATTTTCAAAGCTAGAACACAAATCACTTTAGGGTGAATCATTAAGCAGGGGCTAAGAAAAAAGGGTGTCGCAAAATACATTTTCCACAGGAAAAGTATTTTTTGACTTTCCTATCTCTATCGTGCCGGTTGACGAATCTTGACAGAATTGCCCCCAAAATGTTGACACTCACTTTAGCATGTGTCTGTAAAGTTTCAGGGTGGCCCGTCAAGTTGGGGCCGAGAAAATGGGAGGGTTGCAAAATTAATTTTCCTTATGTTAATTCCCTTTGGATGTTTGAACATGACTACAGGCCAAACCGCTGGACAGAATTTCACACCCATTTAGTAACCCATACAGAGATTCTCACACCCATACTTACACCTATATAAACACTTTTACACCCACTCTCATACCCATAAAGACATTCTTGCACCCATTCTTACACCCATACAGAGACTGTCACACCAATTCACATACCCATACAGAACTCTCACCCCATTCACAAACCCATAGAGACTCTCATGCCCATACTTACTCCTATATTGGCACTTTTACACCCACTCACATACCCATACAGACACTGTTGCACATATTCAGATATTCTACAAACACCATTACACCCTTCATGAACCCATATAGAAAGTGTGATACCCATTCAGAAAACTATATAGTGAGGCTGTCACACAGAGATAAAACCTATACAGGTACTGAGACACACATTGACATACCTACACAGATACTCTCACACCCACTAAGAAAGCCATACAGGCACTCTGAAAGCTACTGTTACAACTATATGGATACTGTTACATCCATTGACAAACCCATATAACCCCGTCTCACCCAGTTTTATGCCCATACAGAGACTCTCACACCCATTCCTTAACCCATACAGAGACTCTCACACCCACACTTACACCCATACAGTCACTCTTACACCCATTCACACACCCATACAGACACAGTCAACCCATTCAGCTATCCTATAGACACTGTTAACCCCATTTCAACCCATACATAGACTCTCACATGCACACTTACACCCATACAAACATTTTCATAGCCACTCACATCCTGATACAGAGAGTGTCACGCCTACTGATATACCCGTACAAACACTGTTACAGCCACTAACATATACATAGAGACACTTAACCACCTAAAATGATTTCCATTAAGAGTCTGGCATACCCACTGTGAGACCCTTCAGAACCCTCTACTCGAAATATTAAATGTGCTGTTTTGCATTGAATGTGTGCTTTTGGTTTGTGTATTCGCTGATTCAATACATTTTAAAAAAAAATATTTACAGTTAAAAATAATAACTGTTTGGAAAATAGGGTGGATCTTAGAAGAGTAGCTGTGTTCATTGTGTGTATATAGTGACTACATAGACAAGCAGATGCAGAGTTTTAAGTTGCCCAGAAACACTCTGTTGCCTTCGACTGTGAAGTGAAACCATCTCTCCTGTATATTCTATGCATGCTGAAGCGCAGGTTATTATTGTAGATAGAGCCCATGTTATGGTCTCTGAGGAATGCTGAAACAGTTTTATTAAAATGTTTTCAGGCATTCTCTATCTGTGGGCAAAGTTCAGAAGACCACTTCCATTTATGCCTCTGGCGTATGTTAGAGAACACCACGGCAGTGTGAGGAAAAAGTTGCATTAATTGTGCAAATATATTTTTCATTAGGATTTCTAGTCCTACCCCAGTCAGTGTGCCAGCTCATTGCCACCACGGTGAACAATAGTGAGGTCTGGATTTTAGGAATCCATACTGGTTTCATCCAATGGAAGCAATTACTGCCACTTTAACCCTCTCTAGCCAAACCAACTAATACCCACATTAGATAAACCGAGTTCCCCATCAATCTGACTCTTTCTAGCATAGTGTCTAGCCCAGAACACAAACCTATGATCTACAATCCACACACTAACCATTTTGAAGGATGCTCTGAAGCACACAAGAGAAGGCTGTAGAAGGCTGCAGCTGAATGATGCAGTTTTCAAAACATTTAAAAGATCCCATTTGATTGGATGCTGTAATTGTGGTACTGTTTAAAACTAGGTTGTGGTATACATTTTATGTAAGTACATGTGATGTTGGCTATTATAAACATGTTTCTATTTGCATACAGTCAACCACACATGCTGTCTTTGGTTTAGACATTAGCATGCTGCTGTAGAGACTGTTGTTAACATGTGATCTACTGGTAGCAGAGAGTGTTACAATTTTGGTCACCATGGAAACCAAGCTACAGGAGATAGGGGGAGAAATGAGCAACAAAAGCCTAGAATGTGAATGTGAGGAGAGATTGATAATTAAAGAAATAATGACTGAAGATTGTTTTGGTATTCATTTAGGGATTTGTAGGAATTGTGTGTAAGTGGTAGTGTTTAGTAATAGCTTTTTAAAGAGTTTGGTTTGCCTCACGGATCTGCAGATCCATTGCGAAGTTACACTGGCGGCCATGCTGAGCTCTGTGTTGGATCTGCAGACCCGCTCAAAACCCCTACTGAATTGGCCTTTCTTTAGAGGAGTCAAACAAAGGTTTAAGAAATGTGACCATTCAGAAGAGCTGTGTGATTAGTAAGAAAATGAAAGCAGTGTTTTCTATTTGAATGCAGTCTATTTAGCCTTGAAAGCAAAGTTGAAAAGTGTGCCATTATTTTTGCCTTGCATGAGAGGGGTCTGCCATTCTTGTGCTTGGTTTTTCTATGCTTGCTTGAGAGAAGTTTGACAACCTGATACTGAGAAAGAAAAATACACACCAACAATGACATTTAGCAGGTCTGTGACTTAAGCTGTAGCATACAAAAATAATTCATAGTGAAGGAGTGTGAGTAAAGTGGATGAAAGTGAGCAGGATGTTTGAGAAAATTAAAGGGAAATATTAGAAGAGAGTAGAAGATAAAAACAAAGTAAACTCTATTGATCAGGAAACATGAGTAAAAAGTTCTGGAAAAGCACATGTAGACACCAATGAAAGTAGTGGCACAAGAAGGGAAATACTAATGTATACAGTGAGAGGTTGAGGTATTTTATTATATATACAGTTATGCAATGACATAATCACAGATATATAGATTAAGATGGCCTGGTTCACACTGATGCTTTTACTATGACAAAGGATACAGTGATGCATACATTTTCACAATCAGAAGGACGCTGATGTGTGCACTTAGTCAGTCAGAGAGACATTGATGTATGCAGTTAGATAACTAGGTAAATAGTATAATGTGAGCTGGAGTACCCAAAGAGAAACTGAAGCATATAGCAGGACATGTACAGATACTGAACGATATCGTGAGACAGTAAAGTGCATAAATTGATGTACAGTAACACACTTATACATAGAGGTACAAAGCAATGGGACAGTAATACAGTTATGCCATACAGATAAGTACTGGGAGATCCTAAGTGGACACTGTAATGCAGGGACAAAATACTGTAAATTAGATACTAACATTTCTAGAAAGAGAGCCGGCAAAATAATAATGGTGGCATTTACAGGAACAGATGTACTGTGGAACACACAATTTTAGACTAATGAAACAGTAATGTATGTAGTTATACACATGCACACAAAAATACCTAGAACAATACATTTGGTGTATCTGTAGTACCAATGTATAAGAGAAGTAGATGGATAGACATTTATATGTGTGCAAAGCAGCAGAAAAAATAAAAGGACAGTATGTTTTTGTATAACTATTTAGAAACTGTGGAGTAATAATATAGAGAAGCTACGGACACAGTGATGCATTCTAACACACTACACACTACACACTCACTTATTCATACAGTTAGAGACCCTGAGAGACACTGATACTTACAGTTTTGCACTAATAGTCACTTTGATACACTCCGTTACTGACTCAGAGGCTTAGTTAAATGTACACTCAAACACCATAGGACACATTAATAAATACACTGAGGCACCCTTGTACACAGTACTGCACTCACTGACCCATTTACACACTAACTTATGCATACAATTGCATGCTCTGAGACATACTGATACATACACTTACACAGCCATGCACACAGCAATGTATTCATTGATACACTCAAGCAGTCTCTTATATACACAGTTAAATACCCCAGGATATTTTTAGATATACGCAAATACACCCATGCATACCCTGATGCACTGGTTGACCTACTCATATACTCACTGATACATACACTGAAACACTCAAATACATACACCAATACACTCATAAACACAGTGATGCATTGAGTGATATCTTGACACATTCACTTATACACACACTCAGATATCATGCTAGAGTGAAAGATACAGTGAGACACTGACTTATACAGACAGTGAGATACTATGTGATACACTGATACATACACTGAGACATCTGTGGATACACTGATGCAGTCATTGACTTAGTCACATCCTCTCTGATAAATACAGTAAGACATTCTGGGGCAGAGTTATAAATACAGTGACACACCCAAGGACACATTAAAGCAGTCACTGACACACTCAGTTATAATGGAATATAGAACCTACACTAAACAGTGACCAGTTAGTCAGTAAATTAGTAGTAAAGTTATTTCTTTCAGATGTTAATGTATTGTTTTTTTTTAAGATATCAGATTTTTTGGGGGAAAGATTAACAATGCCTAACATGAGAGAAAGACAAAAGAAACACAGAAAGCAGTCTTACGAACTACAAACTCAGAGAGACATATAAAATAAGAAGGAGAATATCCAGAGGAGAAAATAGAAGCTGCTGAGAGTACTAAGCAGCTTCTCAAAGTATTATGCTGTAAAATGCAAAATGTGACTACAGTCTTGTCATAAAATGGAATTTATCCATCAAGTGGAAAAAAGCAAGGAATACGTGTTTCTGAATGAAGAAAATACTCTAAGAAATTTCGGACTTTGTCATGGAGACAGAAGCAGTTTAGGGAGTAAAGAGCTAAAATGTTTTAGACTCGAGTAACACAAAATGTGCTGAAAACAAGAAGAAGTGTAAGAAAATAAATGCTGCATTTAAGCAAAAAGGCACATATTAAGAGTGTTGTTCAGAAAGCATATGCTCCAAAGAGGAAAGTATATATATTAATATTAAATAGAATGAGGACACTAGGCAAAACAGTGTTGTGTATGAAGAAAAGTATTGTTTGTTCATAGAGGTAATTTTTGCATAAGATTAAAAGGTGAATGGAAACATACCTCTAGTAGAGAACCCTATTTTAATGAAGAAAGATATTTGCAAGAGAACATACTAGTGCATGCCGTTAATTTAACTGGTCATTGTTATGAAGTAATAAATGGCACTCCTGTTGCAAAAGAGGAGATGGTTCCTAAGAATGTCGAGGAAATTGTAGCTGAAGAGGTGCAAGGAAGTGGTGCACATTCCCCAACATACAAATGAAACTGTAGTACCATTTGCAGTATTCGTCAGGAGTCAATTAAATAATTAAATACTTTTACATTTGACTTTCCATCCAGAAGATTCAAACAGAAAATTACAATTGTGAAAGGATTAGATCCATGCAATGTAGGAAAATATAGCAATTTACAGGGACCTTCCCTTGCATGTCTTTCAAGGAATGTTTGTAGAAGCACCTCTCATCATTTCAGGATGTTAGCTGTTCACCACTCCAAACTACGAACTTTGGTTAGTAGACTTTACTGTGTAAAAACTCCTGCCTTATGTTTTGGAGAGATAAAAAGAGTTGTATTGTATGGTACACTAGGAGAGGTAGAAACAGTCTGTGAAGATATTCAGATTATGTTGTTTGGTCCAGAAGAGGTGTCAAGGGAACATTCAGAGTTGGTCAATGGAGATGTAGAAGAACAGGATACAAAAATTAGTGCAGAAAACTTTGCACAGCCGATGGCAAAGTTTAACACAGTTTTCTCTGAGAAACCAAACTTGGTTTGTATTTGTTGTTGATGCACTTACTACAAAACGCAAACTTGCAATATAGTTGTATGCTCTAAATATGAATAGAGAACAATGATAAGTGGCAAGAATTTGGTGCATATTTATTTGTTGATGAAAATTTGATTTGTACACACACAGTAGATTATATGTAAGAACTACTTTGATAAGTTAGAGAATATTCAAATGCCATCTAGAGTCACATATAATAACTTAGAACTGGTGTGTATTCCAGAAGAGCTTAAGGTATTACATTTTTATGAATCAATTCTAATACATTTTATACATCCATTCCAAGCCATAGTTCGTATGGAGCCAAAAACAGGAAAATTAACTCCAACTGAGCTCCAAAAAGGACTAAAAGGAAGAGTTGTTTATTTACCTTCAGATTTTAAACAGACTATTGACACTATAGGGGTAGATAAAGATGTTGAAGAACCATTTATTATAATTTTAGTAAATGGTATTCCATTTATAATTATAGTAAAGGAAGGTCAAACCTCCCTGATGCAATTCAGGAAGCAGTTGAAAACATGGCTGTTTACTAAAGTAGTAGAATAAGCTGCCGCAGTGTCATGTCGCATCCTTACAACTCACAGGCATTCTGTCCGCCCTCTCTTTTCTTTTTTTTCAGCCCTACAACACCTTTGGGTATGTGCGCGCTTTATCGAATTAATTTCATTCATTCATTCATTCATTCATTCATTCCAACAAAGAGTAGAAAAATATAGCAGGAGTTAGTAGATATTACTAAAGCCGAAAAAATAACATTGTATCTAGCAAAAAATTATGTTTAGTATACAAATGTTGAAGTTGATGAAAATGTAACTTGTATAGAAGATGAGACATTAGCATCCAACGGACTGATTGACAAAGTGGATTCATCCAAATCAGAACAAATTTATGAAAACTACAGGCTACACCCCCTGCATTCTAAAGAAATCATTGATGATTCTATTGAGCTGTTTCAAATGTAACAAGCAAAAGGAGGTCCCTTATGTGTATGTGGACAAAAGTTTAGAGGCTCGAAGTTCACCCCAGCTGTTTTCTACTGGAGCAGGAGGCAGCTATGATTACCTTTTTGTACAGATACCAGCAGCTGAATACCGCTCAACATGATTATATTCAGAGGATCCAAGATTTTGTCAGTGTATTCCATACATATTCCATCTTCTGTTTGAGAGTGACTTGTCTGAACTTTCATATGCTGTGAATCATATACTAAAGATAGGTGTTAATCTACAAAATCTCTCTCAAGGGATTTTGTTCATAAAGTTCAAGAAAAAAATGAATAATTAGAATTCGACTAAATTAATTTGATGGTGTGCTATTGTGGCACAAGTGAGTATTGTATTGTCATCGTGGAGAACTCAAATGAATGCTGAAAAACCTGGGTTTGCCAACTTGGTTTATTACACTTAGTTGTGCTGAATTTGCATGGGAAGACCTGCTTGAATTTTTAAGAGAGGCAGACTCAAACATTGAGAACATCAACATAAAGTCAGCAACAGAACTTTGCACTCTAGACCCTGCTAATGTTTGCAGATATTTTAATCATAGGCTCCAAACCATGTTATTTTTAATCTGCAACAAAACAAATCCTCCTCCTGGTGAAGTAACTGATTTCTTTTGGTGTAAAGAGTACCAAGCAAGAGGTGTTCCTCATGTTCACATGCTGTTATGGCTAAAATATGCTCCAAAATTTGGAACAGACACTAATGACTGTGTGCTGTCTTTCAAAGCACAGTTTGTGACTAGCACCATCCCAAAATATACTACTGACAAAGGCTTGAGAGAACTAGTTCTGCGTTTTCTACCACATAAATTTAGAAAGTACTATTGTCAAACATACAGAAGCAAGGAAAGATTTTACCCAAGATGTTGTTTTGGCTTTTCACCATCAGTTATTTCACAAGGAAGTGTCAACTGCTTTTATGCCTGCAGTGAGACATACAATAATACGGAAATCACCAACAAATGAGTAGAACCAGAGAAGAACAGAGGCTTCCAATTTCATTAATCATTATAATGCTGTATTTCTCTAAATGTGCAATAAAAAGATGGACATTCAGCTTGTTGCAGACAACTCCATTGCTGTTGCTTGTTATGAAACTTCGTAAATTGCAAATTCTGAGATGACTAGAATGAAAAAGACGTGGCAGGAGATTTCTACAGTAAAGAGTTTAACAAAAATGTTGTACAGCTTTAGTTTAAAAATGCTTTCCCATATGGAGTTTGGTTCTTATGAATGTTTTGAGAGGTTGAGCTAGACCAGTTTATTCTCGAAGTCTAGAGTAATTGTTTGTGTAAGTCTAGGCCTAGCAAGCACATGAAATAGAGTGTTAAAGTCTTTCACAAAAATTCAGTATCTAGTGCAGTTCAACCAAGAAAGTACGGACATGGTAAAATTCAACAAGTTGGATACATAGTTCCCAAGAGAAAGTGAACATCTAGAAAATATGTGCTTATATTATGTTCTTTAGCACCACAGGTACCAAAGGAATGTAATGGAAAACATTGAAGAAAGAAAATTTGCAGTACTTGGATGTGATGGTTGTTTTGTGGGCTGTGCAAAAAGAAACGTAATAAACCGTAGAAAACTTAGTTGCCAAACTTCAGAGAAAAGATCATTTTGTTATTTGGCACTTCTTCAACTGTTCAAACCTTGGTGTGCTGAATTGGAATTACTTGGAGGTTACTACTGCTATGAAGATTAATGCAATGCGATGAAAGACAGTATTGAGTGTTTAGTCTTCCAAAATTATATGCAAATGTTCACTGATGAGATTCAGCGAGAAAAAATAATTGCTTCAGAGGTAGCTAAGGAGAGTTTACAAAGCAGTCAAAGTTCTGCAACATTCAGTCAAGATCCTCTTGGACCACCTATTATTGAAAATGAAGCTGCAAGAGCTATGAATGAGGTGTAAAGTGCAAAGGAAAAAGCTAGAGAAGAAATTACACATCTGGAGCAGTTAGTTGTACAACTCGACAATAAACAAAAGGACATTTAAATGGAAGTAAAAGGGAAAATAGAACATTGATTTCTCCACGAGAAGAACAAATTCAATTGTTCATTTTTTAAACTAATTCTATTATTTGTGAGTGGTAAAGCTGGTATGGGGTAAAGCTTTTTAATTCAAATTCTCACTGCTTACCTACAGAGGACAAAGCAGTACAAAAGGGGGTGGTGATGTACGGAGCATCAGAACCAATCAAACACTCACACCCAGTCAACAGATCTGGGTTTGATCCATCACCGTTCTTTAGCCCACTCTGCCACCCCAGTTCAGACATGGCCATATGCAAATCAGTCTGACCCATCACCACCACCCCCTTTTGTACCGCTTTGTTCGCCATAAGTTGGCAGGGTATGCTCAGACGTGAGTCCCTTGCTCACTTTGCCACTGGATTCAAGCAAGCCTGGCTGAAGATGGCTGAAATGCCAGAAACCGGTCCTAGGAAGCTTGTTTCCGGTCCAGGGAAGGCATGGCTTGGCAGTTTGGGCTGGACTGTTCCCATGAGGCACAGGGTCAGACTGATTTGCATATGGCCATGTCTGGGGTGGCAGAGTGGGCTAAAGAACGGTGATGGATCAAACCCGGATCTGTTGACTGGGTGTGAGTGTTTGATTGGTTCTGATGCTCAGTTTATCACCACCCCCTTTTGTACTACCTACAGAGGACAACACAATCAAATTTGTTGTGTGCGGTTGTCATGTAGTTCCTACCAATCCGTAGGACATGTGCATTGTTTGGACAACATAAACAAAGGGACTGGTGTTAAGTTTGATTCCAGATACCCCTGCAGAATATTTTGGCCTATAGACCAGCTAGCACACAGTTTTACCGTAGGCCCACCTAACCAATCAGGGAGGGAATGGTTTTCTGGCAACCACTGAACATGACAACCCTGACCCCTTAGGGATCTTAGAAACAGTACAGAACCTTCTGCTTACTCACTTGTGCTTACTCATTCTCAGAGAAATATACAGAGAATACACAGTGGGACGTTTGCAATAATATTTATTAAACCAACGTTCTTCTTGCATAAAACACGTGTGCGCCAATGATTAGTAGACAAAAGCAGATAAAAGTGATTACAAGCACCAAAAGCGTAAATAGTAGAGATAGTTCTACCATGGTGCTAAACAATGTATATATGCAGGCATATAAACAAGGCAGTAATCTAGTGTACTTCTATTATGCGAAATCTACTGTAAGTGTACCTAGAGTGTGTGTAACTATAGAACCAAGAATCCCCCCAAGGGACAATCCAACCCCATTACCTGATGGGATAGAGTGAAGGACCCCAGTTTGGCATTGAACTGGACACTCCTCATGAGATGTCACATATGCATGGTTATTTCTCAGCATGCAAGGACCCTCGGTGTCAGCAGAAGTGCCTCCTCTGCTAATCTATCGGGATGCTCATCATTTATAATAGAAAGCACCTTGTGGTGTGCGCAGAGATTAGTGATGTTATGAATATGCTTGTAGTGCGAAACGAGACCATATACATGATGTTCAGGGTGTTTGTGATAATGTTGTGTGAAGCTAGATCTTAAAACAAGTTTAGATTCAGAGAAATTAAGCAAATACTGTTGTCCGTGCAAATCTGTGCAAAAGGTCACAGCTGGAAATGTTATTTGTGAGGACAATGTAAGAAATAGGCTGCTTTGCTACATGGGCCTAACTCGGGAGTACAACATGGTAACAACATCAACTGGATTTGCTTCATACAATATTAAAGGATTCACTCTACATCAACTATTAATGCTACCTGTAGAACATGATAATAAACTCTAATACCAGAAGATATCTGGTGAAGCATGTCATGAGGTTGCAAGACTTTTGAAGAAAAGTAAGGTTTAAATCATCGATGAGGTAAGCGTGGTTTCAAATTTAATGCTTGACTTTGCTTACTTAAGAATTCAACAGATTTTAATAACAGAGCACAATTTTCTCTTTGGAGGAAAGTATTTATTTGTGTTTGGTGACTTAGTGCAACTAATTCCGGTGAAAGGAAAGCCTGCTTTCGAGACACTTCTGTATGAACAAACTCATAATTCACTAGGGAGTATTGGAAAAGCAAAAATTGGGCTGAATTGCCAATACAAGGAACTACTGAAAAGTATATGTCAAACATCTGATAAGATATATGGTAATATTCTGTAGGATATTCGAGTTGGACTCCTGAAAAAAGGAAGGTAAGAGTGCCTTCGAAAATCGGATTATCAAAAAACTGTTTGCATCTAAGAAAACAGCAGCACAGCTTATGTTCAATTTGATTGAAGAAGGAAAATCAATAGTTTGTTTAATGTCTACACTTCAAGAGTGTATCAATTTTTATGAAGAGTTGCTGAAACTGGAGACGAAAGACATTTTGGAAGTTACAGCAATTGACAAAATAGAACATCAGGGAGTAACAATAGGGCTAAATTAAAAATTTCAAGAAAAACTAAATTCATTACAGAAATCTGTATATAAGACTGCTGGTTTAGAGAAGTGTTTACATGTTTGTAAAAACTGTAGAGTAATTTTTTGGCATAATTTAAAAGTTGAGGAAGGATCAGTACATGGTGTGGTATACTTGGCCATATAATTTCATCAGATTGATGGCATCAAACAGAGTGGTCGATGTGTGGCACGTTTTTTGCTAGTGAAAGTCTAATATGTGCGGCACCAGCAATTCCCACTCTCTCTAGCATATGCTGTAGCTATCTATAAATCACAAGGTTTGATTGTAAATGCAGCTTTTATTAATATTGGATGTACTGTATTTATAGTAGGTGTGTTATATGTAGCATTGTCGCGAGTTACAGCATTGTCCAATTTGTTTTTAGTTGATGTTGATGAAAAATAATTTAGAGCAGATACCAGTTGTGTTAGATAATACAATTGGTTAAGAAGTGTTTCTCCTCCTCACTTAAGGCAGTATACTATTTACGAGAAACAAACAATCTGTCCTAAGTGGAAGCTTATTAAGCAAATAAATGGATGTTGCTCAAAATAAGCAAAAACAAGATAAGGAAGAATGTGTTAAGATGAGAAAATTTAAAATTGAGGGATATGTTATTTTAAAGCTGGAAAACAGTAATGATGTCAATTGCTACACAAATGTGGTTCTCAATGTACTCTTTTATTTACCTCAATATTTATAAATGAAATTCATCATAAAGGAGACAACAGAATCTGTCCTCATCTGTGTACTTTGCTGGAACATTTATTCAGCGATAGGACTGTAGTACATTCTGCTTCAGGCATTCGAGATGTGCAGGCATGCATAGTGGATCTGTAGTATTTTCTCTCAACAGTCAACAAGACACTAATTTACTATGGTAATGATTAGAAGAAGAATAAGTTAATATTGATGAATTATTTGGACTAAGTTACTCATAGAACAATGATTTTAAAGATTACATCCTTTGCAACTACTACTCAAATCAATTTGGAAAGATGTATCTACTTAACATTACTAGATTGTAAAACTGTGTCTTTTGATATGCTAATAAAAAATGCTAACCTAAATATGAATTGCTCAAATTGTAGATCAAATTGTATGTCTACTTTGCAGATATAGAGAAATGAATAATACATTGGGCCCAATTCACAAAGGCAATTTGAGACAAAGGTTTAATTTGATAACATTTGGTATTCACAGAGATCATTTACAAGTCGTATCTTTACGTCCGCAGTCTGGCCTTACTCTGTGGCTTGGGCCAAATGAAGTGTAATCAATAGGCCAGAATGCAATTTTTGCAGAAAGGAACATTAAGAACAAGTGATAAATGGTAGAGAAGGTCATGAAAATCAGTTTAGGCAAGGAAAATGTTGTGGCCGGACACTACATCATATCCCAGAGAAGCTTGCTCTTTTGCATCATGGTATGGTCAGTTCACAATTTGCGCACCCCTCAGTGTTTACTTTAGTGTCCACACTACAATCAACACTGAGGGAGTGCAAATTGTGGACTGCACATACCTTTTTGTTAAAATTGCATTCTGGCTTATTGATTACACTTCATCCGGCCCGAGCTGGTGAGTAAGGCCCGGGTGCGAAGAGTATCCCCCAAGCCAGAGATTCTGGCCTGATTGCAGACGTAAAGATACAACTTCTAAATTACCTCTGTGAATATCAAAAAGTTGTAAAGTTAGACTATTGTCTCAGATTGCCTTTGGTATTGCCGTACAGCCTTCATCCATTGTGAACACGCACATTTCTGGTGAATTTCCAAAGAAGATGTTGCCCCCACAAGTGCTACAGCAATAATAACTGATTTAGGGAGAGGCCCTACTCAAAAAAAGGTGTGGTCCAATATTAACCAATCACATTGCAGATTTTTTCTTTCACATTGTCCAGCACCGCAGATCTGAAACCACAGGTTTGTGGGTTTCTCCCACACCATACAAATGCTTATTTGTCTGAATATAAATATTCAGTGTGAATTCCCAACCTCCTAATATATCTAGCCTTATCATAACTTTACAATCAGTAACGCCTATATAATGAAAATAATTTTTTGAAATTTGACAAAACCACTGATCAGCACCACGGATTCATTACAATCACATGATCGGAAAACAAAAACCATAGAGTTTCACCTGTCTATATTTGCGGTGATGCAGAGGCTCTGCGATTCTCAAAAAAATGTAATAATTTTTTTTATTTACTTATCTGCACAAGTACTTTAGCATTACACACAGTAAGGAGTATACCTACCTCTCAGATGTTAGAAAGGTTACAGGGATGATATATTTAGGAAATACCATTAAAAACCCAGAAAATTTACTGAGAAAATCAAATGTTACAGTAACATTATAATTAGTATATAAAATTAAAAAACCTTAGAAATTTACTGAAAAAACACTGATTGCAGGGATGTTATAGTTAGGAAATAAAATTAAAAAAAACTTTAGAAATTCACTGAAAAAAAACAAAGGTTAGGCTCAGATGTCACTAAACAGGTGAAATGCAGCAGTTATAGTTACCTGAGCTAACTATATCTTATGCCCACGCAATGCAATGCTTATGACCTCACATAATACATCACTCATGACATGGTCAGTGACATGACTGATGAGATCTCACATGATATCACTGAGGACATCACTGATGCCACTGATGTCTGATTGGCTGCTGACACTTCAAACCAGGAATTGTTGACAGCCATCTTGGGACTCAGCTTGAGGCAAGTCCCAGAAATAAAATATTAAAAGAAAGATAATGGGACAGTATAGAAAAACCCTGACCCCCTAAGTCTCATGGGGGGGGGGCCCTACAGGGACCCTACATGGCCAATAAAGCTATTTATCTTCACGTTCGGTGGGAGTAGCACTGGATCAGCGGATCCTGCTGAACAAAAAAATCACTGATGTCATTTGAGATGTCATCAGTGATGTCACTGGCCATGTCATGAGTGATGTGAGGTCATAAGCAGTTCATTGCATGGACGTAAGTTATAGTTAGTTCAGGTAACTATAACTGCTGAATTTCACAGGATTGTATGAGTACAATCTGAGCTGAACTGAAATGTCCCTGTACCCTTTGTTTTTTTAATATATATATATATATATATATATATATATATATATATATATATATATATATAGTCACCTGGAGGTAGTTATAGTTAGGATCTAGTTTCCAGAGGCAAAGTATTTTTTGTTTTTCTAATAACTTTGGCACCATTTGATGAAACTTCACACATTTTTCAAAACTAGTGCACCAGTTTTAGGGTGATTCATCAAGCAGGAGCCAAGAAAAGGGGGTCCAGCATGCATTTTCCTCCTGGAATTTTCCATCTGGATTTTAGACATGACTACTGCCCAAACCACTGAACGGAGCTGCACCAAATTTGGCAGAAAGCTAATTCTTGGTCTAGAAAGAGTGCTTTTTGTAATTTGATGTAAATCCGTTCAGTAGTTTTGAAGTTATAAACAAAATGATTTATAGATATCTAGGGATGCGAATCCATCGCATATCTATAGCTGTGTATCTGCGGAACCTTGCGCTACCAGCAATGCTGTGATTGGCTGCCCGCCAGCTGAGAGGAAAATTACGGCCACCATTTTATATATCAGAACACGGTTCTGGGGCCTGAAAAGAAAAATGAAAACTGATAGAAGGGGCCAGGTTAGAGTCACCCTGACCCACATGGTGTGATAGAGAGGTTGGTGAGGGACCCTGATGGGCAAGAAATAGCCCAAAAATGTTGTTTTCAAAATGGGAGGGTCTGCAGATCCACCACAATGTTCTGCCCTGCCCAGGTGTGAATCCATGACGGATCCGCTGATCCAGATCCCAATGGAAAAAAAATACAACCGCTTACAGTCTCACTTCTAGATTCTCTTATACCCCACACTACCACAGACAGACCAACACAGCAATTCACACACCCACTCACATGCCCAGTCACATACTCACACACTCACTGACACATCATGAATAGGCACTAATACACCCACTCACACACCCTTCTCACACAGATACTCACAGACCCCACAGACACTTACACACTCACTCACACATACACATACACTCCAAAACCCACTCACACATACATACAGCCACTCACAAGCCCACTTACATGCCCACAAAGGCATTCACACACCCACTGAAACACCCACAAAGCCACCCACACACCCACTCACATGCAAAGTCACACACCCACTCACACATCCACATGTGCACTCACACACCCAGTCACACACCTAACCAGGTTCTCACACAGCCACTCGACAGATTCATACCACCACTCACACACCAACTTACAGATCCCACAGACAGTTATACCCCCTCACATACCCATAAAGCCACTCACACACTGACTCACACAGTCACTCACAAACCCAATTATATTCCCACACAAGCACTCACACAGCCACAGACAAGCTGACATAGCCACTCACACAACCACTCACATGCCCAGTCACACACTCACACTCCTACTTACACAGCTACATAAAAACTCACATAATCACTCACACACCAATCCAGGCTCTAACACAGCCACTCACAGACCCACATAACCCCTCATACACTGACTCACAGACCCTACAAATAGTTATACACCCACTCACATAGTGATACAGCCAACCACACACCCACACAGCCACTCAAACACCTCTCACACACTCACTCACACACCCATCCACACTCTCGCACACCCACTAAGACACCCAAATAGCCACTGACACCCACTCAGATTCACAAAATCACTCACTCACAGATCCACACAATCAATCACACACCTCCACTCAAAGAATTAGATAGGCACTCATAGACCAACCCAGAGACCCTGCAAACACTTACAAACCCACTCACACACCCATACAGCCAGTCACACACCCACTCATGCATTCACTTACAAACCCACACAGCTGCTACTCACACACCCAGACACACACTCACATACCTGCTTACACATCTACACAAGCACTCACATACCCAACCAGGCTCTTATACACCCACTGACACCTCCACCCAGCCACTGACACATCCACTCATAGGCTCACATGATCAATCACATACCCACTCATAGAAAGACACACCCACTCACACACTGACTCACACACCCATGTAGCTACTTACACACCTACTCACACACCCACAAAACTACTCACACACCCACTCACAAACCCATAAATCCAACACAAACATGCACATATCCACTTATACACCCACACAACCACTCACACACCCAGGTTACAAGGATGTTATAGTTAGGAAACAGCATTAAAATACCATTGAAATTCACTTAAGAAACCAAAGGTTACAGGGACTTTATAATTAGGAATTCACATTTTTTTAAAACCTTAGAAATTCACTAAAAAACTAATGTTACAAGTACATTATAGCTAGGTGCAGATTTTACACACACAAAACCATAGAAATTCAGCAGTTAAAGCTATACTTAGCTCAAGAAACTATAACTTGTGAACTAAGGTAAATATAACTTTTGCCCTCACCATGTTCTGCTAATTACCCCACATGTTACATCAGTCATGACATTTTATGACATCATTGATAATATTACTGCAACATTTGCAATAAAATTTTGATGAGAAAACTGTTCATGGCAGGGGCAAGCTTACACCATGAGTGTAATTTATTTTTACAGAGTGCAATACACAAATGCCAACTGCCAGCTGCACCAAGTGATTTAACTGAGGAGCAGACTGGAAGCACCAAATGGTTGGGAGAAGAAAACTGGAATTTTCTAAAATAGGCATTTCCAGAGTTGACTTTAACATGAAAGACTGCTTTAATTACAATGCTTTAGAGATCAACCTCGACTTGACTACCTCCTCCCACTTGGAAAGTACAGCTGTGGAGAGGTGTGGCTCACTGGTTAGAGGCGGCTGACCCGTAAGCAGAGATTCGGCCAGGGACCAGGGTTCAATTCCCAACGCGGCAGGGTCGTGGACCAGGGTCAAAAACAGACTCGTTAATTCTCACCTCGGTACCTACTCTAACCAGGAACACACTCGGCAACTCTGGGCATTAAGCTTGCCTCATCTCTACAACGGCCCCCCACAGACGCCGGGGATGCCTGGTTCCACCTTGGAGACACCCAGAAAGGGACCATCTCACAGGGAAAGCCAGGACGGGTTCCCCAGCGGTCTTCAGCGCCGGGACACCTCCTTGTGAGGTAGCTGTTCGCGCTCTACAAAATGCTGTATTATTATTATTATTAATTAAGGTAACTTCAATATTATCCTATGGGAGAGGCAGGCCTTGTAGTAGTAAAACATTAATGTAAGCGTTTTTCACTACTAGGACATGTAAAACTTAAAAGTACATGTCTGACTTTTTAAATTCACTGCCATGTGTATTCAAAAGAATGATTTAGGCCTGGCAAAAGGTTTATTTTGCTAGGTCGAAATGGCAGTTTAGAAACTGCACACCTAGGCTGCAATGGCAGACCTGGGACTTGTTTAAAGGGCTACTTAAGTTGGTGGCACAATAAGTCAGACTCACCTGTAGCATTTCATTTACAGGCCCTGGGTATAAGCGGTGCCAGTTTACCATGGACTTACAAGCAATTTAAATAGGCCAATTGGGTGGAAGCCCATCCTACTATTTTTAAAGGCAAGAAAACAAGCACTTTAGCAATGTTTATGCAGAGTCCTAAAGTCAGTAAAAATAAAGTCACCATAACAGGAGGATTGAAGGCAAAAGGTTAGGAGAGAACTACTCCGAATATGCTAGGTCTAACAGTAAATGACTGTTATAGCTGATTCTTCTGCTTGTTTTAGTTTACTATTACACTTATCTGAAATAAGCAATTGCCCTATCAATAATAACCAAATCATCTTTCTCACCTCACTGTCATGGTCTGACATTCAATGATCTCTGATATATTAATTTATGTAGTGTCAAAATTGTCTTCATTCCCACTAGACATGCCAGAAATTGATTGAGGTTCCCCGGTCTAAAGCTTTTATGAGTGCATTAATTTCTGCATAGTGCATATCCCAACACCTGTATAGTACTCAAAACTGTGCTTGGGATGCTAGTGACCATTTGCACCCTTTTTTACAACACTTTTTTAGTAGTATTAGTTGCAACTCCTTAACAACCCATTCAAACAACACTTTTTGGTTAGCTTCTCTTTTACAGTTGTACATTGTAAACCTCGTTCGAGAAGGTTAGCTGAGTTTTGTGTTTCTCCTTAATTTGACTTCCACTTGTCACCAAAGGCTACTTTCATTTCCTCAAATTTAGAGGATTTGCTTTGCATGCAAACGTTGTTGCTACAATTGACGGTGATCATAATCCGAGTGAAGTAGCATTTAAATTGTCCCCGAGGCCCATGTATAGAATTGAGTGTGGTGCAAGGAATTTGGAGCCCTCACAGATAACCTATGATTGGTGCGGCGAGGAGTTGATTTTACAGAATGTTTTATGAAATGGTGAGGGAAAATCTTGCATTATTTCAGGTTTGTTTGACAGCGCAGGAATCAAATCCTGATGTACTTACAGCCTTCACTAATCTCCGTTTGAATATTAAAACCAAATTAATGAATCCTCAGCACACCACATCTAACTGCCCTAGATGGTTTAACCATGAATGTTTATCAGTAAAATGACAGCTCTGCATGGCCCTGTCGACAAAACCAAGGTGTCACCACGTGGTGCAGATGCTTTGGGAAAAAAATAAGTTGGCCACCTCTTTGAGGAAGAAATTGCTTGGACGATGGGATTCTCTTGCTAGCACCGCCAGACCAAAGAGCGGCAAACTTTTTGGGGCTACTATTAAAGACATGCAAGCAATGGGTCAGACGCTTACACCAATTAGTTGTGTTATAACTAGTGAAGCATAAGAATCACATATTTCTGCGATATACACAGCTCCTCTATGTGACAAAGACTCAATTGAGCTGCCCACTCCCAAGGGAGTAACAATGTCCCTGCTTGAAGTGGAGGAAGCTATTCATCAGAGCCTGGCAACAAAGCCCCTGGCACCGACGTGGTGCCCATTGATCTTATCAAACACAAACCGGATACTTGGGCCCCGCTTTTTCTTTTGTTTTCAATAATCTAGTCTCTTCCCCGTTACCAAGCACATGTCTATTTCTATTATGGTACCAATCCTTAAAAATGGTAATCACTCCCAGCAAGGCTGCTATACACCAATCTCTTTGATAGACACAATGCTGAAAGATCTAGGAAGGGTTCTGTACAGCAAGATTAAAACTTGAGCTTAGGAAAATTCTATTCTGCACACCTGCCAATTATGTTTTAGAAATAATGTGGGCACAAAAGAACAGTGTCTCAATTTAAATATAATAATTTGGAAATACACCATCACCCAGCACTCACCTATATAGTTGGCTGCCACAAACCTAACCTCTTTTTTTTATTTTGTTAATCGGTCCTGACTGTGGTTGATCCTTTTGGAAAGCGGAATGGATGAGACACTGGTACATTTTTTAGCGTACTTAGAGACCTGAAAGCCAGGATTAAAATCAACTTCCATGGGGAAGTCTCTAATGATATTGGTGGTTTTAGAGGGGTAAGGCAGGGCTGTGTTTTAGCTCCATTACTTTTCATTTTGTATATTAATAACCTACATGTGTTTTGATCGTTGCTCACTAAAGCTGTCCCAAGAGTAAATGGTTGTATACTTCCATCTCTATTATACGCAGATGACGCAGTCTTAATGGGCCGCACTCCCAAAGCCCTGTGACTTTTAATACGGGTCTTTGTGGATTTTATGACCTAGATTTATGTGCTTATTTTAAAAAATCTTTTATGATGGCCTGTGGCCCGAGGAAGCACTCGCTAAATGTTATTTCTGTTGGAAACCAATGTTTACAATGCACAAGCACTTTTCCCGACCTTGGCTGGTTTTCGCAGCAAATGGTCTGTGGAATGACAACACTGCGTATTGCAGGAATACGTTTTCCAAATCAATTAAAACAGTACTTAGCCTCCCCCAACCCACCGGAGGGGGGGGGGCATTTTACCTATTTTAAACATTTTCAAAACCCAGTGTACCCCTGGAGCAACCTATGTCGCTGAGGTAAGGGGCACGTCTAACTGCAACAATATCCAATACAAAGGGAACCAGTTTTGCTGTTATCTCCTGGGAGTCCCAATCTCTTCGTCCCAATACATGTGTCACAGTGAATTAAAACTACACTACATTGAAGACTCTATTAGGGCGCGCCCTGACGTATTTTGGTTAGCCATAAGGAAAAATGAAATGGTATCCCTCACCAGAGACATCATAACAGACTGTCTCCAATGTGAGAGGGGCATGGACATCTCATGGATAGCAGAGGTGAGAACTAGTCTACGCAGGATTAATTATGGTCACGTCTTTTGATTGCCCTAAAGAGTTGGTCAGTGTAAATGAGAGTTACCTTCGGGCAGCCCTGTACAGGGGTTACAGGGAGAATAGACTTGCTAGTGAGTCCAGTAAACCTACTGTAGCCATGTTCTTGAACATTGAGTTTGACCAACAATTGGCCAGCTATCTGACTAAATGCACTGGTAGCTGGGCGTGCTGTCTTCTCTTTCGCCTAAAGGCAGGCACTGCGAAGTATGTATTATGTTTCCCTCTGAGCTCCCACAACAACCTCGATTCTGTTTCCTGAACTTGTGCCGGACGTTCAGGTCTGACTCAATTACGTTTTTTTATTTTTCTGTAAGTATTAAATACAATTTACCAAATTGTTTCTTCTTCCTTTGTTTAGGAAACACTCATATGCTAACCATAGAGATGCAAACATGACCCTTCTTAATTTAGGAGATGAATAACTAATGCTACGAGTGGGGGCTATTTTTGAAAACTGCAGTCCGGGCACGCAACTTGATGATTACTGTATAACTGTATATTAATTGCTCTGCGCTGCACTGAAATTATAAATATTCCTCTGTTTATGAATTTTATGAATTGTGTCTTCTGATGTATTATTTGCATAAATGTGCTCTTTTATTAATACGGTTTCACCCCCTTACCTCATAGCCAGAAGGAAATCCATTGTTCGCCCTCTTGCTGCTCATTGGCTCTGTACAAGACTGAGGGTATGTCCTTCCTCTCAAACCAAATCAGGGTAAAGGCAACTTCAGAGCCTGGCTGAGCAATTGCCTCCGAAGTTGATCTAACAATTTCAGAAGCTGGATCAATAATAAGATTTTTCCTCCCACATTTAAGAAGGTGTCTGCCAACGAAGACTTTCCTTTCAGCCCAAGTTATGTGTGTTTTTTCTCAATTTTGTGTCCAGTGTCTACCATTTCCAGGCTAGGTACTGTGAAGTTAGTACTATCCATTGTGCCATCTCTTCTTTCATTCTCCATCTCTCTTATGTTCTGTGATGATAGCCTTGGTGTCTTCAATAATCCTCTCACAACCTTTTAATTAATTACGGGCCAGATGTATCAAAAGAGCATTTTGCAAATCTCAAATAGTAATTTTTACCAAAGCGCTGTTTGGGAATCGCAAAATGCTATGTATGTAGAAATTGCCAAAGCTTTTGCAATTCCTTAATATTATCAAATAGCGAATCTGTAAATAGCGAATTGCTATCAGGTAATATGAATCCATTCATTCCTATGGGCCAAAAGTCCTATAGGTGCAAATGCTTTTGCATTAGTTAATTGGTGATTACCTAATTGGTGATTGCAAATTAGCGAATGCAAATCCAAGGGTGCCTGGGGGTCTAAGGCCTCCCTGAAGCACCGCCAAAATTTAAACTGTGCACATGTAAAGCACGCACATGCCTGCGCAACATGGCACTTTGAAAAATGCATTTTTGTGCATATTCCCAAATTCGCACAGGGTTACCATCAACTTGAAGTTGATAGTAATTAGCGTTTCCTAAATGCACCGTTTGCATTTAGGAAAGGCTTCTAGGGATTTGCAAATTGCGATTCCCTATTTACATTTGCAATTTAGGTAATGGCAAAAAATTGTGATTACCAAAATTGGGAATACAAAGCCTTTCAAACATAATGAAAGGCCTTTTTGCATTCGCAAACGGACAAATTTTGCGTCTCACACAGTTTGTGAACGCAAAATACCTTTATATATCTGGCCCACTGACTCCAGACACTCCAATGACGCTCTCTACAAAGTCGACCCAGTTGATCAACCTTTCTACCCTGCTGCCAAGTCGAGAACCACTTGATAAGGTTCAGTATTTTCTACTTTAAATAGAGTTTCAGTTCCAGTCTGTCCACCTTGGAATGTGAGTCAGCTACTCAACTTCAAAACAGCAAAACACATTTCTAGATTTCAAGTACCTAGCTATTTATTTTTCTATGAAGGTAATCCTCTAAATGTTGTATTCCACATACAAGCCCACTTGTCTCCAGCAGAGACTGTGATACCAGTAGTTTTCATCTTTCCCTAGTGTGTGGAAATATGGATTTTTCTGGTCAGTTATGTCCCCTATCTTGGACCCCAACGGTTCTATGTACATGTTACAAGTACATGTATGTTCCCTCCAGTTCCAGTTATGAAGACGCAAATACATATGCGTCCACCGTTAACATGTCCTCTGTTGATCCGCCACAAATGGGCCGGATATTCCATTCCTAAGTACGAAAGGCCACCGCCTTTATATGGTTCACTTATGCCATTTTACAGTCCAGGCAAGTAGGCCCTGATTCTGTCATCAAGCTTTTCTTGCTTTCTGTCTCTGAAGCTCCAGTCCGAGCCTGCATCTGTGACCATGAACTTTGTCTCATCCTCTGCGCGGCTCACGATGCCTGACATCAGCTTGCTGCCTGCCAAGAACTGTATTTCACCTTCGGAAATTATCTGCTCCGCTCCCTGCCCAATGCATTCCTGTCTAGTAGCTAAGGTAAACATTCTGCCAGCTACCGAGCAAAGGCCCGGCTTCTCTGTCTTTATGCAAATAATTCATAGCCCTGTTACTATGGAAGATTCCTGCCCTCGCATCTAGTGTAGACACTTAGACGCTTGTACACGCACTAACAGTTAGTATAGTCAGTATAGAATAAGATTCTACTCCAAGAAGGCCTCTCTTTTGGATAACATAGTTCTTTAAACATAGGATGTTAGATATGATTTGGGATTAGGTTGACTTGACCCTTCAGACTTCTGTCGCCACATGTAGAGCTAAATGTCAAGTCCCCTTAACCCCCTAGCTGCACGTCAATCACACGTCATGCTGCTGCGCGCGCATCTCTGCAAAGTATTTCTGCTGACATTGCGAAATTATTTCATAGGTCCACCCCTATGTAACATCACCACCAATGACGTTTCCTTGTTACTCTCAATTACGCCTCCTTCAGCTACGCACGTGAAATGTTATCTTTGCTATCAATTGTTACGCCTCTTGCATTTGCTTCGCTGTAATGCCTATTGTATAAAAGTTATTAATTATCAATAATGTATGTACTTCACTTCCTGAACCTTCGTGGTGATGGAACCTGGAGCAACCGATTATAATCGACCATTGGAATAAAGCCCATTCCGAACCTCTAATACCACGGATTCTGCCTCTTATTTACTGAGCTATTTTATTATGTTTCTGTATCAAATTAAGTCCCGGTAATTAAATTATTTACCACATAAATGGCGCCCGAATAGGGACACTTTCTCATCTCACGCGCCGGCGGTGCGTTGCAGGCCCGGTCTCCTGCCACAGCTGGACGGACAACAACGCGTACCAGCAGGATTTCCTGTATCTCCCTCCGGTCAAGCGGGGGCGACTGAGGCTGCGATCAACACCCAGACGAGGCGGTGAGAAGTGCGAAGTATCCCGACCAGAGCCTAGCTGAGAGAGCAAGATCCGAGGTATACAGAGGCCCACCAGTTTCCGAAGTCCCAAGTCAAGTCCGGTTTCCGAAGTGTTCAAGTCGAGTCCAGTCCGGTTCAAGTTCAGTTCAGATCCGTTCCGAGGCCTTCCGTTCCGAGCTACCCGGTGAGTACCATTACTGGGGAGGCGTTCTGGCGTGCACATAAGTTGTGCCGGTCCAGACGGGTTTGGGTACACAAATCCGGTCTGCACTGTTTTAGCAGTGTATCTGTACTGTTTAGCAGTATATCTAGTATATCAAGTATATAAGTTCAGAAAATTTTCGTTAAATGCCGAGTATTATGTTTAGTGATTAAGTTTTTTGATCATCGTCATCATCATCGTTGCTCATGTAAATGTTAAATGTTAAATGTATTGATATGTCCTGCATGTGGTATGAATGACTGTTCATTATTGTGTTTTATTGTATTAAGTTTGTTCAAGATCAAGTATCAGACCAGTTCTCAATATGCCGCTCTTTTCAAAACTAAGACAGATCACAACTAGAAAAGGGGTACTCGAAGAAGCTGTTCCCATTCCTCCTAGGGACACTCCAGGGTACTTCATGTATCATAAACACGGCCTAGACGCTATATTATTTCTTGATCTATGGGTAGACTACACTAAGGAATTACCAGAAAGTCAGAGGTGGCCCGCAGCTGGGACCTGGGATGCAGAGTGCATCGTGAAAGTAGAGGAAGAATTATGGAAAAAGAAAGCTAGACAATCACAGAAGGACGCCATTGAATTATGGCGTAAAGAATCGTATAGACGCACAGAAAAAGCACGTAGACAGGAAGAGAAGAGTAAAGAGAATTCAAATAAAGTTCAAGAAAATCTATTAATTGAAGAAGGTACACAAGTAAAATCAGAACAAGTAGACAGACAAAGACATGCCCTTATGAAGGGTATGTATCCCCTTCTGGCCGAGGGATTACCTAAGGCTACTGCGGGGATACCAAAAGACTTGCCATCCCCATTATTTCCAATAAAAGTACATCCTAAGGGGCATCCTAGAACCGCAGAAGATGTTTTTCTTTCCTCATATTTAGATGACGCAGCTCCCGAGTATGCTAACCCCGCCCCACATAGACCGTTGGCCGGGGAGGTTCAACGCCAAGATCCTGTACCTATATCCTTACAGCCTCAAATCCTGACACAAGTTCCGGCAAGCACGTCCGTTTCCACTTCCGTTCCTACAGCTACTTCTATAGCTGTGTCCACACCTATAGTTGCTGTATCGCGTTCTACGAATCCTTTCACGCCCGATACTCCAGACGGGGCTACTGGAGGTGCTACCAATATTTTTTCTACGCCACCCAGAATAAATAAACTTACCTTTCAAGAGTCAGCACATCCACGTACCCCCAAACTCATAAATGCCCGCACGCTTAAGGAACTTCTTATAGATTGTAGATATGACCCTGTGCCCGGCAAAGAGGACGAAATGATAATGGCATCATTACGTATCAGACGAGCCGCGGTGTATTTAGGGAAGTTACCAGGAATGACTATGCATCTAGATAATATATACGTAATCAGAAATCAAGACCGACCGGGGGTAGATCCGGAAATAATGCAAACTCTTACCAGATGGAGCCAGAATATATCAGAAGGGAGACATGATAGGCAAAAATGTATAATAGCCATGTGCAGAAAGATCCGTAAAGAATTAGAACGCCTACACGAAGAAAGATTAACGGTAGACCAGTTTGAACAAAACGAGGAGGAAGAAGGATCAGGACTGTCCACAGGACAGTCAGAAACCATAGCCTATGTAGGTAGAGGAAGATCTTGTAATAGTACTAGTAAGTAAGTAGCTTTATTCGATACAAACATATCATAAAAGCATTTTCCACACATTTTTTAAAAAAAGAACATTTTTAAAAAACAATCATCAGTATAAAAACATTTCATATCCGAAACAGCGTATTGGGTAAGGGGGGTCCTTCACTGGGTTAACAGTTTTCTTGCAGTTCTTAGACGCCAAGCCCAGCCCAAAAATTTTGCCATACAAGTGGAAAAAAAGGGTCTAGCATCTGTACGTAAAATATGCAGAGCTTCTAAGTGAGAGCGAGTTCCCAAACACCTGCACAAGGGCTTCAACCACCTACGTCTCGGAGCTACATAGACGCTACATTCAAACAGCATGTGGGACACAGACTCTACCCTTAGATCACAAAATGGGCAATAGGGTACAGTTTGAGCGGGCGGTTTCCAAGTGGACATAAACTCACATAGTGGAAGCACCCCCACCCTAAACTTAATGTACAGTGCTCTGTCCCATGAGCTCTGAATGGTATCTAGATAAAGTTCCCTTGACGGCGAGTCTTTGACCGACAGAAACAGAACTACAGATTTACAATGATTTATACTTCGGGCCCTCTCATTGTCTACCCATGCCCAATAAACCTTCTTTAACTGTTGTTTCGGGGGTGCAGATTTGTTGGCCCAAGCCTCTCCTAGGCCTAATTTGTAGAGCAGCTTTTTTACCTCCCTAAGCCAGATGACCTTATGAAAACCCGGTAATGTCAAAATGTCATTCAAGGCTTCTGCATAGCTTCTTAGTTCCTGTACATTCCAGATCCTGGACCATAACAAAAGTGGGCGTAATTTTGCTTGGTCGCAGATTGCCCGGGTACCTGCATCTAGCAGCAATGGGATTGTTGGCGTGCTGTGGGGCAAACCCATTAGATCTTTATGGAAGTTGTTCTCAAGATGGGCCAAAGTGTCAACTCCATGGGTGCCCCACAGCTCAGCACCATAAAGTGCCGCACTTACAACCCTAGCCCTATAAATATCTAGGGGAGCCCCAATAGGTTTTAATACTGAGGCTCGCTGTTCCTTGAGCAACGCACCTGCCACCCTTTTGTGAATAAGAAGGATTTTTTGGTGGTGTGCCTTCCAACTCATGGTATCACTGATGCGTATACCCAGATAATCAAATTCTTTGACGCGATCAAGTGGGACAGAATCTAGGACCGGGGGATAGACGGATTTTTTGGGCGGGTTAAGGACTAAAAACTTAGTTTTGCCTATGTTTATAGCCAAACCCCTTCCTTCACAGAAGGTTTGAAAGCTAGAAAGCAGTGATTGAATGCCCATTGGTGATTTTGAGATTAGGAGGGTATCGTCTGCGAACAGGAGCGTTGGGATTTTCCTACCAGCCAGGGTTGGTGCATCCGATGGTTGTTGTAGAAGATGCTCCACCACTCCGTTAATATAAAGAGAAAACAGAGTGGGGGCAAGCACGCAGCCCTGGCGAACGCCTCTGTCCACGGGGATACGAGATGTTTTCTCTCCCTGTGTACCCCATCTAATTTGGGCGAAATTCCTATCATGAAATTTCACGAGCAGCGACAGCAAATAAGGAGGGAGGCCTAACCCATCGAGGACGTTCCATAAAAGTGCACGTGGTACCAGGTCGAAGGCGGTCCGCAAGTCAATGAAGACTAGATACAGACTGCCCCCTCCCAGCACCACCACTTTCCAATAGATCATTAGAAGGCGGAACGTCTGCTCGATTGTGCCTGTTCCTGTTCTGAAGCCCGCTTGAAGATCTGACAGGATGTGATTTCCATCTGCCCACTCATTGATCCTGCCCAATACCACCTTCCCTGCTACCTTTTGAGAAGAGTCCAATAAACTAATTGGACGGTAGTTCGCTGGGTCGTCCCTAGAACCTTTTTTGAAAATAGGAACGACCTCAGCACCCCTCCATGAATCAGGAAAAACTCCACCCATCATAACTTCGTTCAAAAGCGAGGCAATTAATCTACTCCAAATGGGTGGGTAATTCCTGATTAGGTCTCCGGGGATTCCGTCAGGACCCGCTGCTTTGTTCGGGACAATACCTTGTATTGCTCTCTCTACTTCTAAGCTGGTAAATAGGCCATCATAGCACGGTAGGATGATTGTAGGATTAGGCAATAAACCCATGGGTGGGCAAGCTAGCTGGGGGAGGCCTGGGGGAGCGGAGTACAGTTGTGAGAAGTGGTCGAACCATACCCCCCCTATAATGTTACAAGTTAGCTGCTGGTCAGTGGGCTTTTCCCTAGATCTTAATAGGTCCCAGAACCTCTTGGCATCCTTCCTGGTGCTAGCCTCTACTAAGTCTCCCCAAAAGTTAAAATCATAAACCTGTTTGGCTTCAAATATGGTTTTTTTTATAGAATTTTCTAGCAGCCCTAATAGCAACTGTGTCTTTGGACTTTAATGTCACAACAAGTTCCTTCTTAGCTTCACGACATTTTACAGTATACCACTTGTCTGACTGTTTAGGCAAGGTTTTCGGGGGACCCCTACGAGAGATTTGGGGAACAATAAATAAGTCACTCAGTGCCAAAACAGTCTCAGTGAATAGAGGTAAGATCTTATTGTCGGTTGAGCTTAAAGTGTTCATCCGGGGCTCCACCTCTTCCAAAATAGACCCGGCTTGGGCCATCCTTGTTTCATCAGCCAAGACTTTTGCCCACTTTAAGCGCCTGCTACAGTTTGCGGGGACTAATTCGTGGGAAGATTTCCACTTATGTCCGAGTGGGCCTTGGCTTCCAGCCTGCCAGGGAAATGAAATAGATAGCGATAAGGGGTTGTGGTCGCTATCGCCCGACACTATAACCTCCATATCTAGGTGATATAGCCAGAGATTGTAATTAAGCATAATATAATCAATCCTAGACGTATGGTCTTGTCTGTTATAAGTGTGTGCACCCATATGGTCAGATTTGGATCGACCATTTGTCGGTCGCAAATTATGCTCCATACAGAGGGCATTGATCTCTATTGCGTTTTGCGACCATTTTGGAATCGGGTCAAGATTCAAAATAGGAATACCTCTCCTGGTGTCCTCCTCAAAAGTGTCCAAGATATCTTCGCTGGCCAAGGGCTCAAAACAGCAGTTAAAATCGCCTGCAAGCATTATATAGGAGTCCGCTTTGCAAGCAGCCAGGTTGTGGTTTAGGCCTGTAGTAGGTAGATGGGATACACCGCCTTTGGCACCCCTCAGGTAAATGTTGAAGATTTCCATACTTCTTCCCCCTTTGTGAGTTATCGTTAACCACTGGAGATCCGGTGATTGAGTAATTCTTTCTTTCACCCTGAAGCCGAGAGTAATACTAATCCATATAATAAGGCCGCCTGACGGGCGACCTTTGGATCCCTGCTCCTGGACTGCAGGGATAAAAAAGGTGGAAAATCCCACTCGATGTCTTGGCTCCAAACACCAGGTTTCCTGAAAGAGGCAAATGTGAAAGGGTTCCAGAAAGTCGTTCCATTCGGGGATGTCAAAGTTACGACCAAGACCAGCCACATTCCAAGATAAAAATTTTAAAACAGAGTCAGCTTTTGGAGAGACCTTGATGGGGTCAATGGGCATAGGCATAGGAGAAACAATCGCACCCACAGGTCTTGAGGACCTCACCAATGGCTCATTTTGCTGGAGAATGGGGGTCGCATAGGAGACCAGGCAGGTAGAATCCGGGTAATCAAGAGAAGTAGATGCAGGGGGGGTCATGGAGAGCAAGTTTGACCAATTTACCCTGCTACAATTTACTATTGTGTCCAATGACAAAGTCACCCCATCAACCCTTTCATTCTTGGATCGTCCTACTCGGACTGGACAATCAATGGAATGATGCCTTTGTGAGGTTAAGAATTCCCTTCGGGGTTGTTTGGGTGGTTGCACAGGGAGTCAATCCACCTCCTCTAGGCCACCAAATCTGTTAAAAGTAGAGAGACCATTCCAATGAGGGGGGGTCTCCCGGTGACACCAGGGCCTATTCGGCCGTTGGTGGTGTTGGACCAGTGACCAATTATCCCCCTGGTTACAGATGGATCGGGGGGGATAAAAAAAGGATAGTGGTTTGGGTTTGACTAAAGAGTCATCATTGCTGGGCCAACTACAGATGTGGTGTGCCGTGTGTGGGTCTTCGAAGGTCACTACTATGCAGTCCCCCGAACTGGATTTCAGCGTTGGCCCTACCCAGGGGGTCCTGCGGACCATCAGTACGCGACTTCTTCTACCATTGGGGATTGGTCTGTTAACATTTAACCAGTGCATTATTTTGTTTTTCAGCGACCAGTGATTTTCGAATTGGCCATTGCCTATCATAGGAACACCCGTCAAGACAACCACATAGTCGTTTGCCTCTGGGGGAAGGTCAATATAGCCTCCTCTAAAATTATCTTTGACTGGGGGAACCTGGGTTTTACTGGGAATCGATCTGTTTAGTGTTTCGCGTTTGGGATGTTGCAAGTTGCGTGTGAGACCTTGTGGGGGAGACTTTGGTTTAACACAAGCTTGCTCCTCCATAACTGGCCTTGGTTTAACGCGAGCTTGCTCCCCCATAACTGACCTTGGTTTAGGGACAGATTTTATTGTGGATGGTACTAAAGAGGAAGCTAGATTGGTTTGGGGTGCGGTAGGTTGTGGCATTGAGTCTGCTGCAATAATGCCCTGATTTTCCAGACTTTTCAACCCAAGAGTGGCCAAAGCAATAATGCTCTTCTCTATTTCTAGCAAGTTATTTTCTATCCTTGATAGTCTTAGATCTAGAGGTAACAAAAGTTTTTTAAGTGTGTCCCAAACCACCTCTATAAATTCTTTCTTGTTATTGGTTAACCCGTCCACTTCGGGGTCCACACCTACTGGGGTATTAAGGAAGGGAATAGATGTATTTTGTCCCTGCCCCTCACTACATGACTGGGTATTAGGGGTCTTCACTACTCCAGCTTTGGGTGCTGTGATGTTGGTCACTAGTAAATCTTTTGGGACAGCAATTTTCGCTTTCTTGCGGAAATAAGCTGAGCGAGAATTGCGTTTCCTCTTCGGTTGTTTACCACTGGGGATATTATTAGACAGATTCGGGAAAAGTGCAATGGGGACAGGAGTGTGCACACTAAGAGGTGTCGATGGAGTGTCCTCATTCTTACTTCCCGAGGCAAATTGGGGAGTAGCCGGGATCGGAGGATGGTAAACATCTGCCTGAGTGACTATACAATGCGGGCGGGCTGGGCGCTCAGGGGTAACAGAAGTGGCTATGTGGCCTAGAGAGGATTTCTTAGAAAGTGCAATTACTTGGGACACTCTTCTGGCGGCATCTAGTTCTAGCGAGACCCGAGATTGGAGCTTGAATATCTCTTCGTCTATAGCTATGTTAGTGCGGGTTATAAAGTCATCCATGGGGCCACTAATTTGTGACCCACGTTTAGAAGACTTGCTACGGGTTACCCTTGGATCCATAGCGCTAAGGCACTGTAACAAAGGTAGATCTATTTCCCCTCAGTTATTAGTTTAGCTTCCAAAACTGTCAAGCCAAGAGGGGTGGTCCAGTCCAGTCCTCTCAGTCCTCGAACGGCCTCAAACGGCCCGCTCTTTGCCCGGTCTTAGCCCCGGACGCTCCCGCGCGCTCCCGCGCAGCGTCACTCTCCGATATTTATGGGCCAAAGACCAATGGGGTATGTTGTAAGAAGTTGGGGGCGGGGCGTTCAGGGAGAGCGGGGCCAGGTGACTCAGCCTCCGGGACCGGGACTCCTGGGAAGGTGAGTCCCGGTTCACGCTCGCAGCCCTGATTCCTCACACGCCCCCACAGAGCAGCCAGGCAGGAGACCACAGACAGGCGATACAGGTGAGGGGATTCCGCAGCGGGACCCGCGAAGCGGGTTCCGCAAGTCGTGGGTTTGAGCAGCCCTCACACAGGTGCAGCGTCGGCCAGGACCAACAAACAAACAGCGTCCCACGAAGAAAGGGTCCAGGTGCCTTTTAAGTTTGTAAAAAGGTGGGGGCGGGGCGTTCAGGGAGAGCGGGGCCAGGTGACTCAGCCTCCGGGACCGGGACTCCTGGGAAGGTGAGTCCCGGTTCACGCTCGCAGCCCTGATTCCTCACACGCCCCCACAGAGCAGCCAGGCAGGAGACCACAGACAGGCGATACAGGTGAGGGGATTCCGCAGCGGGACCCGCGAAGCGGGTTCCGCAAGTCGTGGGTTTGAGCAGCCCTCACACAGGTGCAGCGTCGGCCAGGACCAACAAACAAACAGCGTCCCACGAAGAAAGGGTCCAGGTGCCTTTTAAGTTTGTAAAAAGGTGGGGGCGGGGCGTTCAGGGAGAGCGGGGCCAGGTGACTCAGCCTCCGGGACCGGGACTCCTGGGAAGGTGAGTCCCGGTTCACGCTCGCAGCCCTGATTCCTCACACGCCCCCACAGAGCAGCCAGGCAGGAGACCACAGACAGGCGATACAGGTGAGGGGATTCCGCAGCGGGACCCGCGAAGCGGGTTCCGCAAGTCGTGGGTTTGAGCAGCCCTCACACAGGTGCAGCGTCGGCCAGGACCAACAAACAAACAGCGTCCCACGAAGAAAGGGTCCAGGTGCCTTTTAAGTTTGTAAAAAGGTGGGGGCGGGGCGTTCAGGGAGAGCGGGGCCAGGTGACTCAGCCTCCGGGACCGGGACTCCTGGGAAGGTGAGTCCCGGTTCACGCTCGCAGCCCTGATTCCTCACACGCCCCCACAGAGCAGCCAGGCAGGAGACCACAGACAGGCGATACAGGTGAGGGGATTCCGCAGCGGGACCCGCGAAGCGGGTTCCGCAAGTCGTGGGTTTGAGCAGCCCTCACACAGGTGCAGCGTCGGCCAGGACCAACAAACAAACAGCGTCCCACGAAGAAAGGGTCCAGGTGCCTTTTAAGTTTGTAAAAAGGTGGGGGCGGGGCGTTCAGGGAGAGCGGGGCCAGGTGACTCAGCCTCCGGGACCGGGACTCCTGGGAAGGTGAGTCCCGGTTCACGCTCGCAGCCCTGATTCCTCACACGCCCCCACAGAGCAGCCAGGCAGGAGACCACAGACAGGCGATACAGGTGAGGGGATTCTTGTAATAGTACTAGATATTTTACTGACCCGATACGTCCGATATGTCCAGATAATAACAGGAATTTCCAAACACCTATAATAAATATGAGATCCCCCGAGCATTCGTTCCAAGCCGCTGACAAATTACTGCGAGAACGAAGGGGTTATCATTTTCTCGATTCTATGGATGAACAAGAATTAGCCAGGTCAGCCGTTCATTGGATTGACAGTCCCGGAAAATATGGTGATGATACAGTAGCACACACATTTTTGAACCTCACCCCAGATGAACAGCGTTTAGCTGGGATTTATATGATTCAACAACTTCTTATACTATATAAAAGCCAACATTCAGATCCTGGTCCCTTACCTGATATATTGACTGAATTACTCACGAATAGATGGAAAGGTTCAGGTACTAAGTTAATTAAGGAAATACTAGAATCTAGAAAGCAGTACATTCTTTTTGTATGTCCAGAACATGTCTCATTGCCCATCAAGGAAAGACCGATGTATTACATGGACAGACAGAATCCCTTACGAGAAGTACACCCAATAAAGGGCGAGGACAATCAGTTTAAACGTGTATATGTATATACGCCCATATCGAAAATAGAATTGTTAGAAATGAAGAAAGTGGTACCCAGTCATGACAAAGACCCAGCGGGTTTCCACCGAGAAATTAAAGACATGCTACTCATGGGAGAGTATACCTATCCCGACATTATGACAATATTAAAGGTATTAATGCCTGCTGGCATTTATGAAAAACTCAAGGAAAAAGAGTGGGAGGTAGGAGACCAAAAGATAGAGTGGACAGCATTAGAAAATGAAGAAAAGGCCCGAGGTCCAGGTTCGGGGCTTGGGGACAAAACTAAAGCACTGCCAGGTTTACTAGTACAGGTACTGCCACGTTTATTAACCACGAAAAAGGAAGACTGGGGTGCAATCTCAGCCTGTAAACAAAAGCAAGATGAAGACACTAGTGATTTCTATGCCCGATTCGAAAAATGTTTTGGTATAAATAGTGGTATAAAAGCAAGTAGCGAGTCATACCCACATCTGTTTGTGACAAAATTAGTTGAAAATTCTTTGCCCCAAGTGAAGAATAGAGTATTAAAATTCGAGAGTACATGGCAAGGTAATACCCCATCACAAATGTTACAAATGTTACAGTATCATTACAATAGAATTAGAGAAGAACAAGAACATGAACAAAGACGCATGAAAGACACAAAAATGAAAATGCTAGTCTCCCAGACAGTTCCAGCTGAAGGTCATAAAAAGGGTACGACACAGTCCGGTGATTCAGCAGGACCTGTAAAAGGGACATGCAACTATTGTAAACAGCCAGGACATTACATACACGATTGCCCAGTCCTGAAGCGTAATATCGCCACAGGTATTACAAAAGAAAGACCACGGCCACTTAGACAGGATCAGAATGAACAAGGAGCACCGCAGCATGCACAGGCCATGCCAGCTCCACAACAGTCTATACAGTTTGTGCCAGCCGCACCAGCGTTGCCGGCTGCTGCCACACAAACCACGACACGACAGCTGTACCAGACCGCACAGTATGACTATCCTGATTATCAACGATACGCATGAACCAGCCTAGAGAGGGAAGTTGACTTACCCCTTATTGAGGTCCCTGTAGATCAGGACGGACCTTATGTACATAGTGAATTATTAGGCCAAGATAGAAAATTTTTACTCGATACAGGGGCAAGTCGAACAACCATAAAACGTAGTGAAGTTCCAGGGGCACCCCTCTCAGGCTCACAGAATATTTCCCTTGGTTTTTCAGGAAAACCTATTGTTAATGAAGTATCACAGCCTCTTCCTCTTACGATAGGACCCTTGACCAGAACTACAGATTTATTGCTTACTAAATCATGTCCAGAAAACTTGTTAGGAATAAAAACACTGAAAGCTCTAGGAGCTATAATATGTTGTTCTCCGGAAGGAGTAAGATTGTTTTTACGTGATTTCAAAGGTCATTATGTGTCTCGAGATATGGATTCCCGACTGCAGACTTTACCCACACATTTATGGGCACAAGGCCCTACAGATGTTGGTTGCATGAACATTACACCCTATCGAGTCACACTAAAGGCAGGAGTGGTACTACCACGAATGCGACAATACAAGTTACCCCCAGATGCTGTAATGGCTTTACTGCAAATCATTGACGAACTTATCGGCCAAGGAGTGGTTGTGGAGACCGACTCCAATGTATGTAATTCACCGATAATTCCGATTCTTAAACGAACTGATCCAAAAGCTCTCCCAGTATATCGATTGGTTATTGATCTGCGCGAATTAAATAAATGTATTGTACCACAATACCCCGTAGTTCCAGACATCTCTTCATTACTGACAGCTATTGATTCCGAAGCAACATTCTTTACTGTAATTGATCTCAAGAATGCCTTTTTCAGCGTCCCAATAGATCCGGAAAGCCAATATTTGTTCGGATTTAGTTTAAATGGACGTAGCTTTAAATTCACACGCGCACCTCAAGGATTTACAGAAAGCCCCAGCATCTATAGCCAAGCATTGAAACGAGAACTTGACAGTATACACATGCCAGTCAACACTGCTTTGCTTCAATATGTCGATGATCTGCTGATCACCGCTAGAAGCGAACCCGAATGTGAGAAAGCATCACTGATAGTTTTACAATTTCTAGCCAAAAAGGGGCACAAGGTGTCCCCTTCTAAGCTGCAATTCTGTGTCCAGCGAGTTATTTACCTTGGTCACTCGCTGTCCAAGGAGGGAAGGCAGCTTACACCCGACCGCATTCAGTTAATAGTTAACATGCCTATACCCAAGACACAAAAGGAGGTGCGGGCTTTCATAGGCCTCACTTCATATTGTAGGCAGTGGATCCCTCAGTATGCATTTCTAGCAAAACCACTCATTCAATTAACAACACAGGAGGCAGCCACATCGACTGTCCTCCCTTGGACTCAGGAACACACACTAGCTTTTGAAAGCTTAAAGAAAGCTCTATGCCAAGCACCTGTTTTAGCAACACCATGTTACAGAAAACATTTTACACTCTTTGTTACAGAACGAGAAGGTACTGCCTTGTCAGTACTCACACAGGAACAAGCAGGATCACACAAACCGTGTGCTTATTTTTCTAGTACATTAGATCCCGTCGCTCAGGGTCTGCCTGCGTGCCTGAAATCAGTGGCAGCGACAGCTTTAGCAATCAGACAAAGCGATGCCATAGTGTTAGGACATCCATTGACAGTACAAGTACCACACGCAGTAGAGGTTCTTGTGAATCGAACACAAACACAACACTTGACTATAGCACGACTTACAAGGTATGAACTAACATTGTTTCAGCCACATATAGAAATCAGACGTTGTAACACATTGAATCCTGCCACACTTTTACCTGTAAATGGAACAGACCCATTAGCCCATGATTGTATTGATGTTATTACAATCACGACGAAACCCAGACAAGACTTGACAGATGTTCCATTGTCAGATCCAGACCTGACGTTGTATGTAGATGGTTCATGTATGAGAACAAGTACAGGAGAGTTAGTGGCCGCTTACGCAGTCACAACAGACACTGAAATTATTGAAACCAAGTGTATAAATACCTTGTCCGCTCAAGCAGCAGAGCTCGTCGCTCTGACACAAGCCTGTATTCAAGCCACAAATAAAAAAGTCAACATATACACTGATTCACGTTATGCATTCGGAGTTGTACATGACTTCGGCGTGCTGTGGCGAGAGAGAGGTTATTTAACTTCTCACGGTGCCCACATTCAGCACGGACCCCTCATTCATGCCTTATTAGATGCAATACATCTACCCATTGCAATATCGATTATGAAATGTAAAGCTCATACGAAAATTACTGATATCATTTCTCAAGGCAATGATCTAGCTGACAGAACAGCTAAACAGACTGCTCAAACTCAAACATCCGACATGACAAAGACAATAGTCCAGACACCAACACATTGCATGATGGTTAAGGATCCCGCTCTTGATGTAATTGACATACAGACACATGCTACTCCAGACGAAATAAGGAAATGGACTGAATTAGGAGGGATCCAAACAGATCAAGGATGGATGACGGGGGAAAAATCTGTGTGGTTCCTTCCTGATTCGATGGTCCAAGTCATTATTAACACTGTCCATAGTCCAGCGCATCTAGGAGAGAAAGCTATGCTAGACAGCATTCAACATATTTGGTTCAACAAGCATTTACGAGCAGCAGCGAAACAAAAAGTTCGTACCTGTATGATCTGTTGTCAGTTCAACCCAGGAAAAAGCATTCCCGTAGAGCAGGGTGGATTTCAGCCTCCTGATCACTCTTTTGAAATTCTCCAGATGGATTATATCCAGATGGAACGATGTCGAGGATTCAAATATGTTCTCGTAGTTGTCTGTGCTCTTTCCCGTTGGACCGAAGCGTACCCGGTTTCAGATTACACTGCCCCGACTACTGCCAAGCAGCTAGTTCGAGAATTCTTCCCACGATACGGTTTACCACGTGCTGTCTACTCAGATAACGGCCAGCCGTTCTCATCTGAACTAATGAAACACGTTTCACTTCTGCTAGGATATCAGTGGAAGTTTCATTGTGTCCGACACCCCGAGGCAGCAGGTCTCGTGGAACGACATAATCAAACTTTAAAAATCAGACTGTCCAAAATATGCAGGGAGAAAGGTGTCGACTGGGTAGTAGCATTACCAGTTGCACTCTTTTACATGAGAATGGTAGCACACTCTCGAACAGGGCTATCCCCGTATGAGGTGATCTTTGGCAGACCACCAAATATGTGGGGGACGCCTATACCACGTAAAATAACTGATATTGACTGTAATATGCTGACAGATTATTTGGCTTCCTTGATGTCTGCACTACAATCTTGTCGTTCACAGGTAGCTGCAGCTTTTCCTGACAACACTGAAGTGAAACCCCATGACGTAATTCCGGGGATCTCGTTTTAGTGAGGAACTTTGATCGAAAGACTCAGCTGGATCCTAGGTGGAGGTCGCCTCAGCTCGTGTTATTAACGACGAGGACAGCCGTGAAGATCGAAGGCAGAAAAGGCTGGATACATTCAAGTCATATCAAGAAATTTTATGGACTACCATCAGATATAAAAACTACACCTTGTGTGTCTTCACCCATTGACTCAAAACTTCCTTTTGTTGAAAAGAGTACTGCCGAACTTTATAAACTAAAACTCAGGTCCAATCAGTCAAGCAATTTGATTGTTTAAGTCCTCTCCGAGGTGAAGCGGTTGAATTGTCTCTGACATGTATCCCTTGGACCTGAATAGAGAATACACCCGAAAAATGCTGAAACGACAGGCGTACTGTAAATCACTGCGTAGTCATTGTACAGTGACGTTATTAATTTTGTTTTTCCTTAGTCTTTTAATAATTACTGCAAGTATATTGTTGCACATATGTTATCCTATTTCTAGACATGTTTATAATATTACTGCTGAACATTCTTTTAGCGAATTACCTCCGCATGAATTGTCATACAGATTTGCGCTGCGCAATAACACTTTTATTAGTATGTTACATCATTCCCATCAGGTTAGCAATGCTACAAATTGTTGGATATGTGGCCGACTCCCTCCCTATCAGAACTATAAAGGAATTCTACCTCTTTTTCCATACCCGTTCACACACAACGGCTCCTGTGGAGCATGGTTTAGTTTAATTAATTCCTTAGATTCGAACTCTGCAGTTTATCAAGACAATGGGGTATGGGGAAATCTGAACTTAGTTTTACTTAAAGTCTGCCACCCCAACAAGGAGGGACTTCCCAAAAGAACAGGAACTGATCTAGAAAATGAAGTATATGGATTAGGTAATTTTACGCTTAATCTCCTGATCTTGAATGTCGAATCCGAAGCTAATCCAAGTTTGCCCGCCATGTCAGTATTTCCAGTAAAAGGTGAATTATGTGTAAGAAAGAATGGTTCCATACATATGGGCCATAGTAGATGCACCACTGTAATAGAATTCAGTGATCAAGGCAAGTCTACATTTAGAGCTTCCCGCCATTCCTATTTTATATGTGGTCAGACGGCATATGTACGTTTGCCTCTAGATTGGGATGGTACTTGCTACATTGGATTCCTTTTGCCACCTGTTTTTCTAGCTCCTCCTGATTATCACAGAAATACTCATTTAGTACACAATAGAGAAAGGAGAGATCTCCCAATTGTCGATTACACTGAAACAGCATGGGAAAAATACACAGATTTCAATAAAGGTTTCTTTCCCTATATAGGTACCGTTACTAATAGTAAGCTGATACGTAGATTGACTAGAACCCTTGAAGCAGTAGTGAACGAAACTATTTCCGCCTTAGGCAATTTAACAGAAGAGCAGTCTGCTATGCGGATTGTTGTGCTTCAAAATCGTCTTGTCCTTGACGTCATCCTGGCCGATAGGGGCGGAGCTTGTAGGGTCATCGGATCAAGCTGTTGCATTTTCATACCAGAAAATTCGCCATCTGTATATAAAGCTATAACGCACCTTCATAAGATTGTAAGCCAGATACACCAGAATCCAGGCACCTGGACTTGGTCTGGTTGGTTTTGGAGCGTGTTATCAGCCTGGGGATGGAGAGTCCTATCCTTCCTAGGTATTGGCCTTCTCATACTATTCAGTTGCTGCTTATGCCTGCAATGTGGACCAGCGATTTGTGGTCTGTGTGCCACATCGTGCATTCCACATCAAGATTTTCATTCAAGATCCCGGAAGAAGAAAGAAGAACAAATGATGCTATGTGAACAGATCAATGGATTAATGAAGATTGATATCTCTTGACGGGCAAGTAGGGGACAAGGAGGGAATGTGGAAATATGGATTTTTCTGGTCAGTTATGTCCCCTATCTTGGACCCCAACGGTTCTATGTACATGTTACAAGTACATATATGTTCCCTCCAGTTCCAGTTATGAAGACGCAAATACATATGCGTCCACCGTTAACATGTCCTCTGTTGATCCGCCACAAATGGGCCGGATATTCCATTCCTAAGTACGAAAGGCCACCGCCTTTATATGGTTCACTTATGCCATTTTACAGTCCAGGCAAGTAGGCCCTGATTCTGTCATCAAGCTTTTCTTGCTTTCTGTCTCTGAAGCTCCAGTCCGAGCCTGCATCTGTGACCATGAACTTTGTCTCATCCTCTGCGCGGCTCACGATGCCTGACATCAGCTTGCTGCCTGCCAAGAACTGTATTTCACCTTCGGAAATTATCTGCTCCGCTCCCTGCCCAATGCATTCCTGTCTAGTAGCTAAGGTAAACATTCTGCCAGCTACCGAGCAAAGGCCCGGCTTCTCTGTCTTTATGCAAATAATTCATAGCCCTGTTACTATGGAAGATTCCTGCCCTCGCATCTAGTGTAGACACTTAGACGCTTGTACACGCACTAACAGTTAGTATAGTCAGTATAGAATAAGATTCTACTCCAAGAAGGCCTCTCTTTTGGATAACATAGTTCTTTAAACATAGGATGTTAGATATGATTTGGGATTAGGTTGACTTGACCCTTCAGACTTCTGTCGCCACATGTAGAGCTAAATGTCAAGTCCCCTTAACCCCCTAGCTGCACGTCAATCACACGTCATGCTGCTGCGCGCGCATCTCTGCAAAGTATTTCTGCTGACATTGCGAAATTATTTCATAGGTCCACCCCTATGTAACATCACCACCAATGACGTTTCCTTGTTACTCTCAATTACGCCTCCTTCAGCTACGCACGTGAAATGTTATCTTTGCTATCAATTGTTACGCCTCTTGCATTTGCTTCGCTGTAATGCCTATTGTATAAAAGTTATTAATTATCAATAATGTATGTACTTCACTTCCTGAACCTTCGTGGTGATGGAACCTGGAGCAACCGATTATAATCGACCATTGGAATAAAGCCCATTCCGAACCTCTAATACCACGGATTCTGCCTCTTATTTACTGAGCTATTTTATTATGTTTCTGTATCAAATTAAGTCCCGGTAATTAAATTATTTACCACAAGTGAATACAGACATTTTTAGTGCACCTCCACTAAAGTACCTTCTTTAGTCCACTACCTTCTAAGATGATCCTTGAGTAAAAAACAAAGGCAATTCTGGCTGTGATTGGCCTGCATAGATCACTTTTTGTAATCAGGGAAATTAGCGGCTAACAACTGTAACATCACACTATGATCAGCGTGTAATATAATATCCTATGACTTAAAAAGCAAATAAATTGCATGTGAAAAATATTGTTTATAAATTCGCAATAAAAGCTGGTTGGCTTCGGGTTTTTCATGAATATTTTAGGTCAGCTGTACTAGTATAACAGCTGCTTTAATGGCTATCACTATTGGTATTTATGATAACACACCAACAACAACAATAATACTAATAATAATGTTTGTTATTTATTGTTTGTGTTGTATTTAATTAGTTTTAATTGAAACAAAGTACTACGGTCACCTTCAAATTCCACTTGAAAATAATGATTTAAAATAAAGGAAATAAAAACTGCAGAAAATGTGTCAACTGTATTGTGTACATAATTGAGCAACCAAACCTAATTGATACAATGTGACAAAAATATGTTAAGAATAATTTGCATTTAAAAGTATAATTTAGAAATAAATATTTAATTTTAATTTCCCACACTACGACACCGAAGTATAATTCCATGAAAAACTCTAATTATAGAGTCAGATGATTCTGTCCATAAACTTGAAATAGTCAGAGGGAATGATTCGAAGCACGATTCAAGCAGATGGCTCTTTAACTCCATGCTGCTGGGTGACATAAACATGAAATATTTCATGAAGTTTGGCTAGTTTTCGCACTTTTGTTATGAGACACTTTAAACACATATGCAAGTTATTTTAACATACAGACTTTTCCCTACACAAACACAAGACATTGCACCCTTAATTATAATAGCTGAAACTTAAGTATTTTTGAATCAATCTTTGTTTTTTGCAGCAGCAGTAGCACTGCCTGAAATCTCTTGGGGGCATATTATCAAGCCAGGCGATAAAATTATCGCCGCTTTAGCGGCAGAAAACTGCCGCTAAAACGGTGATAATGGGATTGATAAAATGCTCTATGGAATTCCAATTGAAGCTCAGGTTAGACGTCCTTCACATTTAACATGGGCTTCAATTGGAATTCCATAGAGCATATTATCAAGCCCATTATCGCCGTTTTAGCAGCTGTTTTCTGCCGCTAAAGCAGCGATCATTTTAGCGCCTGGCTTGATAATATCATATCTCAGATGTACAAAGGGCCCGATTTAGAGAATGGTGGCATAGTGTTATCCAATGAAAACCAATAATAACCTAGTCAGAAAAAACTCTGCTTCTGTAAGGGAGTCGTAATTGTTCTTTTTTTCTGCCTGGAGAGTTAGGACCAGATGTACAACCATTGACTTTTGCGACTCGCAAAATAGGGTTAGTACATGGCCCACAGATTTTTTTCATGCGCAAACTGGTCTAAAACCCATTTGCGAATGCAAAACACCGTCATACATCTGGCCCTAATTTAGATAGATTTATTTCCACAACAAACACGTCCGTTGGAGCTAAGACCAAAAGAGAATCGGCCTCTGGTGTAAAATCCTCCAATAAACTACCATTTCCCCCACTTCCTCTGATGATTTTCTCCAACCACTTAAATAGAAATATAGCATATGTCAGCGGAATTTCCTCTGATGGAGTATCCTCCAATGATTCTTATACTGGAAAATAGGTTTTAGGGAAGGATTATGCATGGCACCCCTTTTATGAAATAGACAACATTTTCGGTCAGTTAACTACTTCTTGGCAGGTCTTAGCACTTCCTAGAGTAGCAGTTTGTGCAAGTGAGTGGATCACCGACTTCTGGGAGGCGGGGTGGCCACTTGATGTCGAATTAGCAGAAAAAACTAAGGGGCCTATTGATGACATGGTCACGCAGTGCTGCGCAGCAAGTCACCTTGCTGCCCTGCATTGCGTGACAGGAAAGGGTAAGAATGTGCCATATTTCAGGCAATATGGTGCATTCTTGTCTGTTTCCCTATACCGTGCCCTTTTGGCAGCCTAGCGCCAATGCAGGCACCCTTGCACCATGGTTCAAGTGTGCCTGCACTGCATGCAGGATTGATTTTGTGCAGGAAGGGACAGCTTTCTTCACAATAACAATCATGAGAGGCACATTTCTCTTTTTATGTGTGCTCCAAAATTACGTTTTTTCTCGTTAAGTCTCAGCTGAGAATGCACATCTTTTTTGGAGCGTTACCAGCTCTTCCAGTTCTGGTAAATCTGGGAATGCATCAAAAAACATTGGGCTTGCAAGGGAACATCCATGCAATGCTCATAGAACGTCTTCCCAGGGCAGAGTAATTCAATGCTGCGATTTGTCCTGCTTTGCCCTACTCCTGATTTATAGAGTAACTCGGGCCACACAACGTGGCCTTGCATGGCTTCTTAAATCAAATGTAAGGCATGCATCGCTCGTGCATCACGTTGCATGGTGCAAGAGCGACGCAAACCAATTCATAAATAGGCCCCTAAGTGATTAAGCGGCTTAAACAAGGGACTCTGGTGGCCATGGCTTGCTCTTTTAAATTCAAAATTTGTAAAGTTTGGAAACCCAAAAGATTTCTGTGCTAATTTAATCTGCAACCAATTCTTTCAGTCCTGCAGCTTTCTCTATTTTTTTTCTAAGAATTATGTACAGTCATGGTAAAACCATTCAACACGGATCATTTGTTACCTAAAACATTGAATAAATATTAGACAGAGTCAGTCACGTACAGAGAAATTGTAGTTAACTCTTTAATATTGCTCATTGCCTTTTATCTATTTCCTCAGAGGTGGTGTGTTACAGTTTAATTGCATTTCAATGTGTCTAAGTGAACGTATACCTTGTTTCAGTGTGTTTTGAAAATATTAGTGGCTGATAAGGAGTTTGGAGGACAGGCTATTCCAATGCAACAACAACAGAGTACCCTTTCCACCAAACTCTTGGTTCACCCACCCATCTTAGAGGTGGAAGGACTACCAGGTTTACTCTGATGGATGAAAATGTACTTTATCAGCTTCAACCTTCCTCTGGCTGCCCCCGGGACTAGAGGAAATTGGGGGCAAGCCATGTGACCAACTTCCCTATTAACAGTGCGTGGTCTGTGTATCCTGGCAGTGAAGGACAGTAAAAAAGACCAAAAAAGACACCCACACGACAAGAGAAAACTCCCACAGCGTGTGCATCATTTTTTTCCAGCTTTGGAAGTTTGTTTTTAAAAAAAAGAAAAATATTTGGAAAAGTTTAACAGTTGGCTGTCACGTTTGATTCAGTTGCCCGTCAAATTGTTCTTTCATTGACGGGAACAGTCATGACAGTGGTTCCTGCTAATATTTAGAGATGTCTATGGGTCAAACCGGCATGTTTGGGGAAGCAGAGGCAGATGTAAAGTCCTATGTTTCCATGTCTATCAATAAGGCCTCCCGTCATCACAGAGGAAGGGACTTGATACCACTCACCCCAGCCTGAGCATTGAGAGTGGGCAGTTCTACACCCTGCGACCAACGTAGATTCCTGCTAATCCTTCACAATTGCTAATGTCATATGTGAATTGATGAGTGATATCATCAGTGCTGTTATTTGAGATGCATTAAGTGATGTCACTGATAATTTCATTAGAAATTCTATCAGTGCGTTGTGTATTGCAACCACCATGTCACTTTGACAGTAGTTTCAATTAAGGAATTTCTCAGATTTTTATCAAAATGGTTCATCAGTTAAAAGTACAATTAAACATAATCAACGTATAGCAATATGTTTCAGTAATTCTTAGTTTCCACAGGCTTGCACCCAACCCCTGTCCCAATGAATCAGCTGCATATGACCCTTTTTCATGTGAAGTGGACTGTAGACTTAAGGTCTGACATATGACAAGGCCTTAGGCCCAGCCCATCCAACTGAATAACCAACACATTACCATTAGCCATATGCTGCAACCACTGAGCGCAAATTCTGGCCTACAACAGTATATTCAGTTAACCTTCACCAATGCACTTTGGGCCAAAGCTCTAGTCTATGGCCAAGCAATTTGCCAGTCCACAACCCGCCGTGACTTGTGTTTAGCCTACTTGTTCACAGTGCTCCGGGCCAGGTCATTTGGCCACATGTATTTGTCCTGTGAATTTTATTAAAACATTGTTTAAGAATTTAAAAATCTTGATCAGCATTCACAGTTCTATATATGCCTGCAAATACAACATAAAATGCCAGTGCTTAAAATAAAGAAACATGCAGGCGGTTTCATGAGATAGGAAAGAGAAACTGTAGGAAAGTGCCTCTTTTGACATGGTTAACCCCCCGATGTCTGGTGTGATTTCAAATTGTAAGTGCACTAAGTCACTGCTAACCAGGTTTCCAGTGCCCAATCTCTTTCACAAAAACCTGTACCATGATTGGCACAACTTCAGTTATACCTGTAAGTCCCTAGTAAGTGGTACCCCTGGTACCTAGGGCACGGGTACTGAAGAAGGTCCTCTGGGGCTACAACACTGATTGTTCCACCCTAGGGACACCTCACCAAGGTTATGCTCTCTGCCATTGTAGGCTGCATATCTTGGTGCAAAGAAATCTAAAGAGTCGATATGGCATACAGCCCTGTGTGCCATGCCACCCATACACTACATAATATAGAGGTAAGTCACATCTACTGCAGGCTGATAGCACTAAGACAGGGTGCACTATATCCTATGTGTGGGCATACCTGAATGAACAGATTTTCCCCTATAATATCCAGTTTATTTTGAAATATTGTAAGTGCACAGGGAAGCCATAAAGAGTACATGGACAGGATACTTGTCAACACGAGTTTAATAGCTCCATGATGACTTCATTGATACCTAAAGAGTTTGGTACCAAACTGCTTGTCTTAATAAATCATCACTGATGCCAGTGTTGGATTTAATATTAAATTCACAAAGAGATATTTATAGAGGGTCCCCTAGCACTTGTGTGTTCCTGACTTGTTTTTACCAGCCTGCCACTACCAGACATGTTTCTGACCTCATGGGGTGAGTGCCAGCACTCTCAGAGGACAGAGACAAAGCCTGCTCTGGGGGGCTTCACACCTCCTCCAGGACAGAATGGCCTTACTGCATAGGAAGCTTCAAAGGTGATGTGCCCTATTGTTAAATGGTAGCGGCACCTTCAGTTGATAACCTTCAAGTATTGCCCGGCGGTAATCGCCTCTTATACCATTCGATAATTAACCAACAAAAGAGGCAGGCGCCGGAGACTGGAAGGCAGGAAACAAAGTTTTATTCCGTCGGAGCAGAACACGTCAGATCGGACAGCAAGGTATCGTCTCGAGGTGCTCTACCCACATCTCTGAGGCCTGGCCTCTTATACACAGGTTTATTGCTTTATTACACGTGATACATTCTTGTTGAGACTTTGATGTACGGAAAGACATCCTTGGAATCCCCGCTTCAAGCTTGTTCCCACACATATCTACAGTAGCGGTCCCCACCCCACCCACAGTAGGAGATGGCTATCACACAGCTGGACATTCCACCAATTCCCGGGGATGTGTGCGACTGGTCGGGTCTCAGGGGGTGGGGGCCTTGATCTACTGTAATCCCTTTGATGTGAGGCGGTTCCCTTACAGTAGGGGCAATAAACTGCATCCGCAGGGCTAGGTGATGGCCTGGGATCGGTTCGGACAATCGGGCGCAGAGGAAGGGGGTTATCAAAGGGATGTGTGACCATGTATGGGATGAAAGGAGGTGTTGGTCAGGCGCGGGATGTGGTTCCATGGCAGGGTCGCGCAGAAGGAGAGGGTTTATGGCCCATGTATGAGAGAGCGGGGGTGGCCGGCGCGCGGGGGACGTTTGCAGCGCCTGAGGGGCACGCTGGCGCTCGGCAATGAGACCATGGTGCCTAAGATGGCCGTCGCGCGTTTTCTGCGTGTGGCACTTGGGGAGAGACAAGATGGCGCAGATAATGTTCAGATACGAACTAAATTTCCACAGTCCTCCCTTTTAACATATCTCGCCAGCTTGTTTAGTTCGGATCTATCCCCATAATATCACGTACTTCTATGTCATACAGGGCTTTCATTCGTTCTGCTTCAAAGTTCAGAGTCTTAGGGCAGATGTAGTTTGTGAAAAGTGAACATAAAGGTGGCAAGCACTGAATCCCCAGGCAACATCCACATAGAATCACAATCGGCATTAGGATAAACGTAAACAACCTCCACCCCCAGTTCTTTATTGAGTCCCAAAACCAATTCCCAAGCGACCATCCTTCTTGTTCCTGATGCACCTCTGAGGAAAGTCTGTGGAGGTGTTCGATCGCCTTGTAGACGGAGGGTGAGTTGTCCGGTACGTAGGTACAACAGCTGGACCCAATGATGCGGCATGCTCCTCCACGATCAGCCAGAACCACATCTAGAACGAGGCGGTTCTGGAGAGCCACCAGGCGGACGGCCTGAAGCTCGGCGGTTTTGTTGGTGAGGATGCCAGCCGTAATGTTCATTGTTGTTTCAACTGCCTGGGTTAAGTGCCGGATGGCACGGCTGTTCGCCATTGGACCCCAAAGTGGGACAAGTCCTTTTACTGCATCCATGAACTGTGCTCCGGTGGAGTCGGCTTGCACAATGTCCTTGGCACGTTTCTGCCGGTGGTGGTTTGCTGGAGCCACATATGTTGGAGGAAGGATAAAAGCGATGTAACAGGTGCCTCCCCAGCCTTTCGGAAGCCAGGTGTAGGCCTTAGTACCACAGACGAAGTACATATTTGGGGAGGTAACAAAGGAGGGTGGGTCGACTGTGTCCAATGTTCGGGTGATGAGACAGGAACTGCGGCCCACCGGCTGTGTTCCCAGACCTTCGAGGCACACAAGACCTGTGATGTTGATGACGGACAGAGCCACTGTTAGGGTGGCGGCCGTTCGTTTCCGGAGGTAAGAGAAGGTGGGTCTGGCTGGGTTGTTGAACACCTGCATTTCAACTCGTTCTTTGGCAGGGATGTCCATATGAAAGGAAGTGTTTGATCTTAGAGGACAGAAGGGAGCAGAAGTTTTTCCAGTTTTGTTCAGCCAGAACCCATGGTAGAAGTGCGACACAGTTTTGCTGGAGGTGGCATTGTCCTTGTAGCTTTCTTGCAGGAGGATTAGCCAAGCGAGGCAGGAGCCATGGACAGAGAAAGGTGAGGGGATGAAAGGGATAGAGTGTCCAGTGGCATGCGGTAGCAATCCACAGATCCAGCAATTAGTGGCATTGGCGGCAAGATTGTGTTGGTGGAGCAACTGCACGAAAGAGTTATTCCAGAACTCCTTACGCCTTTCTCGCAGCTGGGGAGAAAGCGAGATCAAATGGTGTTCTTTCATGGTGGTAGGTTGAACAGTGGTCAGCAATGTCTTATGAGAGGGTAAGCTCTCTTCCATGATCCAGAAGGTGGCCATGAGGAGAAGGCAAAAGAGAAGGGTAATAAAAAGCGCGATAGTCTTTGAGCTGTGCATCTTGTCAGTCTTTGGGTTTAGATAGTGGATCTTCGGACGTCCGGTTGCTTCCATCACCTTCATGTCGGGCGCTTCCATCATCTTCAAGGGACTCGGAAGCGGGCAGAACCACTGGCTTTGTTTAGTTTCTCTCCTGGAAGCCTTTTGAGGTGATTAGGCTACCGATCTGGGATCTCAACTTAGTTCGTGGTCTGCTTAGCCGAAGTTCCCTCCTTTCGTCGCAGGTTGTACCCTTCTTTGGATGGCACAGTGGGGTCGGGATATTTCGTTAACTCAAGTGTCTCTGTATTCTGGTAGCAGCTCAGGGATGGTCGGTCTTTGTCCGGGGGTCCTCCTTGGCTGGTGATGTTGTCGGTTGTCGTCAGGGTCGGTGATACCTTCTTACAGAGATGTGCGTGCAGCCAGTTGCGCTTCCCCTCCACTCGAAGAGCTGTTCGGGTGGTGATCAAGACTTGCAGGGGGCCCGTCCACCGGGGCTCCAGACTCCTTGCACGCTGGAAATTACGCACTAGGACGTAATCTCCGGGTCGGATATCGTGTCCGGGACCCCTGGAAGCGTCGGGAATGGCTTGCAGCACCTGCTGATGGATAACAGACAATGTTTTAGTTAGGTTGTACAAATAGTCAGACATGAGGACGTCCGGGACGTCGCGAATGGATGTCGGTTTCGGTGCAGTCCAAAGGTTCATGGGCCGCCCGAAGACGACCTCGTAGGGGGTTAAGTGGTGTTTGGTGGGAGTGGAACGCATTGATAGCAATGCTAGCGGGAGGGCGTCTGGCCACTTCAATCCTGTGGTGGCAACTATTTTGGCTATTTTGAGCTTCAATGTGGCGTTATGTCGCTCAACCAAGCCTGCAGATTGGGGGTGGAAGACCGCATGGAACTTTTGTTTTACACCCAACCCTTTTAAGATGAGTTGGATAACTTCGGCTACGAAGTGGGGGCCGTTGTTGCTCCATAAAATTCGACAAAGACCGTAACGGGGGAAGAATTCCTTCAGTAGTACTTTTGCGGTAGTCATAGCAGTGTTGTCGCGGGTTGGGTAGGCTTCCACCCATTTGCTGAAGGCGCACACAATGACAAGTACGTACTTCAGGCTCTGGCACCTTTCTAACTGGATGTAGTCCATCTGTAGGACCTCAAAGGGATGGTTAGGGACCCCAAACCCTCCCCGGGGTACAGCAGTTCCTTTACCAGGGTTGTGTTGGAGGCATACCAGGCATTGTTGGACCAGACGTTTGGCTGAGTCTGGGATCTTATTGTTGTGCCAGACTTTGGAGATGAGTTTGATCATGGGGGCAAACCCTATGTGTGCGGGGGAGTGTGTCATGATCAGCATGGGAATCAGGAATGAGTCAGGTAGCAACCATTTGTTCGTGTCTTTAGTCTGCCAGCAGCCTTCATCGTCTTTCAATCCTACCCGTGCCCATTCAGTCAATTTGTGTGGTGTGCTGGCTAATTGGATGTCCCTAATCGTTTCCCTGGCATCCTTCCATCTCTCAGTTTGTGACCTGGTCACGTACTTACGTGTCGTGGACCTATTCTCGGCTGTGGTTCGGGCAGTAATGTCAGCCAGAGCATTTCCCTGTCCTATAATGTCTGTCACCTTCTTCTGTGCCTGGCATTTGATCACAGCCAGCCGTGCGGGGAGGAGGACTGCTTCAGTCAGGACAGAGACTAGATCTCCATGTAGGATGGGTGTGCCATGGGAAGTCAGGAATCCCCTCTCCTTCCATAGGAGTCCAAAGTGGTGAACCACCCCGAAGGCGTACTGACTGTCGGTGTAAATGTTTGCGGTTGTCCCTGCTGCTAGGATGCACGCTCGTGTGAGAGCAATCAGCTCAGCCGCCTGTGCGGATCGCTGTGTGATGCGGGCTGCTTCAACAACTGTTCAGGCCGTGGTGACTGCATAGGCAGCTGAGGTGGTGCCGTCGGGGAGCTTGATGCATGAGCCATCCACCCACAGTTCTCCGTCAGGGTCCGGGAAGGCAGTGTCTCGGAGGTCAACCCTACTCTTGGTCTGTTCATCAGTGAGGGTCACGCAGTCATGTATAGGGGACGCATTGGGGTCAGTGTCAGGGAGAGGCAGCAGAGTGGCAGGATTCAGGGTGGTGCATCGCTTCAGCGTGATATGGGGTGCAAGCAGAGTCAGCTCGTAACCAGTCAGTCGTGCGCTAGTCAGGTGTTGAGTCTTGGTCTGGTTCAGGAGGGTGTCAACTGCATGGGGTACTAGCACGGTGAGGGGGTTTGAAAGCACGATCCCCTCACTTTGTCGGATAGAGACAGCAGTGGCGGCTACTGCTCGAAGGCAGGCGGGCAAGGCTCTGGCTACAGGGTCGAGAGTGGCAGAGAAGTAGGCGCAAGGGCGTTGCTTGGGGCCTATGGACTGTGTTAGGACAGACAATGCGCACCCCTCCCTTTCGTGGGTGAAGAGGGAGAAAGGTTTAGTGTAGTCTGGGGTCCCAAGGACTGGTGCTGAACAAAGGGCATCTCGTAATTCCTTGAAGGAGGATTGGCATTCGGGTGTCCAGGGGAGGGGGAAGGGGACGTCTTTGGCCAGCAGGGAAAGCAGAGGTTTTACGATAAGACTGAAGTTTGGCAACCACTGTCGGCAGAAGGAGGTGAGGCCTACCAGGGACCGCACTTGCTTCTGAGTTTTGGGAACGGGGGTTTCTAGGATGGTCTGAATTCGATCAGGAGTAAGCTTCCTCCCATCTTTGGATAGGAGGTGGCCTAGGTATGTCACTTGGGGTTGGCAGAATTGCAACTTCTTCCTGGAGACCTTGTGACCGTTCTCCGCGAGGAAGTGGAGGAGGTGGATGGTGGCTGTGACTGCGAGTGGAGTGGTGTCGGCCGCCAAAAGAATATCATCGACATATTGTATTAACACCACTCCATCTGGTAGTTGGACTGCATCTAGTTGTCTTTTGAGGGCTTGGCTATAAATGCTGGGACTCTCAGTGTAGCCTTGGGGTGCCCTACAGAATCTGTACAAATGGGCTTTTAAGGTGAAGCCAAAAAGGTAGCGGCTGTCTGGGTGGATGGGGATGGAAAAGAATGCGTTCTTGAGATCAATAACAGTGAAGGTAGTGGCAGTGGATGGAATCAGGGTGAGGATGGTGGTGATGTCTGAGACTACGGGGTACTGAGGTATGACTACTTTGTTAACTTCTCGTAAGTCAACAATGAAGCGGTATGCTTTCCCATCCCCTTCGCCTTGTTTCTTTACAATGGGTAGGATAGGGCTGTTGCAAACATTACTGACTACTTCTTCTACCACTCCTGCGTCGACTAGGGACTGGATGATTTCCACCAATGCCTTCTCGCCTTCGGGCGATATCCGATACTGTGGAAGCTTTGGGAGCACCGCGTCCGGTCGGACAGTTATGTGTACAGGGTCGATCACCATGCGTCCTACGTCTGAGTCGGTTTTAGCCCACAGGTGTGAGGGTAACGTGTCGAGTAGGGACAAGTCAGCATCGGTTATAGAGAACATACGTCGCGTGAGGCAAGGCCTGAACAGATCTGGGTTATCGTGTAGTATAACTCGGACTCCGTCTGGGGAACATCTGATGGTAGCTCGGAAATGTTTTAGTAAATCAAGACCCATAATAGCGTCGGGGGTGTTGAAGGAGAGCAGAAACGTCGTGTCAGTGGTGTTATTTTCCAAGTCAAAGGAGATTGGTGCGGACAAGGGATTTGTGGAGGGCGTTCCATCGAAGCCTATCGAGGTTACGTGTGAGCCAGACAAGGGTGCCCTCGGAATCAGTCGTTTAGATAATGCACTACGTGTCGCCCCGGTATCTACCAAAAATGGAGACTTTGTGCCCAGGACCTTAGCAGTGATGTAAGGACCTTGCTGGTCAACACGGAGTTCGACTGGATCCCTCCCTTGCCCCTGGCGGTCCTATGCGAAGTCATGGGCGTTTTCATAGTCGGACTGTTGACACTGGTTCTGTCGGGGGCGGTCAAAGGTGTTTGGTCTGCCTGGCCTGTTGCTGGTGGTGTCGTTCGTGTACCCTCGTCCCTGTCCTCTATTTCTGGGGCTATTTGCTATGCCTCTTGTGTCCCTATTCTTGTTCATATCCAGAAGGACCGGGCACTGGGATTTCCAGTGTCCAAACCCTTTGCAGAACGCGCACTGATTCTCGTCTAAGTCCCTGCGTCCACCGTAGGGTGTGGGTGCATGGTCTCTAGGGGGTAGTTTTCTAGGAGCAGTCGGTTGTTCATTTCCCTTGGGAGGTTCCCTTCCCATGGTCACCCCTTGGAGCTGTGCGATCATTACCCTTTCCTTCAGTTCCTTTTTCTTTCTCTCGGACGCCCTATCGTTCTCGTTCTTTTGGTGTTCGTAGTACTGGGCCATCTGGAGGATAGCCGCGGGTTTGGAGGCTGCCCAACTACTCTCACTGGTCTGTAACTTCTGGGAGACGTCCTGTGACAGACCCTTCACATAATTCTGGACAAAGAGGTGATGTCCGGTTGCAGTGGCCATGTCCTGGCCACTATAATCGGAAAACACTGTTTCGAATCGAGAGAAGTATTCGGACACATCCTCCTGGGGTTTCTGGCGGCAAGCCGTCACTATCGACCAGTCTACCTTCCTTTCTGGGATTAGGGTCTTCAATTTCTGTACAATCTTGTCTGGGAGTTCCAATATGGCTTTTAGAGGTTTCTGTCCAGGTCCTCGCTGTTTGTCTATGGTATCGAGTTGTGCCCAGGTATATCCGAACGGCCTAGCGTGGTCAACTTTCCGGATTTGCTTCCACACATCCGCCGGCAGACACAACCCGAAGAACAAATCGATGTCTGCCAAGGTCATTATAGTTGAACCTAAGGCCGTACCTAGTTCTGTGTAAAAGGCAGTCGGGTTCTTTCTTAAGTCGGATAGGGTTTTTCTAAAGGTCAAGATGTCTTGTCGGTCCCATGGCTGGTAGACCCAGTTATATACAACCCTTCACCTCGCATCTTGGTGGTTGATGTCGTCGGGTGTTCCCTGACCTCGTGGGGGGACCCAGTAAGGAGCAGCTTCCTTGATGGGCATCATGGTATCAGCTTTTCCTGCCTGGGGTTCAGTAGCTGTGGGGGTCTCTGCCTTGGTTGTCTGTCTGTGTTCTTTAAGATGCCGGAAGACTTCGAGTGTACGAGTGAAGAGGTCCGTTACATCTCTCTCTCCCCCTCCCCAATATCTACCTTCCTATACAAGGTTGCTAAGCCTTCGGGACCTCGATCTTGGTACCTATCCTCATAGGCATTCAGGGTGTGATAACAAAGTCGTACGACAAAGTGTCGTCTGTGGTGGTCGGCATGCGAGTTATACATGTCTGTTACATACTCCTCACTTTCCTTCCGTTCTACTAGTGTTCTTACAACCTTATCGATTTTGGCTTGTTCATCCTTTGTTAGTCAATTCACTCTGGCAGAATCCCTCTTTCTCATCCCAGGGTCATCTAACGTTATTGCTAACGTTGTGTTCAGTACAAGTGGCTCGGCCGGCGCGGAGGCCGTGAGGACCGAGGCCTTGGTACTGCTTTCGCTTGCGTTCGGGGGTTGCGGGTGCTGCACTATGGGTTGGGAGGGAGCATATGGAGGGGGCATGTAGATGATCGGGGGACCTAATAGTAATTCGTCATTCACTCGTTGCTTGGAAGGTAACTCAGGGTAGAGCGTAGAGGAGGCCCTAACAGGGCACTGGCCTGATGTTTCAAACTCTTGTTTTAGTTTAGCTTCCTTTCTCTCCTTTATCTCTTCCTCTAACTTTCTAGCGGCAAGGTGAGCTGCCTTACGCAATTCCTTTTCTGCTTTTACTTCTTCCATCTTTTTCCGTTGTGTTGCTTCTTTGCGCCACATGCCGATACTGTCAAGCATAGTAGGCGTCGTTTTATTGCTACGTAGAGCTATTTGTAGCGTTTCTATTTTATGATCATCAAAGGATCCCATCAGTGGCCACTGACTCTCGGAGTCCTTCTTTGTATATTTATGCCATAGTTTGCTATAAGCTACAGCGACTAGTCCATATTTAGTAAACATGTCCTTATTAGGGGTGCCTTCCAGTGAAGCCGGATGGTTCATCTCTAATAAGCGGTCCGGGCATAACCAACTACTAATCAGTGGGGAGAAGATAGGCATGACGGGTTACAACGGGGACAAAAGTCTGCACTACCTATCTTTTCACTGCTTGCAAAGACTAGATAGAATATCTCTATTCTACGTTATTTGCAAGTAGAGAATACCTCCAAAGAACCAATATCGAACAACCAATGTTTGGACAATCAATCAATCAAATGGTGAGAAAGAGATAGGCACGACGGGTTACAACGGGGACAAAAGTCTGCGTTACCTTCCCTTCACTATTTGCAAAGACTAGACAGAATATTTCTATTCTTCATTATTTGCAAACAGAGAATATCTCAAAGAACCAATATTCTTCAAAACAATCAATGTTCGGACAATCAATCAGTGGGGAGAAAAAAATAGGCACGACGGGTTACAACGGGGACAAAAGTCTGCATTACCTACCCTTCACTATCTGCAAAGGAAGAGAGAGTATTTTTACTCTTCCCCGTTTGTAGACAGCGAATATCTCAAAAGGAACAATCAAGTAAGCAATACTAGTATTTTCAATCAATCAATCAATCATTTCGCAATTCGTCGTGTTACACGACCTTACCCGGACCGCATGGACAGTTTCCCGTCTTCCGCCTCCAGCGCCCGATCGTCCTCTACTCTCCGTATTTGCCGCGGCACTCCTGACGGTTCCCAGTCAGGACCGTAGATCACTCGAGAGAGGTCTGTTCGGAACCAGTGAAGTTCGGATGATCGGCTGCCAGACGAGGGTCTATCAGGCAGGAGCTCTTCCCGATCGTTGCAGTCGTTCACTTTGTCGTCAGGACCTCTCCCACTGGATCCACGTGTCGCTGATGGGCCCCACACTTGGGACGCCAATTGTTAAATGGTAGCGGCACCTTCAGTTGATAACCTTCAAGTATTGCCCGGCGGTAATCGCCTCTTATACCATTCGATAATTAACCAACAAAAGAGGCAGGCGCCAGAGACTGGAAGGCAGGAAACAAAGTTTTATTCCGTCGGAGCAGAAACGTCGAATCGGACAGCAAGGTATCGTCTCGAGGTGCTCTACCCACATCTCTGAGGCCTGGCCTCTTATACACGTTTATTGCTTTATTACACGTGATACATTCTTGTTGAGACTTTGATTTACGGAAAGACATCCTTGGAATCCCTGCTTCAAGCTTGTTCCCACACATATCTACAGTAGCGGTCCCCACCCCACCCACAGTAGGAGATGGCTATCACACAGCTGGACATTCCACCAATTCCCGGGGGTGTGTGCGACTGGTCGGGTCTCAGGGGGTGGGGGCCTTGATCTACTGTAATCCCTTTGATGTGAGGCGGTTCCCTTACAGTAGGGGCAATAAACTGCATCCGCAGGGCTAGGTGATGGCCTGGGATCGGTTCGGACAATCGGGCGCAGAGGAAGGGGGTTATCAAAGGGATGTGTGACCATGTATGGGATGAAAGGAGGTGTTGGTCAGGCGCGGGATGTGGTTCCATGGCAGGGTCGCGCAGAAGGAGAGGGTTTATGGCCCATGTATGAGAGAGCGGGGGTGGCCGGCGCGCGGGGGACGTTTGCAGCGCCTGAGGGGCACGCTGGCGCTCGGCAATGAGACCATGGTGCCTAAGATGGCCGTCGCGCGTTTTCTGCGTGTGGCGCTTGGGGAGAGACAAGATGGCGCAGATAATGTTCAGATACGAACTAAATTTCCACACTTTGAAATCCAACCCAGAAACCTCCAGATAATGGGGGAAGCCAAGCCCCCTTCTCTGTTCCACTTTTGGTGGCAGAAAAAGTGGGAAAATGAGGTAAATTAGGAGGAGGGTCCCACTTAACCTACCCCACTCATAGGTGGTACAGGTGATTTGAATCCCTCTCTTGAAATTCCACCATCTTGGGATGGTGGGAAAACATCCTATCAGAGCTAGTGTAGTGCCTCTTACCACAGGTATTGATCTCTAGAGGGTGTATACCCCCTAAAGATAGGTTGCCCATTGGCTACCATCTGTCTCCCCTTGTAGTGCCCCTACATTTAGTATTTAGGTGGCACCACAAGACCTGAACATCAGGTTCAATGGATGAGAGAAGACCAGGACAAAGAAGACCTGCTGCACAAGAACTGAAGTCATGATGCAGAAGAAAAGGGCGCCAAACCCTGACTGCTGCTCCCAGGACTTGACATTTGCTGCAGCTGTGTCATCCTCCAAGAATCCCAGAGCACCCCCAGGCTTCAAGAAACTGCTGAGAAGCTCATTTGAAGTGAAGGTATCAGTCCCATGCACACCCCAGGTGCTGATCCTGTGAAGTTCAGTTTGTCGACTTGCTGCTCCCTGATGACCTCAACGCAGCACCAAAGCAAGAGAAGGTACAACAGCTCTGGATGGTCAGATCTGTCACCCCCTCCCCAAGTTTGGAGACACCAGGACCTACCAGAGCCATGGCGTACCAATAACAATGGTACCGGACACCCAGCTGACCTGTTCATTCTGTACCCTTCCCTACCAGCCACAGCACCAACAAACCAGCTCTGCTCCTGTGGTCCCCAGGCCCTTTCAACCTCCTACCTGTAAGGAGACCCATCGGACTTACAATGCAAGTCCCTCTGTGCAGTGCATTTTCATGTGGCCCCCTTCGTCTTTGCGCACCAGCTTCCCAAACCTCAACACTCTGCTTCCAGCTGATCCAGGATGCTCCCAAACTTCTCCTGTGGGATCTTTGGACCTGGTCCTGATATCAACCCAAAACGAGAAGGTGAACTTCATGAAAGCATTGCCTGAATTTCAATGCAGTATTCTCCTTTTTCCCTATTGTTTCCTATGATGTGAAATTGCGCATAGAAGTAATATTTTTTATCGAACTTTGCAAAATCATATCTCAAAATGTACTTCCCTTAAAACTGTGCTCTTGGTCTTAAAAATTATATAAAAATCAATAGCATTTTTACTAATTGGTCTCCTATTTATTCTTGAGTGTGTGTCTCATTTATTCCCTCTGTGAGTACAACAAAGGCTTAGCACTACCATCCGATAAGCCTAACTGCTCACCCACACTACCACAAAAAGAAAGTTGATATTATCTACTTCGAACTCTGTATACTCATTGGGGTTTCACAGACTCTCTACATAGTGTACTTCATTTTAGTGCACTGCACAGAGAGACAGTTTCCTACAGAAATGTTTTTTTTTCCTTGAGGGCAGCATTCACCCCTCAGCAATCAGTCCCCCATTTGTTCCAAAACTCAGCGAAGGCTTCCCTTGTACTCCTACTCCATCACACAATCAGTTTCTGCAGAGGGTATTAAATGGAATCACACATTTTATTCTGCTACTCGCATCAAGAGTTTACAGTTGACCTCCTTTCACTGCTGGGTTTTTGGTTTTCTTCCAAAGGTAATAAAATGATCTAAAAAAAACCAAAAAGGGTCACACATTGGACCAACTGCTTCACTTTACCCAAATTTGATGATTTGGATAAGAATTTGGGAATCACCAACTAGTTCACCACTTTAGGGACCCTCATATGATTGTTGGTTCTTTCCACATCTTAATAGAATCCTTCATTAGGGGTGGGCGGAATTTGCGAATTTCACTTTCGCAAATTATCGTGAAAAGGTTAAAAATCTCCGCAAACACGCGGAAATATCGCGAAGATGCAGAAGGTTTTTTCCTGCCCGTTCGCAGTATTTTCTGCGTGGTCGCGGCTCGCCAACTTACCCATGCGTTTGCTCACGGACGCGCCCATCTTGTTTTCACTTGTCTCGCGGTGCATGATCGCGAGAAGAAAGACATGATCGCGCGACGAATGGCGTTACTGTGGGCGCGAACTGTCGCGAAACAGCGCAAATGGCTACCAACAATCCAACATCTCGTAGAGAACGCGACCGGATCGGGAAAACTTGTCGGCGAATGCGGGGATTCAGGTAAGGCGATCAAGCGCACACGAGAATGTATTATTTTACAGTGCGAGCAAGCAAAAAATTTCCGGTAAAATGCGGATTGCAGAAATTTTTACATTTTCGCGCTCTCCGCGGAACGCGAAAATGTCAAATTATCGCAATTTCCGAGAGCGGAACGGAATTTTAGCCCAGGCCTATCCTTCATGATGAAGTCAATGTGAATGATCAAATTAAGATTCATGAAGTTTTATTGTGAAAGTTTTAAAAAATGCAACACCTATAGGACATGTAACACTGGGCGTGATTTTAATTTTGCAAGCGGTATTGGAGAATTTTGGCAACTCCACTTTTGAGACATTGTGTTGTGGGTGTGAGCCCTTGTCGAGCAACAATCACAATATCTTGCTGGCTCCAAGTTGGCTGCAGTGACAATGAGGAGGTATTGGGACATTTGTGTAAAGGCAGCGCAGTCCACATTCAGATGCAAGTATGGTTGTGTTCAGCTCCAACCCCCATCCTGCAAACAGATAGCCCATTCAGGTACACCCAATCCCACTATTGTGTGGCAGTTTGGGAGGAATACACCAATTCTGTCAGCTCCCCCCCCCCTTCATGTGAACCATGCCAGGCTGCAGGCACACAGGGACTGAGGGCTGAAAACTGCCAACTTTCTAAAACTGGCATTTTTAAAATTGTAATCAAAACCCGACTTTAACATTAAATAGGGGGTTTCATTAAAATTTCACAGACACCAAGCATGTCATAGCTACTATCTCCCAGTTGAAAATTGCAATAAATAAATGTAATAAGGGATCTGCAATATTATCCTATGTGAGGGGTAGACCTCACAGTAGTGAAAAACTTAAAAGTATATGCCCAACTTTTTAAATCCACAGCACTCTGTCATATGGGACACCTAGATCCTACCTTAGGGGTGACCTTTATGTAATAAAAGGGGAGGTTAAGGCTTGGCAAGGGGGTTTTAATGACATAGCGGTTTGAAACTGCATTCAGGGTGCAGTTGAAAGCTTGAGATGTGTTTTAAGGTTCTACTTAAACGGGTTGCACAATAGGTGCTCCAGGTCTACTGGCAAATAACGATGGATTTAGGCCCTAGTCTCTGTACTGGGGTGAATGTATGACATTGTTCTGCGTTCTGTCCATCAACTGTTCTTTTTGCATTTGTCACCCAGAGTGGGACGGGTATGCTCAGATGTTGGTCCCGTGCTCTCCATGCCACTGGAGTCAAGTTACCTGGCTGATGAGGGGTGAAACCACGAAACAGGTCCTAGGATGCTTGTTTCCAGTCCAGGGAGGACCTGGCTTGGTATTTCGGGCTGGACTGTTCCCATTGGGTGCATGGTCAAGACTGATTTGCATATGGCTGGGTTCAAACTGGAATGGCATGGGGAGCAAAAAAACGATGGATTTAGGCCCAGATCTCTGTACTGGGGTGAATGTATGACATTGTTCTGCATTCTGTCCATCAATTGTTCTACTGGTAGCATTTAATTTACAGATCCTGCTTATATAGTATATCACTCTACAAGGGACTTAAAAAGTATGTTCAATATACGTTTGGGCATAGGGCAATTTAACCATGTTTTAAGGGAGTGAGCACTTCAGCACTGGTTGGCAGTGGTAAAGCGCACAGATTCCTAAGGCTAACAAAAGTAAGTTCAGAAAACTAGAGGAGGAGAGGCTAAAGGTTTGGGAGAAGACCACTCTAAGGTAAACAGGTCTAACACCACATTCCTCTTGTTTCCCAGAGTTCCCATCAAAATCTGCCAATCACTGCCTGGCAGAGTTTTTTCCCTTTTGAGCAACACAATAACAATGGGAACAAAGCAAGGCTTCAGATGTGAGTTGGTGAGTGTGAGCAAGATTTGACATCTCCTAGTTTGATTACAGGTCACTGGGAAGACGATTGGCAAGATTAAATGGATGAAGACAGTCACAGTCAGAGAGTAGTTTCCCAAGTAGATTTCCTACTCGAGCTGCAGCAAATTCAACTTGAAAATTGTTTTTCGAGTAGGTTTTCAATGCAAATGAAGGTTCAGGTAGGTTTTTAGCTCAGGACACATTTTTTCATTATCCGTAATTTTTTCAGCAAGAAGGAAATGCCACAGAGACTCCAACTTCCTCTTCCTGTCCAGAAGGCTCTTTCTACTTCTTTTCCATCCTTTTGTCATTTTCCATTTGGATTTGGTGGGAAAGGATCACTTCTTTGTCCCCACTTCCTGTTACATATACATAGCAGTGGATTTTTTTTTTTTTGTGACCAATCAAGCAAGTTAAAGAACTTTTGAATACGTTTGTTCTTTGATGGAGGGAAGACAGTTGTATATCTTTTCACATTTGTTGTTATTTCTTCAATTTAAAAATGTAATTGTGGATGACCTGGAGTTGCAATATTGGCCTATTTTGCATTAACATTTTTAGTTTTTTTCTAAAGGAAAACATTTGCACATTGGGGGAGTAGGATCAAGTCCCTTCCTATGTGATGACTGGGGGCCTGATTGATGGACATGCTGACAGAGGATTTTACAACTGCCTCAGTTTCCCCCAGACATATCTGCTTGCCCCATAGACATCTCACATTAACGCTGAATTATCAGAGCGGAACGGCTTCTGGCACTAAAATCCTAAAATCAGAGCGCGAGCAGCGTGACCTACATTTTCCACCCATTTTTATGTAATTCCGCTTGATTCAACGAATTGAAATTCTGTTAATTCCACATAGGCCTAGTGAGGTGTAGCCATAATCACAGAGTACCTGTCAGCGACTCCGTAAAATGTGAAACATTTTTGTGTGTGTGTGTACGGAGTGTGGGTGTGTGATGATGACATTATAATCCATGAGACAGGAGGCTAAGTGCTTTGCAAATGTCCTCATAGCATTGGCATGGTAATATTGGTCAATATTCAACATGTTACCAGTACATATTTTTTCACATTAATTGTTTATTTTGGAGCAGATAGTCTTTTCGCTTTTTCCTAAACAGGGAATATTTAGTGAAAACAGTGAGTAAAATGATGCTGCTCTATACTCTTTTATTGTTTGTACTAAAAGGATGAGAAACATGATTAAATATCTACTTGTCAATGTAGAATGTTTGAAACACTTGGCTATCAAAAAATTTTTTTTTCTGTGTAACAAGTAAATAATGAGAGTGCTATTTATTGTCATTTTTGAGTATTGGAAAAGGCCATGACCTGAAGCTCCATTTGGGACATGTTGTCCCTTTCTCTTAAAAACGGACATAAATATCCCATTAGATGTAGAAAACATCAAATCACATGATTTTCTGTTTAAAGTATTTTTAAGAGGCAGCAAACATTTAATTTTCTCTTTACTATTTTCTTTAAGATGGTAAAACAAGGAACCTGACTTTTTCATTGTACTAACAAACATGTCTTTGTGAGTAATCAATCAATCAATCAATCAATCAGGGAATTGTAAGCACGCTACCTACCCGTGAGGGTCTCAAGGTGCTGAGGAGGATGGTCCGCAGATCTGTTTAGCCGAAGAGCCAGGTCTTGATGGTCTTCCTGAAGGTGTTCAGGGAGGGGGGCGTCTGATGTCTGCCGGTAGCTCGTTCCAGGTCTTGGCTGCAATATGAGAGAAGGATCTTCCGCCTGCTCTGGCGGCGCAGGGTTTCAGCCAGTGCGAGGTTGGAAGATCGGAGGTTTCTTTTGGATATGTGGAAGTTGATTCTGTTGTTGAGGTATTTGGGTCCGTTGTTGTGTAGGCAGTTGTAGGCGTGAGTAAAGATTTTGAAAGTGACTCTTTTCTCCATGGGGAGCCAGTGGAGACTTCGTAGGTTTTGACTGATGTGTTCGTTTCGGGGGATGCCGAGGATGAGTCTGGCGGTGGTGTTCTGTATTGTCTGGAATTTGCAAAGTAGTAGGGACTTGTTGATGCCGGCGTAGAGTGCGTTTCCATAGTCCAGTCTGCTGGTGATGAGTGCGTGGGTGACTGTCTTCCTTGACTCAGGGGAGATCCACTTGAAGGTCTTGCGGAGGATGCGGAGGGTGTGGAAGCAGCTGGAGTTGACGGCGTTGTCCTGTCGGTTCATGGTGAGTGATGAGTCGAGTACGATGTCGAGGTTCTTGGCATGGTCTGAGGGATAGGTGGGCTTCCGAGGGCAGTCGGCCACAAGGTGCTGTCCCATGCAGAAGGGGTGGTACCTAAGATGAGGACTTCTGTCTTCTCGGCATTGAGCTTCAGGCAGCTGTTGGTCATCCAGACTGCGACGTCTTGCATTCCTTTCTGGAAGCTGAGTTTGGCAGTGGTGGGGTATTTGGTGAGGGAGAGGATGAGCAGGGTGTCCTCAGCGTAGAATACGATGTTGAGGCCGTGTTGTCGGACGATGGCTGTGAGGGGGCCATGTAGATGTTGAAGAGGGTGGGTTCAGGGATGAACCCTGTGGGACTCTGCAGGTGATTTTTGTGGAGTCGGAGAGGAAGGGTGGGAGTCTGATCCTTTGGCTTCGTCCGATGAGGGATGATCGGATCCTGTCCAGGGCTGTTCCTTGTATGCCTGAGTCGTGTAGTCTGGTGACTAGTGTGCGGTGGGAGACGGTGTTGAAGGCTGCTGATAGGTCGAGTAGGATGAGGGCTGGAGAGTGGCCTTGGTCCAGGAGGCTGTGGATGTCATCTGTGGTGGCGAGTAGGGCGGTTGCTGTGCTGTGGTTGCTTTGGAATCCGGATTGGGACAGGACGAGGACGGCGTTTTCTTCAATGAATCGTGTCAGTTTCCTGTTGACAGTTTTCTATGCAACTTTGGCTGTGAAGTGGAGGAGCGAGATGGGCCGATAGTTCTTGAGGTTGGTGGGGTCAGCTATGGGCTTCTTGAGCAGAGGTCTGACTTATGCGCACTTCCAGTCATCTGGGAAGGTGCCTGTTTTGAAGGTTGTGTTGATGGTGTGTTGTAGTTCGGGTGCAATGGCAGCTGCAGCTCTGTGGTAGATGTGAGAGGGGCAGGGGTCAGTGGGGGCCCCCGAGGGGATGCTTTTCATTTTCGAGGCTGTGGCTTTGGCCGTGATCAGTGTCCAGTTGGAGATGGTGGGCTGGCTGGTGTTTCTGGGGGGTGGGGGGCCGTCTGTGGCACCTGGTGGATGGTCAGTGAAGTTGTCGTAGAGGTTTTTGATCTTGAGGTAGGAATAGGTTCCAAGCTTGTCACAGAGGTCTTGGGATGGGGTGATGTAGGTGGCTTTGCTGCGTGGGTTGGTGAATTCTTGAATGACACTGAAAAGTTCCTTGGAGTTGGTGGAGTTGGCCAGGATTTTGTTATGGATGAACTTCCTCCTGGTGGCTCTGATCTGGTTGTGGTAGTCCGTCATGGCGTCCTTGTAGGTGGTGTGGTTTTTGGTTGTCTTGGTGTTTCTCCAGTTCTTCTCCAGGCATCTGCAGGTGCGCCTGGCTTCTTGGAGAGTGGTGGTGAACCAGGCGGCTTTCCTGGGGAGTTGTCTGTCGGGGTTGCGTAGCAGGGCGAGCTCGTCTGCGCAGTCAGAGATCCAGGTGTGGAGTCCTCTGGCTGCGTCGTTTGCGTCGGGTGCCCAGGTGTGGTTGTCTCGGTTGAGGGTGGAGTTAAGTTGCTCGTCGGTAACCTTGCTCTAGTTCCTTCATGGTGGGCATGGGCTGGTTTGGGTGCCTTGGGTTTGTTGATGGCGAAGTTTACGCAGTGGTGGTCAGTCCATGGCGGCTGTATTGTGTGGCTGAATTGGATGCTGTTTCCTGCCGCGAAGATGGGGTCGAGGGTGTGTCCTGCTCTGTGAGTTGTTTAAGTCCGATGCTGGCGAGGTTGTCACAAAGGATAGTGGAGTTGGGGTCACTGGGGTTGTCGAGGTGAAGTTCAGGTCTCCAATGAGTATGTAGTTTGTTGACGTGATGGCGTGGGGTGTGATGAAGTCGGTGATAGTGGTGGCGACAGGTGTTCGGGGGCCAGGGGGTCTGTAGACGAGGATTCCTCGGAGTGTGGTTTTGGGGGTGGTCTGGATCTGGAAGTGTAGGTGTTCGGTGGAGGGGAAGGTTTCGCTGGAGGTGATGAGGCAGAGGGTGCTCTTGTGGGCGATGGCAAAGCCCCCTCCTGGGTGATTGGGGCGGTCTTTCCTCTGGATCTTGTATCCATCTGGGATGGCGGTGCTGATGTCGGGGGCAAAGGATGCGTTGGTCCAGGTCTCTGTGAAGAAGGCGATGTCAGGCGAGAGAGAGTCGAGTAGGTTTCAGATTTCCATGGCGTGTTTGTCGTCGGTGCTGACGTCAGCGGTGTTGGAGGCCGGGGTGGCGGTAAGGGTCAGGTGGCAGAGGAGGCAGGAGAACTGGCCGTGGGTCGTGTTCCACAAGGCCTGTTGACATTCTCTAAGTCTTCCAGGGTTGAGTGCGCGGAGGGTGGTGGTGTCGTAGCGATGGGTAGTGAGAGGTCCAGGGTTCCAGGCGCTGGCCGCGGAAGTGTGCAGACGGGCTTGCCTTTGGCGCACCAGCGGTGCGACTGCGCAGTGGCTGCCATTAAGTAGGGGAGGTGGGAGGGAGGAGAGGCTGGGATGCGGGAGTGGGGGAATTCTGGGGGGTATTCAGGGAGGGAATTCCCGGGGGGGAATTCCAGGGGGGAGGGGCCACAGGGGCAGCAGTGATGAAAGGCAAAAGGAATAGGCAGGCACGAGAAAATAAAAACAGTGGTGCAATTAGAGCAAGACACAGATGGACACAATAACAGTGGCACAACAGGGAAAAATTAAGAAAAAAACGGCTGAGAAAGGTTATGGTGGGTGCAGGCAGTCTGTTCCCAGTTGGAGCAGGCAGCAGGTGCAGGAGCAGACAGCAGCCTCGAACGTCCCAAGGTCCCAAGGTCCGGGGTCTGGAGGCAAGAGACGGCACAGCAGAGCTGCTGGGAGAGAGTGGACCTAGACTGAGGGTCGGAGGTCTTACTCGTACACGTTTTAAATAACATGTGTTTTTAGAGTGTAGTTTAGCATTTATTTCCACCTTTATAGTATATATAATGTTTTTTAAATAGTTTGGTAGCATATACAATCACCCAGCAGGCTATACTAGTTTGAAATAGAGAATGTAAGATAACCTGGAGGCCAGAGAGCTGTCTAAAATAGGTAAGTTTTGAGATTTGTTCCAGAAGAAAGGGAGAGAGCTGGTCATCCACTGGGACAGAGGTAGTATATTTCAATTGTTTTTGACAGAAAGGAGGAAGGATTGTCCTCCTGTTTTGGTGAGTTGTAGACATCGGATAGAGTATATCACCTGGGAGGAGGAACAGAGATGACGAGAGAATTTCTGAAAATGGAGTCTGTTTACTAGTTATCGAGGCCCTGTGCTATGTACAACTCTGTAGGTATGGCCAGGGCAGGCTTTAGCACTGGTGGCACCCAGTGTGGCAATCACTTTTGGCTCCCCCACATCCCATAACCACTTTCTCGGATTCTCTCACTATCACCTGCAAAAGTGCCCCTCATCTCTCTTATCATAATATATAGCTAAACACAGCGCCCCCTGAGGTCACAGCACACCCTCCACAGGTCAGCGCCCAGAGCGGCAGCACCAGTCGCACTGCCCCAAAGCCAGCCCTGGGTATGGCATAACAGTTTGAATACTATTTTTTTAGGAATAGCTAGCCAAAGTAGGGTTCTTAGCGAAGGCACACTTGAAATGTGGTCTAGCGAACTGATTATCAGCTGGACTGCAACATTTTGCACAGTCTGGTGTCTTTTGGTGCTGTAGGCAGAAATGCTGGCATGAAGAGAACTGCCATTATTAAGACGACTGGTGGCTAAGGATCGGGCCAATAATTTACAAAGGTCAATGAGCAACCATAGTAGGGTTTTACGAAGCATTTTGAGTTTGCTTAAGCAGGAAGTGGTTACCTCAGTGACTTGAGGACCATCAACCGACTGGTGTCCAGGACAATGGCAAGTGTTTTTTTTGCATGAGTTCTATGCCTTGGGTGTCACTCAATTCCCGATACCACCAGCTCTCACTCCAACTAAAAGTTTTGTTGCCAATGACATAACCTCTGTTTTGTCGTTGTTGGGCCCTCAAACCCAATTAAAAAAAATAGAGCATTCTAGTTGGCCTCTGTTTTTTTTTCTCTTTGTGACAATTATCTCTCAAAGGAGACATGCTTCTGCCAAAGAGAGCACTTTGATTGACTGCCAGCAACATGAAGAAAAATGTGGCTGGAATCTGTTACAGGACCTGGGGACTTAGTCCTCTGTCCTCCATTTTTTTATTTAAAAAAGACATAAGGGGGTAGGGTAGGGATACACTGTCCCCAAGTCCCTGTGGGGGGGGGTTGCAGAGGGAGGGTTCAGGCTAATAAATGTTTAAAAGAATGCAGCTGTATAGGCTGCAATCCTGCTGGTGAAAAAAAAGAAAATGGTCGCTCACCATTTTTTACAATTATGTGAAGAGGGAGCGTGAGTGGGACCCCCACTCCCCGAGTCCATGGTTGGGCCCTGAGCACCCCTTCCCCAGAGGCCAGCTTTTAAAAAAGGGGAGGAGGCATGCATCCTCCTCCCTGGGATTATTGCAGCATTGGGTTCCCCATCCCCTGGGACCAAACACTGTTTTTTTAGGGGAGGTGGGCACACCCCACTCTTACAGCCCAAATGTACCCTGAGGATCCCATCCTCTGGGGCCAAACAATAAGTAGAGGCGAGGGAGGGGGGCATTCACCCCCCTCTCCATGCCTTACAAGGCCCTGGGGACCCTAGCCACTGAGTTTGTCTCTTTAACTGTGTCCCAGGTTGCCTACCCCAGGACACAGGGGTTTTTTTCTGCCTGCAGGATCATGGGCAGAGTAAGAAGTGTACTCTCACTTAGAGATAGCTTAAAAAATGCTCCCACCATGTGGTAGCACACCTCTGGTCCCTGCCCACACTCTTGCAGGCAGGGAAACTCTGATTGCTCCCGTCCGGCAGGTGCATGCAGAAACAGCTGCTCCTGCCGGAAGTGAGCAATGCTGGCTCCCACACAGCTATGGGGGCCCTTAATCTCTCACACAACATAGCCATGGGGGCCCTGTGGCGCCCCCCGCAACCCCAATGTTATTTTTTGGGTTCCACAGGAGGGTGCTGGGGCACCCACTTGTAATTAAGTCGGCCCCCAGAAATGAGGTCCCAGGGTCCCAGTTGAGCTTGTGGAGAGGGCCCATGCACCCCCTCCCCTAATATAAATATTTTTGGTCCTAGGGGATGGGGTACCTTGGGTCTCTACTGGCTTCAGGAGGGATGTTACGGGCCTCCCCCCCCCCCCCCAAATATTATATTTTTTAGACCCGGGGTATTTGGTCTTCAGAACTCAAAGTGGCTTACCCTTTATTAAAATAAAATGCACTGAGGAGTTGGGATTCCCCTGGGTCAATAGTGACTTGGGGAGGCTGTGTGCCCCCTCCTGTTTTTAAAAAGTAAAGGTCTCAGAGAATGAGGACTTTGGACTTCAGAGGAGGGTTGTGCACCTCTCCCCTTTATTAAAGAAGGAGGCACAGGGGGATAGGGTCCCCGGAGCCTCTAGAGGCTTGAGTAGGGAGGCTGCACTCCCCTTCTTCTTAATCAAGTCAAATAACCTAGGGGTGTGTGTGTGTGTGTGTGGGGGGGGGCTGCACCTGTGTGGTGTGTGTGTGTGTGTGTGTGTGTGTGTGTGTATGTGTGTGTGTGTATATATATATATATCACCTACTAGTAGTTGAAGGTAGGTAGTCATAGTTAGGACCGTGCTTTCATAGGAAAAGCGTTTCTGACTTGCCTATGTCTATTGCGTAATTTGTCGAATATTTACAGGGACTTTCAGTTACTCTTAGTTATGTCATTCACATTTTTGGTATGCACAGTACAGCATAGTGCATGAAGAAATGGTTCAACCATTTTCAGTCGTTGGCTAACTTTGCTGTGGGTGGTGGCATTCTGCTCTTTTACAATGAACACTTCTGCACAGAAAGTAGTTCCCTTTAGTACCAGGACTACTATGGCAATGAGTTTATTTTTTAGACAAACATAATATATATGTACTTTTTTCCAGTATTTTCTATTCTTATTGAGGGAGAGCTGGAACGTGCCACATAAATGTTCTGTAAAAACTATTGCAAAGTAAGCATTGAGAAAGCCAGAATGCTGGCAGACAATTCCAGACTGGTTGATTTTGCCAGCACTTGTTATTATTGTATTCCATGCATGTTTTCACTTTATTTTTAAAAGATGTCAGAATGCTAAAGCAGTGTATAATATTGCTAGGAAGAAGGCTGCATTCTCCTTGAGAGTCACTTCTGATATGACAGATTACAAATGACATATTACTGTTCACATAATAACTATGGAATATAATGGCTGCAAATTCTCCATGTTCTTTATTAAATTAAAATGTCTTAATGGAATAGGTGATAAGCACTTTTCACATATGACATTATCAGATTTATTCAACTCTTATCTCAGTTGAAATTCCCAGCTTCCACTCTACTGCTTACTAAATCGACATTGCCTTTTAATGCAAATGAATGGCATAATTGTGGAACTGAATTATTATAGGAGCCATAATATCTGTGACTAAAGCAGGCTTAAATACCATGAAGTGCTTCACATTTTTGATCTTGTGCAATAGTAGAAAGCTAAATCATACTTCAACCAATATCACTAGACGTTAGTTCCCATAGGGATGCAGCAGATTGCTAATTCTATGGTAGGTTGAGGGACACATAATTCCTAGATCAAGCAGTACAAAAGAAGTGCTTTTGTTCGGCAATTATCTTTGAAGCAAGAGGATAATGACTACTTGGAATAATATCCCCTCAGGGTTGAGATATGTTGATTAGAAGCCTGAGTCTAATATTCTTGAATTTAATTTAGATAGAAAGACAGAATAAGCACACCTTCACGATAGCTTGGTTTGTCTTTGCAGCTATTAACTATCATTTATTAGCCAAGAATGCTATCACTTTCACACTAACTTTTGTTTGTGAATGCCTTTCATACTGAAGTGCTCTCATTCATGGTAACACATATTATGAGTTTGCAGGAGAGGTTAAATATCACTATAGACTGAACATGCGGGAGTTAGCTACCATACATGAAGTTGATTATGATACTACGATTGCTGTTGTACTACTACTTGCAACTACTTTCTTGGCCCGATTTCGATGTTGGGCAGACCTGAGTCCTTCCGACATTGATTGGGTACTGAGACCGATCGACCTCTTGTCGGCGTTCAAAACCCATCAATTATGATGTGACCGAACACTACTCGGTCGCAGTCCTATTCTTGACAATGGAGGCATGCATTCCGACCAGAATGCGTGCTCTCATTGTAAAGAGAAGAGGTGCAGTTCATCCCTGCATCCGTGGCAGGCACCTCAAGGTGCCTGCCACGGGGTGCAGGGATCAACAGGTCATCTGGAGGCCTTGCACACATGGGGGCTCTGCTGGGGGCCCGTAAATGTAACTTCTAACAGCCTTTCTGTGTCAAAAAGGCCAGCACAGAAAGGCTGTCGGAATCCGACATTGTAATCCCTCTAGCGGAAAGAGATGCCCTTGGAATTACAGGAGGCTTTCGGAAAGGCAGACGGGCTCTCCAAATGAATGAATCCAGTTGGATCTATTTCTGACCGACTCCATCCAAATGGGTCAGTCTGAAAATAATGCAAACTGCTGATTACGATGCCGTAGGAACGACTCAGACGGAGGGTCGGAGCCGCTTCCTATGGCATCGTAATCAGCCCCCTGGTAGTATTGTTACAAATGGTGATAAATCCATTACTACTACTAGCAACATTGTCACTATTACTCATATTATCATTATTTTTATTAACAAAAATAACAACAACAAAAATAATCTAATAATAATAGTAATAATCACGACAAAAACATGAGGAAGCATTGCATTTATGCAGAACAGGTGGTCAAAGGTCTTATTGTAAAACATGGTCTATGCAATTTCAAAATGCAATCTAAGTTGACACTCGTTTTATTAACATAGTGAAAATGGAACACCAATTTCATCCTGCTTGAATCAGGCAATGCAACTATCTCATCCTCCACAGGACTCAGCTCTGAGATAATTAGCTCACGCATAAGACAACATGCTTTTGAATAAAATCAATTCAATTTAAGTGCAGGTTGCTATAGGTATGCATACAATTCGGGGTGCTGTATATTTTCTCAATTAATGTTATGCTATGTTTTAATATGATATTTTATGATTCTTAGCAATTGTAATAATGAAGATAAAACATTTCTGCACCTTTTGCTTGATTTTCTGGAAAGAGAGTTAATTACAGCTTTACACACAAATGTGCATCATTTCTACATGGACTTGTACAAGATGTCTGTTTATTGACATGTAGTGATGGATAGAACATTACACTTACCAGCACGATAGCTTACATGCATATGCCTGGATGACAATGTGAAACAAAATAAGACTTTAAAAATTATAAAAATATATTGGGTCTAATTCACAAAAGCAAATGTATATTTGGAAACATATGCACAAGCAGAAATAAATCAACAGCTATGTATATGTCTTCAAACATTTGCATTCACAAAAACCAGATGGAGATGTATATCTAAGTGCAGCAGTGTGTGAACCCCCGCCCCTCCCTCCCCCTTGGGACTATGCAAATCAGGGGCAGTGAACAGGCATTACTAATGCACTGCTACTACAGGAAACATTCATAGGTTTTGGGTAAAGCTGGTAAACTATGTAGGTGTAATATTTCTCATATTTTTGACCACTTTGGTAAATTAAACCCTCACAGGCCCTGTGCCAGGGCTTCACCAATTGGCCCAATGCATTGGATCAATAGGTACGTACCATAGGTGACTTTGAAAAGGTTAAATGACTAGAAGGCACATAAAATACAAGCTTGACAGGAAAATGTGACTGCTGTATTACCTAGTAGAGGGTCTGGATCATACATCAGTCTCACCTTTGTGGTTCAGCATAGCCTTTGCACTATATATCCCACCCAACTGCAAGGTCTGTGCTTTTTCCAGAACCCACCATTGCAGGCCAGGTAATGTGGCCATAAGAACCTTGTAGCCACATATCTCAGCACCTGCACATCTCATAATGCTCCCAAGCAACAGTAGTCCCTACCACTCATACAAGGATGCCTGAATATCAACAGCAAAAAACATTTCGTCATAATTATCCTTGCCGAAACATTGTTTACAAAAATATCATCCCGTTGGATATTGATTTTCTATTACTAATTCCAATGTAGCACATTTTTTGTAATAAATATTTAGGATATTAGTTTTAGGCCATGATATTCTGGTAACATACCATCAAACATTCGGGACGATGCACTCTCCCCCCCACAACTGTTGCACCGTTACTGACTGATAAACCACAACTCCACAGAGAAGCAACAAACTCATGTCAACAATCATATCCTTTACCATACACGATGAATGCACCTTTTCAAGACATTGACCACCCTCCCTTCATTAGCAAGGGCACAGGCAGGACTGTCAAAATAGCCTAAACCTGGACCCTGCAGTTAGGTGTCACAGCAATACCATTTCTACCACACAATAGAGATAAGTGCTACAGATATGTTCACTTTCACTACTAGGTCTCCCACCACCCGAGTCTGTCTGTGCACATTTTACACTGCCCCACAGTGTGAAACCAAACATGAAGCATTCACATGCAGTCTGTCTCTTTCACATTGGCGGGACCTGCAATGTCATACCCTCAACCACCTACCAGTGACTTTAATGATGTTGTCATGCCTGCAATGACACGTGGATTTGCCAATAAGAACTTGGCAAGTATCCTTTAATATTTATGAATGAGCTTCACTGCTTAGCTGGGCACATTCATGTTTACATCAGTGTTGATCCTTAATATCCTATTGAATGCAATGCATGTCCCATATTTATATATTCATATAGTTATTGTGAGACTCATGGCTATGTTGTTCAATCACAACATGCATCCTTGTTTTAACCACCACCATTGTCAACAAACCCTGAGCATACACTCAGCAAATGTGTGTGACAAATTATTTCCAAGATGTGCAATTTACCACATTGGTGTGAGGACAATTTCAGTAACTATTAATTGCAATCCCTTGACCACCACTAATGTCCTTATATCAGATTGTGTCCTATGGTTGTCTGTCAAGTAAATGTAATCCATACCATTGCCTGCAAAGTCACTGCATATGTTGGTGAAACTGCCATTGACACCTATGGTACCACTGTTATGTGACATTTTCACAAAAACAGCAAAATTGCCTACTTATGGCAATACAACTCAGGTAGGACAGCTTCATTTATCCGCTGATTCTGTCTTACCTGTGCCATTTGTGATGTTTAGTGCACAGCGCCCATTAGTTTGTAATATCACATACATTTGATCTTGTTCTTAAAAGTACAATGTCCATATTGGAGCTAGTAACCTCATTTAAATCAACTTTACAATGATGGAATTAATAACTCAAGATGGCACAATAATTGTCTTGTTTGCGTAACTTTAGGAATCTGACTGATTTATCAACATAAATGTAATTCTGCCCATGTTAGGCTCATTGTTTTTTGTGTTGTGGATCATGTGATGTAGTGTTCTATTCTATATCGGGCTCTTGGCGACCTAATCACTTTACTCATCTTGTTTGTCATCAGTTCATCAGTTTATTTATACAAAATGTTTCAGTTCCTTAATGGATGTCTGTTTAATGGAGATGTAAGGATCATTATTACTCTTTCCTATAGGCTAGTTGCTTGATTCAATGTCAAATATGGGAACCATGGCTCTTTAGACCACAGGGAGTTTCAGATCCTAATGTGCCATATCATAGATGAATGTACCCTTGAAGTCCACTTCTTCGTCCTTGGTAGAATAGAGACGAGGTCCGGTACTTCAGGGCTGCTCTCAGGTCACAAACAGCAGTTCCAGTCCTCTTTTGTTCATCCTCAGGTCAAGGAGTGTTACGAAGTGGGCACCTGGAGTTGCCACATTTATACCTGATAGAATCTAGTGCATAGGAATGACTCCTGAGCACAGCCTAACCAATTGTGCACATGTTTTCAGGGACCCCTCCACCCACTTTGGGCATTTTCAAGATGGTGCATCTCTTTGGCCACACTAAACTCGGGTTCCACTGGCGGGGTGTGTGACCTGACTTAACTGTGGTAAACCTAATTAGTGCACCCGCATTATGTGTAAAACTCATAGACAGATGTCTTACAGGACAAATCAGGGTTCATCAGCAACCAGATTGGGATACACATGAATTATCTTGCCCCACTGTTCTCTGCCTTTCAAGTGCTCCCCAAAGTGTTTTATGTAAACCCAGCAAACCTATCAAGCAGGATTTGACACTCAAGCATCACTTGGCACTGTAATATCTAAAAGCATGCTCATAGCCCCCAAACTACAAAGTGGGTGAGGTTTAGAGAAGTCATCTCTGCTCATTCAAGCTAGCCTATTGTTTGCTCCTAAGTGGCATTACATACCCTTTAACACCAAATTAAATGTTAATCAGTGTCCGTGATCAGTTTTTGCTGGGGGCAAGGATGCATGATCCAGGATATAGGCATTGCAGGGTGGAAAATATGTCAAAATGCAATTTACATCCAGAGAGTGCATAGCCAAATGGGGAGGATGGGAAAAAAGGGCAAATATCGTAGTTGTGAATGTGCATGATGTAAAGTAGCATCGAAGGGGGCAGGGGACGGTGTAAGGTGGAGTGGTCAGTGCAGCAGCATGCAAAAATTAACAAACAACTCTTACACACACAAGTTTTATTTACCAATTAGCCAGGCAGTCCCACCTTCAACTTACCTCTGCTGCACCACCATCAATCACCTGGTGCCAAACCCAGGATTTAAACTTTGGTTGTCTGGCTGACAGTCAGAAACTTACCCACTGGACCACACTGGTTTCCATGACAGTCGCCTATCAAATTGTCCCTATATCATGGTCAAAAATGTCATGTGCAATGGCAGCCAAAGGCAATGTCACCAGGGTCTGTATGTTGCTTATAGTTACTACTGCAAAAGGGGTAGACTACCAAGGAGCTACAGCTCAGTGGCAAGTCTTGTACCTTTGGTGGCAAAGGCTGTAACAGGACATGGGTTCAAATCCTGCCAATGCTCCCAACATATCCTACGATGGTAACATTTCAAATTGTGCTTTTATTTTCATTTGCTTAGTTTATTTTCACTTTGAAAAATAGAGGAGAAAAGTGGCCACTCTTTTTGGCATGTGCGGTGCCCCAAAATATCAAATCTTTTCCCTTGTGAGCTCCCACCAACCCCCATTTTCTCAAGTGGGGCAATAGAGAAAAAGGCTTATCTTTTTTATCAAAGTGTTGATCCTTTGTCCTTTAGATTTGGTGTATTTTAGAGTGCAAATGTAGCCTCAGGGGGTAAAACTGAGCACAAGAATGTGAGGAAGGTGCTACACTGATAGTAAAATACATTGGATGGTGGTGATTTTTCATTTTGGGGTGAGCCGATATCTCAAAACAGGGGTTTAGTGTCTGTGAGGTTGGCTAGGAATAAAGGTCATGTACGAGCTCTGACTAATGAAATGATGGGTAATGTTTGAGGCAAGTGAAACTCCCTTTATTAGGAGCAAAAAGAAGATAGAAAGGTTGTTTTCCTCAAGAGCAGAAAAGGGCAAAGTCAGGCTGTTGCTCTAGCAGGTCTGCATCATGCCTGCTGCAGCAGGTGAGGTGCTGGAGCATAACAGCGCTGGGCTGGGGCTTTAAAAATCACCTCCCTTCCTTTGAACGAAACTCTCAAAAGCCCATGTTCTATATAGAAGATGACTGCAGGCAATTTGGGACCCTGCTAAATGAGGGAGATGTCCCCAATTGAGGCTTTTGGGTGGCAAAATCCTTAGCCTAAGATGGGCTGCTTTTGAATTCGGCTAAATATCTAGGGCCTCATGTAGGTAAATAAATTTTACCGGTTCTTAAATACCGAGCCGTACCGAATCGGTAAATTAGAATCGGTAAGTTATATGTAGGTAAAAATTCGGTAACAGTTACCGATTCGGTAACATTCGGTAAATACGAATCGGAATTCACCGAATCGGTAAATACCGAGGTGATAATTACCGAATCGGAAAATACCGAGGTGGTATCTACCGATTCGGAAAATACCGAGGTGGTATCTACCGAATCGGAAAATACCGAATCGGTATGTACGGATTCGGTAAATAACATCACATGACTTGACGAAACAGCTAATCCTGTGCAACGACAGCCCACCCAACCAGGAACTGCCCACACCCAGGCAGGTGTACACAATTAGCCGACGTGGCCACACCCAGGCAGGTGTACATAATTAGCCGACCCTGGAGAGGCTTGGAGTGCAGAGGAGAGGCAGGGAGCAGTTGCATGTGCGAGCGGGAAACGAACAGCATGTCCAGCCAGAGAACACAGAAAGACGGAGGGGAAAGGAGGAGGAAGCTCAAATTCAGCCCCAAGGAACTCCAGGTGCTGGTGGAGGAGGTGGTGAAGCAGCACCAGAAGCTGTTTGGGAGGCAATCCCTGCAAGTGCCTGAGGCCGAAAAGCGCAACATATGGCTGGCCATCCAGGCGCAGGTCAATGCTGTGGGAGTGACCCACAGGGACATTGAGGTCCTCAAAAAGCGCTGGTATGACCTGAGGATTGTGACCAAGAGGAAGATGGGCGACATCCAGAAGGAGGCCAGCCAGACCGGAGGTGGAACCAACAGGGCACCTGCCCTCACCGAACTGGAGGAGCTGGTGGCGGCCACAATCGAGCAAGAGAGCGTCGTGGGTCTTGGGGACGCCGACAGCTCTGCCAGAGCCGCAACACACCAAGGTAAGACGAAAGCACAGCAATGTAGCCCCCCCTACCCCTATCCCACATCCCCCATTGTGAAACGAGAATCACACTGCAGTCCACACGTGTCAGTGCAGACAGGCAATGCATTCCGGGAGATGTAGTCAGGGCAACACTAACCATGACGTAAATGTCACAGGGCAACAAGGCATGTCACGCACTCGAGGCACAAGGAGACAGAGGACAGATTGGAATGTGAAATGATTTATTGTGACGCTTGCAATGCAGCCCTTCGGGGACACTGAGCCAATGTTGTTTTTCTGTCCACAGATGTGACATCATGCAGTACAGGGCATGCTGCAGGGGAGACGGCACACCGGCCACAAAAATCACCTCTAGCCAGCACGAGTTCAGACCAGGGAGCAGGCCCACTGGCAGCCGCACCACCAACACAGCCAGCCTCGCCGCACACAGAGCCAGCATCACCTCACCGAGAGCCAGCATCACCACAACCACAGCCAGCATCGCCACTCATGTTCGAATCACCGGCCACATCTCCGCTTGCAGGTGTGAGAATGAGGAGGCGTCCAGCAGCCAGGCTACGAGCCTTCGACACCTCGTCAGACGACAGCATGGGCCCAGAAGACCGCACCGGGCACCAGGAAGGGAGCCATCCCACTGTGCCCCACACCTCACAGGCAGCACAGACGGGAGCAAGAGGGCGCCGCAGGTCGCGTGTCCAGAGTCCACCAGCACCCACTGACGGCCATGGTGTCTTCTTGGGGCTCGAGGGCCAAATGTTGAAGCAACAGCGCCTGCAATCAAAGGCAGTTATGTCAGTCCAGAGGCACATGCGGGTGATGAAGACAAGCTTAGTCAACATGGACACAAACATTGGCGGCATGGCTGCGGGCATTCGGGACATGTCCCAGTCAATCCAGCAGTTGTGCAGCAAATTAGATGCTGACATCGAAGCACGGCGCCGGGAACGCCAGAGAAGGGACACTACCAGCAGGGCACTCAACCATCTGGCAACTGCGACTTCCCTACTTTGCCGGCGCTCTGTGACGATGCAGGAGGGCCTAACACAGTGCTGCAGCGACCTGTCTCGGGGGATAGTGCAGGTGACAAGTGCACTAGGGGTGCTATTCACTAGTCAGGCGTCGACAACTGCTGCAGGGGATGCTGCGGAGAGCATCGACACCAGCAGCAGCATCACACCCCCCGTCCCCGAAGCACGCAGGAGCAGCAGGCGGCTTGGGGTTGGCTCTAGTGAGGATGCACAGGCCGTGCAATCCACCACTGCAGCGCGTATGCGCAAACATTGATGTGGCCCTGCTTAGCCACTTCCCATTGGGTGACGTAACCCTGGACATACTCCTTGTATAGATGGTATATTGCCAGATTGGCCTGTTCATGTGTTCATGGCGTGGTGCCACATTAAACTACGTCATGACTTCTCACAACTCGCTGTGTCCCCTCACTTACTCAGAAATAGTTGCATGTGATCTCTGCCCGTCTCTCTCTCCCATCGATTGCAGTTGGCACTCTAGCTGCGCTGCCCTCTGGCTGGCCTGACTCATCCTCGTTGTCCTCAAAATATGTTAGTTCCACATCTGTACCTTTTTTCGTGGCAAGGTTGTGCAGCATTGCACAAGTGGCAATAATCTTGCAGCAGGTGATGGGTTTGTACTGGCGTGCGCCTCCGCTCTTGTGGAGGCAGCGGAACCTGCTCTTCAGTAGTCCAAACGTGCGCTCCACCACATTGCGTGTTGTTTTGTGGGCCACGTTGTATCGTCTCTCACTCTGGGTTGCTGGGTGTAGGTAGGGAGTGAGGATGAATGAACGGCATGCATATGCACTGTCGCCTGGATGAGTAAGAGGGAACCATCAGTTACATGCCTCTATACACTCTGATTTGCAGGTTTCAAGGGGCGTCACTGTTACTTACCCAGCAGGTATCCCTCTCCGAATTCGCCGGCACTCAGTCGTGTGTAGATCCCACTATTCTGGAAGATGTAAGAGTCGTGGGTGCTCCCAGGAAACTTTGCAACAATATCTGTGATGATGTTCCCTGCATCACAGATCACCTGCACATTGATGGAGTGGGTGGACTTCCTGTTCCTGTAGATGTGCTCTGTATCAGCTGGTGGACAGATTGGGATGTGTGTACCATCAATACAGCCGATGACATGGGGGAACTGTGCCATGTGATAAAAGTCTGTTTTTGTTTTCTGCAGTGCAGCCTGTGTGTTTGGGAAGCTTATGTAGTGGTGCATTCTCTGCATCATGGCATCCAGGAACTTCCTGAAGAAACGGGACAGGCAACTCTGGGATACACCACCCACCGCAGCTATCACCACCTGATAACTGCCGGATGCCAGTAGATGTAGGCTGCAGAGCACCTGCACATGTGGTGGTATGGCGTGCGCCCTTCTTGTTGGCTGGTCCAGGAGTGGGTGCAGGTCCCTTATCAGGTCCATGATGGTTTCGGGGTGTAGCCTGTACCTCTCATGTATCTCTGCATCAGTCAGCTGTAATAGTGTGATGCGCTGTCTGTAGATTTGTTCCTCCCGTCGCCACACCCTCAGTCCTGCTGCCTGTAGATGTAGGCGCCTTGCAATGACGTACATGGCGGCCATGTTGTCCACGCTGTTGCATTTTGGGATTGCTTATGTGCATTGTTGATGGTTACCACCTGCTTTCAATCCGTGTTAATTACCGACTCTTATTTACCGATTTTCCTGGATTTCTTAATTACCGACTGCTCCTACATGTCATTTTAAATTTTTACCACTTCATATTTACCACTTCATATTTACCGATTCGTTAATTATGTATTCGGTAAATAAGAATCGGTATTTTAGAATTCGGTAACTATGAATCGGTATTTACCGCCTCATATTTACCGAAAAGTGGTTTTTGGACTCCTACATCTCACTTGTCTGAATACCGGTCGGTAACGGCATATTTACCGAAAATCGGCCGTTACCGACCGGTATTTCGCTACCTACATGAGGCCCCTAATGTTTGAGGCAGTATCACGCCGCAAGCTGGTGACCGTCTCAGAAGAAAGTATGCGTGGGAGGACATTATTTGCGTAGGACAGCCCTTCTCTTAGTCACATTATTATGCTGCAGTTGCCGTGTAGCGTTACTAGAGGGCAACAGTACGAACATAAAAGCACACTGAGGCTTTTCTTCTGCTTGCTGACATACCTCTTGCTCATGTTTGTCTTGCAGGGCCTATGGAGTGGAGGACTGTGATGAATGAGTGAATGAGTAATGAGGAAAAGCCGGCCTATATTTGTGGTGAAGGGGGAAGGTTTGGAAGGTAAAGAGCAAGATGAAAGTGTCTAAGCATACATGTTTGCTGAGTGATTGAGTGAGTATCTCACCTCTCTTTGAAGGGTCACGTGAGAGAGCAACAGCAGCTCCATAGTACTCAGTTAGGAGAGGACGCATAGATTAATATTTCTCTCAAATAAAAACACTTGCACCACCTCAAAGCTGGCAAGTGCTATATGATGCTTTGCAGGTGTAAAGATTTGCCATGTATGGTGCATAAATATGCATGGTAAGTGAGGATTTTCCCAGAATGTCAGTAGCGTACCCTTTGGGAGTATCCCTAGGCCAGAAAGGTCAGGCACTCCTTTCCGGGTATGAGGCCAAGAAAAACTTTGGGAAGATTCCTCCAGTCATCTGCAGGTTTTAAAGATACTGGGGAAAATTTACAGAGGGAGCAAGGCAGTACAACATTTTGTCACGGTTGGACAGAAATCTTTCACAGGGACTTTTGACCACCCTTCACTGTGGGACCAGGATCCCCATACCTCTGTGCTTCGGACACCTTTGTTGACCTTTGGATACCACCATCTAATTACCCCTCAAATGTTCCCTCCTGGTAACCCAGCTTTGGTAGTGCATCAACCACGTTTCAATCTTTTGATTGACCACAAACACCCTTCCTTTCTGCCCTCCATTCAGATTCCAACAGTAACCCAGCTGCTTCTGTCACTGTTCAGTCTCAAGTGACGGTTTTGATGCACATTGATTGGGTATGTATACAGGCACTTACCTCTCTATACAACCCCTCACAGCACACGTAGACTACATTTCTTTAAATCATAAATACATGTTCTGCCTAACAGTAAGATCTGCCTTTCCTCTGTGGATTATCCCCCCATATGGAGGAGAAATAAATTGAAGAGCATGCCAAACTCTCTACAGACGCTGCCAATCAATGCACTGCTGCCTATTTGCATACCATGATTTTTCTCTATGACCAATCCAACCAATTGCCACAGCTACCCTCGCCCTGCCCCATTTGTCTGCTCCACTGCCTCCCTTTATTTAGCAGATGTTAGTGCTCTCAGATTTCATAGCGGGAATCTCTATACTGTCTTGTTGCAATAACAAATTCTCAAGGGTCCCAATGACATGCCGCATGGAGGGGAGGAGAGGCAGTAAAATCTTGGGGAGCCCCGCCTGCAAAAATACCACCACATGCTCCTTGTTGTACCTTTCAATACCATAACCGCAGTAGGATTGTATGGTGCCCCCTTGGGTTTGGTAATTTAAACTGTCACAAACCTGTTCACCCCCCTATTCCCCCTGTTGCCCCTATCCTTTTTGGGGTGCACCCCATAAGGGAGGAGGGGAGCAATCAAATCTAAGGATAGCCCCTCAAAATTTCCCAGAAGTCATGTCATTCTGTGCCCCCATCACCCTTCATAGTGCACCCCAAACCCTTTTTAATAGTGCTCCCCAAATGTGATTGCCCCACGAAATCAGGGAGTGTAATGGGGTATAGTAAAATAAAAAAATAAAAATTGGGGTTTCCCACCATAAGTCCCGATCTCTGTAATCACCCCATCTGTGTTCTGAGCAACCACTGCATGAGTGCCCACCTTTGCCTCCACTCTGCTCACTCCTCTCTTCCCCTGACTTGCTGAGTGCCCCGGCCCCTCCTCCATCTATGACCCCTTCTTCTTAAGTCACTTGGGCCCCAATCACCAACCCTTGCTCTCCCCTACACCTTTTCGCCTGCACTCTGACTCTACCTACCCAATCTGCCTAGGCTCCTCCTACACCCCTCCTCACTCACCACATGCTACACCTTTTCACCTGTCACTGTTCCTGACCCTTGCTCTCATCACACCCATTTTAATTACCAACCAGTCTGCAATGTCCCATTCGCCAGGGGTGATGTCACTCTTATGCTACACACACACACACACACACACACACACACATAAACACACACAAATTCAGGACCACACACACTTATATATACAGACACACACATGCAGAAGAGGTATATCAGAGAAAGTAGAAATGCACACCATACCCCAAAGAAGACGAATCACATGGGAATCTGAGTGACTGCAGCTGCCTTCCGTGCTGCAGCAGATTGTGAGCAGAGGGCAGAAGCATTGTTATGCAATGCTAGGCACCACGTCAACCTCTATTTGCCAATCTATGTACTCGGACCACAATGGAGCCTCTTACACACATTTGAGTATCCATGAGAGGGACCAGGTATTACTGTGGTCAGTATCAGTGCAATATCAGATTCTGTCCCAATGAGAGCGTTGGGCACATCAGTAGTTTACAGCAGCCGGTGATGTATAAGGACACCAAAGGTACAATGTCACAATGTCAGGTGGTGTGTGCCAAGCTTCCTATATGGGTCATGCTGGTGACCCCTCCAACAGCTATTACAATAGCAGAACTGGAACAGTGATAGAGTCATGCCAATGTCAGGTGCATGGCAAAGGGAACAGCAGCTGAATAATGGTAGCAAGTCAGTAATAATGATAAGCTTTTTTTTATTAGGTCTATGGCATTGCATAGATTAAAGTCCAATAGCATCCTAGGTGTTGCCAAGAGGTCAGTCACATGAAAAGGGTCAGGGTTGGGGGAGGAGCCACTGCAGCAGATTCTTCCTTGGATGGAGGTGTCATACTGATGTCAGAGAAAGAAATGTCAGTCTCTCTGTGTGAGGCTTAAGGGGAGGGTGCGCAGGTGCAAGGCAGGAGCCACAAATAAGCGAAAAGCTATACTCAGTACCACCTCAAGCTCTATACATTGCAGTCAGCCCTTGAAAGGTTTTTTCAAGGTATTAGCCTTCGGCTGCGGGAGAAAATAGAGAAGTGTCGTGAGGACCACAAGGTGCCCTTTTGAAGCAGTACTATATGTGGCTGAGATTAAAGTGCATTCTGTTGTTAACACAGCATCATCCCCCCATGCAGCACTGCTGTCAAAGGACAGAATTCCAGAATCAGAATGGTCCCCTGTCTTTCAGTGGGAAGTCTTGCCCTGTATTTTGTAATCCCCCCCAAAAACTTTTTTTCAAGCACAGTTAAAGGGTTATAATACCATTGCTATTTGAGCATGCTAGTACTAAAGCTGATGAAACCAGAGAATTTGCTATGAATACAGGTCCGGTTCAGAAACTCCCTCTCCTGTCATTTGGATCTGTGGGGTTTTGGATGTAGTAAATAGGAGGCTGCACTCCCAATACATTATATTAAGCCCAAAGTGGAACTGCAAGGTGGCTTGCTGGCTGCTCCCTTGTTATTGTTTTGCTCAGAACAAGGGGAAATTAGAGGAATACCTATAGAAAAATACGTTCATTTTTACCTTGCTCCTCTAAGACTGACCAGGAAATGGAGTCACCATTAACTTCTGAGTAATGTAAATATTATCATTATTTGTGCAGTCAACATTCAGAGAATGTACATACTTTTGTTTTGTTCCAGAGTTTTATATAGTGCACACTTGATCCAAAGGTATAGGGTAGCAGAGAGCTTTACATTAGCACCAGTTGTTTTACACAAGGACACATTCATTTTTATTGGGCACGGGGAGATTAAGTGATTTGCCCCCAATCACAGGCTGTTGAGCCCAGAATGCCCAGAATCACAGGATGTTGAGCGTCATTGCCGAGACTCGAACCCGGTTCCCCCCAATTTGAGATGGCCGCCCTAGCCTTTAGGCTACATCCTCTCCTCATTCTTGTATAACATATGACACCTGAAAACTCAGACTCTCTAACTTAACTGAATAACACCTTTGGGAACCTTGTTGCTGTACACCGGTGTTTATCAAACTGAAAATCGGTGCTCCTTTTCAGTTCTTATATATGTTATATGTAACAAGGGGCAGATCTATGTTGCAGTTGCGCCACTTTTAAGCCACCGTTGCGTCACTTTTGTGACTCAGCGGCGGCGTAAACCCTGCAACACGTTGCGCCCTATTTACATCGTGACGCTATGGAGATGCGTCACGGTGTAAAGCCCTGCGCCACATGAAACCTGCGTCAGGTTTCATGTGGGCGTTTCCACGCAGGGGGGGCGTTCCGTTGCAGGAACGCCCCTGAAAAGTGACTCAGTGAAATCTATAAGATTTCACTGGGTCACTTTCCCAACGCTGTTGCGTCAAAACCCTGCGCCTGCTTGAAGCAGGCGTAAGGCTTGACGCACCCTGTTAGGTATGGGGTAGGTTGGAACAGTGCTGAAGTTGCGTCACGCTTGCGACACAGCTTCAGCACTGCGCCAACCTTACGCCGGCAGATACGTCACGCATCTGCTTGTCCTTGCGCCACGATGCACCGCATTGTAAATGCGGCGCATCTGCGGTGACGCAAGGGCAAACTTGCGTGACGCATCTTCCCTGGCGCATCCATGCTGATTTGCAGGGATGCGCCAGGGAACATAAATCTGCCCCCAAGTTTCTAATTTGACATCCATTAGGCTTTCTTCAGAAACAAATAATGGCTGACATATTCCAACTTTTATTATAGGCAAAAGAATGCACACGTTTTCCTATAAGGTCAATCCTTTTTACATTTAAGTCTGCGGATAATGATCGCTGTAACACTATGAAAGAACAATTATTTAGAGTTCATCGAATTTACGAGATGTTTATTCTTCATCAGCCAACAAAAGAGAGCATGTCCATGACACCCTACTTAGTGCAGTAAATTGCAACTGGTAATCAATATAAAAAGTCTCATTTAAAAAACATTACAAACAGATTTTTTCTAATATAATGTATATTTCTTTAATTTAAATGTCGCCTTCCTTTCTCGGGATGAAACTCCGCAGTGAAATCAATACTGTTGTAAAAAATGCATTAGCAAAATATATGAATGATTTGCAAAGAGTAACAGGCAAGAAAAGTTGTGCTGGGCTGGGGCGGGGATCTTTCCTGATGTCCGGGCCCCGGTTCGTTCCGGGGCTGGGGTCTTCCAGCAGCATCCGCTATGGTGCTTTCTTCTGTGGCTGGGGGGGAGGGGGGGGGGGGGGTTGACTGCAGGGCAGTCCTTTCTGTTTTGCGTGTCTTTTGTTTCACGGGAGTTGGTTAATTGGGGACAGTGTTAAAGTGGAGTGGCTGGGCACTTCCTGGTGTGTGCTGGGCTTCCTGTATGGTTTGCTCTTCCTGCTTGTGGCCATGGGTGTTGAGTATTCCGCTCAAAGTGCCTGCGACTTCTTTCTCTGTGCAGCGTAATGTCCTTTTGCGACTTTCATGGTCTGTTTGCAGGATTTGATCCCCGGTCCTTGTCTGATGTTGGGTTTTGCTCCCTGTGTAGTTCCTCGGTGGTGGATTTCCTGCCTTTTCGTGATGTTCTCACAGACTGGTGGTTGTGGTCTCTTCCTCAGAAGGTTATGTGTTCAACTCCTGTTGTTTCACTGGTTGTGGGTTCCCTGTCTGCATTGTTGGCGTTGTTGCAAATTTGGGGACTTGGCTCAATTGTTCCTGGATCGTTGATCTGGTCTGGTTTCCGCCTGCTGGGTCTTGTTAGTCTTCGTTCTTGGTTACCTTCTGGCCTGTTTCGAGGTTACCCCGTTGTCCATGGGCCCAGTGATGTGCTCTGCCATCTTCTCTGGTGTTGGCCTGTTTTTGTCCTGGGGCGCTGTTGTGCTGGTTCTGGTGACGGAACGGGACCTTGGTTTCTATTTCTCTCTGTTCCTGGTCCCGGGGACCAATGGTTCCTTCCGCTCAGTTTCTGTATTCCTGGGCTTTTTACAGTTTGGTGCAGCTGGGTCATTTTGAATGCTCCCATTGCTGTCTGTTGTTCCCCTCATCCTGGTGGGTGATTTTTTGGCTTCCCTGAGTTTGGATGTTCACTGTTTTCACTTTCACGGTTTGCAGTGGACGGGGTCCATTACCATTTTCAGGTGTTGCCTTTCGGCCTCTCTACTGCTCCCCAGGTTTTTCTGCTGTGTTGGCTCCTGCTTTGGGGCTTTTTGCTGGGTCTGGGTTTTTCCCTGTGTTTTCCTATGTTGCTTTTGTCTTGTTTCTGCTTCCACTCTCCTGGTGGCTCTTCTGGCAGTGGTGGCATTGTTCCAGGTTCTGGGGTTCATGTTGGATCTGGCCTTTTCACATCTGGTTCCTGTTCTGGGACTTCAGTTTCTCAGAGGCCGATTTGACACTTTGCAGGGGGCTGTTTTCTCAGGCTTGGTTATTTGCCCTTTTGACTCTTCCGCAGGTCCTGCTGGGTCGCCCTTCTGCCCCGGCTCTGGGTTGATTGCAGGTCCGGGGGTTGGTGGCTGCCTCCACGGCACTGATTCCTTGAGCTCACCTGCGCCTCAGGTCCTTGGTGAGTCTTCTTTTGGCTCGCTGGGTCCCTTCCCGTACAGGTTGCGTGGCTCTGGTTCCTCTCTCCCCTGTTCTGGTTCCTACTTTGGCATGGTGGCTTTGCTCTCCCTCCTTGGTGTGGGGGTGTGTTTTCTGCTTTCTTCTCTCCTCTTGTCCTCGGATGCCTGTCCTTGGGGTTGGGGGTCACGTTGTGGTCTTTGGTGGCTCACGGGTCTGTTGGTTCATCCCGACAATCAGGTGGCTTGTTGTTACTTGTGCTTTCTTGGGGGGTCCAGATGCGCGTCTCTGTATCTGCTGCTTTTCGTGATTTGTGTCTGGGTGTAATCTCATCTGTTGGCATTGAGGGCTATTTATGTTCAGAGGCTTCTGAATTTCGTGAGGACAGTTTGGGCCGCTTCCTCCCGTCCTCTGTTGTCTGTTTGTTCTTCTGTTCCTGGACCTTTGTCTACGGATCTGGACTCTCTGGGTCGGTCTTTTTGCTTCCCCTCACGATGCTCTTCTCCACCTGGTTTTGTTACGAGGTGGTCTGTCCTCAGGCTTGTGGGTTGCTCGCTCGTTACCTTGGCCTTCGGGCTTTCTGTGTGCCTTCCCTCCTATTTCCCTCTTTACGGGGGTGCAGCAGAAGATTCGGGAGATGGAGTTGTCTGTGCTGTTGTTTGCTCCTTTTTTGACCTTGCTGCCTTTGGTTTCTGCTCCTGCAAGAGGGGGCAGTTTTGGCCGGCTTCTCATGACTCCGGCTCTGCTTTTGTGTCCGCACCTGTCATTTCCCTATCTTTGTCACCCGTCTCTGTCGGCCTGGCTCTGGAGTGGCTGTTGTGGGTGTCTTTAGGCTGTTCTTCTGTGGTGGCCTGTGGCATTCCTTTGTCGCGTCAGCTTTCCACACTTAAGGACTATGGTGCGCATTGAGGCTCTTTTGTCTCTTGGTGCTATTCTCTTGGCCTGGATCCGGGGTTGGTGGTGTGGCTTCTATTTTTGTCTTTCTCCGAGATGGGTTTTTGTTGGACCTTTTCCCTTCCACCTTGTCTACTCGTTGGGCTGTGGTTCAGCCTTGTCGGGGACTTGGGCCTCTTTGCAGGTTGTTGCTCCTTGGATGGGTCGGAGTCTGTGTTGTTTTCGGCTTTCACATCCAATCTCTCCTGTGCTTGTGCTTTCTTGGGTTTGCCTACTGTTTTGCGGGGTGTGCTGTTGCCCCCTTTTGTGCCTTTGTTGGAGGTTGTTTGTTGTGGTTGTCTGCAACAGTGGCTTTTTAGTTGACTATTGCCTCCGCGCTTTGGTTGGGTGAGTTGGGTGTTTTGCTTCTCTCCTTCCCTTATTTGTAGTTTGTGCTGGATGGTGTTGTTTTGCAGCAGGGCCCGGCTTCTCTCCATAGGTTTCCTCCATGTTCCATTTGCGGCTGTAGGTGATTCCTTCCTATTTTGCCTGGGGTTGGGGATTCCTTTGTTCCTTCATCCATGAATGTTCGCACCCTTCGGTTTTTCTTCCTCTGTGCCTTGAGGTTTCGTCTTTCTCCTGCCCTGTTTGTCTCCTGTGGGAGCGTGGCTCGGGGTTTTTTGGTTTCTCTTTTCGCCTTCTCTCGCTATGTCTGCCTATCTTGTGGGTCTGCCTCCTCCGTCTCAGGTGCAGGGTCGTTCAACACGTTCTGTGTCCACTTCCTGTACTGAGGCGGCTGGGGTCTCTATCCTGGGAATTTGCAGGGCGCCCGTTTGGTGGTCCCATCACACGTTTGTTCAGCTTTTTCCCCCTGATGTTTTACATGCTTCTGTTGGCAGTTTTGCTGTTGGCGTTTTGAACGCTGCTGTTTATTAATCATTTGTTTGATTACTTTTTTGTACTTTTGCATGGATCCCTGGTGTCCTCCGTTTTTTGTTCTTGGTTCTCTGCTTGTGAGTTCCTCACTTTGTAAGGACAGGGACGAGGAGGACCCATGAGGGGGTAAAGTCTTGTTACTTACTGGTAATCTTCATTACCCAGATTAGGGTCCTCCTTGTCCCAGACCTCTTCCCTCCCTTCCTCCCGCTGTGTTTGTGTCTGGGATTTGTTGATAACAGGCATGGCTGTGGGAGGGAGGGGTTTATATGACCTTTGACTTTTTCTTTTTTTTTAGGGTTTTGATAGGCTGGCTGGAGGCAGGACTGCCTCACTTTGTAAGGACAGGGACGAGGCGGACCCTAATCGGGGTAATGAAGATTACCGGTAAGTAACAAGACATAAACACGCCTGTGGTGATAACCTTGGACAACATCATGAATGTGTGTGCTCAAGTCGAGCACAACCTTGCACCTGGTATTATGCATTTACTTTTAATTTAATTTTAATTTAAATGATTTGTAGAGCGCGTGGCTACCTGGGTGCTTCCCACCGCTAAGAAACTGATACTGAGTGAAGGCCAGAGGAAGGTTAGTAGTACTGAGTGAAAAGCCACGTTTTAATCAACTACCAGAATGGTGCTTCCTTTTTCAGGAGTCATGATTCGCGTGGTAATGAGTTCCACAATGTGGGTGCAAGGTGAGTGAAGGATCTGCCTCCCCTCCTTGCTCTCCTGATTCTCATGGTTTGGGACATGGAGGGTCAACAGGTTGCTGACTTTGCTTGGGCACATGTTGTTTAAAGCTCTGTGCATCATACAGAGAGTCTTGAATTTGATTCCGGCCTCCCTCCGGAGCCAGCGGAGTGCTTTGAGATGCTTCCTAGCTGACTCCCAGGCTTTGGACCTTACACAGCAGCCTTGCTGCTGCGTTCTTGACCACCTGGAGTCTGTTGAGCACGTATTACACTGCCTCACAAGCATAACGCAGACATCTAACTTGGAATTTCATGAGCACAGACCGAAAATACAGAGGGGTAACCTCTGTTCCTTGTTGTCAGGCAGTGGAGGCTGCAGCCCCTTCACTAATGTCAAAAAATTCTGATTTGAATGTGAGCGCTTCAGACACAAGCAAAGTCAATACACTAACTTTAAACGTACATTGTGAGATTACTGGTGAACAATACTGTGAGGAGGACGAGAACGGCGCAGATCGGATACAGCTGATGGACGGGCAAATCACTACCACCCAGCCAAATTCATCGAACGGTCTAGTCACGAACGGAGCCAACGGGGAGGAGCCGGTGATGTCAGCAGAAAGGGATATCCCAGGAGGCGGACTAGCGGAGAGGCAGAAGCGGAATCAGAGGAGGAAACAGACGGAAAAGGCGGAAGCGAGTGATGGACAAGACAGCAGTGAGGACGAAGCGAGCGGGACAGCATGGAGCTCGAGGAACATCTGTTATGTAACGCGAGAACCCGGCGGGCTGCTGAAGGGAGAAGACGCCCCGGGTCCCTACGCCACGGCCCTGAGATGGGTCATGCCTCAAGGCGAGTACCGCTCAGGGGATCGTTTTGGTGGTGGTTCTGGGGAAACACTGGGAATTAAGGCATACGGGTGATTTACCCTGAACACGCACTAATCCCTCATGGTTCCCTTTTCCCCACCACATGGTGTTTGGTGACAGTGGCTCAGAATAGTTAATAACCCCGAGACCCCAGTTCTAACCCCAACCTGTTTTTCTCTCCCTCTCCACACCCCTGCCCAAGAGAGAGAGAGAGAGTGAGCGAGAGGCCCAGAGTCCAGGAGACACCTCACGACCATGAGAAGTGGGAGAAGACCCCCAAAGGGGAGGAAAGGGGAGAACATCACCATAGTTCTTTTATTTTCATTTGTTTTTGTATGTACCACACCAGAACAGTTATGAAGCCCAATAGTCTCTCACAGGGAAGACCTGAAGTCAGGCAATAATAAAAGCCCGGTTATCCCACTACTGCATCCTGTGGTCCCTCCATTTCTTTGGGTTGGGCACCCCCACACCCTAAAAATACATTTACCCATAATCTACCTGTACAGTGTAAAGTCAATCAATGTAAAAAAAAAGACAATGGGCTTAACATGGTATTTTATAGGCAAATGCTAGGAAAATTATAGGCTCCAGCTATAAAATAAGCATATCGTCGGGCGGCCATACATTTCTGCTAATAAAAACATCCATAGCATTTGAAGTTTGTGGGACATGAACCAACAATATTTCGTACAGAAAATCATATTAGATATACCAACATTTAATATTCACACCTATGTGTCTGACCAACAATTCCCTTGGAGCTTTTCTGTGATCTCGGGATCGTCTGTTTCAGTTTTATATTTGGATCCCCAGCATTGAACCTTCCCTCTCTGTCTTTCACCACAACATTTCTTTGGATGAATTTTCTGTAGAGATATGGGTTCCACCTCTAGCTTCTTCAATCTTTCCAAATACTAGGACACATATCTCAGGTAGTTTATGCAATCAAATTTTTGTAACACAGTAATCAGTGACTATACTATCTTCACGTGCAGCTCCCAATCAAATTCCCAATTAGCATGTACCAAGATTTTCACTAGAGGTATCATATGTTTATAATTCCAAACACTCAACCACACCTGCTACAGTTGGTTTAGAAGTTTGCATACTACTCTCAGAAAGTGTTATGAACGTGTTACCTAGTGCAAGCAGGTAATGTTTCAACATTGGTTCCCATAGTAACAGAGCTACAGGAGCATGGAGGAAGGGAACAAAAAAGACTAGAGTGTGAATTTAAAGAGAAAGTGTTAATAGAAGAAATCCTGAATACGGAGTATTTGGTTGCAAATTTAGTTATTTATACCATGCGGAGCCACAGCGAAGTTATGTGGGTAGCCACACTGAGCACCATGACAGATTTGTGAAAAAAAAAACTGTGAAGTAGGGCTTCTTCCCAGGAAATATGGAAAGGCTTAAGAAATACTGACCATTTAGAAGTGGTATAGTAAAAAAGAAACATGAAAGGAAGTATGCCATTTTTTAACTAGAGTTGCATAAGTAAGAGCACAAGATGAAGGGTAGCCATTTTAGTTGCTCTTCTGAGAGAGGAGGTGGTTTCAGGAGTTCTGACTGTAGATTCAGAATGAAAACAGTTGTTACCAGACATCAAAAGACAACTGAGAGACAGCAAATAGGTTTTACAGGTAAAGTGATTAGGCTATAGTATATAAACATGTATTTAGGTAAAAAATAGTGAGTGTATGTAATCTGAATTTTTTTTTAGCTTATACACACTATACTACAAGGGAAAATAGTAGGGGGATTATATGAGAATATTACAAAAAATACAGTGGAGAAAGAGGAAATGGTATACCAAATATATATTAATTTTATCACACAAGTATGAACGAAAGTGTTAAAAAGTATGCGCAGGTGCTTGTTTATAGTATGTAATTTAATAGTAAGTAATTTGCACATGTTCATACAGTGAGGCAGGCATTAGAGACTCAGTTTCAATCCTATAAAAGCACTTATGCACCCATCACTCAAATAGGCAGGCAGTGACTGGAACACTCAGTCACACACCCATAAAACTATTCACACACCCAATTACTCACTTGCAAGTTTGCGTACTTGCTCACCTTTAGAGCCTGGGAGGACATCCGCAAAATGCAATCTGCACCGCAGGAAGAGTTTTAAGAGGACTACTTCAGCACTTTTGTGAAGGGAGAATGCTGATTGTAGTTGACCTTAGAGTCAGGGACCCTGAGGGTAGTGGTTCGGAGAAGGAGGGAAAGGAGCAGAGAAATGACTGGGCTAAGGCTCCAGAGGAGAAAAGGGAATCCCCCACAGTTAGAGAGTTCCCTATTGGATTCAATAGAGGAAGTAGTGTCTCCTCCCAAACCCAGTCACCTGAGGAGCGCAAGGACAGACAGGCTGAGAGGGACCTGAGGCTGCAGCTCACCCAGCTGGCTGAGAGAACCCCTTGGAGGAGAAAAGGATCTTTTTGACTCAAGAAGTGATTGTCAAGAAGGTAGACTTGAAGGCCAAATAGCTGTTATAGTCCAGCAAAAATGGTGGGAGCATAACTACTGTGTCCAGTACAGAAGAAAGAGTCCATAAACTCAGAGACTTGGTGCCTGACAGTAAGGATGGGTGTGATATAGACATGTTGTTTCAGGAATAGGAAATAGCTTTAGAGGGACAGAGGATCTCAGAGGAGGACTGGGGAGATGGCCTTTGGAGTCATATTCCTGGTGATTGAAGGGATGCCCTTGTGGTTCTAGAGAAGGGGCTGAGGTTAAGGTCTCTCATCACGAAGGAGGTCTTTGTCAGTATGTATGAATTCATCCCAGAGGAGTGCAGGTTGAAACAGAGGGGCACTCTGAAATTTTGTCAGCAGCCCTGGGAGAATTTTGTAGGGTACTATTAAAATGTTTGTAAAGAGTACTGTTGTTTTTTCAGAGAGAACTTGGGAGAAGGAACTGGCTTCAGACTGTGAAAAACATGAAGGTTTAACGGGAGCTAGGAGAATTAGTAAATGTTTCTGCTGATAGACCTTTCCACATCTATGTGATTGGAAACTCAGTACTTGCTGCTTTATCCTTTTTTCCACAGTTTCTTCTGGAATATATAACATACTGTTGTATGAATTAAAGTACTGACTCGTCTGTGTCTGTTCCAAATGTAGGTGCATCTTTTTCCTAGAACAGCATATGAATATAACTGGCACCTCCTGCTTGGTACACTTTTTGTGAAATTAATTCAGTAATTTCTCCAAGCAGTTTTTATGTTATGTTATGGGGAATTTATAAAGTGCATGTACACCATCAAGTCTCTTGGCGCTTAATTTAAAACCACCACAGAGGTTGTGTCTATCAGTAGGCTTGAGTGACAAGCCAGGTTTTCCGTTTTTTTTCTAAAACTCATATAATCAGTTATCTGTCTAATCTCGATTGGTATGGAGTTCCAAAGTTGGGGTCCCAACTTAGAGAAGGGCGAACCTCCCATTCTTTTACGCTTAAATCTGGGAAATGTCAGCAACTTCATTTGTGCTGATCTGAGATTCCGTTTAGGGAGATATGTATGGATCTTTGTGGAGAGAAATGTGTATTTCCTTTGTTGCAGATGAAGGACTGTAAACTTTTCAAATTTGCACTTAAAGTACATGAAAACATTTGACAGATGCTACAGCAAAGTTCTCGTGGTGTTTTGAATGTGATGTCTGTAATGTTATAGTTTATTTGTGTGAAAAAGTTATGTAAGTTATCCCATATATATTCTGCACAGCTTAGAAAACCACATTTTGTGAGTTTTTTGTACAATCGTTAGGATTGTGTTTTCCCCAGTGTTCATTGATGATTCATTCAACAGTACATCACTGTTGATGCATAAGTATACAACCTGAGAACAGTAAAAAAGGGAAAATGCCCCCACAGATGTTTTTTTTATGCCAACAAGCATATGGCATTTCACACAGTGAGTAGGCATCTCACTTACATTTTTGAATGTGGGTGGAATTAAATGGCTGTAGCTGATGGTGGTTCTCCTAAGGGTGCTGTACAGATGAACTATCCTGTTGTACCTATTTTCTCCCACATAATTTAGTTGTGACCCCTTTCTGGAGTTGTTTTTAAGTGCCATGTAAATTATTTGTGTAGTGCTCCTGGATAACTGCTTGCTGCAAGTATTGCAGTACAGACATCTATCTGTAAAAATCTTTTGCCTTGATAGTATTGTAAGATGCTTCAAAACGTCACTTTTCCTGAAGTTCTTGTGCAGAAAACAGTATTTGTAAATTGTTGAATAAGTTAGATTTTCTTAATTTGTTAATTGTATGGTTTAAATTGATTTGTAATGTGTTACTCATAAGTTTATTTGTAGAGTTATAAAAATGCATAGTAGTAATTTAACTTAAGGGTCACAAACACACCCATACACATACTCATACACAAAATTACACACCTATAGAGTCATTCATTCATTAAAAATCTGTATTCGGTTTATACATAGGAAACCATAAAAGTACAAATAAAATGATAGAATTAATATAATGCAAAACAAAATTAGAGATGCACCACTTTAAAGCAATATCCAAACTAGTCCTTTAAAAAGTAATTCTCGAAGAGTCCACCAATTCATTGGACACTGGTCAGGTTTTTTTCTTTTCCTTTATTAGTTCTTGCTTTAAAAGACAGGCAGCCAACGCGTTTCGTCCTAACAAAACAGGACTTCTTCAGGGCTGTAGATTTAAAAACATATAAAAGGCTACTTTAACAATACAATACAGATTTTTAGTCGAAATGTATACAACATTTGAAATAACATAAAAGTACACAGAGTCACAAACAACATTCAACAAAAAACACATATCTAACTTCACAGGAGAAGAAGAAAAAAGAAGAAGAAATCAATACCTACAGTAAGCCTAGACATTTTGTTAGACATCCAACAAGTGGTTTATAGGATTTACACCACTTTTAAAGAACCACAAATACACAAAAACCTCATATACAAAAAATTAATACATTCATTAATTTAAAAACAGAAACACTGAAAGAAGGGGGGGAGGGGGTGCCCACTACGGTTTTTGCATCATATTATGCGTGAGCAACACCAAGAGAATATAAATCCAACTACTAAGAGGGCCCGGTCTGAGTCACATTTCTAAAACCCTTCATTGTGGAGTCTATTTGTTACGAGGTAATCCCCAGCATTGCGTAATCTATCACAATGAACCTGTGAGGCAAAGGAGACTTCCAGAATCAATACTGTGCATAATGCACCATTAAGATATAGGCCACAGACAATGCATAACACCTCACCATACCCAAATCAAAAAACCTATCTCAACCATAATAACAGAAATCGAAAAAAACGAAAAGAATATAATGAATATAAAATAAAATACAAAAATATAATTTTAATATCACCTATCTGTACTTACAATTGTGTCATGGTAGGAAACCTCCACAGAAATTGACCAGACATTTCCTAGGACAATTCTAAGGGCAAGGTCTAAAATAAGTTACCTAACATAATTCAAATAACGTTCTTGTAGCTTAAATTCATGATTGCTGGTTCTTAGGCGATGTTAAAATTATAATCTAAATTTGTCTATGCATAATCCAATGCCCCTCGTCAGCAATTTATCTTTAACACTGATGGCAATACTTGAGGAATTATTCTCCCATCGATTCATGGATACAATCGATGGTGTTGTTACTGGCATGTCAATAATACACCGGAATGTAAGAAAACATAGTTAGCACTCTAGTTTCCATTCGAACTTCCGCATTGAGAAGAACCAATGGAGAACGGTAAAGCTCTTCACGTAAACATAAGTAAGCTATTCGGCTAGTATCACGTGTATGCAACTGAATTGAGGGAAAATAAGGTTAGCATTCTAGTTCTCATTTGAACTTCCACATTGAGAAGCACCAATAGTGAACAGTAACGCTCATTATGTATACACAAACACGCTATTCTGCAAGTAACGCAAGAAGTTAACAGCAAGAAACCATGGAGTACTTAAACAATAGAGAAACTAGCTTAGGTGGATGCCAGTAATGAAATTAAAGAGACGCTGGAAGCCATTCAGCACGGCACCCCGCAGCTAAGAACCATTCTAATATGGGTAAGGCAATAACTAAACCATTATCAGCAAATATGAAAAACTAGTGATAAACTATACTTTTAACGTTCAAAATTGCAAAACATACATAGTTACCCGGTTTCATTTTACAATCCTTTTAGAAGCTGTACCTTATACCATAGATGCTCGTCATCAATGCGGACTACCTGGATTTTTCCTGTTAACCATTTTTAATCAGGTAATTATTTAAGAAAATATATTAGTTTGACTGTTTGAATCGCAAAAAAAAGTAGGGACATATAAACTAATAGTACTGTCTATTTTTGTAGCAAATCTCCAAGCATTTTACTGAAAGTGGAAAAAGCGTTTTTTTTACCCACGGGTGTTCGCCATCATTGTGGACTACCCAGTCTTTGCTAGTGGCCGCAAATCCTATCAGGTATCAGAAAATATCCATTTGTCCATATTTGAAGAACTCGATAAGGCGGGATATTATAACTAATTAAAGTACGCTTACTTCACAGATAAAATCGCAATATATAGATTTGGGATTGAATAAAAGAGAGAGAATTGGTACGCATATCAGGTATATTCAAAACTATTATATATCTGATAATAGTATTAAAACAAATAAAGCCATCACCTCTGTCAAAATAAAACTAATAGAAGTCATCCTGCATTAGGAAAGGACAATAATCTCCCAGATATTACCCATCAGAAGAGAAAAGAAAACTTTGAGAAAAGGAAACTTTGAGAACTTGAAGGTACTATTTTTATTGTTTATTTGCTCATATAAATGACCATACAAAGTTTTTGAGATAAACAATATCTAATATGGTCACATGAATTGTTGCAGATTTTAATACATCAGAAAGAAAGAAACACGTTACATCTAACCTACCCAGTCCCTGGCTACCCATTCACCGCCCAAATGTAAGCATATAAATAGGGATACAAAATTAAGATGAGGATATGTGAATGATGGGACCTCTCTGATTTTATGAAAAAACAAATCCGATAGTCTGTTAGTTGAACAGAGGACCAGACAAGCATATATCATAAAGAGTACTACACAGTAATCCTAAACAAAGTAACAAGACCCTCGCGAAAAATAGGATTTCCTTCAATTACCAGAGTGGTCAGTGTCATCATTTGGATATCCTTCCTGCCATCCACTAGTGCCTCTTAATCATAGAGGAAAACTATGTGGATTAAGGTTCCGATCAGGTCAAAAGGAAGAAATCAACAAGGAGACAAGCTCTTGAATAACCACAATCATTCAGTGATAGACTTTGGTGCAGTGCGTGCATGTGAAATTAAAAAAAGGATTTAGAAGAGAGAACACGTTAATTGAATATGTCTCTTGTAATCCTTATTAAAAATAGTGCAGAAGCAGCTTGAAAATATATGCTGCCTCACAATGTGGTCGACATGTTTCAGCCCTTTCGACTTCTAGTCATGGGCTTTCTTCAGGACCTAGATGGAATTTAAATTGCTACTGCATTATGAATGAAGTGAAAAAGTGATACAAATTTAAAAATTCAATACAGCCTTACGACTTGCGTTCCTCTGTACAAACTGGATACAGTTGAAACCTATAACAAAAAATATGTATATACAATGTAGTACTCAAAATTAAACAGTGAATCATGTTCCAAAACAACTTCAAAAATGGTTATATATCCTGTGGACCTTCAATTATAACCACAGTCACTCGTGTTTATGTGATATCTATAGCAAAAAACGTATTCACTAAACTAATTTGCTCACCCGTTTTGTACGAGGATAGGACCTCACCTCACCCCGCAACAGCTCAGGTCTAGGAGGCCCCGCTCTGGGCAAAAAACAAAACAAAACAAAAAATAATAAAGAGAGAGGAAAACAGAAGAGTGAAACTAACAAACTGTCCCTCGTATTATTTCTAAAAACATTTTTTTTTACAATTTGTTACAATTGCCCTCGCACTTTCCATTGACAAAACTAAAATATGAAATAAAATTCCATTGATCATGGCTCTATTCAGAGTCAATGGAGGCATCAGCTTATTCTTTTCTTGAAAGACCTAATAGCTCCTATCAGTATCTTTGTCCAGTATATTGATGTCTGTACTCTCTCTTTATTTTAGTAGTGAGGATATGTTGTTTGCTAACATTCTTGCTCCTTATACCCTCAGGTGCCTAAGGTCCTGCGTGTGCATCTCTATATAATTGCTCAATGTAATCACAGACCAACTAGACCCTTCAAGCTGGGCCTGCATATAAAATAAACTGAGCTTGATAGTTTATGTAAACATTAAATGAGTTGTTCCAAATTCAAAACATGGAGGTATTGTTATTGTGTTAATGTAATTTAGGCCACACTTTATATCGCCCCGTGTGCATCATTTTCACGGTATAGAACTGAAAATGAGTTGGGCGGTGAGCACAATACTGTGGGAAGTGGCTCAAAAAACAGTAAGTTAAATTTAACCTGGCTGTTGCTCTGACAACATGCACCTTTAAACTCGAAAGTGCAAAGCAAAGAGCGGGTACGATCTTCCGTACACGATATCTCGTAGTGCAAGTGCGAAGCCTTAAGGAAAAGAAAAGAAAAGAAGCCGGTCCTTACCTATCCGTCGGTACCTCAAGCTCGGGCTGAGCTGAATAGTGGAGGTGACGGATAGGTTTTGGGACCTTCTTTTATGTTGTGCAGGCCCAGCTGAAATCAATAAACCACCCCAAACCCACCCCTCTCCTCCCATCCCTCCCAAACACAAAACCACCCCTCCCTTGAAAGATCCTTGAGGTGCCTGCTCCGTGCTCAAATGATACCCTTTGGCAGTCTGTTCAGGAGGCAACAATAACACAGGCTGTTGCTATGTATAGTATTTGTCCTCTCTGTATGATTTTTTCCTGAATAAGTTATTCAAGAGAAATATCTCATTTATGAATAAACATATTTAATTTTTACAGTTTGTCATGACATTTTAATTCTTTTATAAGTCATTGATTATTAACAATTTCAATGATGAAATGTGTGATAAATATTATTACTTACATTTATGATAGTAGAGGTAATTTATTTTTATTTTAGGTAACAATTTTTCGACAGTGCAAAAATTAGTGATGAAAATTGCCATGAACATAGTCATTTTGTTGCAAGCTATCATAATGATAATAGACACTTACATCAAAATAAACCTTTATAATTATTTTTCTAACTGTTAATACATGTTTGTTTATCTTACCTTTGCATTTGATTAAAATAAACACATATGCATTACACTTTAAAAAAAGTGACAATAGCAAATTATTGAAATACATATAATGCACTAAACAATGGAAAATGTTACATTAATTGATATTTGAGTGGTTTAAGTTTAGATCTAACAATGACTTTACAGCTATCTAAACAAAATGTTACACCTTGTCTAATGTAATTTCTACATTATATTGTATTAAAATTATCTCAATAATGTGTAATGAACATGCTTATGACTTTGCAGTTTAAGAAAATTCGTTAAACACAAATGAATGCTCGGTTTTGTATTTTTGATTGATGTAAAGTTTTGTGTAGGTATCCATTATCATGAAGGCAGCTTGCAAAAACTTTACAAATACAATAACATTATACAGGTGTGTTTTTTGCATTTCCTAAATGACAGCATTACACACATATGCAATACACATTTGTTAAATTTTGGTTGTATGAGAGATTTTGAAATGCCCAGTCCAGAGCCAAAAGCGTTACAACAAACAAATGATGGACGGAATGCTGACAATGCAGACATTCTCCCCCAGTCAAGAGATCTGAGTTAAATCCATCGTTCTTTTGCCCACTACGCCACCCCAGTTCAGACATGGCCATATGCAAATCAGTCTTGACCCTGTGCCTCATGGGAACAGTCCAGCCCGAACTGCCAAGCCATGTCTTCCCTGGACCGGAATCAAGCATCCTAGGACCGGTTTCTGGCTATCAGCCGTCATCAGCCAAGATAGCTTGACTCCAGTGGCGTAGTGAGCACGGGACCCACGTCTGGGCATACCCATCCCACTTAGGGCGAAAAGCGTTACAACAAACAAATGATGGACGGAATGCTGACAATGCAGACATTCTCCCCCAGTCAAGAGATCTGAGTTAAATCCATCGTTCTTTTGCCCACTACGCCACCCCAGTTCAGACATGGCCATATGCAAATCAGTCTTGACCCTGTGCCTCATGGGAACAGTCCAGCCCGAACTGCCAAGCCATGTCTTCCCTGGACCGGAATCAAGCATCCTAGGACCGGTTTCTGGCTATCAGCCGTCATCAGCCAAGATAGCTTGACTCCAGTGGCGTAGTGAGCACGGGACCCACGTCTGGGCATACCCATCCCACTTAGGGCGAAAAGCGTTACAACAAACAAATGATGGACGGAATGCTGACAATGCAGACATTCTCCCCCAGTCAAGAGATCTGAGTTAAATCCATCGTTCTTTTGCCCACTACGCCACCCCAGTTCAGACATGGCCATATGCAAATCAGTCTTGACCCTGTGCCTCATGGGAACAGTCCAGCCCGAACTGCCAAGCCATGTCTTCCCTGGACCGGAATCAAGCATCCTAGGACCGGTTTCTGGCTATCAGCCGTCATCAGCCAAGATAGCTTGACTCCAGTGGCGTAGTGAGCACGGGACCCACGTCTGGGCATACCCATCCCACTTAGGGCGAAAAGCGTTACAACAAACAAATGATGGACGGAATGCTGACAATGCAGACATTCTCCCCCAGTCAAGAGATCTGAGTTAAATCCATCGTTCTTTTGCCCACTACGCCACCCCAGTTCAGACATGGCCATATGCAAATCAGTCTTGACCCTGTGCCTCATGGGAACAGTCCAGCCCGAACTGCCAAGCCATGTCTTCCCTGGACCGGAATCAAGCATCCTAGGACCGGTTTCTGGCTATCAGCCGTCATCAGCCAAGATAGCTTGACTCCAGTGGCGTAGTGAGCACGGGACCCACGTCTGGGCATACCCATCCCACTTAGGGCGAAAAGCGTTACAACAAACAAATGATGGACGGAATGCTGACAATGCAGACATTCTCCCCCAGTCAAGAGATCTGAGTTAAATCCATCGTTCTTTTGCCCACTACGCCACCCCAGTTCAGACATGGCCATATGCAAATCAGTCTTGACCCTGTGCCTCATGGGAACAGTCCAGCCCGAACTGCCAAGCCATGTCTTCCCTGGACCGGAATCAAGCATCCTAGGACCGGTTTCTGGCTATCAGCCGTCATCAGCCAAGATAGCTTGACTCCAGTGGCGTAGTGAGCACGGGACCCACGTCTGGGCATACCCATCCCACTTAGGGCGAAAAGCGTTACAACAAACAAATGATGGACGGAATGCTGACAATGCAGACATTCTCCCCCAGTCAAGAGATCTGAGTTAAATCCATCGTTCTTTTGCCCACTACGCCACCCCAGTTCAGACATGGCCATATGCAAATCAGTCTTGACCCTGTGCCTCATGGGAACAGTCCAGCCCGAACTGCCAAGCCATGTCTTCCCTGGACCGGAATCAAGCATCCTAGGACCGGTTTCTGGCTATCAGCCGTCATCAGCCAAGATAGCTTGACTCCAGTGGCGTAGTGAGCACGGGACCCACGTCTGGGCATACCCATCCCACTTAGGGCGAAAAGCGTTACAACAAACAAATGATGGACGGAATGCTGACAATGCAGACATTCTCCCCCAGTCAAGAGATCTGAGTTAAATCCATCGTTCTTTTGCCCACTACGCCACCCCAGTTCAGACATGGCCATATGCAAATCAGTCTTGACCCTGTGCCTCATGGGAACAGTCCAGCCCGAACTGCCAAGCCATGTCTTCCCTGGACCGGAATCAAGCATCCTAGGACCGGTTTCTGGCTATCAGCCGTCATCAGCCAAGATAGCTTGACTCCAGTGGCGTAGTGAGCACGGGACCCACGTCTGGGCATACCCATCCCACTTAGGGCGAAAAGCGTTACAACAAACAAATGATGGACGGAATGCTGACAATGCAGACATTCTCCCCCAGTCAAGAGATCTGAGTTAAATCCATCGTTCTTTTGCCCACTACGCCACCCCAGTTCAGACATGGCCATATGCAAATCAGTCTTGACCCTGTGCCTCATGGGAACAGTCCAGCCCGAACTGCCAAGCCATGTCTTCCCTGGACCGGAATCAAGCATCCTAGGACCGGTTTCTGGCTATCAGCCGTCATCAGCCAAGATAGCTTGACTCCAGTGGCGTAGTGAGCACGGGACCCACGTCTGGGCATACCCATCCCACTTAGGGCGAAAAGCGTTACAACAAACAAATGATGGACGGAATGCTGACAATGCAGACATTCTCCCCCAGTCAAGAGATCTGAGTTAAATCCATCGTTCTTTTGCCCACTACGCCACCCCAGTTCAGACATGGCCATATGCAAATCAGTCTTGACCCTGTGCCTCATGGGAACAGTCCAGCCCGAACTGCCAAGCCATGTCTTCCCTGGACCGGAATCAAGCATCCTAGGACCGGTTTCTGGCTATCAGCCGTCATCAGCCAAGATAGCTTGACTCCAGTGGCGTAGTGAGCACGGGACCCACGTCTGGGCATACCCATCCCACTTAGGGCGAAAAGCGTTACAACAAACAAATGATGGACGGAATGCTGACAATGCAGACATTCTCCCCCAGTCAAGAGATCTGAGTTAAATCCATCGTTCTTTTGCCCACTACGCCACCCCAGTTCAGACATGGCCATATGCAAATCAGTCTTGACCCTGTGCCTCATGGGAACAGTCCAGCCCGAACTGCCAAGCCATGTCTTCCCTGGACCGGAATCAAGCATCCTAGGACCGGTTTCTGGCTATCAGCCGTCATCAGCCAAGATAGCTTGACTCCAGTGGCGTAGTGAGCACGGGACCCACGTCTGGGCATACCCATCCCACTTAGGGCGAAAAGCGTTACAACAAACAAATGATGGACGGAATGCTGACAATGCAGACATTCTCCCCCAGTCAAGAGATCTGAGTTAAATCCATCGTTCTTTTGCCCACTACGCCACCCCAGTTCAGACATGGCCATATGCAAATCAGTCTTGACCCTGTGCCTCATGGGAACAGTCCAGCCCGAACTGCCAAGCCATGTCTTCCCTGGACCGGAATCAAGCATCCTAGGACCGGTTTCTGGCTATCAGCCGTCATCAGCCAAGATAGCTTGACTCCAGTGGCGTAGTGAGCACGGGACCCACGTCTGGGCATACCCATCCCACTTAGGGCGAAAAGCGTTACAACAAACAAATGATGGACGGAATGCTGACAATGCAGACATTCTCCCCCAGTCAAGAGATCTGAGTTAAATCCATCGTTCTTTTGCCCACTACGCCACCCCAGTTCAAGCATGGCCATATGCAAATCAGTCTTGACCCTGTGCCTCATGGGAACAGTCCAGCCCGAACTGCCAAGCCATGTCTTCCCTGGACCGGAATCAAGCATCCTAGGACCGGTTTCTGGCTATCAGCCGTCATCAGCCAAGATAGCTTGACTCCAGTGGCGTAGTGAGCACGGGACCCACGTCTGGGCATACCCATCCCACTTAGGGCGAAAAGCGTTACAACAAACAAATGATGGACGGAATGCTGACAATGCAGACATTCTCCCCCAGTCAAGAGATCTGAGTTAAATCCATCGTTCTTTTGCCCACTACGCCACCCCAGTTCAGACATGGCCATATGCAAATCAGTCTTGACCCTGTGCCTCATGGGAACAGTCCAGCCCGAACTGCCAAGCCATGTCTTCCCTGGACCGGAATCAAGCATCCTAGGACCGGTTTCTGGCTATCAGCCGTCATCAGCCAAGATAGCTTGACTCCAGTGACTCCAGTCCAGAGCCAAGGCAAACTAACAATCCAAATAGAAACGTGCAAAAAAGAAACGTATCTTTGATTCAGGTGACAAAGGGGTTAATTAACTTCATGGTCCAGTAGCAGCAGCAATGGCAGTACTGGATGACAGGGATCATGTTGGCAACAGTGGTGGGAAAACCAGAAAATGTAATTTTCTAACTTACATAGCTTCAACCTGCTGAGTGTAGGTTTACCCACCACAGTTACGTCAGGGGGAAGTCACATAGCAATTGACCCAGCAGAGAAATTAGCTGAACTCTCTCCAACAGCATCTTTATCCTAGGACGCTGTTGATGTGGGTAGAAAAATCTGATGGAGTGGGTGGCACTTCAATTGTCTTTCATCCATTGATCTACCAGCATCTAAATAGACCACCTAGTAGTCAGATGGAGAATCAGATGGAAAAATGACAGCAGGACCAAATCCGCCAAGATCTAAATCAGACCTTAAGTCTGAAGGTAAAAATCCTGACTGAGTATAGGTGCCATAGAGGGGTCTTCCCTGAGGGCAAAAGTTGTGAATGTATTTCAAATTTGCTTTAGTGCTCTGTCAAACATGACAAACGTGACAGAGCAATATTGTAACATTTTTTTATTTTCAAAAACACACTCCAAGAAGGTGTGTTTTTTTTTTTAAAGCAATTTCCTCCTCACTATGAGAGTCATCTTCCATGGTGAGGGGGGCCATTTTTAGTTTTTACTGCTTAGACGGTGTGGTCGCGGCGTGTCCTATTGAAAGAAAGGAGGTACGAGTCCTCGGATAGGCTCCTGATAGCTGGGCAGGGTGCCATGTGGGGTAGCTTTGACTCGACGTTTGTCCTAAATGGTTTGGTCTCTTCCTCACAATACATTGGTAACGATATTTATGATATATGGGACCATAGTCCCAGTTAGTCAATATATATATCTGGTCTATCCAACATATATTTTGGTGTCTCCATATTTTTATAAACAAGGGAGATGTCGGTATTAAGAGCAATGATATTTGTTGGTTTATTGGACACATAAGTATACTTAACTTGAGGCCCTACCAGTAAGTGGTATCATTTAAATTTAGGAACCTCCACTATTACCCACGCTTTTCATCAGAAGAAATGTGGTATCTGTTGCATGTGATCCGCCACTGCCTGTAGAAAAGTGAAGGAATTACATTTTACAGACCACGTCTAAATATACTTTAGGTAGGTATCGGCCCCGTAGAACTGGATAGGGGAAGTTAACCTAACCTGTCTTATTCACCAGTATGTAAATCAAGGGGGTTTGTTGTTCTTATTTACAAATACTGATGCCCTTATATGTTTTTATCATGGTTTTGGGTGTTGGTCTTTGAGATATACAGGTAATGGTCTTCATAGCCTAAGCATTTTGAACGCACTGAGGATATTGGAAACGTCCTTCTCATGTTTAAATTTTAAAAAAATCTTTATACATTTTTCTTTATAGATTTTAATTTGAGTTCTTGGGACATTGGACCTGAATATTATGGCCAAACGTCTCTGGAAGTTCTGAATGTCCTAGAGTTTATTAGACAGATTTAGGTAACTTTCCTCTTATCTTTCAGATACAGAGTGAGTTTTGGTTTTGCTAGATGCCCCACTTATGGTGTATATAAATGAATTATTTTTCAGAACTCTATTTCATGTCGGGACATTGGACCTGAGTTACTCGGCCTACGTCACCGAAGCTCTTAAATTTGGTATAAACCCTCTAGAGCTTTACTTTGTTAGAAACTACCTAGAAAGATATTTAATGTCATGAGTTTCTATAATGGTGTGTGCGAATGTGTAAGTATGATTCAGCTTTGTATGTAGTGTGACTGCATCATCATGTTATAAATGATAATAGGATTTTTATGTAAATAGAGTTTTTATATGTAACAAACGGGAATGCATAGATATTTCTATATCATATATTTGTTTTTTGTATCTTTCCTTGTCTGTATATATCTGTTTTAGATTATTCAATTGATGGTCGGGCCCATCAACAATCCTGAGGAAGGTGGTATTTTATCTGTTTACTACCCACCCAAACGCGTCGATGCCTTTAATGTATATACACTAGATTACTAATGTTATCTGCAAGGGTGGAAAAATATATAAAATATTGTACCTTGACAGATAATTCACTAGTTAGTGGTGGTGATATAAAGTGATTAGAACATTTTTGTATGTTTATTGTTTTTTCCCGCCTGTGTATTTATGTACCATGGAAGTGTATATTTGCTTGTGATAAACTTCCTTACTGTGTTGTCTTTCTCATTGATTTGTTCATGAAATCTCTAGGAAATTCCTTTTTTTACAAAGATTCTTTTTAATTTGCAATTTTTACAGTGTGTTTTAAATTTCAAATAAATTCTTTGCTACAAAGATAATGTTTGTAACGTTTATGTTCTGATGATGCAGTATTATTATGTGAAGTGTGTTTGATAGATTTTTTCTATTTTCGCCAAAGAGGATATTTCTTTGTGACTTTTGGCCCACAGATGTGTCCAGGAGACCCTATCAATGGTTTTTTCTGCATCCAGCAGTATCATAGCCATTGGGTCTCCTGGCAAGCGAGCAACATTAAACAGGGTAAATGCTCTACGAGTATGGACTGTTGTGCCTCTACCTTAGATAAACTCATGTTGCAATCTGGAAACAACCTTATTGATTATAGAGGATAGATGAGTGGCCAAGATCTCTGAATACAGATTAGAGTCTCCATTAATAAGGGTAATTGGACGTTATGATCCAAGCTCCGTAACAGTTTTATTTTTGGGGGAGAATACTGCAATTTTCATACATGACCAGGATTTAGGTGGATTAGTTCCTTTATGAATTAATCCAAATAATTCAGCATTTTTTAGGCACAGATGCAAATGTTGTATACAACACTGTGGGTTTACAGTCTGTGCCTGCTGCTTTCCCCTTAGAAAGGAAATCAATTGCAAGCACAGTTTCTTCCCATTCTGGAGGCCCTTCCAATAATTCTTGTTCTTCCTTTCAAAATGTATTCAAGGAAACTGAACTCTTCCACCATGGAACTCTCATTGTACAGATCTTGATATAAACCTTGGAAGGCAGCTCTAATGCAATCAGGTACCAACCCCCTCTTTAGTTCTCTTATCTCCTGAATCTCACTCTGTGCATTTTTCACCTTTGTTCTGATGGCCAGTTGGCGTCCTCTCTGCTCGCTGCACTCATATGCCTTTTCATTCCATGCAATATATTTATCTGCAGCTTACTTTGCAGGGACTTCACAGATTGCAGCTTTAGTGATTGAAACCCCCACTTGCCTTTTAACTATGTTTTCACCCAACTGTGTTGGATTAACAAGATTCCTTCCTTCTGCAACTAATTCTGTATATAACACATCCAGTATCTGTCTTTCTTTCTTGGTTCTGTTTAGTGTGAAATGCAGTCTCCCCCCTGGTACCAGCCTTCAAAGTGTCCCAAACAACCTCTAATGGAGCACTCCCACTATTTTTTTTTTTTAAATTGGGATCCATTTGTTCATATGTGTGCAATATACTTGAATAATTAAAAGACTGTGTTCAGAGCTCCAATGGGACGGTGTACTCCTAAAGCCTCCATACTTAATTCCCCACACTAGGGGATTGTGGTCTGACATGGCTCGGGTAGATTTTAATACTACATATGCGCATGAGTGTGTGGGGAACCATAAAAAAACAAGGCGTGCATAAGATTGATGCATAAGACTGATGCAGAGCAGAAAATATGTGAACCCATATTCCATCTGTTTCTTGGCTGACATCCCACAGACCACGTTCTTTGCAAAGCCTCAGTAATGACTGGAATACTTTGCGCTTCCAACCAGTATAGACATAATTATCATTTAGGGACCAGTTCACCAGAAGATTAATATTCAGTTCCCCACAAAGAATAAAAGAGCAAAAGAATCAATTCATTCACTAGCCAATCAAATAACCCAGGATCATCAGAGAAATGACCATTCACAGAGCATAGTGTAAATGTTTGTGAGACCGACAGAAATTCAGCAATCACCCATTGCACATATTAACCACTGGACACTTGTTTGAAATGGTCATATGAGCTACAAGCTAAAATTGCAACTCCACGGGTACAGGTCCCCTGTTTTGTCCCCACAATCAATTTAAAACCAAGTGTACGTAGTTACTGCATAGATATTTTACACATTACATATAAAAACATACACAGCATACACAGCTTTTTTGACAAGCTCCCAGAGTGTTAAGCAGGGATTAGTTTAGTGCCTTTGATAATTCACCCTGACTGCGAATGTGGCTATTTCTTCAACAGGGTCAGCCACCAACCCAATTTCTTACACCTAGCAGTGGTTAAACTTATTGCATACATTCCTTCCATCACCTTCTGTGTGTTTAATATCTGAATTAACACACTAAAGCTAATTTACTTCAATGTACTCCATAAGAAAGTTTTTACATTGAACGCCTCCTATTCAGCACCATGGCATATATTTTTTCATGAATATAGAATGTTAGCACTTTAGTTGTTCATTGGAAATCTGAGGTGAAACTACAGCAGACCACTGTGGAATCAACTTATAGACTGCTCCTGATGATGAAAGTATGTTTCACTCAGCCTTTCGGATAAATTTCCAGTGTGGATGATGCAGATATTTGAGAATGTATAGAAAACGTTTATCATTTTAGCATTCCAGAGTAGTAACTGTAATTCCTATGACAAAATGAAATTAATCATTTTGACCATCTATTTCAAGTCTACAGCTAATATTCCAGTATCTTGGAGTTAAGGTGTGCCACATTTTTTTCATGAATATATAGAATGGTAACACTCAATACATTAGAACTCTGCTGTGAAGTTACTGTAGATCCCTGAGGAATTAACTGACAGCCTGCTGGTCCTGTGTGAAGTAAGTTTTACTCACCATATCAGGATTTCATGGCTGAAGATGATATTCATAGGTTTATAGAAAATGTGTCCTGATTGTAGGATCTGCAGTAATTACCGCCTTTTTCAAGAGAAATCATGTGAGGAAGTTATTTTTTGTCAAAAGTGGCTAATCAAACTCCAGAAAACGATCAGTATTTTTTCTATGGTAAACTTGCCACAGCTCTTAAAATGAGTATATCACCCAAACAAACTGTGTGAATATATTGTGACTAAAATATGCTAGCACTTTTTCTTTATGATCTTTTTTTGAAAGCTTAAAAATCAAGCTTTTACAAAAAAAATTAAATGGGACATAATCCAATAAACATTGTTTTGATTCCATCTTGGTCAATACCTCCCTGAGAGTAACTGCCCTCTGGATAATATTGCCTAAATATAACAAAGGATTGTTGAGTGCTCCATTGAAGACAATGGAGAGGTAGTGCCCCTGCATCTAAGTACAGGCCTACTGTAATTAATATTGTAATGTCCTACTACATAGCCTCTGTCTCTTCTCCTCTGCCTATGCTTAGAATGTATGGAGAGGTGCAAAGGAAAGAGGAAGATTGGCAGTGGCTGTGGTGCAGGAGCAGGTCCAGATGCTTACACTATCACAAAGATGGATGGAGGAAGCCTCTGCAGTCTATAACCTTGTTTTACTAACACTTTGCACTGGCTCTAGACAAGTGCAAAGTGATGCATGCTATTTATTATTCAGGGCAAAGGGTGTATAGAACAGGAAAGATTACATTTTTGCAGCGCCAAACCTCTTTTGGTGTCTTGCGTCATTTTGCATTAAAGAAATTTTACTGATGCAGATTAATGCAAAAACTTCAAATATTTGACACACAGCAAGTTCTACTGAGATAACCAGGCTAGGCGTGGCATACAAAACTGACACCTATCAGAAACAGACACAAACAAGCAGACATATCTTCATTTCTCCAATTAAATTACACCATGCATGTGTTCTGCAATGCACAGCACACACACGGAGAATGATAACATTATTCACTTGTTCAATCATACCCTCCTTTGTACTAAGTAAAATTAAACAGTTTTGCAGAACTGAGGGAGTGACAGGGGCTGTTAAGGATTCACTCTCCCTGTTTTAGAGCTTCTTGTATTTATTCATGACAGTGCAGGAGCAGTGTGTGCCTGCTTCTAAATGACATGAGTGAACAATTGGATATGTGACAGAAGAGAGATTAAAGCTTCTGAGAAACACAGAGGTTTTTAACACCTTTTAAGTAGAGCAATGTTCCAATAGCCTTTATGCCTACAGCAGAAGGCTATGCCGGCCATTAACGTCCTGCTCCCATTTTATTGTTCCTCGCTTTCAGCTCTGGCAATTAATGCCAGAGTGCCCTGTAATGGCTGGTGTAGCCCACAGCAGTGGTAAATAAAGTTGTACTAAGAACAGTAAACTATACAATCAATTAGAATGGATTATTTTTGCATTCAGAATCGCAGATGAGATAATCTAGGGGAGCATTTTCAAACAAGTTAACTATCTTTGTGCGCAGCAATGTAATATGTTTATTTTTTAAAGCAAATCCAGCCATTAACATACAGCTCATACAAAACAAACATCATTTACTTAATAACTTACAGAAATTACAACACTTACTTAATGAGGATTCACTAAGTGTGAAAAACATCAAAAACGTTTATCCTGAAAATTAGTTGTAATAATTTTGATGCCTGTTTATTTTAAAACTGACTGGCTATTCCGTGAGCAGGCGGGAGCACTGGCCTAGTTTCCGCGAGGGAGGGGGGAGGGGGGGTTAGACCCCCTAACAAATGTACGTTCTGCTCTATAGCTGTGTACAAGTGCTTTCAGTCGGTGAGTAGTCTGTCGGATTTAATCAGGGATGTTTACATAGACAGACAAAATGCCCTCACACTCTCTAAAAGTCTGTTGGTTATTTTACAAAATATTGTGTTTTGTCTCTTAGTGCTCCTACCAATCCGCATTCCCCTCCCTTTCCACTGCCCCTTAGGCCCCTCCCATTCACCCTGCTTGTCGTATAATGAATTTTAATATTATATACCAGCCTGATTGTTCGAAAATCTGAAGCTCAAACTCCTCCCAATTTTACTAATCTGCGCCCCAGGGTAGGTGGTTAAAAATGGAGGCATGGCAAAAATCATGGGCATGGAGGGGGAAGAGAAAAGAAAGAAGGGAGGTGTGAAAGATGTGCCACTTGGGTCACAAGGGGTAGATAGTGCCTTGAGGCATGAGGATATACCGGAATATCGATTTGCGTTCAGATGCTTTTGTCTGTTCAATGACACCCTGTGGCATGGGAAGCTCGAATGCATTAGTACTCTCTAGACCACTAAAAGAAGACCAAGGATAGATTTAATGAATTTATTGCAACCTTGCGGAGAAAAGAATGTTGCTACACTGCATTGTGCAAGGGAGAGAGTGCAGTACCAAGCCCTATTTTCTGAAAATGACTTGTGCCCTCTCATGCCCTCTGTTGGTGCATGCACAAGTAGGCTGCCTAAAACAACTCACAAATGTTTCCCCATGGCACAGAGGTGTGATGTCTTTAAGAGGTGTTGTACCTGAAGTATAAACCTCCAGTGCAAAACCCAATGCTTAGACAATTCCTATACTATTGCACACAGGGATGTGTTCCGCACAATGCAGCACACATGCAGTGAATGGATTTCTTGGAGAAATTTAAATATTTCTCCAACTTTGCACCTGCTTCACGAACATATATTTTTTTCAAACGTAGCTTGGTCTGACGATCTTTTTAGACCAGATTTTGCATCAAAACTAAGGCAACTAAGTAGCACCCATGTAATGCCCCCTTGACGCAAATGGGCAGAGAGCAGCACAAAACACATTTTGTACTAAGAAAGAGGTGCCTTTCAAGCTCCAAATACCATTTTCTCTGAAAACGAAATTTCTTCTCAGGCATTACACCACTGTGCATCACATTTTGTGAGTTTGTGTTAGTGCAAATCTTTAACAAATCTGCTCCAATTCTAAAAATATGTCTTAAAAGCACTTGTATGCATGCTATAATGTATCAAACGTGATATTAAATGAGAAACATAAAAATCGGAGAACACATTCACATACTTTAGATATGACTTGTTGCACACAGCAAGCAATCACTCAATAACAATGGGCAAACAGCTAAAATGTTTTTCCTTAAAATGGACAACAAAATTGTAATTTTAGGGATCATCAAGTCACTTTTGACATAGTAAGTCAAATTGATAATTCTCTGTTAGTCCAATATAGACCATAAAAGCACATAAAATAACTCGTATATGTCGCCTAAAATCAAACTAAATACATAATTTCCTTAAAAAATCAGTTAATACCTATTCATTTCCATTTTTACATAACTGGCATCAATCTAAAACCATTTGTGCAAAATGCAAGTTAAGAGTAGGGGTGGGCGGAATTTGCGAAATCCACTTTCGCAAATTATCGTGAAAATGTTAAAAATTATCGCAAACACGCGGAAATATCGTGAAGATGCGGAAGTTTTTTTCCCGCATGTTCACGAGATTTTCTGCATGGTTGCGGCTCGCCAACTTACCCATGTGGTTGCTCGCGGGCGCGGCCATCTTGTTTTCAGTTGTCTCGCGGTGCATGATCGCGAGAAGAAAGACGTGATCGCGTGACGCATGACGTCACTGCGGGCGCGAACTGTCGCGAGACAGCGCACATGGCTAAAAACAATACAACATCTCATGGAGAACGCGACCGGATCAAGAAAACTTGTCGGCGAACGCAGGGATTCAGGTAAGGCGATCGTGCGCGTGAGAATGTATTATTTTACAGCGCGAGAAACAAATTATCGCCAAGCTGCGGAATGCGGAAATTTTGACATTTTCGCGCTCTCCGCGAAAATTTCAAATTATCGCAATTTCCGCGAACGGAACAAAATTTTCGCCCAGGCCTAGTTAAGAGTAGACATTAAAGAGAAAGATACAAGGTCACAAAAGACAATAAGACACACCGACAGAATCCTCATGAAGAGTGGTCTTTCAAAGACTGAGCAATAGTTACTAACTTATCACCGCGAATGTTCAGTTTGATAGCTCATGCATGTAGAGTTTGACCATGCTGTTTTCTCCTCCCCTTCGCCTGCCACTTCCCATTCCCCCACCCCCCCTGTTCCTTCCCTTCCTTCCCCCCGTCTCACTGGCACACGGTCTGCTCTCTTTGCCCAGATACATATTCAGCCACTGAGCACCAAAATAATCCGCTGGCATGGTGGTCACGGTATACTGGTAGGCACGGGACGCTAGAGTGCAGGCTGCGACTAGCAGTCATAGTTAGGCGGGCTGCTATGGCACGGATGGTGGGGCATAGATGCAGGGCACACAACGGCATAGGGATTCATAGTAAGTGTTCCAGGCGGTGGAGTACATTGTTTAGAGGTGTATATGTGTTTTTATTTACTTACTCATGGTTTAAATCTGTTTGCAAAGATAACATGCTTAGGACCCACAATTGGAGCCTGTAAAAGTTGTTGTTCCTGGAAAGGTGGAAATGCGGAACATCACAACTGCATTAGTTGTTCACACATAGATTCAATCTGTATGGTGACACACCCTGGTGTAAATGTACTGCATACAGTGATTATCGTACTAATAATGATAAAAACAAATTTAAACAACAAAAAGAGTGGTCTTTCAAAAATGGCAAAAGGATAAGCATGTAAAGTGCACATACCTCAGTGCATTAACAACAATTGATTTATTGGGTTCAATCCTTAACAATAAAAATGCCACAGTTAAATATGTGCAACTAATGACCCATGCACACAAAATCGACCGGTGGCCCTCTATTCCTTAAATAGTTTTTCCCTAAGTCTAAGGGCTCCTGAGAGAAAACTTGCAACCCCAAAGCAGACCATGGGGGAAGATAACATTTGTAAATACAACAACGCATGCCTTACTTGTACAAAATGATTGATGCTTGCCAATGTAATGGAGTAATGGATTTGTGCCTCAGGATACAATAAAACTCACAATAAATACAAAATGCTCTGAACAATTATCACAGGGACAGGGCTTTAAACCTCCTGGCTTTGAAAATCTATTGGGGATAGCTCAACCAATGTATGGAATTACATCTAAATCTAGTCAATTAGAAATGATGGTGGGTATTGTTGACACATGACAAATAGGCTCCCCTGTGGTATGGTTCTCAACAATATGTATTGTCTCACAGTGTGTTTAACAAGTGTCATATCTTCCCTTTCCCCAAACCATCTCACCAAAAACATGTTTTTGGTGTCCCCCAAGTCACTGGGGCATAATGGTCTTGGGTTAGGAAACAGGTCCAGGCAGCCTTTCCTGCTCAACTGCTCCTTGACATATCCTAGCCATGAGATACGCAGTGCCTCTCAAGAGCTATTCAATCCTTTAGTACATGTTGAATCCAGGTGGGGACAGGGCTTGACCAAATTCTCAGCCAGTGCATTAACGATGCCACTGCAAAAAGGTTTTATATGTAACCCACTCCAAGCTCTTCATGAATTGTAAAAGAGGTGGTGCTAGTGAGAAATTTGTTCTCAACCACCTGCAGGTCCCTTACATCTTTGTACTCCCACACATTGCACACATAGGTTACAATGGGAATATACTTTTGTTTAAAAAACTTTTGTAGGGCAGGCACAGGTTTAGCCCCTAGTCTGTGACAAAATCCATGGTAGCACCCACGGCCCTCGTCAAGATATTCCTTTACATAGTAGCAAACTGGGATACAAATATGCAGCTCAGTTAATATACAGTTTCCTAACCATCCAAGTTTAGAAGTCAGTGATTCATGTGCTGAAGGTGCTTCCCAGACAAGAGAAGCTTAACCACTACATGTCCTTAGTAAATAGCATATTCCACATGAAGATTTGTTTTAATTAATAAGGCTTTCCAATGTGTCAAGTTTGAAGAACTTATCAGATGGAAGAGGTTTTACAAATCCTACCTCTAAATAAAAATAAAATAAAAATTAACGACAATGATCATCTATATTTATTAAATATACTAGTAAACTGATCTAAGCAATTCACAAAGATATTTATTTCTCTGGACCTAAAACGTCATAACCTTAACTCCGTTCAAAATAGCAAAGTATCAGGAGTGTTCAAACATTTCCAAGACTGCGCCTTGATATCTGCAATACACATAGACTTCCAGGAGTGCAACAGGAAGTTTTGCTAATTCCTTATTCTATCTTTGTGAATGGTCTTCTGCATAATTGTAGCGTGTACACATGTACAGTTTTGAAATTGCACATTTTCTTTCTTTGAACTAACATCCAAAACAAGCCTTTAGCATTCAACTCAAGGGACCTGAGTCACAAAGGTAACTTACACTTTTTAATAATTTACACTTTTGAGTAAGTTAGCTACTTTTTGCTGTTTATAAACTCCAAGTATAAATTACTCCTAATATGTCATCTGGAGAACATACTGCCTATATCAAAATAGTCTCAGCAGCCACCATAAATGTGCAGAGTTTATCATGAAATGGACATGTCTACTGCAGGTCCATTGCATCTAATATTTTAGATATCTACATTCAGGTGACTTTGTATTGCCTGGTGAACACTCCTCTGTCTATAACATATTTCCAAATGTGCATCTATCAGAAGGCCTACTTTTTTACATGTATACGTCGTTACACACGTAATTTTTTTTTTTTTTTTTAAAACACTAAAAATCAATTATCAAATTACAAGGTCCTTGAGAGACTACAATTAAAAACTGAAAATGTGATTGTAGAGAAGTGGAAAAAAGGGACCATGACATTATTGACTTACCATACCCACTCAAAAAAAGATTTATTCATTTAAAAAAAAAATTAATTGCTTTAAAAATGGTTCTAGTTTTCGAAAATTTTCTATCTCAATCTGAAAAAAAAGAAAAAAGTATTAATATTTAATAAAACATTTTATAATACAGTACACATATTTACATATTTTTAAAAAAATATTTTTGCCTTTTTTTTGCTGTTTTCAGAAAATATTGCATTTCACTATAAATTGTGAAAGCAATTGCATTCATCATTTAACAGCAGGCAAAAAAAAAATTAACAATCTCAAAGATTGTTTTAAAACAGCCCACAATCTCTTTTTGCATAAACATAACTTTATAGAAATGCATAATATTCTTAAAAAATATCATCTAATATCAATACTTATTTCTTTAAAATACCGTCTGATATTTTTGTTCCAGAAGTATAATCACAATACTATATCTCAAATAACTCCACAAAACATCTGGTTCCATTTCCTTTAGGCCAAATAGTAATTTTAAAATTCTTTTTTTGTTAAATTTCCAATGGTAATCCAATAAAAATCTAAAGTTTAAATTGTACAGATCTCACCGATTCTCTGTAACATTTTGGTTTCCGAAAGATTTATTAATAATTAAATAAGTCCACAATAGAATTGCTTACCTTTCCGCATGGCCAAATAGTAATTTTAAAAATCTTTTTTGAATACATTTCCAATGGCAATCCAATAACATTCCAAAATATAAATTGTGCAGATGTTACCGATTTTTTCTAAATTTTTGGTTTTCCAAAGTTTCATTAAAAGTTGAAAAAGTCCACATTACAATTGGTTACCTTTCCATTAGGCCAAATGATAATTTGTAAAATCATTTTTTTTGAAAATTCCAATGGTAATCCAATAAAATGGTAAAATTGTTTTGTACACATCTTGCCAAGTCTCTCTAAAATTTAGGTTTCAGGAAGATTAGATAGGAATTTGCTAAATCAAAAGGCAAACGTTGCTTGAAAATCAATTGGGAATCATTACACAGTGTCCAGCCTTTTTCACATTTAAGATAAACTGTGTAATGTCCAGAAGTAACAGTAGGTCCTTCATGGAAAATTATTGCAACAGTTACAAAAGTTTTTCCTGAAATTGATAATTGCTGTCCTGTAAACTTCTTTATTAAAGTATCCAATTTTGAACCATCAGCTTTACATCGTTGCATCATTAAAATTACATATTGTCCGTATTCCTTTAAAATTAACGTTGAAAACATTTCAGATTGACACTCACTGCATTCCATGTTATGATTAGCATCTTTAACTAATTTAGCAAAAGTGATTGTTTTACTTTCTGGCAATGTTAAATAAATAAACCTTTCAGAATCAACATTAGAGCCACATGTATTGAAACAGTTTTCACAACTATGTTCCCATTTATAAGAGAGACCAAACAAATTTTTAATGGGAACCCCTTCTTCTTCCAGTACCTGAAGAAAAAACATCAAGAATTCCTGTGCGTCTTGCTGTACATTTTGAGAAAACTGTGTTCGTCCTGAACATACATCTAAAAGTTTTCTAAATTCAGTAGCACTTTCTATTTGAGTTTTATCATTACTCAGCTTTTGAAAAAGGAGACTCAACTCAGAACAGAATCTTTTTCCCTGATTTACTATTATCTGCTCTTGCACACTTTCCAGATAAAATGCAACATTCAGCACTACATTAGCGTAGCAGTTGACACCAGAGCTATTTTCAAAATGACATCCTACAACCTCTTCTTCATTTTCCTTTTTCTTTTTGCTTGCAATTACATCACTCCTCTTTTTTTTCCTCCTCTCTACATCTTCATTACAGATATTCTCATTTCTCCTTTCACGAGAAACTACACGTTTCTCCAACACAGGATACTGACCTAAATGAGGAGCATAGGTTCTTCTTAATCTATTATACTCCTTTACACAATTTGTATCAGCACTAACTTTTGAGTCATCAAAGTCTATCATGAATAAACCAGATAATGTTTTCACTCGTGACAAAGCTACATAAGCCATACCTTCTTTGAACACAGTTGAACCAATGTTTACAAAAGCACAATCTACAGTCAATCCTTGAGACTTGTGAACAGTTACAGTATATGCTAGAGAAAACGGAAACTGCTTCCTACGTACATATAAATCTTTCACAAGCATGAAACGAACTGAACAACGACAAATGTCTTTAACTTCTTCTATCTGATCAAATTTTATTTTTAAACATTCAATTCCATCTTTTTTCTGATAATTAATAAAACCCACAACTCTTCCCATAGCTCCATTAACTAAACCTTTTTCAACATCCAAATTTCTCCTTAAAAATACTCTACAGTTCATGCAAACATATAGATTTTTTTCTAATCCAGCTGTTTTGGAAATGTTCTTCTCTAGTGAATCCAATTTATTTTTCAGTGTGCCTGTTAATGTGACAGTAATTCTTCCATCCTCAATTTTGTCCACTGCTTCCAATTTCCTGATATCTTCCTTTTCCAATTTCAAAAGCTCCTCATTGAATATTGAGCATTCACGTAGAGTTGGCATTAAGCAGATGACACTTTTGTTTTCTGCAATGTTCTTGTATATCTTCTCTGCAACTATTTCTTCCTTTGGAAATAAATTATGTAGCAGCCGACTCTGTAATGCTTTTTTGCCAGCTTCTGTGAGTAGTCCAATCCTGATATCTTTCAGAATACTTCCATATTCTTCATCATTTGCTTGCCTCATATTAGTTGTAAGTTCCTTGTACTCAAAGAAGGACCAAATATTTGTATTACCGATGCTTCCCAATGACTTCTTCGTGTCTTCATGTGTCACAGTATTAAACACTGGTTGTCCTTTAACTGGAGTAAGTTGCAAAAGATCTCCAAAAACTATGACGTGTTTTCCTCCAAATAACACGTCATAGTCTGTCTTCAGAATTTGCTGCATTCTTAAATGCACAAAGGCAAGCATTAAGTTTGATACCATGCTCACCTCATCAATAATGAGAACTTGCATCTTCTTCAATACTCTTGAAACTTCCAAGCATGCTTCTCCAGTTAGCTTGTTGTATTGTATTTTGTTCTCATGCTCCACTGGTAACATTAGCAAACGATGTAAAGTGATTCCTTTTATGTTATATGCTGCTAACCCAGTTGGAGCAGTAACCATACAAGACAAAGTAGAATCCGTTTTTGCTGTAGGTAGCTTCTGATGACTTTTATTAGGAAACTTTTTCCAGTTCCAGCTTGTCCGCTTACATACATCCTGATTGGATGAAATGATGTGCATGAGCACTCTTTTTTGTCATGTAGAAATCCGTGATCAATTTTTTTTCTGATCTCTTCATAAATTTGTTGCTGCTCTTCGTTCAGTTGTCTTTCCAAATTTTGTAAGTCTATAAATTCTCCTTGAGCTTGATTCATAGCCGTTTCCACTTCATTCATGGCTATTGATGCTTCATTTTCAACGATTGGTTGTCCTAGGGGATCTTGACTGAGTGTTCCTGAACTTTGGCTGTCCTGAGAACTGTCTCTAGCTATTTCTGCTGCAATTGTAGTTTCCTGTTCAATTTCTTCATTTAACATTTGCAGATAAGTTGTGAATGTATTGCATTGTATGCTGTCTTTGCAAGCATTAAAAGAATCTTCATAGCTTTGAAATTCTCCCAGTAGTTCATCCTCTGTACGCCATGGTTTAAACAGCTGTAAAAGAGCCAAGTAGTAAAATTCCTTTTTGTCAGTAGTGTCGCAACTCAGCTTCCGGTGATTTATCAAACTTCCTTTTGTTTGCTTCACCAAACATCCTTCCTCACCAATGACTTTATATTTTCCATTGTTGATGTCTTCTGCGGCTTTCCGTGAATAAATGTAGTTCTGCAGCACTTCATAGAGACACATGTTCTCCAGATGATGACTTCTCTTGGGATAATATGTGTCCAACATGTTTGATTTCAAAATATCTGTACTTTCTGGGTCATTCTCGGCCAAATATTCAATTTCTCCAACAGATTTCAGTACCCGATTTCTCATTGCTGCAAGGCCTAAACTTGCCCAAATTATTCTTCTTGATTTCGAGTAGAGACTTGCAGAAGATAACCTATCTGAACATTCGTAGGATCCAATTTCTCGATGCGATAACATCTTCAAACTGAAACTGTACAGCTTCTTACTGACAGTTTTCTCGTGAGAAATCTCTTCCCACATTTCCTTCAATTCAGTTTTTTCTGATTTCGTAATGTAAGACGTTACATATCGAGCAACAGCAATGGAATTGTCAGCTACATACTGTATATCCATGTTAGCGTTCCACATGGATAAAATCACATTTCTTTTAAGGTTGTAGGTATTCTTAGGTGATTTTCTTGTGATAGTATGTCTCACAGATGACATAAAACTGTTAACTCTTCCATTTGAAAGAACAGGTCTAGGAAATCCAAATCGACATTTAGTGTAGTATTTATCTTTGCTCTTGTATTTCCGTCGACAGTATTTTCCACACCGATGACTTTGGAAACGTAAAACTTGCTCCTTTAACTTTTTCTCTTCTGTGCTTTTTGGTATAGCACATGTTGCATATTCTTCAATGTAAGATAACACTGCTTCATCAGTATCTGTTCCAAACTTTGGGGCATCCTTGATCCACAACAGCATATGAATATGAGGAGCACCTCTTGCCTGGTACTCTTTTCTCCAAAAGAAATCCACTACTTCTCCTAGAGGTGGATTTTTTTTATTGCAGATGAAGGACATCATAGCCTCAAATCTATGATTGAAATATCTGCAAACATTAACCGGATCCAATGAGCACAGTTCTCCTGCTGTCTTGTATTCGATGTTTTTAATGTTTGAATTTGCCTCTCGTAGAAAATCCAGTAAATCATCCCAAGCGTACTCCGCACAGCTTAGGGTAACGAACCATGTTGGTGTTCCTAAATTCCGTAACATGCATTTTAATTCACCATGGCGTCGGTACCAATATTCATTTGTCCCACGCTGACAAGCCATCAGATTGATCAGTTGTTTTTCCAAATGATCATCTCGGTGCTGCACTTTCTCCATAAAATCCTTAGCAGACACATTTTGCAAATGTACTCCACTTTTTAAAATGTGATTTACTGCATAAGACAATGCAGACAAGTCGCTTTCAAATAAAAGATGGAACAAATAAGGAATACTTTGTCGAAATCTGGGATCTTCAGCATATAGTCTTGTAGTCCGATACTCAGAAGCTGGAATCTGTTCCGGACGTTCATCGTATCGTCCTCCTTTTCCTTTAGGAAACAGCTGGGGAAAACATCGAGCTTCCAAGCTCTCCTCCCATACACTCACGGGAGTTCCTTTTGCTTTCTTCATCTGAAATAGATCAATATTGTCTCCCATAACTTCTTTTGAATGAAGAGGATGTATGCTAAAATGTTCATAAATTTCTTCTTCCTTTGACTTGTCCACTTTTTCAATTTGTCCAGTTGGTGTTTCTGTGTCTTCTTGTAAATCTTCTTCTTCTTCTTCTTCTATATAAATTGATTCATACCATTTGTTTTTCCTTTTCAAATACAAATTTGCTCTTTGTACTTTCCGTACATCTACCAGCTCCTGCCAAATCTTCTTATTCTTTGTAGGTACACCATTAACCAGAATAATTAATGGTTCAGTTTCCAAAGTATCCGCATCAATAGTTTCCATATTTTTTTTCAAATCCAAGGGCAAATACACCACTCTACCTTTTAAACCTCTCAGTAAATCTGAAGGAGGTAATTTACCAGTTTTGGGCTCCATACGTACTATGGTCTGGAACGGATGAACACATTGAATGAGTATAGACTCATATGTATTTAATTCAGAAAGTTCAGCAGGAATAGCATCCAATTCTAAATTATTATGTACAGCTCTGGTCGGCATTCTATTTTCCTCTAACTTGTTGTAACAGTATTTACAAATACGCTGAACTTCACCCAATTCAAAACAATTTTCAAGAAATATATATGTTGGCAAAATCCTTCCACTTATAATTATCTTCATTTTCACTCTTTCTGTAGAGATCAACATACCTGGTTTGTTTTCTATAATGAGTTCTGCGGCAACAAATACAAGTAATAGTTGGTCTTTCATTAGAGATTATTGCAAATTTTGTTATGTGATCATTAAATGTCTTACTTACAGAGGTTTCTACATTCTCTTCCACTTCTTCCTCATTTACTGTGTCCTTCTCTGCACTGTTTTGTTCAGGACCAAAGTAACAAAACTGAATTTCATCAACAACCTTCTCTACATCTGATACCGTTCCACGGAACAGAGCCCTATTCAATTCATCTAACTTTATTGCTGGACTTTTAGCAAAATACAACCGTCTCACAAACTTTCTCATTTCAGTATGATGAACAGCCAGCATCCTAAAATGATGGAAAACACTATTACACACTTTTCTAGATAGACAAGCCAGAGAATGACCCTGCAAACCAGTATTCTCTCTCACTCTGCATGGATCCAAACTTTGAAGCACCTTAATCTTCTGTTTTACACTTTTTTTTACTATATTCTCTTAGAAACTCACGAAATTTATCAATAGATTCCTGACGCACAGTGCAAATACTACTACAATTCCAAGTGTACACTGGGGCTTTAGGACGTCTCCCCATAGCCTCATCCGCCATCACTTGTACCTCATCTCTTGGAACCATTATCTCCTTCTCCATTATGCAACCATTTTTCACTTCATAAGCACGACCTCTGGTGTCAACTGCATGCAGCAAACTATTACTTTGAAAATAACTCTCTTCATTAAAAAAAGGTTCACTACTTGAACTATGCATCCATTTTCTTGAAAAACACTTTAGAAAAGTTTGTTCTGTTCACTACTCTTTTCCTTTTGCTATGTGATTTCAGTACATTAACCATTTTGTCTAATGTACGCATCCTATTCAAAATTAAAATGAATAGTTTCCTTTTTAATTCTAATGCCTTTGCTGCAATGGCTTCAATTTCTTTTTTTCTCTTATAAAACTTAGCCTTTTGCTTATATTTCTTCACATCCTTTATCAAATTGGACATAACTCTTCTCTGAAACATTTTTCTACGTATCTCTTTTAACGCTGTTTTTCTGTTTAAGTTAATCTTTTTAGTTGCAGAAGGTATATTTGCATTAACTAAATTCTCAATTTTTTCCTGTGCTTTTCGATTGAAATCATTCTTTCCAGTACAGACATTTTGTACATTTTTCCTTTTTTTGAATATGTTCTTTAGAATTTTTTTTGTATGCTTACCAGAAGATTTTTTCTTCTTCCCAACATGAGCATCTTCAACTAACTTAGGTCCTCCAGTTGTCTTCAAATATAGGTTTTTTTTGTGGTCTTTTTTTACTCTGGATTTTGTAGGCATCTTAAATTTTGTTCACTGCTCTTCAGCAATACCTGAAAAAAACTAAAAAAAAATTCCTTTATTTTAATTAAATATATTACTACATTTGTTTTCACATTAGTCACAAAACGAAATTTCTTTGCCAATTTGAAAGCACACTTACTGCTCTTTTTTTTGGCAAGTGATAATCACTTTTACAGAGTGACACATTATGAATCCACTTTTCAGATTTTTAAAAAAGCACATGTCCAAACTGCTTTTTCAGACCAGCACCATTTGTAACCTGGGTGACTGCCTACACTCCAGCAAGGGCAACCAGCCTTAGTGATGCTGAATGTATTTGCATTACTGACTGAAACCTCAAACCCCACTCGCTTGTAAATACTGTGCATGATTCCACATGGTAAGCAGCTGGCTGTGTGCTAAGAGTCTGCTTCTGCACCAAAAAATGGCTCCCCCTTTCCATCTAATGCAACTGTGAAATCACCAGAGCAATACGCAATAAATCTCTGTCTGTAATTCCTATTTGCACACAGAGTCATGTTTTCACATTAGGCCCTTAAACGAAATTTCTTTGCCAATTTGAAAGCACACTTACTGCTCTTTTTTTTGGCAAGTGATAAACACTTTTACAGACTGACACATTATGAATCCACTTTTCAGATTTTTTAAAAAGCACATGTCCAAACTGCTTTTTCAGACCAGCACCATTTGTAACCTGGGTGACTGCCTACACTCCAGCAAGGGCAAACAGCCTTAGTGATGCTGAATGTATTTGCATTACTGACTGAAACCTCAAACCCCACTCGCTTGTGAATACTGTCCATGATTCCACATGGTAAGCAGCTGGGTGTGTGCTAAGAGTCTGCTTCTGCACCAAAAAATGGCTCCCCCTTTCCATCTAATGCAACTGTGAAATCACCAGAGCAATACGCAATAAATCTCTGCCTGTAATTCCTATTTGCACACAGAGTCATGTTTTCACATTAGGCCCTTAAACGAAATTTCTTTGCCAATTTAAAAGCACACTTACTGCTCTTTTTTTTGGCAAGTGATAAACACTTTTACAGACTGACACATTATGAATCCACTTTTCAGATTTTTTAAAAAGCACATGTCCAAACTGCTTTTTCAGAACAGCACCATTTGTAACCTGGGTGACTGCCTACACTCCAGCAAGGGCAACCAGCCTTAGTGATGCTGAATGTATTTGCATTACTGACTGAAACCTCAAACCCCACTCGCTTGTGAATACTGTGCATGATTCCACATGGTAAGCAGCTGGCTGTGTGTTAAGAGTCTGCTTCTGCACCAAAAAATGGCTCCCCCTTTCCATCTAATGCAACTGTGAAATCACCAGAGCAATACGCAATAAATCTCTGCCTGTAATTCCTATTTGCACACAGAGTCATGTTTTCACATTAGTCACAAAACGAAATTTCTTTGCCAATTTGAAAGCACACTTACTGCTCTTTTTTTTGGCAAGTGATAAACACTTTTACAGACTGACACATTATGAATCCACTTTTCAGATTTTTTAAAAAGCACATGTCCAAACTGCTTTTTCAGACCATCACCATTTGTAACCTGGGTGACTGCCTACACTCCAGCAAGGGCAACCAGCCTTAGTGATGCTGAATGTATTTGCATTACTTACTGAAACCTCAAACCCCACTCGTTTGTGAATACTGTCCATGATTCCACATGGTAAGCAACTGGGTGTGTGCTAAGAGTCTGCTTCTGCACCAAAAAATGGCTCCCCCTTTCCATCTAATGCAACTGTGAAATCACCAGAGCAATACGCAATAAATCTCTGCCTGTAATTCCTATTTGCACACAGAGTCATGTTTTCACATTAGTCACAAAACAAAATTTCTTTGCCAATTTGAAAGCACACTTACTGCTCTTTTTTTTTGCAAGTGATAAACATTTTTACAGACTGACACATTATGAATCCACTTTTCAGATTTTTTAAAAAGCACATGTCCAAACTGCTTTTTCAGACCAGCACCATTTGTAATCTGGGTGACTGCCTACACTCCAGCAATGGCAACCAGCCTTAGTGATGCTGAATGTATTTGCATTACTGACTGAAACCTCAAACCCCACTCGCTTGTGAATACTGTGCATGATTCCACATGGTAAGCAGCTGGGTGTGTGCTAAGAGTCTGCTTCTGCACCAAAAAATGGCTCCCCCTTTCCATCTAATGCAACTGTGAAATCACCAGAGCAATACGCAATAAATCTATGCCTGCAATTCCTATTTACACACAGAGTCATGTTTTCACATTAGTCACAAAACGAAATTTCTTTGCCAATTTGAAAGCACACTTACTGCTCTTTTTTTGGCAAGTGATAAACACTTTTACAGACTGACACATTATGAATCCACTTTTCAGATTTTTTATAAAGCACATGTCCAAACTGCTTTTTCAGACCAGCACCATTTGTAACCTGGGTGACTGCCTACACTCCAGCAAGGGCAACCAGCCTTAGTGATGCTGAATGTATTTGCATTACTGACTGAAACCTCAAACCCCACTCGCTTGTGAATACTGTGCATGATTCCACATAGTAAGCAGCTGGGTGTGTGCTAAGAGTCTGCTTCTGCACCAAAAAATGGCTCCCCCTTTCCATCGAATGCAACTGTGAAATCACCAGAGCAATACGCAATAAATCTCTGCCTATAATTCCTCTTTGCACACAGAGTCATGTTTTCACATTAGTCACAAAACGAAATTTCTTTGCCAATTTGAAAGCACACTTACTGCTCTTTTTTTTGGCAAGTGATAAACACTTTTACAGACTGACACATTATGAATCCACTTTTCAGATTTTTTAAAAAGCACATGTCCAAACTGCTTGTTTAGACCAGCACCATTTGTAACCTGGGTGACTGCCTACACTCCAGCAAGGGCAACCAGCCTTAGTGATGCTGAATGTATTTGCATTACTGACTGAAACCTCAAACCCCACTCGCTTGTGAATACTGTGCATGATTCCACATAGTAAGCAGCTGGGTGTGTGCTAAGAGTCTGCTTCTGCACCAAAAAATGGCTCCCCCTTTCCATCTAATGCAACTGTGAAATCACCAGAGCAATACGCAATAAATCTCTGCCTATAATTCCTCTTTGCACACAGAGTCATGTTTTCACATTAGTCACAAAACGAAATTTCTTTGCCAATTTGAAAGCACACTTACTGCTCTTTTTTTTGGCAAGTGATAAACACTTTTACAGACTGACACATTATGAATCCACTTTTCAGATTTTTTAAAAAGCACATGTCCAAAATGCTTTTTCAGACCAGCACCATTTGTAACCTGGGTGACTGCCTACACTCCAGCAAGGGCAACCAGCCTTAGTGATGCTGAATGTATTTGCATTACTGAGTCCAACGTCAAACCCTTAAACTATTCTTTTTTTATACAAGTACACCTTAATTTATTGTGAAAACATAGTCCATATTATTTTACTTGTTCCTCACATTTAAATTTCTCCCAAAACAGAAAATAATAAACACAACTTCAACAAAAAGAATTGCATTTCTATTATTCATTTCTTAATTTACCATATACATCCCCTCTCAAACTCTAAACTCACCTTTAAAATTAGTTAGTTGTGAAAGAAATGTGGCACTCAAACAGCAGATTATCAGAGCCAGGATCTCTGTTCTTTACACCTCTCTCCTCTCAGCAGAACCAGATAATGGCAAACTTTCCCTCTCTTTTTCCACATATATACATGTTAATTTCAAATCTCAGTGCTTCCCCCTTTTTTTCAAATGTAATCACACATTTCTATTGGTTGAAAACCAACCCTTTTCCAAAAGTACCCTTCCCCCAACTTGACTTCTGCCTAGTACCCTTCCCCCAACTTGACTTCTGCCTGCTACCATAGCAACAGCTCATGGAACACTGCTGTGTGGAGTTAGGTCAGAAGTTCGCCAAACAATGTTTCAATTCCACAGAGCAAGAGTGCTTGACTTTTCAAACCTAACAGCAAATCCATAGTACTGTTCTTTGGTAACACATTTTTCTGTACCAATACAAAACATGCTTCTATTAATTTACACATACAGCCTAGTTTTTATTCTAGAATGGTATGAAACAGCCAATCAGTTCTTTTTTTTATGAAAAAAATATGTATGCCTCCATTTCCAAACTGTCTTTAATTTCTTTTTACCATTCTACTGAATTACACCTCCTGAGTGCATCCAGTTCTCCTTTGAAGATGTTCACAGTGTGGATTGTAGGGCACAGCTATGTCTTTTGGAGTGAAAAGTTTGCAGAGAAAACAGGTATGGTGAGAGACCTTGCTTTGCCAAATGTAGACATTAAATGGATTGGTCAGAGAGGGTTAAAGTGGCACCAATTGATGCCATTGGTGAAATCCTTCATGCAAAACCAACACCCTGACCTCAGAATAGTGCACTCTGGTGGCAATGACCTAGGCACTTTGACTGGGGTAGGTCTGGAAATGCTTATGAAGGACACCTTTGCACAACTGTTTTCACTTTTCCCTAAAACTGCCTTTATGTTTTCTAACATATGCCAAAGGCAAAAATGGAACTGGTCCAATCATTTCTGTCCGCAGATTGACAAAGCAAGAAAGCACGTCAACAAATCTGTTTCTGCTTTCCTCCGTGACTATGGTATGGGTTCCATTTACCACAACAACTTGCGTTACGACATGCAAGACATTTATAGAGGAGATGGTGTGCACTTCAATGATGAAGGGAACAGAGTCTTCCTCTTGAACCTTAGACTCTGCATCGGTACTTACTTGTAGGTACCACTTAAAAATCACTTCATAAACACAACGGCTCTTTTTAGAGCCCCCTAATATCTAATCACTTAAATCTGCATTTCATTTCTTTTTTTTTTTTTTTTTTTACCGTACGCTTACCGTACGCGTACCCCATGATTTTTTAAAAAATCAATAAATGTTTTCTTTGTACTTTTCTGTCCTTCTTTGACCCCCTTACAAATGTTAGGGGGTCTGTAACTCTCCTCCTTGCCCCCTTTTCTTGTTATCACTCTTTTTTTTCTGAGTGAAACACACGAAATGGCGGCCGCCGCTTCCTGGTTTCGACCGATTCGAATGTTTACTAAGATCTAAGAGCCAATCAGAATCGCGCTCGCGCACGCCACCGTACGCGTACGGTAAGCGTACCGTAAGCGCACCGTAAGCTGGCTCAGATATATATATTGATTTAAAGGCTATTTTCTCAGAATCTACTGAACAGATTTACACCAAACCTACAAAAGGCACTTCCTTGACCTGAGGACTACCTCTCTGCCAAATTTCTAGTAATTCTGTTCAGACGTTCGGGCTGTAGCCCTATCTAAAGGTCCTATGGAAAAATGCATGGGAAAAACGCGTTTTGGGACCCCCCTTTTATCTCAGCCCCCGCTTGACGAATCCCCCCGAGACTTTCAGGGAAGGAGCGGAGCGTAGCGCCCCACCTATTTTGAAAAATTCGCGAGTATTCGTCGACTGGCGCAAAAGTTATTCAAAATAGAATGTTGCGGATTTCCTATGGAAACGTGGTCCTAACTATAACTACCTACTGGCGACCGCCAGTAGGTAATATATATATATATAATATATATATATTTATTTATTTATTTTTCACTAGGATTTAGCATTTAAAAAACCTTTGAAATTCACTGAAAAAAACATAGGTTTCAGAGACGTTATAGTTAGTTGGACATTGGACTCATAAAACCAGAGAAATTCACCTGTTATAGTTAGTTGAGCTTAGTATAACTCGCACGCCTGCAATGCACTGGTGATAACGTCACATATTACATCACTCATGACATGGTCAGTGGCATCACTCATGACATCACTGATGACACCTCAAATGACATCACTGATGACATCACTGATGATATCATCCAGGTGATAGTCTGACACACCTCCTCACACTCTAATATAACCTTTGAGATACGTTCTCTAAAATACAGACTACTATTTTCGAAACCGTAGACACACCAATTCCAGATACTAGATACCCATCCACTGATTTCTATCTGTATATTGTAAGCTAGACATACACTCATAGAGTCACTCATACATGCTGTCACTCATCATTACATCGGTATAATATCCACTCATATACCTATACATACATTCACACAGTGCTACTGATCCATACCATTACTCACACATCTACTCAGTCATGCCAAAAATGAATCACACCCATGTACTCACCTAAGCAGATATATGCACACCACCTGACTTATTTATACAGACATCACCTTCCTTATTTATATAGATACTAACACATACTTACTCTCTTATACAATCACTAATACAAGTACACATTCATGTATGTAGACACTCTTGCAATTACTCTCTCTCACATATAGTCAATTACACACCCCAACACTCACATATACTGTCTAAAAACATATATAGTTAGTCACATATATACAACTGAAACATCAACTCACTAATCAACACACCTGTACACACAGTCAGCTACCCATACAGCCCTTCCAAAATGCACTTTTGAATGTATACAACCAGTGAATTAGCTATTCAAGCATGTATGCATAGAGTCAGACACCCCCACCCACCCACATAGGCACTCAGACACCCATACAGATACTCAGCGGGGGGCTGGGGGTACGGCACGTATATATGGGGGGGGCTGGGGTACAGTGCATACATACGGGGGGTACGGCACGTACCGGGCCACCCTTTTCCTCATGCATCACGGCGTATTTAGCTTTTCCGGCACTTTTTGGCTCCCGTAAAAATATAGCCGTGCGGAGTGCTGTGGGTACGAATCGTACTTGCTGGTCCACAAAACGCTGCCTGATTCCGTGCGGACGTCGCGTACGCGCTGTCCAGGGTCGGAATTGTATGTATTTTTTAGCCGTACGGTGTTTTTTACGATCCGTATCGAAATGGTATTTCTGTACGAATCGTACTTGCTGGTTTGTACGGTGGAATTCCCGGGTACGAGTCGTACGGAGAAAACGCTCCGTACGACCATTTGTACCCTGATTTTACAGGATCGGAATCAGCACCTTAGTTGTTCTTCTAACTTTTACAATGCAATATTCTCATTGAGTGCTTGTTGCATTGCAATTTCAACTTCATGTATAGCAATCGCTGCTTCATTTTCCAGTATTGGTTGTCCAATATGATCTTGACTACATTGACCACTACTTAGACTATCTTGAGAACTTTCATTAGCTATTTCAGCTGTAATAGTCTTTTCCTGTTCAACTTCATCATTCAACATTTTTAAATATGTAGGGAAAATTGTACATGCAATGCTATCTTTACATGCATTAAAAGAATCTTCATAGCAGTCAAAGTCTCCAAGAAATTCACTTTTGCTACACCATGGTTTAAAGAGTTGGAGAAGTGCTAAATAGTAAAATTCTCGCTTATCTGGAGTTTCACAACTGAGTTTCTTGTGGTTTATAAGATTACCCTTTGCATGTTTTACTAAACAACCATGACATCCAACTACTGCATATTTTCCTTCATTTAAAATTCTGATTAACATTTCTTTTGAAGCTGTAATGTTGAAGTACTTCATACAGACATAGATGTTCCAGATGTCGACTCCCTTTCGGATAGTATGTGTCCAACATATTAGTTTTAAGAATGTCTGTACTGTGTGGTTCATTTGCTACTAAGTATTACATTTCTTCTAATGATTTCAACACTATTCCGTGAGCAGGCCTAAACATACCCAAATTATTCCTCGTGACTTTAAATATAAACTTGAAGAGCACAAGCGGTCTGAACATTCATAGGATCCAATTTCTCGGTGGGAAAGCATTTTCAAAGTAAAGCTGTACAATTTTTTGCTAAGGCTTTTCTTAGGGTGCACGGAAATAAGGACAGATAGTTGAATAAAGTGCGAGTGGATGTATGGCCAGATGGATGAATGGATAGCTAGATGGATGGATGTATGAGTGGATTAAGGATGAATGGATGCATGGACCAGTACATAGGATAGACGGGTGGGCTGATAGATGCTTAGGATTGGTTCTGGGACAGATGAATGTATGGATATATGGGCGTATGACTGGATGGATGGCACAGTGCTTACCATAGGCAAGTGGGCTGATAGATGCTTAGGATAAGTGCAGGGACAGATGTATGTATGTTTGTAGGTAGGAATGTATGATGAATAGAAAGATGGTTGGATGGCGCAATGCTTAGGATGGATGGATGCAGGACTTTAAGTGGGCCGGCTCTGAGCACCGGCAGTAATTTTCAGAAGGCTTTGAAACGGGTGTCTATTGAGCTCTATTTTCGGCCCTTGCAAAGGTAGTCAGTTTTCTTTTTTTTTTTATTGGACTGCAGTGAGAGCATGCACATCGATGTGTGCATGCTCATTTTGCTCACTACTGAGAAGTGGAGACATCATGCTAGGTGAGCTACGTTGTAGGAGGAAGGGAAATCCTTTAAAGAGTGTGTTTTCCGAACGTACGATAATTGGAGGGGATTTTCTTAAGCACACAATGCTAGTTATCTTGATTTAAACCACACCCCTACTTGGATAGCCCACACCCCTTTAACAGGTTTGCCCTGCCCCTTTTAGAGCACCCCCAGTTTTTTTCCACTTAAAGCCCTGACTGCACCATAGTAACAAAGAAATGGTCCAAGCTTCCATTTAGATGTACAATGGCACCAAGTTTCATAATTTGCCATCAATGCTGGCAGCCTTCTACCACAGTGCAAGAGTGTCTATCAGCACGAAGATTTTTTATCCACAGAAATATTGTGTGATTTGCATAGCTGTCTGCTGGAACACTCATCACCAAAAGGTATTAAAACATACAAATTTGCGAGTAAAAAATATACCATACCATAAAGCGGTTCATAAATGGGCCCAGTGACACTACACCACCCCATCCTTGCTTAACCTTACGAAATCAAAGAAAGAGCCCCAGCAAACCTGGTAGAGCCACTACAGCAATACAGGGACTTAATTTCAACAAGTGTCTGCCGGAACGCTCAGCCACAAAAGGTATTAAAACATGCAAATTTCAGGATAAAACATATACCATGCCATAGAGCGCTTTAGAAATGGACCCAGTGGCACTACATCACCTTTACTAGCTACACATGTGCACGTTACAAATGTCCGTGTGATAATCAGCAACATACCCACGTCTACCACCCCCACCCCTGTCCTTGCTTAACCTTATGAATTCAGACAACGAGCCCCAGCACTCCCGTTAGTGCCACTATAGCCATACATAGACTTAATTTCAACAGGTGTTTGCCGGAACGCTCATCAGCAACAGGTATTTAAACCTGCAATTTTGCAAGTAAAACATACATCATACCATAAGGCAGTTTATAAATAGTCCCAGTACCACTACACCACCTCCACACCCGCCCTTGCTTAACTTTACACAATAAAACAAATAGCCCCAGCAAACCTGGAAGCGCCACTATAGCCATACACTGGCTTAATTTCAACAGATATCTCCTAAAAATGCTCATCAGCAAAACGTATTAAAACATGCAAATTTGCGGGTAAAACATATACCATGCCATAGGGTGCTTTAAAAAATGGTCCCAGTGGTACTACATCACCTTTAGTAGCTACACATCTGCACATTACTAAAGTCTGTGTTTTAATCACCAACATACCCACCTCCCCCACCCTTGCTTAACCGTACAAAATCAAACAGAAACCTCCACCATTCCTAGTAGCGCCACTATACCCATACACAGGCTTAATTTTAACAGGTGTCTTCCGGAACGCTTATCAGCCAAAAGTAATCAAACATGCAAATTGGCGGGTAAAACATAAACCATCCCATAGCCCGGTTTAAAAATGGGCCCAGTGGCACTACACCATCTTTACTAGTTAGACATCTGTATGTTAATAAAGTCGTTTAAACACTCTGTAGAGTGTATAGCATAGGATGGGGAGAGTAAACAAAGTTCTAATTCCCAAACTTTTGATATACCGTCCCTTTACTGTATGTATATTAAGGACATTAAATGGAGTGAAAAAATTGACGAGTGTCTCAAAAGGGATAGTGAAGCTGAGCACAGGTAAAACTCAGACCACTTAAACACCTACATATATTCAGCACAGGGACTCAGCCTGACAATTAGTATCACTTATAATCACATGTAGTTTACTAATGTCAAGAAAGTCATACAGAAAACATACCGAACATTTTCATTTCTTTTTTATCTCTCACACATTTATAAAACATCTCTTCTAAAGAAACACTCCCCAACCACTTCTATTTCATAAGAATGGACAATCATTAATACGTTTACTACCATATATTTTAGTATATCTACCTTTTTATTATTCACTAGTCACAAACTACTTAAACTATTAACTATACCCAATTGCAAACCAGAAACCATGTTCATAATATATCTCAACCTATGTTTAAATGATTCAAACTATGCGTACAAATTAAAAGGAACGTATCACTTTTACTATCTCCATCTCCTCTCCAAGTAATCTCCAAACACTGTAGATGGCCTCACAGTACAACAACCTACCTAGTCTTATATTCAAATCTACCACTCACTGTCAAAAATGAGACCACAACCTGTCCAAATAACATTTCTGGGTTTGGTTTTATCGCTTTTAACTTAACAACACATACGTCTACCCCCACTACTTCCACAAAAAGTATAATTTGCAAACGTGGGACATTTTGTTTATCTCGCCTGAATACTTTAGCAAACCCAAATTAACGCTGTATCTCATTTTCAAAACCATACATTCCTATAAAGATGACAAACTACATTTCTTCTTTGTGAAAATTTCCTAAACATATATAAAGTACTTATTTAACAACAGGTCAAACTTTATGCATATTTTATAACCAATATGAAACACCACACTTTACCAACAGCATATTATTTTGAAATAAAAAATACTTTCAAACTTAAAAATATCACCTCAAATACTTAATCACTACTACAGAACACATAACACACCTTGTTCATTTCTACCTCAGCTTTGTAGTTGGTATGCAGATTTCAAAGGTCACACACGCATGCAATTCTTTCTTTGTCACACAGTACATGTAATGCACCGCTTTCATCAAGAATGGAACCAGTAATGGCACAATTTCTCTGTCGCTCCCCATATAAATACATTTAAAAAACAAATCAGATTACTTAATTCCTTGATCAACATTCCAAAACTTATCTCCATTGGTTATTTTTGAATTTTCCATCTGAAAAGCTACTTAATATTCCGCGCCACATACAGGTCAGAAGTTCAACCTATTTTATCACCACACTTTCTGGAACATTCTACGACACCTACAGGTTAAAAGTTCATGATTTTTTAAAACTTAACGTTTTTTTTTCAGCATATTCTCGAACATTTAACAGCACCAGCGGGTTAAAAGTTCACCGTTGTTTTAAGTTCCAAATGTACCTTCCAAATGCAAGTAGCACGTCTGGTTGAGCTGAGCACATTTCATCCTATCGTATGGACTGCACGTTTAGACTGCTCTTTATTAACCTATGACAAACATGCTTTTTCACGCAACTAATATGCACCCTAGTTTTTAGTACCCAATGCTTCTTATCTTCCAATCAATTATCATTTTCTGTGGAAACATATCTCTTACTCTACGAACGAACTGCATGAGCTACAGACATCTTTCCATACCTTCCAGCCATACCTTCAAAATGCTAGTGTGGATCGTAGGACATAGCTATGTTTTCTGGTGCAAGAGGTATGCAGAACAGAGACATATTGACTTAGACCTAGGTTTAGAAAATGTGGACATTAAATGGCTTGCACACAGAGGATTGAAGTGGCACCAATTGTTGCCTTTGGTTAAAACCTGTTTGCATCTCCAACACCCTGACCTCATGATTGTGCTTTGTGGTGGAAACGACCTAGGCACATTGACTGGGGTAAGTTTGCAAATGCCAATGAAGGACACCTTTTGACAATTAATGTTGCTTTTGCCTCAAACTGTCTTTGTATATTCCAATATATGCCAAAGACAGAAGTGGAAATGGTCAAACCAATTTTGTCCTCAGATTGAAAAATATAGGAAGAATGTCAACAAAGCTGTGTCTGCATACCTCAGAGACCATAGAATGGGGTCTATCTACAACAACAACATACGTTTTGATATGGCTGATATCTACAGAAGTGATGGAGTACACTTCACAGAGCAGGGAAGTTAAGTTATTCTGAATAACCTGAAGCTGTGCATCCGCACTTATATGTAGCTCCAACTAATAAACACAAGGGCTCTTTTTAGAGCCACCTTATAACTGACAACTTAGGCCCGCTATTTTAGGGCCAGGTAGGCCCGCTATTTTAGGGCTAGGTAACGGCAACTCTTGCACCCTCGCCAAAACGTATTCCCCACACAGCTGTGGCGCAGCGGCCACACCATCTGACTTTGGAGCACAGAGCTCTCGCTTTAATCACCGACTCTAGCGACAGCTCAGGATAGCACCATGTTACTCTGAGCAATAGCTCAATTCATTTCCATGCCGGGCCCCAGCGCCTGCAGACCCGTACGAGTGAGTAGTTTGCACTTTACATATACCGGGTTGATTGGAAACGGCAGAATTGAACTTCACACTCCCTCTGTAGCACCCCCAATCACCCTACAGACGTCACACTGTTTAAAACAAACTTCCTCCTAGTACGTATGCACACATGCTGACACTACTTAGACAGGTGTGCCGCTGCTGCTAGAAAACATGAGTTCAGAGCACAGGGCTCATGGTTTAATCCCCTGCTCAGTCAGCAGCTCAGCTCAGCACCATGTGACTCTGGGCAATAGCTCACTTAATAACTCACATAATTTCCACACCGGCCTCCAGGGCCTTCAGACCCATAGCGGTGAGTAGTTTGCGCTTTACAAATACCGTATTGATTTACCTTCTCACTCCCTGTATAACACCACCTAAGCAACATATACAAATTACTGTGTTCTAAACAATACTTCCTCCTACTACGTATAAAATATTACTGACACTACTTGGACAGGTGTGACACAGTGCCCAGAGCACATGACTTCACAGCATAGGACACACAGTTTGGGCTCACGGTTTCATTACCGAGTCCAGCAGCAGCTCAATTTAGCAGCATAATACTCTAGGCAACACCTCACTTAATTTCCGTACCCTGCACTTTCAGACCAGTAGGGGTCAGTAGTTTGTCCTAGTAGGTATAAACATATGGTTACACTACTTCCACAGGTGCGATGCAACGGAGAGGGCACCTTACTTCACAACATAAGACACACAGTTTGGGCTCACGCTTTATTCCCCGAGTCCCGCAGCAGCTCACCTTAGCAGCATCAGACTCTAGGCAATTCCTCACTTCATTTCTCACTTTCAGACCGATAGGAATCAGTATTTTGCTTCGCACCCCCTATATAGCACACCCTAAACACCCCACAGAGGTTATAGTGCTCCTACCCTCCTCTTCCCTACTTTTTTCACCTTTTTTTCCCCTTACTCACTTCGACAGAATCACAAAATGGCTGCCAACACTTCTTAGTTCCAATCGCTCGCAGACAATGAGCAGCAAGCTTGTGCTCGTAACTCCTCAGTCAATCAGATGGCAGAATTCCCAAATTTCGATATCTGTAAATTACGATATCTCTCCAAAACTACTGAATGGATTTACACCAAATAAACAAAAACGTGCTTTGTAGACCAAGACCCTTCTCCCTGCCAAATTTGGGGTAATTCCGTTCACCCATTCGACCTGTATCCTTGTCAAATATTTCCTATGGAAATTAACATGGAGAAAACACGTTTTGGGACCCCCCTTTTTTCTCGGCCCCTTGACGAATCACCCCCAAACTTTTAACATAGGAGCTGATATGAACAAAAAACATTGAGCTCAATGTGAATTTCTAGTGAAATGCAATTAGTTACTTTATGGATTACTTTTCTAACCACAGGCCTGGATCCTAGATTCAGTCCTTGGACATCTCCTGTAAACAGTTGAGTAAAAGCACTTTGTTTACAGTAGTTATTTTTAAGGAATATTATTGTATTTTAAAAGTTGACACTTAGAAATGTTTTCACATAGAATCACCAATGTTATCCTATGGCAGAAAATTCACTTAGCAGGTAAGTAGTGTTATCATTATCATTACTTTTTCTTACTTAGTGGTGGATCCTGGATCCAGCAGTGGCCAACCTCCTGTAAACAGTTGGAAGAATGTGTTTAAGTCATACAGATGATTTTTTAGGAATATTTTTAGTTTGTGAAAATAGACACTTAGAAACTTTTCTGGTGAAAACCACACAATGGATTCCTATGGAAGGAAATACAAGTTACTGGTAAGTACGCTTAGAATTACTCCTCCCCCGTGGCGCATTTTAAGTTGGGGGATTAAGTCCCCTTGAATCCTGAGGTCCCCTAGCGGACAACTAGGCCACCAGGTACCTCCAGTAAGCGCCACGGAGCTGCGTTGCAGAGAGGTGTAAAAAGGGGTGTGGCCTCATTACACCTCTCTGCAACACAGCCCCCTGGCGCATACTGGAGGTTCCTGGTGGGCTAGTTGGCCCCCAGGGACCCCCAGTATTCAAGGGGAATTAGTTCCCCCTCTGCAAACGCGCCATGGGGCGCGTTTGCCTAATGGTGTAAGGAGGGGGCGTGGCCTCCGGCCCGATCCCGATCTTTTCTGCCGGCATTGCTTTTTGACATGGGGAGCAGCTAACATGCTGCTCCCCATGTGGAAAAGCAATCAGCTTTGCTTCATTGAAGCGAGAGCAGATTTCCCTGCTCTCGCTTCAATGAAGCACAGCAGTTTGCGATGACAGGGTGGGAGCCGTGAGGCTCCCGCCCTGTCATTGCAAACAGCAGTGTCCCGGGGGTGGGCACCCCAGGACACTGCAGGAGCTGGCCCTGGGGGGTGGCATTCACCAGGGCCATCATTGGCTCCAGGAGGGGGGCCGCGTGGCCCCCCTCCCACACGGACAAGTTGCCCCGGGGAGTGGCGGTCCCCAGGGCTGGGGGGGCCTGAGAGCCCCCCATCACAAATACTTTCAAGCCCCGGGGGGTGGCGGTGCCCGGGGCTGGGGGAGCTGCGAGCCCACCCACCCATTTTCTATAAGCCCTGGGGGGTGGTGGTCCCCGGGGCTGAGGGGGCCGTGAGCCCCCCATATAGTATCTCTGAGCCCTGGGGGGTGGCGGACCCCGGGGCAGTGTGGGGGGGATTGGGACCCCCCCCACACTTTTTTATTTCTGCCCCCGGGATTTGGCCCCCCCGGGGGCCAATTACCAAAGAAGCGTGGGAGCCCTGCGCTTCTTTTTTTTTATTTTCGGCCGAAATTCGCGCTGGGTGCGCGAATCTCGCCGATTTAAAAAAAAAATACTTTTTTAGGCCCTGGGGGTCCTTGTGGGACCCCCTGAGCAGGCCTAGGGGGTCAGGCTGTTTCCACCCTGCCCCCTTGTCGCGCTTTGCGCCTTTGTTTATGTGCTTTCTTGTGCCTTTTAAGTTATTAAAATACCGTAGCCCCCGTAGCCCGGGGACAGCCACCTCCCTGCGGCTACCTAAGGAAATGCGTGGGGGTCCGAACCACCCCACGCTGCTCTGGGGTCTGCTACCTCCCCAGAGCCTTTATGCTATTTGGCAGGGGCCTCCCGGCCCCCACAGCCCTGGGGACCACCACCTCTCCAGGGCTAAAATACATAATTAGTGTGGGGGGGCTGAAGCCCCCCCACACTGCCCCGGGGACCACCACCTCCCTGGGGCACTTAATATTGAGATTTGGGGGTCTGTTATGGACCCCGAGCCCCGGGGACCACCACCTCCCCGGGGCTTTAATCACATAGGGAGGCCTCCATGGCCCTGGGGAACGCCACCCCCCAGCAGCTCCCCGTGTGGAAAAGCAATGCCGGCTCCTGCAGGAGGCAGGGAGCCGGTGGGACCGTGGGGTCATTGGGGCTCCCCCCACCGTCCCCAATGAAGTGGCCACGCCCCTTTTTATACCTCTCTGGAATGCAGCTCTGTGGCGCTTACTGGAGGTAGCTGGTGGGCTAGTTGGCCCCCAGGGACCCTCAGGACTCAAGGGGATTTAATCCCCCAATTTACAACACTCCAGGGAGCGTGTTTGCACAGTGGTGCAGGGAGGGGGTGTGGCCTAATATGACAAGTGTGCAAACTGCACCATGTGGCGCATTTTAAGTTGGGGGATTAATTCCCCTTGAATTTGGCCCCCAAACTCCCTCAGCACTAAATTGCACTTCATCCCCATCCCGTAATCTGCCACGAGGCACGTTTGCAGAGTGGAAGAGAAAGGGGGCCATGGCCACCGAAGACGTCTTAGCAAACCCACTGTTTTGGACTTACTGTAGGTAACAGGAGGGGTAGTTGGCCCCCAATGACATCCTTGGGGTCCAACTTCCCAAACTATTACCTCCAGTCAGTCCCACACAGCAGCATTGTTAAGTACTCGTACCAGGCCATGCCCACTTTGCCCACCACTCTACAAACGCACTCCCTGGCACGCTCTTGGATGTGGTTTGAAGTCCCCTTCACTGTTGGGGGTCCTTTAGGGGACAACTAGCCTACCTTTTACCTCCAGTAAGCCCCATGCAGTGGGATTGGTGAGAGATAGACAAAGGCCATGCCCCCTTTCTCCACCACTCTGCAAACACGCCCCCTGGAGCGTTGTCAGTTAGGGGATTAAGTCCCCTTGAATCCTGAGGGTCCCTGGGGTCCAACTAGCCCTCCAGGTACCTCCAGTAAGCACCACAGAGTTGTGTTGTAGAGAGGAATAAAAAGGGGCCTGGCCTGGGCCACCTCTCTGCAACGCAGACCTGTGGCGCTTACTGGAGGTACCTGGTGGGCTAGTTGGCCCCCAGGGCCCCTCAGGATTGAGGGGGAATTAATTCCTCAACTTAAAACGTGCCACAGGGCGTGTTTGCACACGTCACCTCAGGCCCCGCCCCCTCCCTTCACAACTGTGCAAAGGCACCCTGTGGCGCATTTTAAGTTGGGGGATTAAGTCCCCTTGAATCTTCAGGGTCCCTGGGGTCCAACTAGTCGGAATTACCATAATTAGTGCCCCGGGGAGGTGGCGGTCCCCGGAGCGTGTGGGGGCTCAAGCCCCCCCCACACAGGTGTATATTTGTTTTTAATTAATGCCCCGGGGGTGGCGGTCCCCGGGGCAGCAGGGGTACATGTGCCCCCGTGATTATAATTTATACAAGCCCCGGGGGGTGGTGGTCCCCGGGGCAGCGGGGGGCCGTATGCCCCCCGCAAATATTTATGAAAAACCCTGGGGGGTGGTGGTCCCCGGGCCTGCGGGGGCCTCCCTGGGCCCCCGCAATAACATTATTGAATACCCCCGGGACTTGGCCCACTCAGGGGCTAAATAATAAGGAATAATCAGTGATGTCATTTGAGATGTCATCAGTGATGTCATCAGTGATGTCACTGACCATGTCATGAATGATGTAATATGTGACATCCTCGGCAGTGCATTGCGGGCGCGTGAGTTATAGTTAGCAGAACTAACTATAACGGAGGAATTTCTATGGTTTTGTACGAGTGAAATGTCCAGCTAACTATAACACCCCTGAAACCTATGTTTTTTTCGGTGAATTTCTAAGGTTTTTTAAATGCTAATTTCTAACTATAACATCTCTGAAACCTATGGTTTTCTCAGTGAATTTTAAAGCGTTTTCAAATGCTAATTTCTAACTATAAAGTCTCTGAAACCTATGGGTTTTTCAGTGAATTTCAAAGGTTTTTTAAATGCTAATTTTTAAGTGTAATAGTAGTTATACCTATTTTTTGTACTGATTTTCTACAGGTTTTTAACTGTTTATTTATAAATATTTTATTCATTAAATAACATTATATATTTTTCTGCAAATTGCAAAAAAAAAAAAAAAATTAAACTTAAATATTGTTAATTTTTTTTGTTTTATTTTATTATTTTAATATATTTATATATTATTTTCTTTTTTATTTTATTTTTTTCACGTACCAAAAGAGTACACATCACGGTGGGTGCATGGATTCTAGCCGCCATTTTAGGAACGTCGTGAAGGGTCCGCTTACGGTATGGGATGGCTGCGTGTTTTTTTAGTTACATCATATACTTTTAATATTACGTGATGTGCGCGATTGGTATGTGACCAGTCCACGACTCCTGCTCCTGTGCATTCGCGACACAAGCGCATTACAGTATGCGACGCTTGCGTTGTGGCGGGTCCCACGTGACGTCATATACGTGCTGGGGCGCGCTGGGTGCGCGACTCCCGCGAAATTTGTTCATGTTCTAAAATGATATGTATGTGTGTTTAATATACATATTAGGGAAAGAGACTATCTAAGATATTCATAAAATAATATATGTGTACTTATAACAAACTTATATTATTTTTAAATATATTTTCGCGAAGTCGCGTAGGGTGCTTGCTTCGTGAGCGCAGAGTGCACGGATCCCATGTGACCTAAAAAAAAAGATTTCATTGGTTCATAACATTTCCCACTGTAACTATTGAAGGACCCCACCCATTTTAATCATTCTTGTTGGAGCATCTTTAGAGAGACATCTCTTTTCCTACAAGAACCCTTTTTGCTTGTTTTTTTTGGTGTGTTTCAAAAAATATCAAACAAAATGGCATCTGGACAGCAGCAGGAGGAAGTATCTTCTGAAGAAGAACTCTTGCAGGAGGCACTACGTCCACAGAGGCCGGAATCTGTGTGGAAATTCTTCACTTTTCCACCTGGAGAGAAGAAAGTAAATGCGAGAAAGATGACGTGCAAAATTTGTGACCGAGTCCTGTCAAGAGGCAGTGAAAAAAAATACTCTTGTGGCACTGCTTCTATGTACAAGCATCTCCGAACCTCACATCCTCTCAATCTTGCTCGGAAGGAAATGAGGCGAGCTGCTTTAAACCCCTCACCTGCTGTGGCAAGTACATCTGGAGCATCCTAAGGAACACCTGCAATGGACATTAGGCCAGAATTCGCAACACTGCGTGAAGTGTAAGAAACGTATGTGCTTCGGGGAGCAATCGGTGGATGCAGTTTGTGCTGCGCAAAGAAACCACGTTGTTAATTTTTTTGCTTTTGGAATAAGTTATTCCAAATGTTTCCTGTTTTATTCGTTCTTTTTTATGTTCATTTTTGAAAAAAAAAATACAAAATTGTCCAAAATTATACAAAAGAAAAAATAAGAAAAAAAAGTTCTTATCAGAACTACCTTATCTGGTTAAAGAAAGAACTATAATTGCAAGGTAATGTGTGAAAGTTTGGTTGAATATATGTATACAGCATGATTGACTGAAAGAATGCATTAGTAGTGTATAGTGAATTTATAGGTGAAGATTTATGAGGAAGTACTGCAGCGTGACACTGCCAGCTTTTTAGCTGAACTGCACTGTGGCACTTCCGAAGCACAGGGATGTGATATATATGTACATGAATATGTTGCAACTCTGTGCTTCCCTCTGCACTGCTGCACAAACTGCAGCCATGCTGTGACACAGGCACCCTTGCACTATGGTGCAAGGATGTCTGTGTCATGTGGAGATTGTTTTTGTGCAGGAAGGGACACTTTCCTGCACAAAAACAATCAGTAAAGGCATTTTCCTCTTTCAATGTATGCTGTGGAATGCAGCATGCATTGAAAGAGGAAAAACTGAGGAGAAATGGAAACAATTCTCCTTGTTGCGTCTTGCTACACCAACTCTAGGATTGCGCAGCATTCACACACATCTCCAGTTTTACGATTTCTCATAAATCTGGAGAAGTGTCTTGTTCTATGGGTGTTGAGTGGGTAGGTATTTTAGCAGTGCAGTTTGAACTTTGGCTCTGATGCGAATGGTGGCCAGCTGCGTGACTCTCTACTCTATTTTTACCATGGTACTCATTTGGGGCCGCACGCGGTAAGTTACTAGCAGGCTTATTAGTCGACTTTCTCTTTTGTCCGGGACGATTTTATCCTGTTCATTCATACTTGGGTTTCATGGGCTTATGTTTATAGATCTTAGAGACGCCCGAGGATTGCTGTGCTAATTTGGTTTGCTTTGTATCTACTCCGACCTACGACTATTCTATGGCACTCGTTTGCGGCCGTACGCAGTAAGTTTTCTGTACGCCTGCTAGTCGTTTTCTCGACTTTTTGAGACAAGTTAATACTGCTCATTTATACTTGGTCTATGGGTTTATGTTCATAGATTTTAAAGACGCCCGAGGAATGCTGTGCAAACTGGGTATTCACTCCATTTGATTTACGACTAACCCGTGGATTTACAGTTTTGGGGCAACACTTATTCTCTCTCCATACCGACTCTAGTATGTTTGCTAGTGTCCCTGATAGAACTTCCTGCATTTCTCGCTACTTTATGCGGTATGTAGTTTATTGCTTCTACAGAGTTTTGTTTGTGGATTGGTTATGGATATATCTCCCTCTCTCTATATCAATATCCCCTGGTTTTTCTTTCAGTCCTTGGTTGCCATTTTTTACCTGTAGACCGGCATACTCTGATTAGTGTGTGTCCTTCTCAGCTAAGAATTGGTCTTCCGGCTCGAGTTTCCAGCTTCAATTGACCTACTACGTGTAAAAGCTATGCTTACACTTGTGGCTAATTAGTTTTGCCGGGATAATTCTCTTGATAAGTACGCTAACTTTTTTTATGCATTACTCTTTCTCTTTATTAAGTGCTCGGTTTTTATAATGAACGCTACATTGTTCACATTGTCACCTTTACTCTGCATTTCACATTATTCTTGGGTGATGGATTTTCTTTTTTTAGTTTTGGTTATTTCTCCCTTTCCTGGGATTGCTTCCTTGCTCTAACAGTTCTTGTGGTTTTTGCATTTTTGTCATTATGCTAAATTTTGGTTTTGTGCTCCACAGACCTACAACTTGTTATGTGGCTGAAGCCCGACATGTAAGTTATTATTCAGTCTAAAACAATCCATTTGGCTACTTCTACTAAGACGGCAATGCTATTTGCGCCCTGAGGAAGGAGCTCATTGAATATCTTGGGATCTCCGAACCGCGCGTCGGCGCATTTTTGTCCTGTTTATTGTTTTATACTGTATTTTGCATTTTTTTGCTTGTGTTGCTGTTATATGTATATATTCATTATATGCATTGTTTGTTTGTTTAATTGCTTTCCTTGTGTCGGGCATATGATTGTTTGCCTTTTTTAAATCACTCATTGTGTCAAAGTTGAATTTACAATGTGTTTGGTTTTATATGTAACTAATGAACATTAGTAGTGATTCCACGACAGCATTTATATTATAATGCATAACATTATTTTTGATAAATAAATGAAAATGAAAGAAAAAATAATTTAAATATTCTGTTTGGTCTGTGGGTACATCTTAATCTATGGATTTACCGCCTATAAATACTGTACTAGTGGGGGGAATGTGCTCCTGTTTTTTGTGTTGTTGAGTGGGAACAACCACAGCAACACCTATGGGATGCCCCTTCAATGCAAAGTTCTGTATATGAAGGGGTCGTATTTACAAGGAGAGGAAAAACCACGCAGGGTGGCTTTTCCTCTCCTTGTAAATATGAAGGAGTGCCTGGCGCCATCACTACGTTACAGAAAGTGACGCACTGGTGGCGCAGGGTGCTTGTAAATATGCCCCATAAGCGTTTAGGTATTGGCAGACTGATACAATAAGAACATAGTGCTGGATGGGTGATTGAAGAATTGCATGATACTGACAGGAGGTATCCTGCGCTGCATGGGTACTACTTCAGTATTTAATGGAGTGGATCAATAGTATGTATCTGCTTAGAGATTTGTAGGGATTATGCACAGAATATTTTATGTGTACTTGTGTTGGTGCCTAGGTCATTTTATAAGAATATCACTAGTAACTGGAATGATGACAGTGCTGCAAACAGAGTGAACACTTAATTTATAAGTGCTTACGTATTGGTGGAGTGATAGGATAAGTAGATAGTATAAGTGATTAAAGAAGTGCATGGGACAGACTGGACGATTCCTACACTGCATGAGTACTAACTGGGTATTTAGAAGAGTGTATCAATAGTATGTAGCTAGTTAGAGGTCTGCTTGGATAGTGCACAAAATCTTATAGATGTACTCGTGTTAGTAGCTAGGCCATTCCATAAGTTCATGACTAGTAACTAGAATAATTACAGTATTACAAACAGAGTGTATAGTGAATTTATAAGTGCTTAGGTATTGGTGGAGTAATAGGATAAGTAGATAGTGCTGGATGGTTGAATGGAGAAGTGCATGGGACAGACAGATGGATTCCTAGACTGCATAGGTACTAACTGGGTATTTGGAAGAGCGTATCAATAGTTTGTAGCTGGTTAGAGGTCTGAATGCATAGTGCACAAAATATTGTACCTGCACTTATGTTAGTGGCAAGGCCATTCCTTAAGTATATGACTAATAACTGGAGTAATTTCACTGCTACAAAGAGAGTGCATGCTAAATTTATTAGTGCTTAGGTATTGGCAGAGTGATAGGATACGTAGATAGTGCTGGATGGTTGAATGGAGAAGTGCATGAGACAAACAGAAGGATTCCTAGACTGCATAGGTACTAACTGAGTATTTAAAAGACTTTATCAAAGCTATGCAGCTGGTTAGAGGTCTGCATGCATAGTGCACAGAATATTGTAGCTGTACTAGTATTGGTGTGTCTATGGTTTCAAGAATGGTAGTCTGTATATTAGGGTGTGAGGAGGTGCATCAGATGATCACGTAGATGATGTCATCAGTGATGTCATTTGAGATGTCATCAGTGATGTCACTGACCATGTCATGAGTGATGTAATATGTGACGTCATCAGCAGTGCATTACTTTAATCCAAAACGCTCGTGGCCATATTGGCCTGGCCACGATGTGAAAATTCAGGAATTGATACAATAAAGAAAATAAAACAAGTGTTAATATGCACACAATGTCATTTCAGCATATCTTGCCCCGTGACCGCCATACCTGTATGTTCGTCAACGTGACTTATTCATAATAAACATACTTAGAATTGCAAACATCAACATAAACAATGGACTACACATTACTTTAAAGTAAAAGGCTATCTGCCATATTAATATGGGCACGTTGCGTATTATAATGGTTCTTACACAAATGAAAAGGAACAAAAGGGGTGTTAATATACACACACTATCCCTAAATAAAGTTCTAGCGATTATAGTTCCATCCCATTCACAGCTCATTAGAGATGTCATGAGTGATGTTATGAGTGATGTAACTGACCATGTCATGAATGATGTAATGTGTGAGGTCATTAGCAGTACATTGCGGGGGCGTAAGTTATAATTAGCTCAGGTAACTATAACTGCTGAATTTCACTGGTTGTGTTTGAGTGAAATCTGAGTCTAACTATACCTTCCCCGTAATCTTTGTTTTTTTCAGCAAATTTCTAGTTTTTTTTTAACGTTAAGTAAGATGCATATCATAGTGGATGGTGGGGGGTTGGGAGCAGGGCCTGGCATTGTGCTGCCCCCACCCAAGCTTGCTGCTCCTGCCTTTCCTGCTCCTAGCCATCCATTGTCCAAGTCAATGTCCCTGCTCCCTTATTACAACCCTGTGTGGCCATTGTTCTGCCACTGGCCTTCCCGCCTTCTCTGAACAGTTAGCTTGCTGCCCCATCCACCTCCTCCCTATCCTCTGTTGTCTGAATCCATAGACTAGCCTCCTCCTTCCTGCCATGCATGGTCTGATGTGCTGCCACTGCCCTCCATTTAGCATGATGTACCAGTCCACTCCTCCTGCCCCCATTGCCCAATTCTCTGCTGCATCATTGACCTCCTGCTTAGCCTCTGTGCTTAGCTTGCTGCCCCTACTCTCCGTCCCCCTGCCCACCGATGTCTTTGTGCATGCCCCTGCTCCATCATTTTTGCCCACCATGTTCCATGGACCTGCCACTCCTATCTACTCTGAGTGTTCTGTTGAGCTGCCAGATGACTGTAACCTGTCCCTGCCACCTCCATCCTGCCTGTCCACATTCCATGCCCCTATCCCCTTCCTCCTGTCCTCCATGGTCCATTTTACTGCCACACACTTCTGCCCTCCCTGGTCTGTTGTGCTGCAACTGCTTCTCCTGCTTGCTCTGCGTGGTCTGTTGTGAGGCCCCTTCCCCTGAACTCTCTTGTCTGTGCCCAGGTCCTGACCCTCCCTTCTATCCTCCACGGTCCTTTGTGCATGCCCCTGCACCCTCCTTCTTGCCCATCATAGCCATTGTGCTGCCACTAACCCTCCCCTTTGCCATGCATGGTCTTCTGTGCTGCCAAGGCCCTCCCACCTTCCCTGTGTGGTCAGCTAGCTGCCCCATACCCCTTCACACCTTCCCTCCATGGTCTGTGTGTATGTCATCATAGTCTCACTGTTGCTCTCCATGGTGTGTCTTGCTTCTAGTGCCCATCATGCCTGCCCTCCATGGTCATCTTGCTGCTCCTGCCCTGCCCCTTGCCCCCAGCCCTCTGTTTCCAAGTGCAGACCCCTATTACCTCCCTCCTGGCTTGTCTGTTCCATTGTAATGCCCCTGATCCGTCCCTCCTGCCCTTTGTGGTCTGTTATGCTGCAGCTTTGTCTCCTGTCTGCCATTACGGTCAGCTAGCTACCATTGCCTCTTTCCCCTCTGTTCTCTGTTGTCCATGTGCATGGTTCTGTCCCCTCCCTATTACTTTCTATGGATTGTTGTGCTGCACTCCTGTCCTGCATGCCCTGTGTAGCGTATTGTGCTGCTGCCAACCCTGATGCCTGCCCTGTAGGGTCAGTTTGTTGCACCTCTCGACGTCCCTCCTGTCCTCTGTTATCCGAGTCCATGTCCCTACCCCAATTCCCCGTGCCTTCCATGATCCAATGTACAATACTTGCAAACATTTTGAACTTGGTAAGAGGGAGATTTTGAGAAAAAACTGGGGTATTGATGTTCCCCTTTGAGTTACATTGAAAAAGAGGAGATTGTAGACAGGAGACAGATCACATAAAGCTCATTTGAGCTTAAAAACATTGGACGTTTCCTGGCTGAATCGGCCTGTGGCATGTATGGTTGTACTACCACTGCCTCTTCCTTCTGCCCACAATGGTCTATTATATTGCCACAGCCTCTCTTGCCAGTCCTGTATTGTTGGTGTGTTGCCCCTGCCCCCCTTTCCACTGCCCTCCATAGTCTGTTGTGCTGCCACAGCCCTTCCTGCCTACCCAGTGTGGTCAAATTGTTGCCTCTGCACCCTCCTACCTGACTTCAATTTTCAGAGTCCGTGCCCCTGGCCTCTGCCTCTCAACAGTATCCTAATGAACAACTAGATTGCTAACATTCTATAATTATTACAAAAGTGTGGAACATCTGACGTCATCTTGAGGTAATCAAAACTGTAGTACCTAGAGCATTTCCTTTAGAAATTACATATATGAGAGGGTCCTATTTGCATCAAAATTATGGTTAGTGCTCTAAAAAACTAAAATGAGGACATATTTTCTGAGTTTTCAAAGAGCGACAAAGCATTTTTAAATTATTTGTTATCTTTATATTTTTTTATCCAGTTGACCACATGATTGCACTTAGGGGAGAGGATGTGGTGTTACTTCTAGAGTTGCAGACTTTGCAACTAGGGAACCAGGTTGGAGTTTCTGCTTCAGCTCGACATTCTGTGATTCTGGTCAAATCACTTAATCTCCCCATGTCTACAACGAAAAAATGAATTTGTTCTTGTGTGATGTAACCAATGCTCATGTAAAGCACTTCAATACCTGACAAGTCTGCACTATATAAAACTACAAAAACATGAAAAATAAAAAGTGTTTTGCACACTTCTGTCATTTGTGCTACATTTGGGCTCTTTTGTCTCTGGTGGCCATCTTGGGAGATTTATTTGTTATGAAGTTTCCTAATTTCGTCATTGACTGCAGTCTCCTCAGTAGGAAATGCTTTCAGTTTTTTACTTTTATTCCATCAAGAAGGTATTCAGATATGTCACACATTTGCCGTAAAGCTACTGCTCACCACGGAAGTCTGCTGCTGGTATTAAAAGTGTATGTTTCAGTCTGCATGTCAGAATTTTTTTATGAAATAGAAGAGGATTTGAGAAGTCACTCAAAATGTGCCCCAATTTTTCTTTCTTCAGCACTAATCATAATTTCTATGGCAAAATGAACCCCCTCATTGTGTTCCTTTTTAAATTAAATGTTTTAAATTTTACCAGTTTATTCCAATCAAGATGCCTTCAGGTGTGCCATACTTTTGTCATAAGTAAGACAGTAAGCGCTCTAGTTGTTCTTAAGAACACTCTAAGACATTCTGTAATTGGGCTATACTTGGGCTACATCTAGGTGATATTTGTGCTACATTTTGGCTCTTTTGGCTCTGGTGGCCATCTTGGAAGACTTATTTGTTATGAAGTTTCCTAATTTCCTCATTTCCTCCAGTCTCCTCAGTAGGAAATACTTTCAGTTTTTTACTTTGATTCCATCAAGAAGGCATTCAGATGTGTCACACATTTGCCATAAATTCAGAATGTTAGCTCTCTAGTTGCTCATTAGATCACTGTAGTAAAGGTACTGCTCACCAGGGAAGTCTGCTGCTCGTATTCAAAGTGCATGTTTCAGTCTGCATGTCAGAATGTTTTAATGAAATAGAAGAGGATTTGAGAAGTCACTCAAAATGTGCCCTAATTTTTCTTTCTGCAGCACTAATCATACTTTCTATGGCAAAATGAACCCCTTTATTTTGTTCCTTTTTAAATTAAATGTTTTAAGAGTTACCACTTTATTCCAATCAAGACGGCTTCAGGTGTGCAATACGTTTGTCATAAGTAGGACTGTTAGCACTCTAGTTGTTCTTTAGAACACTCTGGGAAGCTGCAGTAGAACACAAAGGAGTCAACTGACAGTCTCTGCCCTTGATGGATGTACATGTTTTACTGAGAATGTCAGAATTCATTCTCACTTGACTGAGAAAGATAATGTGAATTTACAGAAAATATGCTCTCAGTTTAGCTTATAGATCACCTTCCAAACCTCTGTGGGAAAAGTATGAGAAAATCGTTTTCTCTCAAACATGATTCATGATATCCCAACAGAAGGCTTTTTCACATGGTAAAATCACCTTAGAACACACCACAATTCCTAAAATGAGTATGGTACCATCAACAAATGATTTATAATGTAACTAAAGTCTTAAAACCTTCTATTAACTGCAATGCTTTTTAATGAGGTGCAATCATGTATATTGGTCCCTAGATGGCTGCCAACACTTCTTGGATGAAGTGCTGACAGCCAATCAGATCTCACGATGAGATGTGTGGTTAGGCTCCGCCCAGATAAATATGTGATTTTACTTTTGATTTTCTCAGGAATTACTGAACGGATTTACACCATTTAACCAAAAGGCAAGACTCTGAACCAAGGGCTACCTCTTTGCCAAATTTGGTGTAATTTCGTTCAGCTGTTCGGGCTGTAGCTGCGATTAAAGGTTCCTATGGAAAATTGCAAAGGGGAAACACGTTTTGGGACCCAATTTTTTCTCGGCCCCCGCTTGACAAATCACCCCGAGACTTTAAGGACAGGAGCGGAATGGAGTGCCCCACCAGTTTTGAAAGTTTTGCGAAGATTCATCAACCGGCACCAAAGTTATTCCAAATAGAATGTTGCTGATTTCCTATGGATAATAGGTCCTAACTGTAACTACCTACTGGCGACCGCCAGTAGGTAATATAAACATATATATATATATATATTCACTGAAAAAACCATGGGTTTCACACACGTTATAGTTAGGAATTAGCATTTAAAAAACCTTAGAAATTCAATGAAAAAACCAAAGGTTTCACACATGTTATAGTTAGCTGGACATTTCACTCGTAAAAAACCATTGAAATTCCCCCGTTATAGTTAGTTCAGCTAACTATAACTCGCGCGCCCGCAATGCACTACTGATGACGTCACATATTACATCACTCATGACATGGTCAGTGACATCACTCATGACATCACTGATGACATCTCAAATGACATCACTGATGACATCATCCAGTAAATGTGTGTTTTTCTGAAAATTAAATATGTTTAATATATGTATATCTCAAGGTCGATGGAAGAATAAATGAGTATATAAGTGTCTAAATTGATGATTTGTTTTTGAAAAATTGATTGTATTACTGACTGATTAAGTGTATCTTTATGAATACATGGCTAAGTGAGTAATGTTTAAATGTGTAAATACCTGTATCAGTCTCTCACTTTGTATATAAGTGGCTGCATGGGTTGGTGAGTAGCTACATGAGTGTCTATATAGGTTATTAGTTGGTTTTTTGAGTATCAGTATGAGTGTCTGAGTGTCTTCATGGTTCGGTGGGGGTTATTACGTAGTGCATAGGTGCATGAATGAGTGACTCACTGTTTGTATGTGTTGAAGACAGCATGTGTGCAGGACCGTATGGGTGGATGAGTGTGTGCATGGGTGTGTTAGTGAGTGAATGACTGTCTCAATAGTGTCTTTATGAGTAACTACATATGTTTTAAACTAGTATATGTGAGTATTGGTGTTTATAAGTGAGTATATGTGAGAGTGAGAGATTGGTAGACTTCCTGTATGAATAAGTATGTGTTTCTATAAGTGATTGTTTAAAAGACTAAGTATGTGTAAGTTTCTGTAAAAGTAAGTGTGGTGGTGTGTGTATAACTGTATATGCAAGTAAATGGATGTTTGATTCTTTATTAGCATGAGTGACTATGTGTGAGTAACTCTATGAATGAGTGGCATTGTGTTACAGGATGTTTAGGTGTATGAGTACATATGATGTGTGAGTACATGTATGAGTGACTGTATAGGATTGTTGGTGGATGAGTGGATGTGTATGTGGATCTTAGAATTACTGAATAGGTTGTTGTAACTGTTATTGGTATGTCCATTTTTTTGAAAATTTCAGTCTCTATTTTTAAATGTGTGTATCAAAGGTTATATTAGGGTGAGAGGAGACCTACCACTCTGTCACAAGGATAATGTCATCAGTGATGTCATTTGAGATGTCATCAGTGATGTCATGAGTGATGTCACTGACCATGTCATGAGTGATGTAATATGTGACGTCATCAGTAGTGCATTGCGGGCGCGCGAGTTATAGTTAGCTGAACTAACTATAACGGGGGAATTTCAATGGTTTTTTACGAGTGAAATGTCCAGCTAACTATAACATGTGTGAAACCTTTGGTTTTTTCATTGAATTTCTAAGGTTTTTTAAATGCTAATTCCTAACTATAACGTGTGTGAAACCCATGGTTTTTTCAGTGAATTTGCAAGGTTTTTTTAAATGCTAATTCCTAACTATAACGTGAGTGAAACCCATGTTTTTTTCAGTGAATTTGCAAGGTTTTTTAAATGCTAATTTTTTTTTTTTTTCTTCTTTTTTTTTTTACATATTTTTATTTTAATTGTGTATCCTTTTTTAAAGACTATGGTTAAATTTTAAAAATTCTACAATATGTTTTTATTTTACAATTTTTTTAAAATAAACAGGTAAAATTTATTAGCAATACATTTTTTTTTTTTTTTTTTTTACCGTGTGCGTACGGTAAGCGCACATCTTGCTGTAATTACGTTAGATTTCTACGCTGTTTGCGTTCATTTACGCAATTTGTGTAGATGCACGTCACGCGCGCATAGCGCGTAACGCGTACGCTGCACGCGCACGTTACGCGGAAGTGAAGGGGCGTGCCTGTTTTGCGCATGCGCGCAGGCGCGTGTCTTTTTTACGCGCATGCGTACTTTTGCCGTAAGCGCACCGTAAGCGTACCGTAAGCGTACGGTAGGTCATGTGATCATGAAACACAACTTTTGATTGGTTGAAACTACTTTCAGTTCTAGAACTCTCCTACACCACACCCATTCCCCTCATTTCTGCTTGTGATCCCTTAGGAGAAGGAGCTGGGTTGTCTTTGTGATACGATGGCAGAACAGCAGAGCTCTTCTGAGAGTGAGGCTAGCAGCACTACCTTGAGGCAGAGAGCGAGGAAACAAAAGACCTCTTACATATGGGAGTATTTTTCTTTTCCAGAAGGCCAGCAAAAGGTAAATGCACCCTTAGTGACTTGTAAGCTGTGTAAGCGTGTACTTTCAAGAGGGAATCCCGACAGGAAGTATTCCTTTGGGAATCACACCATGATGAGACACCTTAAGGATGTACACAGAAGGACACATGCTCGACTTACTGAAGGTAACCCTTCAGTAAATCAACCAAGGACATCCACAGCAGCTCAGCCTGGACCATCATCTGCAGTGCTGAGTCCTTCTTCTGCAGGTCAGGTGAGCCCTTCATCTGTGGTGGGAGCATCTCCTTTTTCTGGTCCTCTGGAAATTAACCCTCGGTTTGCGAGGGTTGAAGTACGGTGCGCCACTTGTCATGATCTAATTAGTTATAGGGAGACCAGTATTTCCCTAGTGAACAATAAAATAGATCAGCACACTTGTCGTACCATCTAATATTCCCAATCTTTCTTTCCTCTGTCCCTGCATGAAGACAACGGCTCTTTTAAGAGCCAACCTTACATTTCATCTTTTTTTTATATATGTTTTTAAAAACTTTTTTTATTTTTTTTTTACCGTACGCGTACGGTACGCGTAATTATTATTTTTTTTTTAAAAAAAACACTAAAAATCAATTATCACATTACAAGGTCCTTGAGAGACTACAATTAAAAACTGAAAATGTGATTGTAGAGAAGTGGAAAAAAGGGACCATGATATTATTGACTTCCCATACCCACTCAAAAAAATATTTAATCATTTAAAAAAAAAATTAATTGCTTTAAAAATGGTTCTAGTTTTCGAAAATTTTCTATCTCAATCTGAAAAAAAAGAAAAAAGTATTAACATTTAATAAAACATTTTATAATACAGTACACATATTTACATATTTTTCAAAAAATATTTTTGCCTTTTTTTTGCTGTTTTCAGAATATATTGCATTTCACTATAAATTGTGAAAGCAATTGCATTCATCATTTAACAGCGGGCAAAAAAAAAATTAACAATCTCAAAGATTGTTTTAAAAAAGCCCACAATCTCTTTTTGCATAAACATAACTTTATAGAAATGCATAATATTCTTAAAAAATATCATCTAATATCAATACTTATTTCTTTAAAATACCGTCTGATATTTTTGTTTCATAGGTATAATCACAATAATATATCTCAAATAACTCCACAATACATCTGGTTCCATTTTCTTTAGGCCAAATAGTAATTTTAAAATTCTTTTTGGTTAAATTTCCAATGGTAATCCAATAAAAATCTAAAGTTTAAATTGTACAGATCTCACCGATTCTCTGTAACATTTTGGTTACCGAAAGATTTATTAATAATTAAATAAGTCCACAATAGAATTGTTTACCTTTCCGCATGGCCAAATAGTAATTTTAAAAATCTTTTTTGAAAAAATTTCCAATGGCAATCCAATAACATTCCAAAATTTAAATTGTGCAGATGTTACCGATTTTTTCTAAATTTTTGGTTTTCCAAAGTTTCCTTAAAAAATGGAAAAATTCCACATTACAATTGGTTACCTTTCCATTAGGCCAAATGATAATTTGTTAAATCTTTTGATTTGTAAATTCCAAATGGTAATCCAATAAAATGGTAAAATTGTTTTGTCCAGATGTTGCCAAATCTCTCTAAAATTTAGGTTTCAGGAAGATTAGATAGGAATTTGCTAAATCAAAAGGCAAACGTTGCTTAAAAATCAATTGGGAATCATTACACAGTGTCCAGCCTTTTTCACATTTAAGATAAACTGTGTAATGACCAGAAGTTACAGTAGGTCCATCATGGAAAATTATTGCAACTGTTACAAAAGTTTTTCCTGAAATTGATGATTGCTGTCCTGTAAACTTCTTTATTAAAGTATCCAATTTTGAACCATCAGCTCTACATCGTTGCATCATTAAAATTACATACTGTCCGTATTCCTTTAAAATTAACGTTGAAAACATGTCAGATTTACACTCACCGCATTGCATGCTATGATTAGCATCTTTAACTAATTTAGCAAAAGTGACTGTTTTACTCTCTGGCAATGTTAATAAATAAACCTTTCATTATCAACATTAGAGCCACATATATTATAACAGTTTTCACAACTATGTTCCCATTTATAAGAGAGACCAAATACATTTTCAATGGGAACCCCTTCTTCTTCCAGTACCTGAAGAAAATACATCAAGAATTCCTGTGCGTCTTGCTGTACATTTTGAGAAAACTGTGTTCGTCCTGAACATACATCTAAAACTTTTCTAATTTCAGTAGCACTTTCTATTTGAGTTTTATCATTACTCAGCTTTTCAAAAAGGAGACTCAGCACAGAACAGAATCTTTTTCCCTGATTTACTATTATCTGCTCTTGCAAACTTTCCAGATAAAATGCAACATTCAGCACTACATTAGCGTAGCAGTTGACACCAGAGCTATTTTCAAAATGACATCCTACAACCTGTTCTTCATTTTCCTTATTCTTTTTGCTTGCAATTACATCACTCCTCTTTTTTTTCCTCCTCTCTACATCTTCATTACAGATATTCTCATTTCTCCTTTTACGAGAAACTACACGTTTCTCCAACACAGGATACTGACCTAAATGAGGAGCATAGCTTCTTCTTAATCTATTATACTCCTTTACACAATTTGTATCAGCACTAACTTTTGAATCATCAAAGTCTATCATGAATAAACCTGATAATGTTTTCACTCGTGACAAAGCAACATATGCCATACCTTCTTTGAACACAGTTGAACCAATGTTCACAAATGCACAATCTACAGTCAATCCTTGAGACTTGTGAATAGTTACAGCATATGCTAGCGAAAACGGAAACTGCTTCCTACGTACATATAAGTCTTTCACAAGCATGAAACGAACTGAACAACGACAAATGTCTTTAACTTCTTCTATCTGATCAAATTTTATTTTTAAACATTCAATTCCATCTTTTTTCTGATAATTAATAAAACCCACAACTCTTCCCATAGCTCCATTAACTAAACCTTTTTCAGCATCCAAATTTCTCCTTAAAAATACTCTACAGTTCTTGCAAACAAATAGATTTTTTTCTAATCCAGCTGTTTTGGAAATGTTCTTCTCTAGTGAATCCAATTTATTTTTCAGTGTGCCTGTTAATGTGACAGTATTTCTTCCATCCTCAATTTTGTCCACTGCTTCCAATTTCCTGATATCTTCCTTTTCCAATTTCAAAAGCTCCTCATTGAATATTGAGCATTCACGTAGAGTTGGCATTAAGCAGATGACACTTTTCTTTTCTGCAATGTTCTTGTATATCTTCTCTGCAACTATTTCTTCCTTTGGAAATAAATTATGTAGCAGCCGACTCTGTAATGCTTTTTTGCCAGCTTCAGTGAGTAGTCCAATTCTGATATCTTTCAGAATACTTCCATATTCTTCATCGTTTGCTTGCCTCATATTAGTAGTAAGTTCCTTGTACTCAAAGAAGGACCAAATATTTGTATTACCGATGCTTCCCAATGACTTCTTCGTGTCTTCATGTGTCACAGTATTAAACACTGGTTGTCCTTTAACTGGAGTAAGTTGCAAAAGATCTCCAAAAACTATGACGTGTTTTCCTCCAAATAACACGTCATAGTCTGTCTTCAGAATTTGCTGCATTCTTAAATGCACAAAGGCAAGCAGTAAGTTTGATACCATGCTCACCTCATCAATAATGAGAACTTGCATCTTCTTCAATACTCTTGAAACTTCCAAGCATGCTTCTCCAGTTAGCTTGTTGTATTGTATTTTGTTCTCATGCTCCACTGGTAACATTAGCAAACAATGTAAAGTGATTCCTTTTATGTTATATGCTGCTAACCCAGTTGGAGCAGTAACCACACAAGACAAAGTAGAATCCGTTTTTTGCTGTAGGTAGCTTCTGATGACTTTTATTAGGAAACTTTTTCCAGTTCCAGCTTGTCCGCTTACATACATCCTGATTGGATGAAATGATGTGCATGGGCACTCTTTTTTTTCATGTAGAAATCCGTGATCAATTTTGTTTCTGATCTCTTCATAAATTTGTTGCTGCTCTTCGTTCAGTTGTCTTTCCAAATTTTGTAAGTCTATAAATTCTTCTTGAGCTTGATTCATAGCCGTTTCCACTTCATTCATGGCTATTGATGCTTCATTTTCAACGATTGGTTGTCCTAGGGAATCTTGACTGAGTGTTCCTGAACTTTGGCTGTCCTGAGAACTGTCTCTAGCTATTTCTGCTGCAATTGTAGTTTTCTGCTCAATTTCTTCATTTAACATTTGCAGATAACTTGAGAATGTACTGCATTGTATGCTGTCTTTGCAAGCATTAAAAGAATCTTCATAGCTTTGAAATTCTCCCAGTAGTTCATCCTCTGTACGCCATGGTTTAAACAGCTGTAAAAGAGCCAAGTAGTAAAATTCCTTTTTGTCAGTAGTGTCGCAACTCAGCTTCCTGTGATTTATCAAACTTCCTTTTGTTTGCTTCACCAAACATCCTTCTTCACCAATGACTTTATATTTTCCATTGTTGATGTCTTCTGTGGCTTTCCGTGAATAAATGTAGTTCTGCAGCACTTCATAGAGACACATGTTCTCCAGATGATGACTTCTCTTGGGATAATATGTGTCCAACATGTTTGATTTCAAAATATCTGTACTTTCTGGGTCATTCTCGGCCAAATATTCAATTTCTCCAACAGATTTCAGTACCCGATTTCTCATTGCTGCAAGGCCTAAACTTGCCCAAATTATTCTTCTTGATTTCGAGTAGAGACTTGCAGAAGATAACCTATCTGAACATTCGTAGGATCCAATTTCTCGATGCGATAACATCTTCAAACTGAAACTGTACAGCTTCTTACTGACAGTTTTCTCGTGAGAAATCTCTTCCCACATTTCCTTCAATTCTGTTTTTTCTGATTTCGTAATGTAAGACGTTACATATCGAGCAACAGCAATGGAATTGTCAGCTACATACTGTATATCCATGTTAGCGTTCCACATGGATAAAATCACTGGGTTGTAGTCATTTATATTTTTTGATTCTTCTTTTCTTTTAAGGTTGTAGGTATTCTTAGGTGATTTTCTTGTGATAGTATGTCTCACAGATGACATAAAACTGTTAACTCTTCCATTTGAAAGAACGGGTCTAGGAAATCCAAATCGACATTTAGTGTAGTATTTATCTTTGCTCTTGTATTTCCGTCGACAGTATTTTCCACACCGATGACTTTGGAAACGTAAAACTTGCTCCTTTAACTTTTTCTCTTCTGTGCTTTTTGGTATAGCACATGTTGCATATTCTTCAATGTAAGATAACACTGCTTCATCAGTATCTGTTCCAAACTTTGGGGCATCCTTGATCCACAACAGCATATGAATATGAGGAGCACCTCTTGCCTGGTACTCTTTTCTCCAAAAGAAATCCACTACTTCTCCTAGAGGTGGATTTTTTTTATTGCAGATGAAGGACATCATAGCCTCAAATCTATGATTGAAATATCTGCAAACATTAACCGGATCCAATGAGCACAGTTCTCCTGCTGTCTTGTATTCGATGTTTTTAATGTTTGAATTTGCCTCTCGTAGAAAATCCAGTAAATCATCCCAAGCGTACTCGGCACAGCTTAGGGTAACGAACCATGTTGGTGTTCCTAAATTCCGTAACATGCATTTTAATTCACCATGGCGTCGGTACCAATATTCATTTGTCCCACGCTGACAAGCCATCAGATTGATCAGTTGTGTTTCCAAATGATCATCTCGGTGCTGCACTTTCTCCATAAAATCCTTAGCAGACACATTTTGTAAATGTACTCCACTTTTTAAAATGTGATTTGGAATCTGTTCCGGACGTTCATCGTATCGTCCTCCTTTTCCTTTAGGAAACAGCTGGGGAAAACATCGAGCTTCCAAGCTCTCCTCCCATACACTCACGGGAGTTCCTTTTGCTTTCTTCATCTGAAATAGATCAATATTGTCTCCCATAACTTCTTTTGAATGAAGAGGATGTATGCTAAAATGTTCATAAATTTCTTCTTCCTTTGACTTGTCCACTTTTTCAATTTGTCCAGTTGGTGTTTCTGTGTCTTCTTGTAAATCTTCTTCTTCTTCTTCTTCTATATAAATTGATTCATACCATTTGTTATTCCTTTTCAAATACAAATTTGCTCTTTGTACTTTCCGTACATCTACCAGCTCCTGCCAAATCTTCTTATTCTTTGTAGGTACACCATTAACCAGAATAATTAATGGTTCAGTTTCCAAAGTATCCGCATCAATAGTTTCCATATTTTTTTTCAAATCCAAGGGCAAATACACCACTCTACCTTTTAAACCTCTCAGTAAATCTGAAGGAGGTAATTTACCAGTTTTGGGCTCCATACGTACTATGGTCTGGAACGGATGAACACATTGAATAAGTATAGACTCATATGTATTTAATTCAGAAAGTTCAGCAGGAATAGCATCCAATTCTAAATTATTATGTACAGCTCTGGTCGGCATTCTATTTTCCTCTAACTTGTTGTAACAGTATTTACAAAATGTCTGATCTTCACCTAATTCAAAACAATTTTCAAGAAATATATATGTGGCAAAATCCTTCCACTTATAATTATCTTCATTTTCACTCTTTCTGTAGAGATCAACATTCCTAGTTTGTTTTCTATAATGAGTTCTGCGGCAACAAATACAAGTAATATTTGGTCTTTCATTAGAGATTATTGCAAATTTTGTTATGTGATCATTAAATGTCTTACTTACAGAGGGTTCTACATTCACTTCCACTTCTTCCTCATTTACTGTGTCCTTCTCTGCACTGTTTTGTTCAGGACCAAAGTAACAAAACTGAATTTCATCAACAACCTTCTCTACATCTGATACCGTTCCACGGAACAGAGCCCTATTCAATTCATCTAACTTTATTGCTGGACTTTTAGCAAAATACAACCGTCTCACAAACTTTCTCATTTCAGTATGATGAACAGCCAGCATCCTAAAATGATGGAAAACACTATTACACACTTTTCTAGATAGACAAGCCAGAGAATGACCCTGCAAACCAGTATTCTCTCTCACTCTGCATGGATCCAGACTTTGAAGCACCTTAATCTTCTGTTTTACACTTTTTTTTTACTATATTCTCTTAGAAACTCACGAAATTTATCAATAGATTCCTGACGCACAGTGCAAATACTACTACAATTCCAAGTGTACACTGGGGCTTTAGGACGTCTCCCCATAGCCTCATCCGCCATCACTTGTACCTCATCTCTTGGAACCATTATCTCCTTCTCCATTATGCAACCATTTTTCACTTCATAAGCACGACCTCTGGTGTCAACTGCATGCAGCAAACTATTACTTTGAAAATAACTCTCTTCATTAAAAAAAGGTTTACTACTTGAACTATGCATCCATTTTCCTAAAAACACTTTAGAAAAGTTTGTTCTGTTCACTACTCTTTTCCTTTTGCTATGTGATTTCAGTACATTAACCATTTTGTCTAATGTACGCATCCTATTCAAAATTAAAATGAATAGTTTCCTTTTTAATTCTAATGCCTTTGCTGCAATGGCTTCAATTTCTTTTTTTCTCTTATAAAACTTAGCCTTTTGCTTATATTTCTTCACATCCTTTATCAAATTGGACATAACTCTTCTCTGAAACATTTTTCTACGTATCTCTTTAAACGCTGTTTTTCTGTTTAAGTTAATCTTTTTAGTTGCAGAAGGTATATTTGCATTAACTAAATTCTCAATTTTTTCCTGTCCTTTTCTATTGAAAACATTCTTTCCAGTACAGACATTTTGTACATTTTTCCTTTTTTTGAATATGTTCTTTAGAAATTTTTTTGTCTGCTTACCAGAAGATTTTTTCTTTTTCCCAACATGAGCATCTTCAACTAACTTAGGTCCTCCAGTTGTCTTCAAATATAGGTTTTTTTGTGGTCTTTTTTTACTCTGGATTTTGTAGGCATCTTAAATTTTGTTCACTGCTCTTCAGCAATACCTGAAAAAAACTAAAAAAAAATTCCTTTATTTTATTTAAATATATTACTACATTTGTTTTCACATTAGTCACAAAACGAAATTTCTTTGCCAATTTGAAAGCACACTTACTATTCTTTTTTTTGGCAAGTGATAATCACTTTTACAGACTGACACATTATGAATCCACTTTTCAGATTTTTTAAAAAGCACATGTCCAAACTGCTTTTTCAGACCAGCACCATTTGTAACCTGGGTGACTGCCTACACTCCAGCAAGGGCAACCAGCCTTAGTGATGCTGAATGTATTTGCATTACTGACTGAAACCTCAAACCCCACTCGCTTGTGAATACTGTGCATGATTCCACATGGTAAGCAGCTGGGTGTGTGCTAAGAGTCTGCTTCTGCACCAAAAAATGGCTCCCCCTTTCCTTCTAATGCAACTGTGAAATCACCAGAGCAATACGCAATAAATCTCTGTCTATAATTCCTCTTTGCACACAGAGTCATGTTTTCACATTAGTCACAAAACGAAATTTCTTTGCCAATTTGAAAGCACACTTACTACTCTTTTTTTTGGCAAGTGATAATCACTTTTACAGACTGAAACATTATGAATCCACTTTTCAGATTTTTTAAAAAGCACATGTCCAAACTGCTTTTTCAGACCAGCACCATTTGTAACCTGGGTGACTGCCTACACTCCAGCAAGGGCAACCAGCCTTAGTGATGCTGAATGTATTTGCATTACTGACTGAAACCTCAAACCCCACTCGCTTGTGAATACTGTGCATGATTCCACATGGTAAGCAGCTGGGTGTGTGCTAAGAGTCTGCTTCTGCACCAAAAATTGGCTCCCCCTTTCCATCTAATGCAACTGTGAAATCACCAGAGCAATACGCAATAAATCTCTGCCTGTAATTCCTATTTGCACACAGAGTCATGTTTTCACATTAGTCACAAAACGAAATTTCTTTGCCAATTTGAAAGCACACTTACTACTCTTTTTTTTGGCAAGTGATAATCACTTTTACAGACTGACACATTATGAATCCACTTTTCAGATTTTTTAAAAAGCACATGTCCAAACTGCTTTTTCAGACCAGCACCATTTGTAACCTGGGTGACTGCCTACACTCCAGCATGGGCAACCAGTCTTAGTGATGCTGAATGTATTTGCATTACTGACTGAAACCTCAAACCCCACTCGCTTGTGAATACTGTGCATGATTCCACATGGTAAGCAGCTGGGTGTGTACTAAGAGTCTGCTTCTGCACCAAAAAATGGCTCCCCCTTTCCATCTAATGCAACTGTGAAATCACCAGAGCAATACGCAATAAATCTCTGCCTGTAATTCCTCTTTGCACACAGAGTCATGTTTTCACATTAGTCACAAAACGAAATTTCTTTGCCAATTTGAAAGCACACGTACTACTCTTTTTTTTGGCAAGTGATAATCACTTTTACAGACTGACACATTATGAATCCACTTTTCAGATTCTTAAAAAAGCACATGTCCAAACTGCTTTTTCAGACCAGCACCATTTGTAACCTGGGTGACTGCCTACACTCCAGCAAGGGCAACCAGCCTTAGTGATGCTGAATGCATTTGCATTACTGACTGAAACCTCAAACCCCACTCGCTTGTGAATACTGTGCATGATTCCACATGGTAAGCAGCTGGGTGTGTACTAAGAGTCTGCTTCTGCACCAAAAAATGGCTCCCCCTTTCCATCTAATGCAACTGTGAAATCACCAGAGCAATACGCAATAAATCTCTGCCTGTAATTCCTCTTTGCACACAGAGTCATGTTTTCATATTAGTCAAAAAACAAAATTTCTTTGCCAATTTCAAAGCACACTTACTACTCTTTTTTTTGGCAAGTGATAAGTACTTTTACAGTCTGACACATTATGAATCCACTTTTCAGATTCTTAAAAAAGCACATGTCCAAACAGCATTTTCAGACCAGCAACATGTGTAACCTGGGTGACTGAGTACACTCCAGCAAGGGCAACCAGCCTTACTGATGCTCAATGTATTTGCATTACTGACTGCAACCTCAAACCCCACTCGGTTGTGAATACTATGCATGATTCCACATGGTAAGCAGCTGGGTATGTGCTAAGAGTCTGCTTCTGCACCAAAAAATGGCTCCCCCTTTCCATCTAATGCAACTGTGAAATCACCAGAGTAATACGCAATAAATCTCTGTCTATAATTCCTCTTTACACACAGAGTCATGTTTTCACATTAGTCACAAAACGAAATTTCTTTGCCAATTTGAAAGCACACATACTACTCTTTTTTTTGGCAAGTGATAAACACTTTTACAGACTGACGCATTATGAATCCACTTTTCAGATTCTTAAAAAAGCACATGTCCAAACTGCTTTTTCAGACCAGCACCATTTGTAACCTGGATGACTGCCTACACTCCAGCAAGGGCAACCAGCCTTAGTGATGCTGAATGTATTTGCATTACTGACTGAAACCTCAAACCCCACTCGCTTGTGAATACTGTGCATGATTCCACATGGTAAGCAGCTGGGTGTGTGCTAAGAGTCTGCTTCTGCACCAAAAAATGGCTCCCCCTTTCCATCTAATGCAACTGTGAAATCACCAGAGCAATACGCAATAAATCTCTGCCTGTAATTCCTATTTGCACACAGAGTCATGTTATCACATTAGGCCCTTAAACGAAATTTCTTTGCCAATTTGAAAGCACACATACTACTCTTTTTTTTGGCAAGTGATAAACACTTTTACAGACTGACACATTATGAATCCACTTTTCAGATTCTTAAAAAAGCACATGTCCAAACTGCTTTTTCAGACCAGCACCATTTGTAACCTGGATGACTGCCTACACTCCAGCAAGGGCAACCAGCCTTAGTGATGCTGAATGTATTTGCATTACTGACTGAAACCTCAAATCCCACTCGCTTGTCAATACTGTGCATGATTCCACATGGTAAGCAGCTGGGTATGTGCTAAGAGTCTGCTTCTGCACCAAAAAATGGCTCCCCCTTTCCATCTAATGCAACTGTGAAATCACCAGAGTAATACGCAATAAATCTCTGTCTATAATTCCTCTTTGCACACAGAGTCATGTTTTCACATTAGTCACAAAACGAAATTTCTTTGCCAATTTGAAAGCACACTTACTGCTCTTTTTTTTGGCAAGTGATAATCACTTTTACAGACTGACACATCATGAATCCACTTTTCAGATTTTTTAAAAAGCACATGTCCAAAATGCTTTTTCAGACCAGCACCATTTGTAACCTGGGTGACTGCCTACACTCCAGCAAGGGCAACCAGCCTTAGTGATGCTGAATGTATTTGCATTACTGAGTCCAACCTCAAACCCTTAAACTATTCTTTTTTTATACCAGTACACCTTAATTTATCGTGAAAACATAGTCCATATTATTTTACATGTTCCTCACATTTAAATTTCTCCCAAAACAGAAAATAATAAACACAACTTCAACAAAAATAATTGCATTTCTATTATTCATTTCTTAATTTACCATATACATCCCCTCTCAAACTCTAAACTCACCTTTAAAATTAGTTAGTTGTGAAAGAAATGTGGCACTCAAACAGCAGATTATCAGAGCCAGGATCTCTGTTCTTTACACCTCTCTCCTCTCAGCAGAACCAGATAATGGCAAACTTTCCCTCTCTTTTTCCACATATATACATGTTAATTTCAAATCTCAGTGCTTCCCCCTTTTTTTCAAATGTAATCACACATTTCTATTGGTTGAAAACCAACCCTTTTCCAAAAGTACCCTTCCCCCAACTTGACTTCTGCCTAGTACCCTTCCCCCAACTTGACTTCTGCCTGCTACCATAGCAACAGCTCATGGAACACTGCTGTGTGGAGTTAGGTCAGAAGTTCGCCAAACAATGTTTCAATTCCACAGAGCAAGAGTGCTTGACTTTTCAAACCTAACAGCAAATCCATAGTACTGTTCTTTGGTAACACATTTTTCTGTACCAATACAAAACATGCTTCTATAAATTTACACATACAGCCTAGTTTTTAGTGTAGAATGGTATGAAACAGCCAATCAGTTCTTTTTTTAAAAAAAAATATGTATGCCTCCATTTCCAAACTGTCTTTCATTTCTTTTTACCATTCTACTGAAAAACACCTCCTGAGTGCATCCAGATCTCCTTTGAAGATGTTCACAGTGTGGATTGTAGGACACAGCTATGTCTTCTGGAGTGAAAAGTTTGCAGAGAAAACAGGTATGGTGAGAGACCTTGCTTTGCCAAATGTAGACATTAAATGGATTGGTCTGAGAGGGTTAAAGTGGCACCAATTGATGCCATTGGTGAAATCCTTCATGCAAAACCAACACCCTGACCTCATAATAGTGCACTGTGGTGGCAATGACCTAGGCACTTTGACTGGGGTAGGTCTGGAAATGCTTATGAAGGACACCTTTGCACAACTGTTTTCACTTTTCCCTAAAACTGCCTTTGTGTTTTCTAACATATGCCAAAGGCAAAAATGGAACTGGTCCAATCATTTCTGTCCACAGATTGACAAAGCAAGAAAGCACGTCAACAAATCTGTTTCTGCTTTCCTCCGTGACTATGGTATGGGTTCCATTTACCACAACAACTTGCGTTACGACATGCAAGACATTTATAGAGGAGATGGTGTGCACTTCAATGATGAAGGGAACAGAGTCTTCCTCTTGAACCTTAGACTCTGCATCGGTACTTACTTGTAGGTACCACTTAAAAATCACTTCATAAACACAACGGCTCTTTTTAGAGCCCCCTAATATCTAAACACTTAAATCTGCATTTCATTTTTTTTTTTTTTTTTTTTTTACCGTACGCTTACCGTACGCGTACCCCGCGATTTTTTTTCAAATCAATAAATGTTTTCTTTGTACTTTTCTGTCCTTCTTTGACCCCCTTACAAATGTTAGGGGGTCTGTAACTCTCCTCCTTGCCCCCTTTTCTTGTTATCACTCTTTTTTTTCTGAGTGAAACACACGAAATGGCGGCCGCCGCTTCCTGGTTTCGGCCGATTCGAATGTTTACTAAGATCTAAGAGCCAATCAGAATCGTGCTCGCGCACGCCACCGTACGCGTACGGTAAGCGTACCGTAAGCGCACCGTAAGCTGGCTCAGATATATATATTGATTTAAAGGCTATTTTCTCAGAATCTACTGAACAGATTTACACCAAACCTACAAAAGGCACTTCCTTGACCTGAGGACTACCTCTCTGCCAAATTTCTAGTAATTCTGTTCAGCCGTTCGGGCTGTAGCCCTGTCTAAAGGTCCTATGGAAAAATGCATGGGAAAAACGCGTTTTGGGACCCCCCTTTTATCTCAGCCCCCGCTTGACGAATCCCCCCGAGACTTTCAGGGAAGGAGCGGAGCGTAGCGCCCCACCTATTTTGAAAACTTCGCGAGGATTCGTCGACCGGCGCCAAAGTTATTCAAAATAGAATGTTGCAGATTTCCTATGGAAACGTGGTCCTAACTATAACTACCTACTGGCGACCGCCAGTAGGTAATATATATATATATATATATATATATATATATATATATATATATATATATATATATATATATATATATATTCACCACAATTTTTCCAAGATTTGGGGTCGCGATCCATTGCAGATAAGCATTCCGCTTTATTTTTCCAAAGACGTGCAGCTTCCCTTTCCTTCGTATCGTCCCTGGCCTTACGCGTTTCGAATCCTTTTAATTCTCATCAGAGGCCCGTGCAGCAATCCTTTTACATCAGACCACATTGCCCAACTTGAGTTTATATAGTGTTCATTTGGCCTCAGGTGTGCCTAATAAAGAAACATTTTTTGAGCACTCTGGGAAATGTAGTCCTTTCACTTGCATTTTTCAACCCTCCAGTGGGTGTTGATGCTGTACGCAGTATGGGACCAATTCCTCACCCTCCATTGGGTTTTAGAATGAGACTCTGCATGTCTGTGATCAGGGATCTGCAATGCCCGATCAAAAAACAAGGACTTTGTTTCTTGCGGGTCCGGCTTTGGGTACCAGCGATGCGTTATCCCACGCGGCCAGGAAACGCCGCTTGTATATTCACCACAATTTTTCCAAGATTTGGGGTCGCGATCCATTGCAGATAAGCATTCCGCTTTATTTTTCCAAAGACATGCAGCTTCCCTTTCCTTCGTATCGTCCCTGGCCTTACGCGTTTCGAATCCTTTTAATTCTCATCAGAGGCCCGTGCAGCAATCCTTTTACATCAGACCACATTGCCCAACTTGAGTTTATATAGTGTTCATTTGGCCTCAGGTGTGCCTAATAAAGAAACATTTTTTGAGCACTCTGGGAAATGTAGTCCTTTCACTTGCATTTTTCAACCCTCCAGTGGGTGTTGATGCTGATCGGGCATTGCAGATCCCTGATCACAGACATGCAGAGTCTCATTCTAAAACCCAATGGAGGGTGAGGAATTGGTCCCATACTGCGTACAGCATCAACACCCACTGGAGGGTTGAAAAATGCAAGTGAAAGGACTACATTTCCCAGAGTGCTCAAAATTTTTTTCTTTATTAGGCACACCTGAGGCCAAATGAACACTATATAAACTCAAGTTGGGTAATGTGGTCTGATGTAAAAGGATTGCTGCACGGGCCTCTGATGAGAATTAAAAGGATTCGAAACGCGTAAGGCCAGGGACGATACGAAGGAAAGGGAAGCTGCACGTCTTTGGAAAAATAAAGCGGAATGCTTATCTGCAATGGATCGCGACCCCAAATCTTGGAAAAATTGTGGTGAATATATATATATATATATATATATATATTTGTTTGTTTTTGTTTTTTTGGGGGTGGAGAGTACTAAGGGACTTTTTCATGGTATTAGTGTTTCTTTGGGTGTCAGCCAACACTGGGCCTAAATGGTGCTGACATCCCTAACGGAAGATGCTCAATTAAATGATCCCCTAGTGTCCCAGTTCTACCCCATTGAAAACTCACACATGTCTGATACGCTCATACTGGGTGTACCCAGGAAAACAGAGATGTCACTTAAGCCTTGACAAGGATATGTATCTGTGTGAGGAAGACTGAAGGAAATTGCCATGTTTTGGGGAACAATTGCTTGAGATTTGACAAATTTAATTTCAGATCATTTTCCTAGACAACCAAAGACACCCTGTTTATTCTTCATGGGCACCGAGAACCAATTGTGAACCCATATATGTCTGGTTTTCCCACCCAAGATACTAAGGCATTGGTCATGCCTTGGCAGGGATTTCTGCTCACCAGCCAGTTAGGTTGAAGGATGTCTAGCACCTAGTGATGAAAATTGAAAGGATGTTCCTGAGGTAGTGCAAAGTAATATCTTTATTACGCCACCAGTAAAAAATGTCCTGAGTCTAGCCAACTGGTGCAGTGACTCACCACTGACAGGTACCCAACATTCTAAATGAACTCTACTTGAAGGTTCTAAGGTGGACACTAACAGGGAAGAGATAAACGGAGGTGGGAAACACATGTAAGACCAACTGGTGTTATTCAACAGCATTATAGCACATCTTCCCTCTATAAAGGAAAAAGAAGGAAAGTATAAACACATAGAATATATATATATATATTTGTTTGTTTTTTGACACAGGTCACTGAAGTTTACAAAGGCCCATAGTATATGGCAATGAAACACTGTAACAATATACGTAATACATCTACTAAAATAAATCCATAACCTGTAAGGAAAAACAAGAATCACATATCATACTGGAAAGAATTTGAACATGATTTACACAATAGTCGTTGTGCCACACCAGTGGATTAACATTTTTATACTCTGTCTTCTGTTGGTTATGTAATTTTTTTCTCCTCTTTTTCTCTTATGTAATCTTTGGTGTATAGCATGGATCTGTGACATGGTGTTAATCTGTCCATACTCCACATATTACTATTTTCTAGTTATACTAGGTTGTTTTTAGCTTCCTTGATTTATTTCTGATTTATGGTATTTTGCAAACTTTTTCTGACTACTAGTGGTGTCTTGACTTAAACCACTGCCCGACTTTTGATTCATGTTTTCTCACACCCCATTTTTGTCATACCACTCTGTGTACTTGGAGTGGTGTTTAGCCACTTTCCCCTTTGCACCTCTTTATTTATAGAAACTTCTTTGTTATCACAGAGCCAGTTATGAGATATTTTAGTTCCTGGTTTCCTTCCTCCAAGCATCTCAACTAGAAATAAACCAGTGACACTATTGGGAGTGGTATGGTAGGACCAAAACATCTTCTTAAATGTTTGGATAATGGGTTTGGCTGAGACTGTGGCTAATTGTATCACCTTCATTATCATCCTGTTGGCCCTTCCCCCATTCCATTGGCTTTGGGGCAGTACAAAGGAGTTTTTATTTGTTTTATGGACAGGTTGGACAGGAAATGTTTCATCTCTTCAGAGACACATTGTACACCATTGTCCATACTTAAAGTGGTAGGGATACCTTTCACCTTATCTGTTGATGGTATTTACAAATTTGTGGTTATCCTATGTGAAAAATTATAAATGAGAACATCGATAAATTTGTCTTGCAAGCCGCGCACATAGATTGGATCAGCAATCTCTAACCCTAGCTTGTTATTATGTATCAAAAGGACAGCGAGGAAAAATAGGAGCAGCATGTTCCTTTCCCCTGGGTAAATCTGTCTCAATCAAAAAGAATGGGCTCATGTAAACATCATTTGTTTGTCAAATTACTGCTTTGTGTGAGGAAAACCATTAGGTTTTTTAGAAGAACCCTCACCCACCAACCTAGAAGATGGCATGCTTCATCATCGAGTTCCCACCCAGGATGCCGAGTGCATCCCTGGTGTGCTTTGATGCTGGAAATACAGTGGAGCTGTTTTTTTTTGTTCCAAGTGAGGTGATTTGTGAGTTCAAACTATCTATAGGGTCCACTTTAGAAGGATTTTTTTTAAATCCTAGGGCCCTATGACAGGGTTAAAAATGGAAAGCGATGGATATTTGTAGAGATTTAAACTTGAGTCTTATATCCTAAAGGGTGGTCTACATGTTTCAGCCAGACACTTATATTCGCTGGCTTTCATCAGGACCAGAAGAGTGAAAAAAGCTGGACTAGTAAAACAGCTTTTTGTGAGAAAATGCGCACACTCTAAGGTGCACACAGTGAGAGAAAACAAAATTGCTTTCTCGTAATTTAAAGGCTAACTTACGGTTCTTTTTGCTGGCACTTGTTATCTGTGGAGAAAAAAAACACAAGACAGTAATCGTAGTCATACATACAAATAAAATAACATGTATTCGGGGAGGAGTGCAGTCTGGTGACATGCTGAGTATATATAGGACACTGAAATACTTAGCTTCCTGTATGGTACTTAACATTGTGTGTATCCTGAGCAGGAGATGCTTATCTATCCACATGTTCACTTTTAAAACTCTTAAATCCACACAAAAGCGAATATTTTTCCCACCATCTTTTACTGTGGTAACTATTGGAACCAACCATTTCGAACTTCCTATCTCTTCAATGACATCTTGCTTTGTTAAATTTTGTAACTCCAGTTTCAACAGTTCTCTCATCAATAATGGGACTAACCTTGTTGGATGCACTACAGGAATTACATTGTCTTTCAGTGTTATTTTATTTATGGAATTATTTAGTAAACCCAAATTGTCTGAGAAAACCTCATGATATTTTTCAAATATGTTCTTCCCCACTCAGGATTGGTCAAGTAGAAGCACTTGCTCTTAACTATTGGTATCAAGAGTTATCCCTAAATCCCTCTGATGTTTCCATCCTAATAAGATTGACCCTTGTTTTATTATGTATATTTTTCGTACAGTTTGCCTGTCTTTGAATGAAATGTGCATCTGTACCTTTCCTCCTTGCAGAATAGGTTCCTTGTTATACCCTCCTGGTTTGATATCAGGGACCTCCAATTTGTATTTATCTGTGGGAAAATGAGTTTGAAATGCATCTTATCAATCAGTGTTGTGGAAGACCATGAATTTGTGTAGGTTTTGATGTGTATCCATTTAATTGAAAATTGCAAGCAGGATAAGGCATTTTCTCTCCTACTGATTTTTCAAACTGGAATATTAATTCTTTTTTTCTAGGTTGCTCTCTTCATCAGCAATCATGCAGATATTTTCACCAGGGGATTTACATATTTTGGCAAAATGTTCCCTTTTGTTGAATTTTCTACATATAACAACTCATACAGGGCACTCTGTACTATTGGCTAAGTGATTGTGGTTACCACATCTAAAACATCTCAAACTCTCATTCTTTATTTTGGGTTTTTCATTAGATTTGTCATTAATTGTACATACAATTTAATCATCAGTGAGAGTTCTTACTTCCTCATTTTTTTCGTTAAGTGTCCCATTAGACAATTTAATTTTCTTAATACATACTGTGGTGTGCTCAATCTCCTTTACAATGTTTATGGCCTCTGATAGATCTGGGTTTTGTCTGAAACGTTTTTCTTGAATTTTGTGGTCATTGGTGCATCGAACCAGCTGATCAGACTAAGAATCTGTGAGCACCCCAAAATCACATAAGGTCGATAAAGCTCTAAGGATAGCAACATAATCAGACACTTTTTTTCCTTTTCTCTCAGCTCTATTAACCATTTATTTCTTTCAAGAACTACATTGTTTCTTTTTTTAAAGTGAGTTTTTTACTTTCTTAATGTGCTTTGATAAACATCTTCCTCAGTGTTCTCTTCCCCATTGGCTTCAATAGATTCTTGTTCTGAAATATCTTCATACACCTTTCTTCCTTGCAAACCTAGATTATGTAATAACAATTCTCACCCCCTATAGATATTTAATATGAATTGAAACATTGTATCCACCTGTTCCATGGTATGTTAGGTTCACCAGAGTCAATGAAGAATGGAGGGTGTTGGTTCATGCTGGCCGCTGCCATGTTAGATGTCAGAATAGCAAAGGGGAGTAGAACTTTACAACTATTCTGGTCTATGTTACTATCAGATAAAAGTACAAAATAGAATACAATAGGATGATCTGCTCTCCACCTCATGTGTAGTACACAATGCAAAATAAATGTGTTCTCTGCCTTGTGCAGTAAATGATTAAACTGATTTACATAAACTTTCCACTAGAAATGCACTTTATGGAATCTAAACATAGTTGCCACTGTATATGCAGCAAGTACACTTTCTCTAATGTATTACTTCTACCTGTCCATTCTCTATGATTGCTGCTTGGAATGTGCAAATCATAGTTAGTCCTCTTTCTATATACATACATGGGAGAGAGAGCCTTGCTTCCTTAAGATGAAATGAATGAAGCTGCATGGCTTGTGGGAAAATTGCAGAGCAGATGATGTTGTGTCACCGGATTTTCACAGGTAAGGTACGTTTAAGCTCCTGCAAGCATCTTATTCCCACCCTGGAAATATGCTGGCAATAACGCGCTTTTCATGCCTCTATGAGCATGAAATGTTGTGCTCCTCCCAGAAAAGATCAGGCAGAGGGCAGTGCAGCAATCACCAGGACTGTAGAATGCTGTGCAGCACTGACCACTAACAGACACTTGCTAAGCAGAAGCCACAGGGACAGTAAAGCACCACGCGACCGACCTCAAATAGAAAAACACTGCCAGCAAAGAAATTTCCTCAAGACTATGAGGTGAGCAGCAACAGGCAATAGGGGTGAGTGGCAACATATGATTTTGGCCACGACCTTAGTTATTTCAGCTGCTGAAATGCCTTGGCCAGCTTAAAACGCACAATTAGGCACACTCAGATGAACAGATGGTAAATGCGACTGTGGTGGTAGAGGGTGTTGATACAGAACTATGTTTCCTAAGTCCTGCAGATACCATTTGACTGTGATGAACAGAGGCTTTTTAAAGGCACTGTGCCACTGATAGTCAACACTAAGGTAGCGTTTTTCACAGAAAGTGGTGAAGAGCAGATCATGATTGTGATGTGGCAGGAGGGGGGTGCTGATGTTGTGCTACAGCTTAAATGAGACCAGGATAAGCCAAAAGCAAGGGATAGACTTCTCCGGCACACAATAGTCTTTCTCCTTCTTCCTCACACCTCATCACATACATGTAGAAAGACAAAAATATTTTTATATGAGTAACCGAGAGAGACCCCTTGTCTTTTGAAGGGAATGGGGTACTAATCACACTTAAGAAAACACGATCCCTATGCTATGACACAATGGTACCACACTTAAGAATCTAACACTCATTAATATGAAAAGGCATCAAATGTTCATTACATTTATTTTTTTTAAAAAGTATACATGAAATTCATAAAATCAATAATGCAATTACATAGACTTAAAAACACAGAAAGTAACCTATACAGATTTTCACATTGATATAATTCACAAACTGTTATGAGCCCGCATAACAAAAAAATTTGGAAGACAATACACTTTGTCATAAATTACGCATCCTAACGGGTCTTATATATACGGCTGTGGTTGGTGATATGTATGCACCGTTATATCTACTCGCAGTCAACCACAGTTCTCCCTTGGATTGCGTTATTTTAGATGCGTCGATGCGTTTCGATGGTTATTCTTGTAATTCCATCTTTATCAAGACAGGTGATAGGCTTCAGGTCCTCTTCTATTTTACAGGGACCTACATCAAGGAAATAAATACTATTAGACTCATCTTTCTAATATATGTTCCCAGGGAGCTTTTATTGTTGTCTCTACTTGACTCTCTTTAAGGAGTATTGTTTAGAGTACACATCTACTCTTGTTGTAAGTATTCATAACCATTAAAAGTAAGGTGGCGCTTCACCTGGTTTATTCACTTCGATATTCCGATTTTTATTCAGTTTTCACTTGTGGGTCCACGTAGTGGAACGCTGCAGGTTTTAAATGTTTTGTGCTGCAACATAGATAATAATAGCATCATGGCGTTATTTAAAAGGCATGCAGACACTCATTCACATTAAATCAGGAAGACGCTCGATATAACTCTCTACTTACTGAATGTATTTTTTAATTATCCTGACACTGATTCTTGTATTGGTAGCCGTGGGTACGTGGCATTTCCCCTTCAATACTCCTCACCTATTGTTTATAGAAAGAAAAATAATGAATGCGCTCAAATTAGCGCCGCTAGCATTTGTCTCATATTTGAAGCGTGGTATAACCACGCCGGTGTCTTTCAATGTTTGCAGCAACTATTCCTATCGGTGAACAAAGTGGTCTCACCTTATGGCCGAATCGTCAGTTTCATACAAGGTGACGGAGGTCCGAGTTACTCCTCCCTTACTGTTCGTCACCTATTTTTAAAAGGGGAAAATAGAAGCGCTCGTATTAGCGCCACTAACATGTTTACTCCTAACTGAAATGGGATCTAAATATCACCATTTCTGTCGAATGCTGACGGAGAGTATAAGCTAGCTTGGCAATCTCACCTTGTGGCCTCGAACAGTCGGCTTCGTACGCGGAAGTGCTTCTCAAGTCGCTTCCCTAATTCTTGTGAAAGGTGTCTGCTTATTTGTGCGTAAAGACACCAATCCTGATTGGTTGAATTTTACACATGGTCCGTAGACCATGTGATGTAGATGTTACCCACGGGGTTTTTTTTCCAAAAAGAAAACTTTATCGTTCAGTTTATTGAGAACCTGATTACTGGCGATATATTTCCATATGATCCCCGTATTATATATTTATCAATCAATCTACTCATGGTATGCTGTTGAGAACACTTCACGATTTGAATTAGGTGCATATTCGACCAACCGAATAGAATATTTTCCTAACTGAGGACATCATGATAACATACATTATGGCAGACTTATAAATTCTTACTTAACATGATTTTACATCGTCGATTATATTGTTGCAGTATCACCAAATAGCATCAAATCATTATACTGGTATTCTATACAATCATTTCATCTACACTTGGTCGTTTTACATGTACTCACCCCTGTCTAGTATACATTTAATTATCCCCAGGTCAACATAATAGCTTTGATATAATAGCTTTGATATCATTCAAACCTTATCTGTTAATCTTATTTTACGTCATGTGTTGTGTATCTACATAATAAACTTCACCATTTAACAAGGATAGAAGGATTCATGTAAATACAATAGCCACAAACATCGTTTCGAAGATGTTACTAGGATGCCGTATGTTATTCTTGTGGTATCAGATTTTTTATATAAGTTATCCTATTTGTACCCAACATATAGTGCCCAAAAGTAAGCCACCATTTAAATGTTGTTGAAGTGAGGGTTATAGTAATCTCTTTCTCAGAATAACACAAGAGCATACGTAATCTCAGCAAAATCTATAGTATACTGAGTCATTACAGAAAGGAAATACTGTTTATTGGGTCTGCCAATTCTTTTACGGACCAATGATACTCATCCAGTCCTCTTTTGTATTAAGACCTTTCTCCACAGTATTAAAAAAACATATGAACCATTGTTCCCTCTTTTTTCTCTTGATGTCCAAGTCACCCCCTCTTCTGTTTACTGTCACTTTTTCCAGAATAAACCACCGGATTGAATCCCAACCGTGGTTTGCTTCTAGAAAGTGATCTGTTAAGGGGGCATTGTTTTTTTTTAGTTGTAATTGCAGATTTGTGCTCCAACAGGCGGATCCGTAGTTCCCTACTAGTTTCTCCCACATACGCCAGGCCGCAGGGGCAGATTAAAAAGTAAACTACATTTCTGCTTCTACAATTGTTAAAGCTACTAGCCCAAATTGTTTTGTTGTTGTGGCTAAGGTACGCACAAATAAGCAGACACCTTTCACAAGAATTAGGGAAGCGACTTGAGAAGCACTTCCGCGTACGAAGCCGACTGTTCGAGGCCACAAGGTGAGATTGCCAAGCTAGCTTATACTCTCCGTCAGCATTCGACAGAAATGGTGATATTTAGATCCCATTTCAGTTAGGAGTAAACATGTTAGTGGCGCTAATACGAGCGCTTCTATTTTCCCCTTTTAAAAATAGGTGACGAACAGTAAGGGAGGAGTAACTCGGACCTCCGTCACCTTGTATGAAACTGACGATTCGGCCATAAGGTGAGACCACTTTGTTCACCGATAGGAATAGTTGCTGCAAACATTGAAAGACACCGGCGTGGTTATACCACGCTTCAAATATGAGACAAATGCTAGCGGCGCTAATTTGAGCGCATTCATTATTTTTCTTTCTATAAACAATAGGTGAGGAGTATTGAAGGGGAAATGCCACGTACCCACGGCTACCAATACAAGAATCAGTGTCAGGATAATTAAAAAATACATTCAGTAAGTAGAGAGTTATATCGAGCGTCTTCCTGATTTAATGTGAATGAGTGTCTGCATGCCTTTTAAATAACGCCATGATGCTATTATTATCTATGTTGCAGCACAAAACATTTAAAACCTGCAGCGTTCCACTACGTGGACCCACAAGTGAAAACTGAATAAAAATCGGAATATCGAAGTGAATAAACCAGGTGAAGCGCCACCTTACTTTTAATGGTTATGAATACTTACAACAAGAGTAGATGTGTACTCTAAACAATACTCCTTAAAGAGAGTCAAGTAGAGACAACAATAAAAGCTCCCTGGGAACATATATTAGAAAGATGAGTCTAATAGTATTTATTTCCTTGATGTAGGTCCCTGTAAAATAGAAGAGGACCTGAAGCCTATCACCTGTCTTGATAAAGATGGAATTACAAGAATAACCATCGAAACGCATCGACGCATCTAAAATAACGCAATCCAAGGGAGAACTGTGGTTGACTGCGAGTAGATATAACGGTGCATACATATCACCAACCACAGCCGTATATATAAGACCCGTTAGGATGCGTAATTTATGACAAAGTGTATTGTCTTCCAAATTTTTTTGTTATGCGGGCTCATAACAGTTTGTGAATTATATCAATGTGAAAATCTGTATAGGTTACTTTCTGTGTTTTTAAGTCTATGTAATTGCATTATTGATTTTATGAATTTCATGTATACTTTTTAAAAAAAATAAATGTAATGAACATTTGATGCCTTTTCATATTAATGAGTGTTAGATTCTTAAGTGTGGTACCATTGTGTCATAGCATAGGGATCGTGTTTTCTGAAGAAAGACAAAAATCTGCCCCATATCTTTATTAAGATACCAGTAAACAACGTCTCCAGTCTTGCCAACTAAGGCAGTGCCTCACCACTGACCGGAACCCGATATACTAAATGAGCTCTACCTGAAGGTTCTAAGGGAGATACCAACAGGGAAGAGATGAAGGGAGTGGGATACACAGGTAAGACCAACTGGCGGAATTCAATAGCATTATAACAGAAATCATTGCATGTTTAGCTGTTCAAAATATATGGTTGAGGTATACATATGAACCAAAAGATAGATAACCTAATCTGTATCTTGCTTTCTGGTTTTCCCTGATGCACCTTCCCAGTTTAAAGAGTTTAGGCACCTCAAACCCATTAAAAACAATTCATCTTGGTTAACCTGATGTCGAGAAAAACTAGGGGGAACAGAGATATGGGCAAAACCGTGACAAGGATATGGTAATGCCCAAGGGAGACTAGAGGGAAATAGTATGTATGTAAATTAAATGCTGCAAATCTGTCAAATATCACATTCAGAACATATTCTTGGTCAGTAAGTCTGAGGAAAGGGGGCCTGGATTGTACCAATCGATTCCTTAGGTTGTACAAAATTAGAAAATATATCACTTTCATACTTTCCATATACTCCTGCAATTGATATCATAAACAGTACATCATAAACAGTGAATCTGCAACAATTTAGTTTCCTGTGCTTATGTTCCCTACTTGATTGTACAAACTACCTTTGTGGGAGCAAAACCATACCCCAAAATGTGAACACCCCGAAATGTATCTCATTCGGTTCAGGCCCACTCAATAATTGAGTTCTAGATCAATGAAAGGTTTAAAGGGTTTTATTATAAAATGTAGGAAATGTGCTGTACAGAATCAATGACATGAAGGCTCTCAGACTCAAAGCCATACAGAATATATCAAATATGAAAATATTTTAAGTCTCACTAAGCAGCAAAATCATAAGGAAATTAGGCAGCACCACTAGCAGCATAAGCATAAGAAAATATCAGGAAAATCTTTGGCTTACCGCCAGAATTTGTGTGGTTCTTATCGACAACTCTTGATTAGTAAATGAGCAAACCTACAGAATCATCATAGTGTGAGCACAAGTATCATTACTTTATAAAACTAGAACACAGGAATAACACGTCATTACCTTACCGCACACTCACCATCCTGTTTAAAAAAAATCTTAGCAGCACTATCTATGCTAAAGTTCTTAGGAGATGCTCAAAGAAATATGAAACACTGAACATAAAAAGCCTTCAGTGACTGAATAGACTAGTAATCTCAGCAGAAGGCAGCGGAAGATCCTTTACAGTCATTACAAGTCATAGGGGAACTGAGAAAATTTTTTTGAAAGCCGTGTAATCTATCTTAACAGTGGAAGTAAACTACTACATGTGAGCTTGACTGTGGTTAAAGGAGCCTATGGGGAAAGAATGTGTGGAGAGGGGGACGCAGGAGTGGAAGTCAGAGTTGTCATCCATCTTGTTCACAATGGGGATTTATATACCCATGTGGCCTAACTAAAGCACATTATTTACTACCCTTATTTATCATAGGAAATGTGATGCAATTGCAACTATTTAAACCAGTCCATTTAGCAGAATTATGTCTACAAATTCATATGCTGTGTTATTATTACTGCACAAAATGTAGACTTAAAACAATCCCACATATTCTCTCTGAAAACGCAAATTATATTTGCTATTACCACACTGCAGACAATTCAGGGTGACTGTTTGTTAACTTTGGGGACTTTGCTCGTTCAGTTTTGGATATGTAATAAAATATTGACCAAGTTTGTAAAAAATTTAAATATTGCTTTGGTTTTGTTCAATCTTCTGCAATCAATCAATCAATCAATCAATCAATCAATCAATCAATCAATCAATCATTAGTAAAGTGCACTACTCACCCGTGAGGGTCTCAAGACGCTGATGGGGGTGTTTGAGCAGCTCTGTTGGGGTCATTCGAAGAGCCAGGTCTAGAGGACCTTTCTGAATTGGTACGGTGTCAGACTTCGTCAGAGGTGAAGGGGGAGTTTGTTCCTGGTCTTGGCTGTGAGGTAGGAGAAGGATATTCCTCCTGCTTTGGTCCTGTGGAAACAAGTGACGTGGCTAGGGCAAGGTCAGCTGTGCAGAGGTTTCTCTTGGGTGCGTGGAAGGAAATTCAGTTGAAGACGTTTTGGGGTCCGGTGTTGTGGAGGGCTTTGTAGGCGTGAGTGAGCAGCTCGAAGGTTATTCTTCTTTCGACGGGGAGCCAGTGGAGGTGTTGTGTGATGTGGTCATGTTGTGGGATCTATTCATATCAGATCTGCACTAATAAATACCCTGAATGTATGAATGAAAGTGATGTAGTTTCAATTAGGATTCAAAGATTCCAAAGAGATTCACATGACTGAAACATCTAAAACTAATTGTTTATAAAAGGCTCCATTACTGAGGTGAGTCGACATCTCAACAATGATAAGGTTAAGTTAGGAACAGCCTAATATAAACCTTATTCACACCCTAACTGTAGTGCTTAAATAATATCAATTGAATTTGTTAATTTGACTTCTGTATGTTTTTTAAAAACTCATCTTCTTATTTAAAATACTTAATATTATTGTTTTTGATTATCTAAATACATACAGCTTTCACCTTTGTACTGCTGATCTCTATTTGTAACATAATGAAATCCAAATAGCCCCTTGATTTTGTGGTGGGGCAGGTAATAGATCAATTGCTTCAAACTAATGTGATAATTGGAAAACAGTAGAAAATTACATATTTACCTACCTGATGTACCTCTGCTTATATATGGTTCATATATTTTATTTTTATACTCCTTCATTTCAAACAAATTAATTCACTAATGTTTCATCCTCTGACAGAAAACGTGAATATGTGTTTAAGTTTAGCAAAGGTGTTCATGTCATAGATAAGTTCTCAATGTGACAGTGGGGTACAAGCTTACTGGGTATGTCATTGAATGTAAATCCTGCAGCTTATCAACATTCTGTCATCAAAGTGCATTATGAGGAAGAGTTCATTTGAAACAAACAACATCACTAAAGATCAGCGTTAAAGTGGAAACAATGTTACAAAAATCCATGTATTTAGAGGGAAGGACACTATATGCTGTTTTTAAATTGTTCACATTCTGATCACATATGGGGAAAGTAAGTGTTCCTAACATAAAGGAAGGACAGGAAAGGTGGGTTAGCAAAGGTGGAAAAACATTAGTTGAAAATTGCTACCTACATCTATTAACTAGAGATTAATGATTTACAGATTTGGTAGTGTCTCCATATCTTTTGATCCTCCTCTTAGAATATTGTATACTAGTGATGTTTGAAGTTTAATAAGGTGTGCAAGGTCTTGCAAAATAAAGACAGTTTGTCTCTTTCAAAGGAAAATGAAGAATTGTAACTTCATCCATGTCAAAGGTAAAGCTTGCAGCAGCCTTACTACTAAAAGACGGTTGGTTCCCTGCAGATGGATATGCATGCAGAGGAGAATTTCTGGCTGTGGGAAATTGGTCAATGTGAAGCTAACTCCTTGAACCAAGGATCATTGCTGCAATGTACAATCCTTATAGCCTGTCATTTGTCCTGAAAGGTATTGATTTATCCTCACTGCATGGCTGCCACATAATGGTAATTTTCTGCTGCCAAATGTCTCACCATTGACAACGTTTTTTTCCTTGCATTATGGAGACTAGAGAGAAGTACAAAACTTTTGCAACACACTGTCAAGCATCATGGTAAGCATGTTGAACTGTCCAGCCAGCAAGGACAAGGAACGCTTGACTTTAGAAATCGTTTTAATATGCCATATGTATTTTGGAAATATATAGTTTGTATACTTTATCTGTAATCCTGATTTTGATATCTGTCATCAAATTAACAGTGCACTATAAACAATGATTCTGTTCAAGTTAGAGATCAACATTATTATTTCATAATCAATTTTGCAGACTACATTCCTCAGGAAAACCCACACATTTTTAGTTGTATGTGACACCAGACATTCAGGGCAACATTGTATTCATTAGTGTTCCACGATTTAAGTATATACATTTGAGAAACGCAATTAAATACTGAGCAAATTAAAAAATTTAAAATATCTCCACATTTTTCATTTTCAATCTACAGTGAGATATTGATGTAGTGTTTGCACAATTAATTAACTATGATGTGCCAAACTATTCATGTAGGGCCTATTCTCAAACTTCATTTTGTAGTGTGTTTAGCAGTACTACATAAGTATTTCGAAAGTACTGCTAAATGCTATTCACAAATCTACGAGTGTAAATCTCCACTTCCCCTATCTTTTCTATGGGGATTGCCTCACACATGTACGTTTACTTCTTGGTATTAAAGGTGAGAGACACCAGGTGGAATAACTGGAAAAAGGTGCATACTTACTAATACATGGAAGGGGTTTAGCGAGGAGTAAGGAGTAGTTTAGGGAGAATTCAGGAAGGATTTAGGGAGATGCATACACGCACTTAAAAAGAGTAAGTCCATTGCTATTCACAGACTGCATTTCTAAATTCCCTAGAACCAAAAAGAGACCCACATCAGTAAAAGATTTCTCCAGCTCAGCACTGGAGTATGTCCAGCACGGCACACAGCCACCACTGGTACTGCAACACCTTCCCATATAAAATAATAGGAATTTGATTTGCGAACATGTTGCAGTACCAATGTGTGTTCTGTTGTGTGGTGCTAGACTTACTACTGTTTCTTTTTTTGGAAGTAGTAACTTTCACTTGTAAATTTGGATCCACCGCCTTTATTTAGAGGGTGTAGACGTGTAAGTCGATACCTTTGAGTAATTTTACATTCAGATTTGGCAAACAGCAAAAGTAGTAAAGTTACTCAAAAGTGTAAGAGTAAACTACACAGGTAAATTACTCCCAAGTGTATGGAATCTTTAAGAATAACCACAATTGTCTGCTTGGATGCAAAAGAGACCACATAGCTATGTCTTCAAACTAATATCCCCATTTTCTTTTAAAGGGCTGTGGCTCAGAGGAATGCAAACACACCAAAAGGGAAAGGGTTAATCCTCAGTAAACTATACACTTTGAACCATTTACTGCTTTATAAAATCTGTTGTTGGAGTTCTTGATATACATGACTATCAAGTGTGAGGAAGTTTCTCAATATTCAAAATGTAGAAAATCATTTAAGAGTTCCAGTTTTGTGTGGCCACCTGTGGATGAAAGCATCCCGATAAGGTTGTGTAGCTGTGCTCTCTGGTGATGGCTATATTGACTGGCTACTACTGCTGTGCTGTGGGGTTGGTAGTGATGGTAATACCAGTGGCACTGCTCTGTGTTAAAGTTAAAACGAAGAGCACTTCTCATGTTCCTGCTCCTTGAATTTTTAACCTCCTTTATGAAACTGAATTTGTACAGGATCTACCTCTTTTACTATGGAGAATTTTGTTCTTCTTTGGTCATAAAAGTTCACATATGTAGTGTGGATTTAAAATAGTGCCACAAATTGCTTCCAAGTCATCGCTATTTCTGTGTTATCTCATTTAATACAAAGCAGTTAAGTGTTCTCTGACCACATCCTACTTTATACTGTTCATTAATGACTTATTTTTCCATTCTTAACACCTACAGCCTGATTTAGAGTTTGGCAAACACGTACTATGTCATAAGCACGACAGATTTTTCACAACTGCCTTATTACAAGTTCCAAAGCATATAATAGATTGTAATAAGGAGGACGAAATATCTGTCAAGCTTGTGACATCAGTCAAACTGTAAGTCAAGGCCAACAGCTATGGGACACATAAACAAGAAGGAGGATGGTATTGTGTTATTCTCATTGCAGACTGTCAATATCTCATAGACAGAGAGCTACGAGAATCTGGATATACAATATGATTTGTTAACCCCTATGACAGATAAGCCAATGACAGTGAAAAACCTGACTTGAATGGCTCCTTAGTCAGCCTGTTTAGACCTATTGCCTACACCAGCCTTCTCCAACCAGTAGCTTGTGAGGTACTGATAGGCCTCCAGCTACCTGTAAGTAGCTCTACTGTTTGCTCAACAGTCTAATAAATTAGAGGTTTTTGATTGGCTAAATTAATACATTTATGGAAAATTGAAATGAGCATATTTGAGGTGAATATTCTCAAAATGTATTAACTAATATTTTGATGTGAAAAATGTAATCTTCTCTAATCTGATCACTATTACAACACTAATAATATTAGTAACTTGAAATGATTTTCACGGAACATAAGTAGCTCTTTTTAGGGCTGTGCGGAATTAGCGAGATTTGATTCTAAGGAATTCCGCCGAATTAAATTAAAACTCCATGAGAAATCTGTGGAATTCAGTGGCAGGGAGGAGTTGAGATTTGACCCTATTTTCTCCAAATGTGAGGATGCACTTTGCGCTAATAGCCCTCGGTGCCCTTAAATACTCTGCAGTAAGTACTGCAGAGTAGGTAAGGTTGCTGTGCACTGATTTTTAAACAGAGCTGGAAGGGGGAGCAGTCCCATTATATTTAAAAATCACTGCAGAATAAAGTTTAATCTGCAGTGATTTCTAAACATAGAGGGACTGCTCCCTCTTTCCGCTCTGTTTGAAAATCACTGCAGTGCATACCTCTTGGCACCCTTACATACGCTGCAGTAATTACCGCAGAGTATAAAAGCACTGCTTTGGTTTCTACAGAGGGCTGCAGGAGGAGGCAGTCCCTCTATGTTTAAATTAATGCAGATTAAACTTTTCTGTAATGATTTTTAAAGAGCGATACCAAAGGGCTCAAACGCTCCGTCCATCACCCCCTTTGGTATCGCTTTGTTCGCCATAAGTTGGCAGGGTATGCTCAGACGTGAGTCCCTTGCTCACTTTGCCACTGGTTTCAAGCAAGCCTGGCTGAAGACGGCTGAAATGCCAGAAACCGGTCCCAGGATGCTTGTTTCCGGTCCAGGGAAGGCATGGCTTGGCAGTTCGAGCTGGACTGTTCCCATGAAGCACAAGGTCAGACTGATTTGCATATGGCCATGTCTGAACTGGGGTGGCAGAGTGGGCTAAAGAACGGTGATGGTTCAAACCCAGATCTGTTGACTGGGTGTGAATGTTTGATTGGTTCTGATGCTCCGTCCATCACCACCCCCTTTTTGTACCGCTTTGTTCGCCATAAGTTGGCAGGGTATGCTCAGAAGTGAGTCCCTTGCTCACTTTGCCACTGGATTCAAGCAAGCCTGGATGAAGACGGCTGAAATGCCAGAAACCGGTCCTAGGAAGCTTGTTTCCGGTCCAGGGAAGACATGGCTTGGCAGTTCGGGCTGGACTGTTCCCATGAGGCACAGGGTCAGACTGATTTGCATATGGCCATGTCTGCACTGGCGTGGTGGAGTGAGCTTAAGAATGATGATGGATTAAACCCAGATCAGTTGACTGGGGGTGAGTGTTTGATTAGCTCAAACGCTCCGTCCATCATCCCCTTTGGTATCCCCATGATTTTTAAAGAATCAGTAACTGCTCCTCTTCTTACTGCAGATTCATTTCACCGTGCAACAGCGTAATTCTGGGTTACAAGATTAATGCTGAATTATGAATTTCCTCTGATTGTGCCGGCAGAATTAAACATTCCGTTGATACCTGCTCTTATTACTGAAAAGGTGGGAGAACCCTTGCCTGCACAAACCCACAGAGTCACTCACCTTCCACCCATGATTACCTCTAGAGAAAATATGACAACATTTTGGTTGTAACAGGCGCGGCCGGTACTGCTAAGACCGGTGGGGCAGTGGGGCGGGGGTAGGATGGTGCAGAGGGGAATTTGACAGATGACAGGATAGGGAAAATAAATTAATTAATAAAACCACTTACCTTGCGCTCGCCGCATCTCTGAGTCAGCGATACGGTGAGTGCAAGGTAAGTGGTTATAGTTGTTTATTTATTTTATTTTCCCTATCCCGTCATCTGTCAACACCCACCGTGCCTCGCCCCACCGCTTTTACCTGTTCTGGACACACCTGGGTCAGATTCATATTAAACAGGCCTTCTGACAGGCCCTATGGCAGCTGTAGGATTCCTATGGCAATTACCTTGGAGAATAGTAGTTCATACATGAAAAATTAAAGGAATGGAGATTGTGTTCGTTACTGAATAATGTATACTTCACTATTAAAAAAAATATGTGGCGCGCATCTGTAAATTGATCCATATTTTGACATTCTGCTTTTCAAATGACCTATAGTTGAATAAAAGGAAGTTGTGTTTACAGAGCCTATAATGGCTTTAGAATGTAAACTCACCACAACAAGTGGGCTTTTTTCCCTAGAGTGAACATGCACATACACAGGTCGGAATTAATTGAAAGAAACAGCGGCATGGATTACAAACAGAACGTTTCAATGTTACATATGCAGTCGTGACATTTCTAGGAAAGATAGCAGTAACCATACAAGAGATTTAAGATCTCAAGCTGTGATCTTAAAATGTCATGATCAAAGATGTCAGGCATCACACTCGCATTCAAGGAAAATGTTTATAACTTGGCCCATCCAAATGTAGCCGAATATCCTTGTTATCTGCTTCTTGATTAAAATCTGGCCGAAATCTTTCAGAAATATTGAACTATGCTAAATTATCACACTGCAGAAATGTCATTGGTGTGTACGAAAATGTTGCAAGAGAGAAGAAATCAAGAAATCGTTTGCAACATATTGAAATATTGGCAGGAGCTGAATCCTGATAGGTATCCGCGTTTCTTGATGAAGTTATTCAATATTACCCGGACTGAATGAAACAAAACAACTGAGTGGCAAAAAGTATAGACTGCATTATGCGACTTATTTTGTGTGTTATTAATAAACGCTAAACGTAAGTTTTTAGACGCACCTGGAGCAATTGGGTGCATTTAAATTTTGCTTTTTATTAACAATATTCCTACTAGAAACCTAAGGAAATTTTGAACATTAGTTTTTTATTTAATGCGTCTGTGATGCCTGGCTTCTAACCCTCCATGGACATACTTGGGCCAAAAGTAATAAATGCGTTATTTCATGTTCAGACCCATGCTCATATTTCAGCAAATGTTTAAGAACGATACCAGGCCTCTATTTTGCAAGAGAGAATGAGGTGTTCAGTTTTGTAGAATTTTTTTTCGTTTGTTCTTTAAACCATTGTCACACTCGTCCTGGGCTCTTGCATTAACACAGATATGGCTCTCTACACTTTTCTTAAAATACATAAATACCCCACTATTCCACACTAACGGCCTGATGCAATGACAATTGATACATTTTTTAAAACAGTCCATCGTATTATTGAGACACAGGGGCATATTATCAAGAAATTGCGATAAATATCGCAAAGCGCGCCCAGCGCTGTTTTACTTATCGCCGGCTATCGCTGGATTCCATCGCTGAGTTAGTGCGTTATCATCAACGCTTATCTCCAAGGCGATAAAATATCCAGTGATAGCGGCGAAATGTGTGAATATCGCTGGAAATCCAGCGATAAAACCTCAGCGATAGGGAAATCATTGATAATACGCCATGGTGGACTTAGCCTGACAATCCACCTCCCATTGACGAGATGGCTAGGTCAGATTTTTTTGAGGTGTTAAAATCCGGCCAAAACCGCGGTTAGCGTGACTTTTTTCATCGCTACACCGTTGTAAATACCGCGATGTTGTGTTACCGACATTTCTCATGTTGTTTCATGATGGCACGCCTACTTTGCATCTAATTAGCGATGTACATCGCTAAGATGCGTGGCATTAGAAATTCGTCTGCTAACATGCGCTAATGCATGTTAGCGCCGCCTAGTTAATAGGGTGATAAGAATATCACCGCTTTAGAGGCAAAAAGTGCCGCTAAAGCGATAATACTGCCCTTGATATTATGCCCCACAGCCTTTATTTTTTTTTCTTTTTTCTTTTTTTAAAAGTCCTTTATTGCATTAGTCCACAATACACAGCTTCCAGCCTACAACCCCTCGGGCCAGCCGCGCAGTATGTAACATTTGCATTGCTTCGTATAGTACACAGCCCAGTGCCGTCAACCCGGGGGTACGGCGGCGCACTAAAGTGCAGGTGTCTCACAGTTTCAATGAGGATATTGAAGGACTCAGTTTTCTCTTTTGTATAGCTATAAACAAGAACATGTTGCGAGGCTTCGCAAGTGAGTCCCATAACCGAACAACCCCCTCCCCCCCCCAACCTAACTAAGCAAATGTCACCTTGTTGAGCACAGTAAGTCCTCCTATGCATCGGGGATGCAACTATAGTGCCCATTCTGAGGCACCTGGGCCCACAGGGTTGCCAGGGTTCTCACATATCTCCTGAGCTGTCTTGCATGGTGGACAGAGGCTCGCAGACCCACAGACTTTATTAACACCAAAGAGTGCCTTCAATTTAATATGTATTCTAAAATAATTAAAACATCGAATACCTTCCTCGAAACAATACATGTCAGGAGGCGGCAAATTATGTGATTAATAAAATGTGTGACACAACATTCTGATCGACACATGATTTTTTTTATTTATTTAAGAACAATATTAAGATTTTCTCACTGAAATGCTGTGCAGGAGAGCAATAGAGGTACGTTACATGGTAGGCATCTTTCAAGACTACCATGAATCAAATCAGGCAAATGAGGTATTGTACAAAAGTGACGTCTTGTGACAAATTGAGAGCAAAAACAAGACTGAACTAAATACTCCATGGATTGTTAAAATAAGACATTTTATACGTTTGGCACAGTGAGCAGAATTAGTTATTTGTTTACTTCATAACACACTTTCAGGTAGCATTGCACTCACAGAGTGAGAGGCAAACCTGAACATCAAGAGACTAAGGGCCAGATGTACGACCATAGCATTTTGTGACTCGCAAATTTACGAGTCACAAAAATGCTATGCACAACAGTGTTTGAGACACTGTTAGCGATTCCCAGTGGGGTCGCAAATTGCATGCCTCATGAATATTAATGAGGCTGTCACAATTTGGGAATGACTAGCACTCCCAGGGATGGTGGCCTGCTGGGGTCAGCAGACCTCCATGTCTGGGACTGCTTTTCAATAAAGCAGTTTTTTTTTTAAATGCAGCCTGTCTTCCTTCAAGGAAAACGGTATTCATTTAAAAAATAAAAATGTAACTATTTATTTTTATTTTTTAAGGGCAGGCAGTGGTCCATGGGACCACTGCCTGCTCTTAAAAAATGTTTGAGCATGCATTCCTAAAGGGGAAGGGGTCCCCTGCAGACTCCTTCCCGTTTTCAAGTGCTTTACCACCCTTCTGAGAAGGATGGTAAACTGCGAGTGTTTTGCAAGTGCAATTTTGGTCACAACATTTTTTCACATAGCTTTTGGAGTCGCTGTTAGGAAGGGAACGCCCCTTTCTTATAGCTAGTTGGTAAACCCTATTTTGCGAGTTGCAAATTGTTTGTGACTCGCAAAATAGGGTTTTTACATTGGCCCAAAAATATTTTGCAGTCGCAAACGGGCCTAAAACCCCTTTGTGACCACAAAAAACTGTCGTAAATGTGGCACTGAGAGTTTAAATGATGTGTCAAATAAGGCAAAAACAAAAACAACTTTGGATGCTTTACAGGGTGATCACTGATATGCACATGACCAAAAGATATTGTCTTGTAGATCTCCGATCCATGGAAAGAATGTAAACAGTGTTAAAATATCAGCAAGATATACATTTACTTTGCTATTGACTTCATAGTTTTAATGACTTGTAGAGAGCCCCTGTGTTTAGCTGAGTGGCATTCACATTTTTCTGGAAAGAATTAGGTGGAAGTAGGACAGTAAAGGTTAAACAGGATTCTGTTAGCTAAGTTGAGAAGGATGTCAGTGGTGGAAAGGAATTTTGAGGGAGGCACATAAGATGGCTGTTGCAACAATTGCACATGAGCACAAGAGAGATGATTAATGCTTTAATGATATGACATGCGTTAGAGCAGCAGTTCTTAACACAGGGTCTGTGGACTGTTTGCGGTCCACAACATTTCTTCAGGGGTTCACAGACTCTTAGGACATCTAAACATTATTTTTGTCAATAACAATAAGAATTTTGAGCTAAATGATTGCATAAAGATGATTTCTTCTGGGAAGATATTTTCAGCAAGTAACAAAAAAACTCTTTATCATATTGCATCCTCAGTTTATGTGATGTATGCAGTAATAACACAAATAAGGATATGCTTTGAAAACTATTCATAAGCATTTAAAAAAAGATTTTATTCAGAATCTGATTGCTATTTCAAGATAGAATATTTGTGTTAGACCTTTCAGCCTTAGGGTGGTCTTTCCACAAACCTTTTGCCTACTTGCCTCCAATATTGCTGGTCTTATTTTTGTTGGCCTTAGGACTCTGTATACGTTACCTGTTATACCCAGTTTTACATTATGTGTAATTAGCCTAGGTCTTCCTAGCTGCTCAGTCAGAGTGAGAGATGGTAACGGAATGTTGGCGTGACTGTGATGAATGGAATGCCTGGGTGCCTGTGTGGATGAGTGATGACAGTTGGAGATGGGCTGAGCAGCTAGGCAGGCTGCTCCTGGTGGGGCTGAAGTAGGGGCTGGTGTAGGAGCTGGTACATGACTTGTACCTATCTAGAGCTGGCTACATTACCACTTCTAACAAGTGCTTGTGCTCATTCCCCTAAATATGGTTTGATTGACTAATCCACGATTGGCACTTTCAATTTACCTATAAATCCCTAGTAAAGTGCACTTCCTGTGCCCAGGTCCTATGAATTTGAAGCACAGTTTGTGTCACCCACTCAAGTAGCCCTTTAAAACATGTCTTAGGTCAGCCACTGCAGAGTCTGTGTGTGCAGTTTACACTGCCATAGCGACTTGGCATTCCATAGGTTAACATTGGAGATTCCTTGTTACATCTAAGAAGCTGTAGTTTCCATTCGGAAGTAGATAGAATTGTCATGTTAAATACCCATGGAATTGTAATGATGAATCTTCTTTAATGGTAAAGTCGAATTTATCATTACAGTTTTAAAAATGCCACTTTTAGAAATATGGCATTTTCTCTCCTCTTCGCTCTGTGTGCCTGCATCTGGGGTGGGTGACAGTTTGGCTTTGTGCATCCTCTAGATAGTCATACATAAAGAGAGCTCAGGTGTTACTTGATCGGCCTACAACATCCTGATGGGCCACCCTGGGCAGGTTAGGAGGGAGGAGCTGGACACAGCCTCACACTTACACCTGAATAGGCTGTGTCCGATTCCCACACAAAGAACTGCATACCCCCTGTAGTAAGTTGGAAACCAGGGCAGAAAAGGAAGACCTCTGTACACATCAAAACCCTTCTTTGAAGTCTCCCCCACTTCAAAGGCTTCAGTGGGTATAAAAACTGGACCTCCGACCCTACCACATCAGTACACTTCTAAACCTGCAAAGACTCAGCCAGGATGAAGGAATTCTGTGCTGCTGAAAGACTGCCACTCTCCTGCTCTGGAAGAACTGCTTTCTTGCTGTGCTTACCTGCTGCCCTTCTGGCCTGACTGAGAAAGTCAGGACCCACATCACTTGAGCCCAGAGTGACTCCAAGGGCTTGCTGGCTTGCCTTCTAATTCAAGTCTCTGGGACATAAAAGACTTTTAACTCACCTGCTACAGCGCCTGGACAGTTGCATCTGTGAGTCTGCCTTGCCAAGTGGTGCCAAGCCAGTCTTGGACCCTTGTAAATGGGTCTGAGGTGCTGCTCCAGCAGAATGCATGCACCACCTTCAATGTAAGGACAAGAATCGGGGCATCTCCTCAGCTGTGGACACATCACCACCATTGTGTAGATCAACTTCAATGCATCACCGACTGTGCGGTGCATTGACTCCATTCTCAATGCATCATCGCCGTTGAGATGCTTTGAACAGATGCATCACCTCCCTGTGTGGTTCGATGATGACGCATCGGCTCACCTGCACCCCACATCTCGTCTTTGAAGACAACACAACTCCAGTACTTTGCAGTGGGTCAAGGCTGGTCCCTATATCGTACAGATGCTCTATTGCAGTCAGCCTGAACGTTTGGATTTGGACCAGTCTAGAGTGCTCAGATAGCCCCAGTTGGCGCTTCATGCTTTTGAAGACTATATTTCAATGTATTGTTTAAAAATTCATAACTATGGTTCTACTTATTGGATTTTTGTCATTTAGGTCTTGTTCTGTTCAATAAGTGACAATCTATTTTCATAACCAGGTGTGTCATATTTTTGTTAGGTGTTATCGCAGTTTTACAGTTTGAAGTGTAGGACAAATACTTTATACAGTGCCTCTTAAGATAAGCCTGACTGCTCTGTGCCAAGCTGTCAAGCTGCTAGGGTGTGACCATAGGTTAATTTAGGTTGTGTTTGTAACTTACCCTGACTAGGATTTTGGTTCCTGAAACCAAATTTCTAACCATGTGCAAATGCTCATAATCAGTGTTCTGCTTCAGACACTCTCCAACCTGAATCAGCAATCAACTTCTGACTAAAAACAATATTGAATTTGCTAGCTTTTATGCAACAACTACCTTTGTCAACGTTTGACACAAAGACCTGCATTGTCTCCAGTGTGTCCCTACAAAGCTTGATTGCTGTCATGTTCCTGCTGGAGCCAATGTCACTCCAGTTACTACATATGTCCCAGCACTTCTCATGAGAGGTCTGAAATTACATTATTCATATAGTGTGTGTTTTCTGTATATCTTTGTTAAATATTGTTCAGGTACAAATCATTAGAGGCTCCTGCCCTCCAGTTGTGACATTAGAGGGTCACTGTAAGTCAAAAGGGTAAGAACCACTGGGTTTGCAGGAAATGCATTTGTATGTTTAACACCTGGTTGGAAGCATGCAGTATAAGAATGAGACTGAATAAAGAAGGTAGGCAGTAATTAAATGTAAAGGAGAGGCCCAAGGTTTGGTACTGTGCCTGTAGACATGGTACATGATGATTTGCAGGTTTTCCTTGGGATTAGCTCCAGAGATGAATGAGGCTGTGGGGTTTGTTGAAGTAAAGGAGTATGCCTTCAAAGTCCTTCAGCCTTCTTCCCCAGCAGTCATGCAGAATCTTCCTTTCTTTCAGAGATTTATTCCAATATAAAGCAAGTATATAAAGAGGTTGTTTTCAGGTTCTAGTCTTATTGGGTGTACTAGTAAGTGACAGGTGAATTCCCTACACTCAATCCTGGCAACTTGCTAAGGGAACTTTGACCTCTGTCTTCAGCCCTTCTTGCCTTAGTTTATTGTAAACGTTCCTAGAATTTCTCATGTAAAATGACCACACTTTCAAACTTGTATCCCTCCTTCTAGCCACTTCCCTATGGAGATGAGGTTTCCTCCCTCTGCCTGTGCTGGAATTCACTTGTATTCCTGCCGGGAACACACATAGACAGATTAGGGTGTCTTTGTCATGTATAGTTTCAGTTTCTGAGATCTCCAATTGGATTCTCCACATCAGACGGAATAGTGGTGGAATACACATTTTTGTTGCTCACTGTTTCTGCCCCCTACTAGATGATTAATCATTGATTGTTCATGAAGCCAGTTGTTATCAGCCACCTTGTGGTGTTCATTCAGCCTCTGGAGATTGGCTCCTTTATAAACCAATTCTAACCCAGTTTTCTATTTGGCAGCACAAAGAAACATTCCAAAGTTACTTCCACCAATGAATTGGATTTTAATAACAAGTGAAAGATTACTTTGAAAAATCTGCTGTTTTCTTTGGTGAACATATATAAAATAGGATTTTATAAATAACACAATAATATGCTCAACCTACATAGTGACTAACCGCCACTCGCAACGGTTTACAATGGGGACATAGTTTTCGCTAATATTTAGCATTTACCAGTTCAATATACAATACAAACAGCCATGTGGCCTTACAAGGCTCATTTCTTGGGTGACTTAGCAATTATATGAAAGTACATCGTTCTACTTGTAAACTGACACTTCAGTCCCTTGACACTGCAGTCTAGCTAGAGTACACTGGTGTTCTCAGGAACCATACCATTTCTCATATATGTTGCTCTAGTAAATACCAATGGTAGCCCATGTAGGGCATTTAACTTTCATGCCACTTGTGCATTCTATTAGCCACCTTTCAAAGAGTTTACTGGAAAGTTAATTACACCAATAATCCAATAAAAGCCAATTCAAAAATACAGCTTTAGTGAATAATCGGACCAGCAGTGGCATCCAATGGCAGTGTCTCAGTTCAGAGAGTCATTAAATGGCAGCAAAAATATGCTGCAGAATTGGTGAAAAATCAAGGAACAGCACGTAGAAAGAGCGCATTTACTACAGTAGGGGCGAAATAATTTGCAATAGGTTTCCTATGAAGAATGATTGGAGTGAACTGTATGCCCTTTATCTAACTACTGACTAAGAAAGAAATGCTTGCTAAATATGTTGAAAGAAATCTATTGTATATTAGCCCTTACTTTGACATTAACATGATATCTGTCTAGATTTGTTTCGCATTAAGATTAGGACCTAGATAAAAACATGGGGGCATATTATCAAGCACGGCGTTAAAATTATCGCCGCTTTAGCTGCAGAAAATTGCCACTAAAGCGGCGATAATGGGCTTGATAATATGCCCTTGAGAATTCCAATAGAAGTCCATGTTGACACCAGAACATGGGCTTCTATGGGAATTCTCAAGGGCATATTATCAAGCCCATTATCGCCTCTTTAGCTGCAGTTTTCTGCCGCTAAAGCGGCGATAAATTTAACGCCGTTTCTTGATAATATGCCCCTAAGTGACCTTGTGAGTACATGATGCACTGCCCTTGGTTTTTGTAATGCACCATTTCCTACCTTATATGAATGTACCTTAGAATTTGCTTTTGTGGTGAACGTGTGATGAACTCCATGTTTTTGGCACATGATATAACCTCATTTTAATAATTCCTTAGTCAGATAGTGAAGAGGGATGGCTAATCCTCTAGTTGTGCTTGGAGACATTGCATACAATCATCCATAAATGGTGAAAGTGATCCCCTGCTCTGACTTTGAATCAAATCGTTTTTTGTGCAAGTCAGTAGTGAAGCAAACCACAGACAAAAAGAAATCAAAATAAACTCGAACAGAATTTGATAAGCTAAACCATGTCAAGACTAAGTATATCTAGAAAATGGGCACCGTCACAAAATAATAGTCATCACCAATAGAAACACTGCTTTTCTGCGCCTTGGATGGGCCTCTTACCCAACTCACTACAATATTATCTGTTCTGAGTAGCCTTCTTCAGAAGGCTCCAAATGTTGACAGACTTTGTGAATCCCATCATTAATTTCAATTCAGCAAGCCAGGATGCAGAGATGGATGCCTCCATTTTGCACCTGCATCATGAAATTAGGAACCCCAATATATGCTCTCACTGTTCACAGAATGGCTTAGTCAAGACTCAGAGGTGCCCAAGGATGACAATTCAGGAATCAGGCTACACGTAATATAGCCTTATACCCCGCCGTAGCGGGCTATACCGGCTATTAAAGGCCCGCTGCAGCGTTAAAGGCCCGAGCCGAAGGCGAGGGATTTTAACAAAAGCAGCGGGACTTTAATAGCGGTATAGCCCTGCTACGAAGGGTTATAAGGCTATTAGAACATTCTGCCACTAGAGGGCAGAATGTTCTAACAAATTAAACAAAGGCTTCAGGAAGTTCGAGGAGATTTAAATCCCCTCGAGCTTCGAGAGGCTTTTGTAAAACATTGGAATGTTGCTCTGCGGGCTTTTACCGGCCCGTAGAAGCACGTAGCACTCCATTGTCTACAACGGAGTGCTCCACATTCCAATGTTCTAATATCTCATATCCATGATTTTTGGTCGTTTCTGAAAATGATTTCCAGAAATATTCAAGCTCTGGAAAGGACCAATGAGAAAGCTTCCATGCACCTATCTAGTATCTGAACATTTGTGCAAGCAACTAGTGTATTATAAATTTGATATATAGAAAAATACTAATCTCTTCCTCAATTGGAGCTGATGGGCAATGTGAAAATCATGTTCTTGATTTTTACCCAATTGATGTCTGAAAATGTCAACCCAATATCCTCAGTAAATCTTGAACAGATTTTCATATGATTAATGCTATTAAGTCAACAAAGGTTAACTGCAAGTAGTACACCTATATGCTGCATATGTGCTCAAATAGCCCTGTGTTTTTTTAATATATTTCTCCTTCACATTTACACTATTTACATTGAGTATGTAAGAGCAATTAAACATAAGACATGTTGAGAAATTAAATGAAAAGAGGCAGGGTATTAAATTGTTACAGATCTAACAACTGCAGGTCATCTACACACATTATAAATAGAATGATTTAGCAGCACAGAGATGTTCCTGCATCTCACCACACATCACCATGGAAACTGATAACAACAAATGCAGAACCACAGATGTCTACCAATTTATTTCTCCCAGTGTCTGGAATGCAGTGAAAGCAAAAACAAAAAAGCAAAGTTACTAAAAGTCTGAAATATGTATTAAAGAAGCCAAGAACTGCACCTTAAGTTCTGAAACACAAAAATCAATCTCACTCAGCTAGTCTCTTAGCACAATCTCTGCAGAATAAAAATGAACAGCTGAACAAAATGACAGCAAGAGGCAAAAAGACAAACTGCGAAGACATAAAGTGGCAGTACCAAAAGAATTCGGAACAAAATGGCAAATAGTACAGTAACATCATAATTAGACAGCTTGGAACAACCAAATGCTAACCATGACAGGAGTAAAAAACCTAAAGTAATGCACAATATATAAATCATTTTCAAAGAAAATCAGGTACAAGTTTAACAATGTAGAAAAATCAGAAACCAAACAACATAAAAAGCAGGTTAAGTGTGGATGTCGTGAAACCCTAACCCCTACTTTTCCTGATTAGTGGTGGGGAAACATTGCTAAAGAAGAGTGTATAATTGTTTGGAGTGGCGTCAAAACAGCCACTCCTTGAGTGGTGTCTGTGCACTGCAGCAGAGAGGCCACTGGTTTTCATCTTGCGTCTGATGTACAACAAATCCCATTTGCAGTCCAAACCCTGCGATTTCCAGACTCTAAGGGTTTGTGATGGAAAAGGAGCTATTAACAATGTACTGCCCCTTCTGACTTGTGAAAGTGCTCTCGCAGCCCTTTCCGAATTGCAAGTAGGAGGGAGTATGATAGGGACACCCCCTGCTATTTTGAATTACCAGAGGGATGTATTAATGGTTATATGGCTGCAATGGTGTAGGAAACCATTGATTAATTAAGGCCCCTGGGGTGTTACCGCTTCATTTTTGGAAATCAGGTCAGGCGGCCTCGGGGGATCAGGCAGGGGTTCAGGTGACTTCTGCATGCTCCCTTCGCTGTCATCCCAAAAGGGAAGCTTTTTTTAGAGTGACATCCCTTCCTTTGAGGAACATGGGTGCCTTTTAAAAATATAGATTTCCCATTAGGGAATGGGAATGGAGGGATGAAGAATATTCCTATCTCTTGCAGGCCAACATCTCTGCATTTGTAACCATTTCCAGGGGATTGCAATGCAACGAGTGACCCACAAAATGAATATTCATGAGGCAGGGTGTTCTGTGACTCCCTGTAAAAGGGCATGTGCAACGCAACCAATTAGGATGTAGGTTGCATCCCAAAATAACAGTCAGGTCACAAAACTTTGGTGCACAGTTTGCTCCCACTATATGCACATTGCCTGATCATACATGCCCCTTGTGCTTACCGCCCTCCCCCGCCAGGCTAGAAGAGCAGCGCTGTCAAAGTGATGCACAAGGCAACACTCAAGAGTAGGAAATAAATGCCTGTTTCATGTGGCTCACACCAACTTAGGTGACACCTTTGGACATAATATTAATATTTCTGAAAATGTGACATGGAAACATCAAAGTGCTGTTGGTCATAAATAAATACCTTTAAGTCCACCGGAGGCAGCTACTGGCCAACTGTTAACAAGCTTGTCTTCACTGCACATGTCCATTATATGTAGCAAAGATATTGTGTGGTTCAAGTGGAAACAACGTGTGGTACTAATGAGAAGATTTGTTGTCAAAGGAATCGATGGTGTCCTGTCAGCAGAACAAATACCTCCAGAAAATACACAAAAACAGATTGAAAATTAACTATGACTAGGCCTTGCCCTGATAAAGGCGACGGAAAGAAACTGTTTCTTCCCAATCGAAAACCCCCCAACAACAAATGTTAAAATATAAATCATATACAAGTCTCTAAATAAGTTCTTCTCTGGGCACGGCAACATCACTGCGGACTTGGGTGGCAGCTTCCATCACAATGGGAATCTTTTTCAAAGTAAATGAAAGTTAGTTCAGACCTGTCATTCACTCGCGGTAACATGTTCCATGTAGTGAACTGGTCTCCTCTTTAAATGTTCCACCCTGGGATGGCAGATAGCAGCAATTGGTTTTGACCTAAGCATCTTCAAGCAGACTTTGTATATATGTTTTCTAAGGCTGCATCATCAGTTACCTGGAGCAGCATCCCCATGGGGACGCTTTTGGGGTGTTTCAGAATTGTTTCCATTTTACCAGGAGCAGAACTGCACCTGGTAAAACCATGACTGGAGTAGGGCATGGTCCGTGTGCAGCGGCACAACGTAGACTGGTTCACTCTCTCAAGAACCAGGGTGCCAAACAATGCTTCCATCTTACAGGCCACAACCTGGCATTGCCACAGGTGGTGCCAGGTTCATACCAGTGTCAACGTCTTATGAAGGCTGTAGTCAACATATAGCTGCATTATAATGCACAACCTACATCACTAGCTTCGAGGTGAAGTGGTCATAACCTGCGTGCCATACATCTTTTGTCCAGTACTGTTGACTATAGGCCAAGCCTAAATGATTAATTTACACAAGATGCTGTAATAAAGAAATGCAAGCTCTTTGTCACTTTCTTAGACTACACTGCAGCATTTGACCACTTCAATCAGCACAAATTGAGGAGAAAACTGCCAAGCACCTCTGTAAATTTGTCATTATATCTACTCGTTTAACAGTACTGCACAAGTTCTACCATCCAAGATAGATATAGCATTTGGAGCTTGCTGAGAAAGAATGTATAAGAAAAAAAAGAAGTGAAACCAAGGTGCCTGTGTGAGCAACCTACTCGACAGCTTCAATAACTTGAAATGAAATAAGGAAATACCAGCATTTGTAAAGCGCACAGCTACTTCCGGAGATGTGTCCCGGCGCTGGGGGCCGTTGGGAAGATTACACGAGGTATTGCCCAGAGTCACATGGTGTTGGGCTAACCTGCCGCTAGGGATCGAACCATGAACCCTGTGGTCCAAAGTCAGGTACCCTGGCCACTGCGCAACACCTCTTCCACAACTTCGCCAGCGACATCCGCCATCAACAAAAACAGCCAGGATGAGATGTATGTGGTCTATTGTATATTAAACACTCAGTACTAATTTTGGAGAAAACAACTGCCCTAAAAACCCTTTAATCACACAACCTCATTCTTAAAGGAGAACTAAATAAATAAAGATTTGTGAAATTAAAAATAAAGAGATAAAGCATGTCGGGTGACAGCTTCCCTTGAAGACAAGTGTGATTACAGGGAGCTGTCCTCACTCCCCCGCCAGTTCGAGTTTAGAATCTTAATAAACTCGGTTCCTCTCGGAGTGCAAGGGGCGCTACCACTTTTCAACTGAGCATTGACTCGGTAGGGTGACTTTCCCATCACTCCTGGATTTGAAGGAGATAGGGTAAGCACTTAGGGATCACATTGTTGAGAGTCCTGAAGAAAGCCGGGTAGTACATTTTGCCGGCTGAAACATGTTGATGGTTTGGCAGAGTGGAGGGTTTGGCGTCTCATTATAAGCTCCCCAACACAGCATCCACCATGTTATTTTAAATCTGGACAGGGTGCCCAATATTAAAATTGTAATAGGGACACCCTGACACCAATTTTATATCACTAATTCTGCAAATGTTTTCACTTGTGATCCCACTTTTTATATTTTCTTGTCTTCTCCCTCCACCTATTAGCAGCCCTATGATGAAGTATGTCACAGCTTGCTGTGTGTGAGGGTAGTTTTATCAACCCGGTGTGTTTTCCCTACATTCACTCACCATCACTTGGATTCATCGTCCCTCTTCTATTTTTGTGATAAATATATTAGGTGGGAGGTCGAGGAGGGACATTTTTCCTCTCACCCCTGCCAGAATGTCATGTTAAACTGGATGACAAAGATGTTGTTGCCTTATCTGATTCAGGTCTACATCACACAATGGTAGGCAAAATAAATTGTGAGAAAGAGTTTGATAGGGAGCAGGTATCTCTGTTTACTCCTGACTTAACCCCTTTGAGTTATGGAGGATCCAAAATTGATGTTTTGGGCTATAAAGTTATGAGGATCACTTTCATTGACAAGGAGACGGTAGGGAAGGTGCCTGTAGCAAAACAAGGGAATCATTTTTTGGGCTGGCGTCACCAGCAAGACACGGGGTTTATGATGAATCCTAATGCTGTGCAACCTATCATGTCTATATCACCTGAATAAGAACATGAAGACATTTTACTGAAAATTCCTAACGTGTTTAGTGGCAAATTGGGCGTTCTTAAGAACTTTGCACAAGATCATCTTCAAGAAGAATGCCTCTTCATGTATTCACTGGGTCAGAATGGTTCTTAACCGTATGCAACAAATTGACATATTACTTAAGGATGATGTAATTGTGTGGCACTTAAGGATGGGGCAAAAAGATCAGGATGTGCATTGACTTCCAAGGCCTAAACATGCACATTTGGGTCGACGGTAAACTCTCCCTAACATCTCTGAGACTTTAACCATGCTTAGAGAGGCCTGGGTTTTCAGCGTAGTAGCTCTCTTATCAGTGTACCATCAGGTTAAACTACATGATAAGTTCAGATATTTGATGTTATTCGTCACACCGTTGGGAGCATACCGCTTTATTAGGATGCCTTTTGGGTTAGCATCCGTTGCTGCATGTTTCTAGAGGATTATGAAAAAAGGGGTTAAATGGGGCGCTGAATATGCTTTTCTTCCACAATGACATTCTAATTTATCTTAATGGTCTTCAGGAGCATGATGTTATATTAAGGAGGGTGTTGGAGAGGTTGGCTCAAGAAGGGTTGACACTCAAGAAGTGTAGAATCAGGGTTGGTGCTGTTTCGTATTTGGGCCACACTATCTCTGTGGAGGGAATTAAACCCAAGTTAGAACTGCCTGATTCAATTGTCAAGGCACTGGCACCATTGGACAAAGATCAAGTCAGTTGTTTCCTTGGGCTGGCCAAGTTTTAATTAAAATGTATACCTGACGTATCTGGTTTGGCCCAACTGATTAGGGCTGTGTTGAAAGATTTTTCAAGATGTGAACAGTCTGAAGAGTGTGGATTTTTTTTTAGAGCTATTAAGGATTGCATTAGAGTGAGGCCTACTTTAGGACACTGATGTGTCTATAAAGGCTATACTGACCACTGATGCCAGTGTTCAGAGACTAGGAGCAGTTCTCTCACAGTTGGATGTAAGTGAAGAAAGAGTAGTTGCATTTGCATCCCATTCACTCAGAGGTGCAAAAGAAAGGTATTATGTGGTTGAAAAAGAGTCTCTGGCATGTGTTGGGCTGATCAGACATTTTAAATTGTATCTGTGGGTTATGCCATTTGTGGTTAGAGCAGATCTCAGACCATTAGTCCAGTTTTTCCCCACAAGGAAATATCATGAACTTACTCCCAGGATCTAAAGATGGGTAGGAGGGTTGAGTGATTTTGATTTCCAGTTGGAGTATATTACCGGCTCAAAGACTGTGGTGGCAGGTTCTTTATCCCAATTACTGCTGGATAGAGAGATGGCGTCAATGGATGTTGACCATGTCAAATGGGTCTATGAGAGTGCGATGCAGGAGAATGAGTGATGATCAGTGAGAGAGACAAAGGAAGAAACTAAAGAGTTCAAGGAGTTTATAGTGGGAAGCTGACCGTAGTTTAAGACCCTCACAGAAAAAGTGAAAGTGTTCTGGAATGTAAGGAGTTAATTGAGTTGGAATGAAAGTGAATTTTTCAGGGGCACCAAAATAATTCCACCTTGGTCCATGAGAGAAAAATTGTGAACTTAGCGCATAAAGGCCATCTAGGGAAGAACCTCACTAAATTTAGATCAAGGGAATAGTGCTGGTGGCATGGGTTAGATCAACATCTGGAGGGTGTTGTTGTTAAGGATTGTGATTTGTGTGCCTGGAATGACATGAGCAAAATGGTATCTAAAGCTTCATTGTCTCATGTAGAGATTCCATTAGAATTATGGAAGAACTTGGATCTGGATTTTGGTGGCCTTTTCCACCTCTTACGTTTTAATGAATGATATGTAACATTGCTAGTGGACTAAATGTCCAAGTGGGTAGTGACTAACTGTGTAACTTTAATTGACATTAAAGTAGTGATCAATTTCCTGAAAGAGGACTTCATTCATGAGGGAGTGCCCCAGGAATGTATAACAGACAATGGTGTTCAATTGACTTCCCATGTGATGCATGAATCCTTAGGGGATACGTTCATATTTCACCTTAAAACTGCTCTGTATTCACCACAGGTGAATAGTCTTGCTGAAAATATGAACAGGCTGGTTGAAACATGTGCATAAAAGCAGTAGAGTCTAGATGGTCATTGTCTGAAGTATTGAATGAAGTGTGGTGGGCTCATCACAATGCCCCTAGTCTAGTGACATTCAAATCAACATTTTTCTGGATGAGGAATAGGCAATACTAAATTAAATATAGTGTGGTTGAGTGGAAGAGAGCAAAGGATGAAGCAGTTAAATGGAAAGTTAGAGATGAGTGAGCTTAAAAGAGATGGCAATTGGTTGAGATAGAAGTATCAGGAAAATTACAATCAGAAATATGATCAGGGTAAATGCTCCAAGGCTCGGCAGTGGGTAGTGGCAGAAGAAGTACTAGTGAAGAAGCCGTAATTCTTAAAGAGGGGTAAGTCAGGGTACATAGGACCTCTCAGGATTGAGAGAGTATAAATAATTTGGGTAAACTGGTTAATGGTGATGTGTGGAGTATGTCCAGGCCAGTAAAATTGCATGAAACAAAGTTTGGAAGCACCAATGTCAAATCTATTGAAGGGTTATTCTGAGTAGCTGTGGACGCAGTGTTTCACAGGATGTTCCCCATGATGGTGAGGTTCTTGAATCAACTCCCAGACGTACCATGAGATCTCATTGCAAACCCAAATGAGATAGAGGGAAGAGGTGTGGTGCAGTGGCCAGGGCAGCTGTCTCAAGAACATGGGTTCACGGTTCGATCGCCAGTGGCAGGTTAGCCCAGCACCTTGTGACTCTGGGCAATAGCTCGCTTAATCTTCCCAACGGCCCCCAGCGCCGGGACACCTCTACGGAGGTAGCTGTGCGCTTTACAAATGCTGGTATTTAATTTAATTTCATTAGATATAATCTGATATCATAATATAGCCACTATGTTTTAAATTACACTATAGTATATCATACTATAGTATATTGCAGTGTCTAGTGCCAGCACTTGCTGCTGTGGTGTGCAGTGAGCATATGTTTAGCTTCATTGTTTAATGTACGTTGTTTGCCATTCTTACGCATATTTTATCTTTCCTTTAATTGTCATCACTTGCAGGTGGAAATATTCATCAAAAGGGTACCTGTAAATTATTATTGTATTTTTAGTACTTCAAGCGTTGTTTTACATTTATATTATAGTTCTCAATAAATATCTTTTTTTGTCATTGTAGGGAGGGATATGTGCTGTGTTGGACTTGGAGCGAACTGATATCACATATCCTTAGAAGTATGTATCATTTTCGAATGATTACATGGCACAAATTCCAGTGTTGGACCTGGTAGCTGAACAGTGAGGCTGTCATTCTCGGATGGTACTGGTATACACAATAAAGTTCTCAAAGACACTTGCTGCATGGAACATCTTAACACGTATGCATATATAGGGGCCGATTACGATGTCGGTGGGAAAGGCTTCGAATAGGATTCTGTATTGCAGAATCCGTTTCAGAACCTTAGTTTACGAACAAATCGTACACATTTCCCAACGACCGATGATGAGCCCTGGAAACGGTTCAGGCAGTCCGAATCGGTTCCGAAAGGCAGTCCGACAGCCCAAGTCTTTCTGACATGGTTTCTGAACGACCAATTACAATGACCAATTCGGACAGCCGTTCCGATTAGGTCTGCCTGACACGAAACGGTTGTCAGAATCTGCCCATTGCGTGCTCCCCTTCACCTGGGGGCATCTGTTGGGGCCCATGGGGGTACCCAAGGGTCCCCTCTTCCCAACCATGCACAAATATGGACAATTATGGCAGGCACCATGGGGTTCCCGCCACAGGGTGCAAGGTTTTCCCCAACCACCCCTTTTTTCAATAGGAGCCTGTGTTCTCGTTCAGAGCACAGGCTCCCATTAAAGTCAATGCAAGTTCGACCGAACGATGTTGGGAAGCATCGTTATTAGTCGTTCTGACTCGCAGAACCCGATTCGTTCAAAAACGCTTCCGAGATTAAACTGTTCTGAACGACATCATAATCGACACCATAGACAGAGACATTAGGTAGTCCTTACACAGCCACCATACATAGACATCAGATTGGTTTCAAGGCTCTACCTTCTCACTATCTTCAAAGGAGCTCACACCAGGACCAGACAATAGCATTATAACCTATGCATTTGTAGTGATTGTCAAACTTGAACATGCCTGTGTTTGACAGGAGGGTAAAAACAGTGCCTAATTTGAGCAAGAAGTTGACGGTGGTGCCACAAGCACATATTATTGGGGGCTGGAGCTTTTTTTTCCATATTGGATATTATTTGAGAAGAAGAGAAGGAAAAACATACAAAGCTGAAAGATGGAGGAAGAGAAAGACAGAAAAACCATCATAAAGATAGAAAGCATAAACTCGCAAGAATGAGGTAAATGGGCCGGTCGTTTCTGGTAGTGGATTAAAGAGACCTGAGGTGGATTTAGGACTGCACAGCCTTGGAATTCAGACCACATTCAGTGGCACCAGCGGTGGACTTCTGAGCAAAGCCCCTGGCTCTAATACTGTTTCTTTTGCAAGTTAAGACACCCCACAACACCCATACAGATTGCAAAAGACAACTGAAAAAGATGTATAACAACAGGGTCAAAAGATCAAATAATTGGCAAATGTAAGAACACATACTCAGGACAGCACATGCAGGGACACCGTGGGGGTATAGTCCAGCATACCATAAGCACCATGTCATAATCATAAATCTTGTTGGCTAAACATCACTAATACTCATACTTGCCACAGTTTCTCCTTTAACTCATTGAACTTTTCTTCACTCTCCTTTTTCAATCCAAATCCGCCACATCCTTGATGAATTTGTTTTCCAAAGAAACGTCCTCTTGGTCGCAATCTTAGAATATAATTTAACTATACTGACAAAGGTTTGTCTATTTGCTTCTTATGTTTCATCTCTGACATGTCCATAATACCAAACTTTCATTTGAACTCACATCCTTAAGACGTGATCTAGGTAATCTACCAATTCTTGGTAAACATTTCCAATTATCTTTCAATGGAATTAAGCAATCTTCTGACAAAAATGTCCAAAACTCTTTTCAAACATCCATATCTGCATTTCTGAAAGAGACACCAACAATATATTTCTATAAAAACTAACCCCAGGAAGATCACTAAATATGTGATGCATAGCTTTCTAAAACAGTTGTGACACTAACAGACAGTACAGTAAACTATAGAATCTGGATTAAATTGAATAAATACATTGTTTTAGGTAATGAAACTCTTATTTTCAGATGCAACCTGATCTGGTGATAGAAGACAGATCTAGAGTGGTAAAAGAAAAACACTAGTGGTGGACAAGAATGTGTACTGAAATACAAAGTTTGTGAAATCCAGTTTTATAAAAACGTCATTCATGGAATGGTTTACCCTGGATCTCTTAATTCAAAGTTTATCCTGGGCTACTAGTAGTATGCCTCAGCTGCTACAAATGTTAATGAAAGTTGTGTCTGTTCAACTGCAATTTTATTTAGAGGTAAATAATATCTTATGTTATTTTTAATTAGGAGAAACCTCTAACAAGGTCATCAAATCAGCTGTGGGGGATGTTTATTGACATATATTGGAGACTTTACAAGGTGGTTCGGCATCCCTATCTATGTGTTTCAAATTCTAATTAGCTTTTGACACCATTTATTGAGACCATCTTGAATTGATTTGCAAAACTCCTGCCCGGCTCTTGGTCATCATGAACATTGACTTTTCCCAAAATGTAAAAAAAGACTGAAGAAAGCAGAGGTGGATACTTGAGGCATCTGCTTTCTTCACAAATACTTGCAATGCTATCTTCTAAATGATCCCCAGCCTTTCAACAACATTACAGATAATATTCAATGTGGAAACATATGGTCCAGTTCCTATTTAGAACATGTACTACATTGTCTGTTAATTAAATCATTTAATCTAAGGTATGAAAGGCACATAGAGGAATTGTCAATGGTTTCTCACAAATAACTTCAACCTATCACAAGGGAAGAAATGGAAGTGGTGCAAGCTTAAAATGCAAGGATTAACAAAGGTCCATACAAGCAAATGCAGGTATAATAGACACTTTCTCAGTGTTGAAGAAAAGCTTCACTCACAGTGATTTGAAATTTTATTCGAAAGGCCCATGTGAAAGTTATTGTGGGATTTGTACATCAGAATATTTACAGCAAAAATTGTGTCAAGGACATTCAAGAGTATTAAATGTGGCATTCATTAAATTTCACATTGTCAACAAAATATACATGTAAAATCAGGTTTTATTATGGTTAATTCCAAGCCTGAGACCAATCATGAGCTAGCAAGGACAGCTTGGGTAATATGCATATCGCTAGGACTGATAAAAAGAAAAGCCAGCAGTAAACTTAATTCTTCAACACAATCAGTGAACAAATCTGCATAATATAGTTCGATCTGTAAAATTGTTTATTACTCATAGTACCATTAGGGTGGTAGGTATTATAACATAGATAGTCCACTTCCTACTATTAAAAAGAGGGCTAAACACTGGATAGCTCAAGGTAAATTCTGAACAGTGTGCAGGCCTCCTACTACATGCTGCCAATCATAGAGTTAATATAGTCTATCTTCAATGACAAAAATTGTATCCTGGAATGTGGATGGCCTAGAACACCTTCAGTGGGATCATGATACTTATTTTGATATGTTTGATAATGTTTACATGCAGGAATCCGGGTTAACTTGCAAGGTTTTTATTGCTATTCAAATCTCACTATATAAATACAAAAGGAATAGCTGATGGCTTCCTTTGGTTTATCCACTGATTACAGGGTTAATTTGCATCTTAAAATCTCATGCTTAAAATATACTACACATTTTTTTCACATTTTGAAGATCAGTGGCTTGATCTCTTCGAAGCCCCATATGGGCATCATTGTCATAAGTTATCAAAAGAAGGAAACCATTGCTCCAAATTTTATAGAGTGGGTATGATCTTTGGTGGATGCCTGTGACTAATATAATATAATCCTTTAGAGGTCCCAAAGAGGAAAAGAAGGCTGAACCACAGGACGCGAGACCGTTAAACTGTGCAACAAACGAGAAACCAGGTCATCTGCATCAGGCAGATTCCCCCAAGGGGCACCGAAAGCCTGAATAGCAGCCCACTGACAGGTAAGCCCCCAGGAGCCTCCAGGTTCCTGGTCCACTTCATACCGTCAGAAGACAAAAAAAAGAACAGTAGGAGGAATGCTGGGTACGGTACGCTTATGTACTCCCAGTGGGGAGGGGGAGGGGTGTACCAGCATTCCTGCTTTTCTTTTTTCTGTCAAGGAGATAGGTTATCTCACTAGTCAGTGTGAAGGGGACGAGGACAGGAGGGACCTGGGGGTAATGTGACAGCCAAAACTACATCTTAACATGTTAAGAGTCAAATTAAGATTTTATGCAATAACATTTCAGGTCACGAATTTCCAAGTGTTTTCTCAAATGGTCAAACCTCTAGATAGTCCGATTATTAAAGGGATTGCTGGACAACCAGGCATATTTAGATTGTGTTGCTAATGGGCTGCAATATCATGCATCTTTGTTTTGATGAAGATAAGTTTTACATAATTTATCATTTATAACGTATAAAAAGGAAACAAGTTGAAATTGGACATTTATTATTAGATGGAGCTCTTCCGATTTTGATGCTGAAAGGATGTAATGGCAGATAAAATATAATAGTTGTAATTGATCCTATTGTGGGGGCTTTGTAACTCTGTGCCCCTATTGGTCAGGTGCCCTCTGTGAATAGCCATTAGTCACTCCACGGGCAGGAGCCAGGGTTGAGAGTCCCTTCTCTTGCTCGTCACAAGGGAAGATTGTGACATCATCATGAGGCACCCAGGACAAGAACTTTAAAGCATCGAGAGGCGGGGATTTGTCCTATTTTTTTCTCTACTGTGCACCAGGATCCAGCTAATCAAATCAGAGAGGTTCTGGAGTTTTTGCACGCTTCAGGGTGCATTAGCAAAGATGAGTGCGCTGAATGGGGGGGCGTGGTGGGGGGGACTGCCATTTGAGTAGCCTCTGCGCAAACAACCATCGCAGCTCTCAGGAGATCGATGTGCATGCAGAGGGAAAGCAACCTGCAAATTGTTCCACAGAAATTGGATGGATTTAGTTCACTGAGTTCAACGCAGTTGTTCACAGTGTCCTGTATATAATGCACAAGTAGCAGGTTCATTTAGCATATGAGCCATTTCTTGTCTTGTTATCCCACTGTTTTTGAAATATAGATTTTCCCTGAATAAATAGCGCATGCCTTCTCCTCCACAACTCCTCATTGATGTAAATTCTTGTCTTTTGAGATTCAGCTAGCCACTCCTCATGGCATTTAAATATGTTTTTATTCCAGCTGTCCTCTACTCTGCTCAGCTGTTTGTATTGTTCCCTAGCCACCTTCTGCATTCTTTACTGTTTGTTCCCCTTTTTACTACAACCAATTACCTCTTCATTTCCAGTAGAAAAATATCCCATGCCAGTGTTTACCCTTCAAGTGGCATTATGAGCGATTCTCACGGCTCTATCAAATAGCTGAAGGCTATAGAGCCTGTGTGAGATTCGCGCTAGGCTCTTGTCATCAATGTTGGCAAGGCAGTGGGAGAGGCAGTCACAGGTCGGGGGCCTCTACCTAGTTTAGTCCTCATCCCATTCAGCATGGACATTCGAATTATGACATAGGAGTCAAACTATGCAGCAGAGTTGACTAATACCCCAGGTATGCAGGTAATGCTGTTTCTTTTGGGCACTCCTAGGAGGACAAAAGTAAGGAAGCGTAAGAGGGAGTTCACTGCACTGCTGGCATAGTTCAGTAGTCCAAATGGGCCATTGAGAAAAATATCCAGTCGTCACTATGGTTGGTTAAGGTGAGTGCATGGTTTCATTGCTGTGAGTCTGGAAAGTTCTTCTGGCTAATAGGCCTGGTAGTGTAAAATATGACTTTCTATTTTAGGGCCCAAGGATCTGAATATATGGTATTCTTCAACAGCATCTGTGGGGAACTTTCTGTTTCGCCCCACAATGGACAATATTTGTAAGGGTCCATATTAGCAAGGTTCTGGCCAAATCACCAAAGGCATGACATATATAAGGGTATCAAGTTAGTTTGGCTCACCAGGGAATTCTTTTAAGCTGATTAGGAAGCCAGACTAATCACGAGGGACGGTAAAAAAAAAAACAAATTCTCTACAGTTCCGGTCCCCAATTACACCAACTCTTGCATGCTGTAAGGGTATGAACATGTAGGTTTTGCAAGAAATATGCCTGGGGGACAGAAGGAGAGTCCACAGACCAACCGAAAATACAACCTCACTTAGTGGGCTAATGTGAATGTTTTAGCAAACCCAAAGCTAAGCTACCAAGTCTTGAACACTGTTAGATCTGGGGGTCTCTAGTTGGCAGAGGTAAGCACCTTAGACCAAATAGGGACCCTTGCTTCTAGTCAGTGTACAGGGACACACACGGTAGATAACCCCTGCTCACCCTCTAGGTAGCTTGGCTCGAGCAGACAGGCTTATCCCCAAGGCAATGTGTAAAGTATTTGCACGTAACAACCAAAATGACCCCCCTAGTACACCACAAACGTAGACCACACAGGTAAGTATATCAAAAATATAACTTTATCTAGTTTTAGCAGTGGCAATCAAGTATCAAAGGGTTTGCACATTACTCGCGTTCTTGCGTTGTCAAGATCGTAAGAAGATAGTCTGTAGTCTCTTTGTGTGATTCAGTACTCACGAAAAAGAATCAGTTCGTAGGCTCTTGTTGTGTTGCTTGGTAACGAAATGTTTAGATAGCCACGCTTCTCTCAGGCTGTTCGGTGCGGGGCTTCCCCAGCTCCCGAGCGATGGACCAATCCGGTTGCGGCTCCCTCGACGAGCCTCCAGTGACGACGGCGGACGTCACTGGGTGTCAGCCAATCACAGTGCGGCTCAACCGGCCAAGCCTCCACCGCCAACCAATCAGGTCGTGGCCTTCTCGCTCCTTTCTCCGCGGCTTTGCGGAACGGGGAAACACAGCTTCGAAGCGATTTCGGGCCCCGGGCCGTGGCGGTGAATTGCGGGCAGGATGTCTCGAGGCACCCTGTGCTGCTGTGTGCTGCAAGGACCGTGGGCTGTTTCTGCCAAGTTTCTAAACATCGGCTCCGGGGAGTGCGCTAGCTGCTCTCTGCCTGAAATCGACTGCCGTGAGGAAAAGATCGACGTGCTTATCGGCACGTGTATTGCGGTGGCCAAGAGATCGTGAGCGTCCCCTGAGCTGCTGCGAAGCTTGGCGGTGTCTCGTTCGACCCGCTGACTCGGGGTGCCTCGAGACATCCTGCCCGCAATTCACCGCCACGTGCCGGGGCCCGAAATCGCTTCGAAGCTTTGTTTCCCCGTTCCGCAAAGCCGCGGAGAAAGGAGCGAGAAGGCCGCAACCTGATTGGTTGGCGGTGGAGGCTTGGCCGGTTGAGCCGCACTGCGATTGGCTGACACCCAGTGACGTCCGCCGTCGTCACTGGAGGCTCGTCGAGGGAGCCGCAACCGGATTGGTCCATCGCTCGGGAGCTGGGGTAGCCCCGCACCGAACAGCCTGAGAGGAGCGTGGCTATCTAAACAGTGATGGGATACATTTGTCACCTGGGCTTTGAAGTTCTTCATGTGACATCCGCACAACCCTAGGGGCAAAGGCTGAAGCCTCCCAGCGGTGACAGGGGGGAGGACGAGATCTCCATTGACCTCTTTGCCCTGTGGCGGAATTGCTAGCAGCAGAAAAAAGGGCTACCCAAAATATTTGGACTGATTTATTGTGCTGACCCCGCAGAGGGGTGTTGATTTGTGTGAGCACTGGGCTGGCAGGAGGGGGGACTAACCTGCTTATGGTCCTGGACCTTTCCGCACTACCTCGGGATGCCTGGAGTTGAACATTTTGGGGGGATTTGCCTGGTGACAGGCACCCCGGCAGGGAGAGAGCGCTATGTGGTGTTCTGGTGTATGTGTTGGTAAAATTAATTGTGTTCTTTTCATCTTTCCTTTGACATGCCATGGTCGAATGTTACATACCAGTATGGCATAGTCCAACATACTATGATAACAACATATATAGTTTATAAAGACAAACGAATGTAGTGATGCAGATCAGCTTATATAAAAAAAGAGTTTTTTGTCTTTCACTGTAAAGGTCACGGTACCATTATTGCATATCCCATTTCCTAACTAGGCAGAGAAAGTCTATCGCCGGTGCCTTAATTTTTTCTCTCATAGTTTATTTATTTATTTATTTATTTATTTAAACTTATAACGCGCAACAGCTACCCACAGTGGGTTTCCCGGCGCGAAGGGATAGACTCAAGAAGAAAGAGCAGACCTCTAAAAGCAGCATCATGAGACAGCTAAATCAACAAACGAATCAATGAAAGAGTAATGCTTTCAGTTTTTTCCTGAAGATGAGAAAATTTGTCTCTGTTTTCAAGGTGGAGGGTAATGCATTCCAGTGTTTAGGGGCAAGATGAAAGGAAGCCCACCCTCCCATTCTTGCAAGTTTAAAGCGAGGAATAACAAAATCACAGTTAGCAGAGGACCTGAGTGTACGGTGTGGCTTGTAAGGTTGAACAAGATTTTGCAAATACTTCAGGGCCGAACCCTGCTTAATTTTAAAAAGATAACAGATGGCTTTAAAGGTGACACGATTGGAGATCTTGAGCCAGTGTAGATCACGTAAAGCTTGGAAGGCAGATTGTCTTCTAGGGATATTACAAAGAAGACGGGCTGCAGAATTCTGGACAACCTGAAGTTTATTTACAGTGGCCGCATCCGCACCAAGGTAGAGGACATTTCCGTAATCCAGGCGGGAGGTTACTAACGCTTGGACCACGGTTCTCCTGGTAGAAAGAGGCAGCATCCATAAGATTTTCTGGAGCCATCGTAGAGTAGTAAAACAAATGGCAGCCACCTGTGTGGCTTGCTGTCTCATGGAGAGTTTATCGTCGATGAGAAAGCCAAGGTTGCGGGCCACTGAGGATGGCTGGGGAAGGGGTCCCATCTCGCTAGGCCAATGTTGCGGGCCCCATAGATCTTTCTGTTTGCCAAAGATGAGAATTTCGGTTTTGTCACCGTTAAGCTTGAGGAGATGCCTTTGCATCCACTCAGCTATACGTGACAACCCGATTTTCAAGACCGATGGATCATTGCTTTCGCAGCTAGAAAGGGAAAAGACAATTTGAGTATCATCGGCATATGAAAAGATGGTCAGCCCAGCATCTTCTGCAATGGAAGCCAGGGGTCTGACGTAGATATTAAACAACAGAGGGCTGAGTATCGACCCCTGAGGAACGCCATATGCCGATGTACAAGTGGAAGAAGTGGCTTTCGTGGAAAAGACCTGGAAAGTGCGCTCACTTAAAAAGGAGGCAATCCAGGCCAAAGCCGGACCGTCCAGACCCAGGGAACGAAGGGAGTTCAAAAGAATGGAATGGGACACGGTATCGAACGCCGCGCTCAAATCCAACAGGATAAGCGCAGATGTCTCACCGCGATCGATACCGTGTCTTAAACTCTCCGTTACCCCTAGAAGGGCGGTCTCAGTGGAATAATGAGCACGAAAACCAGACTGGGATGGATGTAAAAATCCCGATGATTCCACTAGATGGTATAGTTGGGTGTTAACATGTCTTTCCAGTACTTTAGAAAGTACTGGTAGCAATGATATTGGCCTGAAATTAGCAATATTGGACACGTCGGCTCCAGCTTTTTTCAGGAGAGGGACAACCATTGCGTGCTTCCAGTCCCGTAACACCTGGGATTCACATAATGAGGCGTTTAAAAGTCTCATAAGAACCCACCGAGGTGCGAGATCAAGTAGTTTGAGAAATTTTACAGGTACAGGATCACGCGGTGAGCCCGATTTTATGCTGCTTAAACAAGTGGAGTAGTTCCCAGTATCTCCTCATCGTACACACCAGTGCCTCTCAGATCTCAGTCTCTGTATCTAAAAAATCCAATATTTTTCTTTCCTTGCGCCAGTGTCTGTGTGTCACAACCTTAAAGTAAATGTCTCCGGTCCCCAATCTGCTGTGCTTGGGCCACATTGTCCCCACTGCTACTTTTTTCCCCAGTGTCAGCGTCTCCCAGATCTCTTTATCTTCCACCCTGATGTCATCTTGTCCCAAAAACTCCTGATACCTGTGTACCCCTGGCTCTGTGTCTTTTGGTTCCTGTGTCATTGTTTCCTGTTCATGATATATGTGCTCAATTCGTTAGCTATTGGCACATGCCGATTGGTGCACAAGCCACTATGCCCAAATGGTGTGGATATTGGTGCCCGTGTCCAAAATCATGTGCCATGCTATCTACTTTAGTATGGGTAATCTCCTTTGGCTGCTAAAGGCGTTCAGTAATAAAAGTAAGAGAACCCGATAAGTATCTGTATAAGAAAGACAAAGGCAGCCTGTTTAAAGCCCTCCTGTACTCCTGATTGCCTTAATACCCTATGCCATTTTTAGGTCTCGCCTGACCCAGCGCTTGCGCTGGTCTGGCGGAGACCTTAAGGAGGGAGGGCTTCAAAAAATGCTACCGCCGGCTACAGCTGGCAGTGCATGTGCACGGGCGCGCGCTTGAGCAGAGGCACCATATGGCATTCCTCATGCTCACTAAGCGCATCCCTCGCCTTGCGCTTGACCGCGATCACTTTCACTTTTGTCACCTTCATTCTGGCTCCTCTGCTCCTCGCATTCCCCTCTCCCTTTTCGTCACTTTCATTCTGGCTCCTCTGCGCCTCACATTCCCCCCTCTCTTTTCGTCACTTTCATTCTGGCTCCTCTGCTCCTCGCATTCCCCCCTCCCTTTTCACCCAGCTCTTTGATGCTCTGCTCGAATCTCCCTCCTCCCTTTTCCTCCTCTTTTTTCGTCAATTGTTTTTTTGTCACAAATTAAGCCCAGGTTAGGTCCCTAGAACAGGACCGTGTGAGGCCCTGTCTGTGGGGCTGAGATGTGTTATTTTTTTCTTGATACTTTAAAAAACAATTGCATTGCCCCAGGGCTGGGAACATATGCCAACCGCTTTATCATTCTGTGTGCATGACGCCTTTTCATGCCCTGGCTATTCTTAATTGTGCAGTCTAACATACATTATATTTCTGAGGATACAAGTGCTCGCTTTTATACAGAGCGGAGGGTTCGAGCGGCCCCATCTCTGAGTCTGTGAGCCCAGCGAGGGCCGGCTGTGTTGTTTTCCCTCCCCACATCTGCTGGTCGTGATAAGGAGGCCGGGCTCCTCTTCATGTGACCCCCTCGCAGTGCTGTCCCTGTCCCGCAGCACAGCCAGGAAGAGCTTCCTGTGACAGGCTTCTTGCCGTGGAGGTCATGATTTTTCATCCCACCCACCAGCTCAAGTTCTGAATCCTGTTGCTTCCAGACCTTTCCTTTGACTCTCTAGTAACTTGATTTTCACAACATCCTCAAAATTGTGCTTGTTCATTGGAGACAAGATGCACCCTGCAAAGTGGTCATACTAGCATGCAACAGCAGCTGCTGTGGTGGGATCACACACACAAGCATCGTGAACCTGCACCCACCTGCTCTAACGAGGAGCGCACATAACACCACTGATGCATCTCAGCATCCCCTGCTTTTACAGAGTTGGGTGTACCTGCGCTTCAGTAAGTTCCTGGAAACAAAACTATACAGTCTCGCCTTTTAATGCACCTCTCTTGACTCTAGGAGGCCACCACCATAGAACATCAGATACCTACTCCACCCTGTCTGATTGGATGTGTTTTTGCTCTACAGCGCCCCGCCTTCAAACTGGGCGGAGTTTCTATCCCTCTGCACTTTGAGGTAACTGAAAGGTTACCTACAGTGAATTAAAACACTCCTAGATAAATGCATCAATAACAGGGACTCTGACCGATCCCGGTTAACAGCATAACGGAATGTTTTAGTCAAACATTTTAGTGCATTTCTACTCCAAAATCATATTGGGGTGAAATACCTAAAAAAAGAACCAACTACTTTCAGTCATATTGATGGCATATATCGACCATCTGACCCTCAAACTGGACTCATTGCATATATGTGGATACTGTTCAGACAAGGCAAAATTGTGATTTAATATACTAGACAGAATGAAGTTGTTGTTATATGAATGCTAACCTCCCTCCAGAACTTCTGCTGTACCTGCATATCTGAAGTGTCTAAGCCACAATTTGAGATCATAACACTGGGAGGCAATACATCCTCTTATGGTGAATGAGCATCCGTGGGGCTCTTGGGACCACTGAGTCTCATGACTAATGCCCTAAAAGGTAAAAAGGAAGACCTTTCACGAGTTGTGGCAGAAAGCTGTAGGCAAGAAGAAAAAGCATTGGCATCGCCAACAGGTCTCGCTTTTGGGAATTTATAAGTGTTTAGCCATGCAACAGTTGATGTTGTTGCACCAAGGATATTGTGCTGCATAACTAAATACTTAAAAAGGTCCCAAAAGCGAGACCTATTGGCTATGCCAATGCTTGTTATTTCTTAGCTAAAGACTCTTGTCAAGAGACCTATTGAATTCAATATATATATAGTGTGCTTTGAGATCTCCTAGATCATAATTGGATGGCTTTATTGTCTTTCTTAATTTACTTCCCATGATTAAGCTGCTTTCTCTTAATTCTTGTGTCTTTTAGGTTCAAAAACCATTTTGTTCTCACTGTGTTTTAATTGGATGAGTTCTATGCTTTCACTACTGATGTCCTGTCCTTACATTCTTACGAGAAGGGATACCCCCCCACTCCATCCCTCTCTCTTCCTTTTCTGCCTCCTCTCTCTTTACTTAAAATCCTTCCAGTGCCCTTTTTCCCCACCCACTCTCCCCAATGCCCTTTTTTACCATAAAGTTTAAGACATTACAAGATGGCTAAAATGCATGCATGCTCAGGCTTGTCATCCGTCTGGAAAACAAGAAACATCGTGAGTCAATAGGTCGATGCCTGATATAAAAGGCGAGATGCAATGGTTTTACCTAAGGTTGTTATGTGAGTTTTGCTGTACACTGGAATATCTTTTCGAGGATATAAGGTAACATTTTAATCTGACTGACAGTTTCACAGTCTCATTTGCTTTCTACTGTGCAAAAAGGCATCTCTAACGGGCATATCAGCAGGGCGGCGATAGAAAATTATCGCCGCTTTAGCAGCCGTTTTCGGCCGAAAAGCGGCGATAATTTTATCGCCTAATTAGCAAGCTCACGCTAACGCGTGAAAACTTGCTTAGCGTAGGAATTACTAACGCCCAGCTTTGCCTCTCTAATGAGATGCAAAGTGGGCGTTCCTGACATAACTGGAGAAATGTCGCTAAGCGACATTTCTCCTATCATCAAGCCCCACGCTATGAAAAATAGCGGCAAGAAAAGTAGCTATAACCCTTGTTATCGCTACTTTCCTTACGCCTGCTTCAGGACTGATTTAGCCATGATATCCTATGGAAGGTGGGTATCATGGCTAAGTTTGTGAGTCCCTATCAACAAGCTAACGCCACATTTCGTGAGATTATCGCTGGGTTTCCAGCGATAATCTCACGTTAAGCAGTTAGCACTAGGATTTTTATGTTTTTGAGATAAGCGTTGCTAATAGCACGCTATCTCAGCGATAAAAATCCACGCTAGCCGGCGATAATTATCCTAGCGCTAAGTGCGCTTAGTGATAATTATCGCCGGTTGTTGCTGATATGCCCCTTAATTTTGATATCTGCAGCTCAGTCAACATTCCCAAAGATTATTATGCTAATCTGTAGAACATGGTGACACATTGCAGCTTTTCTTCATATGTGAGGTTTACGTCCCTGCATATGAAGTCGTTAAAATGAAACTAGCCATTTGGACCAAATAGCATCATCGAACTGCAGTAAGAAACATCTGTGGACTCATTTGTGACTGCCATGAGAGCGGATGAATGCTCGGATTTTCTCCTCCCTTGCCTCTCTTTGAAGTAACCGAAGGAAAACAAAATCTGCCGCTCCGTGTACCGGGTGCCAATTTCTGTTGGATTCATTGGTGTAAATTAAATCGCATGTTTTCTTTGAAATGTTTGGTGAACTTTGCTCCTTATGTCGCATCCCAAACAACTACTTCAGTGTTGAATTCCACATAAACCGATATACCGTCTGCTCACGTGGACACGAATATAGCGCAGCGGGTCAACGTATTGATGTTGTGGCACTTTTCGGCAGTCCTATCAGCACATCTTAAGCCACATTTAATTGCGACACGGAACAAGCACTGGAGTTTTCAAGAATCTGCCCAAAATATGCGAGCAGATTGGCTGTGCAGTCATCCAAGCGCTCGTGCATTCTGGCTAATGACTGCTGAAGGGAAGAGCTGATGGCTGTGAAGTGGGTGGGAAAGGAACATTCAGATGTTAGTCATCACATTTGCCTGCGCCATCCTCTGAACCTAGAGACATTCTTCCCGCGGAGTGCCAAAAGACAAATCAAAGGCACGGCGAGAGAGCAGAATGATATTGAACAAACCAAAGTCTCTAACTCTGCTACTGAATTTGTATTGAGATCCGAATGTTATACAAAAAGGCACTTTTTTCCAGCAAAACGGTCTTTTCGGCGTTGCAGGCCTGTATTTCAATTGCATACTTTTCCACAATATGCATATTTTTTTTACATTAGTATCTGTTGAAAATAGGCCAATGAACGATGTGCAAATTGGTTTGAAGTATGATTTAAAAATGCCCAACAATAATCAGGCAACAGGAGGAACAAGTCCTGCGAAGCTGCGCACAATCATTTACTGTGTGTTGCTTTTGAGCGAGTGAAAATGTGGCTCTTTTAAGTTGTCCCAAATAAGGGTCAGAGGTATGGCCGTTTTTAACGGTTGCAAACGGAAAATCTGGCCGTTTGCGACCGCTAAAGAGGGTTGTAGAATGTACAAACCCTATTTTGCAAGTTGGCAGCCTATTACCGACTAACAAAATAAGGTTTGCGAAATTGAAAGAGAACTTAAAGAAAATGGGCTGCATTTAAAAAAAAAAATTGCTTTATTTAAAAAAGAAAAGCACAGACATGGTGGTCTGCTGTCTTCAGCAGGCCACCATCCCTGTAATTGTTGCCCATTCCCAATGGGTGGCAAATTGCGACCTACCTCGAGAATATTGATGAGGCAGGTCACGTACGACCCCACTGGAAATCACTAAATGTGTCTCCGACACATTAGTATATTTCGTTTTGCGAGTCACAAAAATCTCAATGTGCGCCCCACAAAACAGAATGGTCATACATCTGGCCCTAGCTTTTCTCCAAATTGTGAATGTCTCATAAGGAATAAGGAAATGGAACAGGGTGGTCGAAGGAGGGATAAATGGATGGAAATAGAATGTCTGTAATTATTTTATGCATTGAAATTTCTAGGTATTCTGCTTTGACTCATAGTATGACAGTACAAAAACAAGTTCTTATGAGAACATACTGAAATTGGTTTTTAGGCTCTTTTATAAATTTTAACAATTGTATTTTTAATTTGAGTATTTTTAATCTGATAGTATATGTAGTTTAAAGACCAATTGGTCATAATAAACTTATTTTTTTGATTGATTGATTGATTGATTTAATGTCTCATGCTACATATGAACAATTCCCTGTTTAGGGGGCTTGTAATGGATGTCGGTTTGAAAACCTTATTCTGGTTTCTTGAAAGCTTTGCAGCAAGCCTTAGTTTTGGGAATGGTTTTAAGACAGACCGCTCTCGCCTCAAAGAGAGCTCAAAGATGTTCTTTGGTAATGCAGCCGCTTCACCTGAATAATGGATTTGGGGTCACTTCTCTTTATCACATGAGCATACTTATTTAGTCGTTCAGAGTGCAGCTTGTAGGGTCTACCACCATTGCAGTAACACCAGCTTCACTGTTAACAATAGCAACAAAAAGATTAGTTCAGTGATCTACAATGTTATTTTAAGCACATACAGTAGATGAAAAATTGGGTGCTGCCAAACAATGAGATGTGGCAGTGCAATGCTCATTGGAACTACAGATTTGAGATTTGCACAAAAGGTGAGGTAAGATTTTTAATCCATATGGTCTTAAAAGACTGGAGTACTACCACAATGAGGGCATGATTCACAAAAGTAAATTCACAGTTTTATGTAAGTTTACTCCTTTTTTTGGTATTCACAAGCTACGAGTTAACAGTAGGTTTACGACTGCAGAGACTTCATAGTCGGTCGGAGATCTCTGCACATAAAAAGATAGCCCTGTCCTATCTATGTGTGTAGGTCTCAGCCCCGTCTGTGATGTCTTCACAGTCATACATTTCCTATTAACTCAGTGTTTGTGAGTGCCAAAAAAAATGTAAACTTACAAAAAAGTATTTGCTTACCTTTGTAAATCAGGCCCTGAGTGTCTCTAAGTGGTTGTTGTTGTTGTTGTGGAGCCAGTGAGTGTATGTGTTTTGGGTGGGCATTCCTTTCTTCCAACCCTACTTCTTCAGTGGCCATGCAGGGGGTGACATAGCTACCACTGCATTGTTCAGCCAGTGGTGTGTTTCAATCCTCTTATTCCACTTTTAAGAGACACTTCCTAAAAACATTAATAAAATAGTCCCATTACATTTTTGCTAATTGTTTCATAAATGTACTTGTGCTTGTGGCTGATTGCAATACATTGATACATTTGTATTCATCTACTTGATTTATTCTTTTTCCCCACCTCCCATATAGTCCAAATGAGTCCTGAAAGAACACAACAATTATTGTATTCATTTATTAGATTGTTTCCTTGCACCCTGCCTCAGAAAGACTTTGGTGGGACACTAGCAATTGTTTAATTCATTTGTTTGATTTTCCTCTGCATCCCCAACTCCCCTAGGTGTCCCATGGGCCCTGGATGGACACAGCAATTCTTTTTATTAATTTATTGAATTTACCTGCACACCCAGGTGCCGATTCCGATCCGGTAAAAAGGCCCTACGAATCGTCATACGGACCGTTTTCTCCGTACGACTCGTACCCAGTAAACTGTCCGTACAACCTAGGAAGTACGATTCGTACAGAAAGCCTATTTCCGTACGAATCGTACAAAAGACCGTACGGGTAAAAAAAAACTACGAATCTGATCCGGAACAGCCTGTACGCGCCGTCCGTACGTATGTAAGCAGCGTTTTACAGCCCAGCAAGTACGATCCATCCCTACGGCACTCCGTACGGCTCTTTTTTTACGGGAGCCAAAAACAGCCGTAAAAGGTGAGTCCCCAGGGGTAGGAGTCGTACAGGCCCCCCCACCACCCCCTGTATGTACGCACTGTACCCCCACCCCTGTATATATGCACCGTACCCCCACCCCCGTATGTATGCACCGTACCAACACCACCCCCCGTATGTATGCACCGTACCCCCACCCCCGTATGTACGCACCGTACCCCACCCCCGTATGTAAGCACTGTACCTCCCCCACCCCCCATATGTACGTACCGTACCCCCACCCCCCCATATGTACGCACCGTACCCCCAGCGCATACTCGCAGGGGGTATGGTGCGTACATACGGGGTGGTGGTGGTACGGTGCGTACATACAGGGAGAGGGGGCATGTACGACTCGTACCCCGGGAACAACTTTCCCAGGCTACGAGTCGTACAAACTTCACTTTCTAGCGGGTAGTCATTCCCCGTGTATGGGCCGTTTTCCGTACGATTCGTAAATCGGATAGCCGGTCCGGATCGCACTTGTATGCTCGGACTGTCTTTTTACGAATCGTACGGAAAAGTGTCCGGGTACGTCTCGTACAACTTTTCATGGCTTCTATGAGCTTTTTAAGGCGAGAGGTCGCAACCTAATTGGCTGGCCATCGCAAGGTCTTTCAATTTTTGTTAAGTATCCTTGCAAGATTGACATTGTGCCCCTCAACTGAAATTCTCTGACCTTGCAAGCAGCAACAATCTCAGGGATAACAATCTGTCTGCCACTGATAAACTGCTACCACAATGTGACCAAAGCCTTACAATTGTCTTCAAATGCACACCTTTACCATTGCTTGGAGGAACTTTATTATTCAATATTATGGACCCGGGGTGCGCTAGCAAATCTGCCCGCAAAGCCAAAGAACAGGCAAAAATTAATGATCTTCTGACTATTGCCAAACTAACCTCCGTTGATTAGGCATTCAAGGCTCAAGTTCCCCACTTCCAGTTTCCTTTCACCACCAAAGGAAACTCAACAATGGACTATATCTTTCTGTCAGAATACTTAGTGAGCCACCTTAACGACATTTAGATTCCTAACAGGCAAGAAAGTGGTCACAATCCACTGACTCTGTCACTTTAATTGCTCCCATAGCAGCTAACTATCGGGCAGTGGTCTCTTCCATGCACGCCAAAGCAATTAAGGAAGTCAGGAGGGTCAAATGGAGGGCTATAGACACCTCAAAGGTGGTCAAGTCGCTGACAAAGGGAACTACGAAGCTCAACACCACTCCCCGGGGGACATGCACTACAAGTGGGACAGATTGACTAATGAGTTAAGGAACTCCCTGCTAGCAACCGGAGACCACCAGCAACATCAAAGGGCAAAAGGGAAGGAGCAGCTCAAACAGCAGTAAAACAAGGCCATGCACAAAGAGCATTAAGAAGGTCCCTACACACCCACAAGTACTGCAATGAACATAATTAACCTGCCTACAGAGCACAAAAAATCAACGAGGGAGGCAAAGAAAGCCTTAGAACAAAAGGAATGGCTAAAAATATATCAAATGCTCCAGGAAACAAGCATAGTCTGCTTTTGGAATTACATCAACAACCTAAAATCCCCAAATTTCATCAGGGAAAATGAAGTCCTGGAAGGATCCTTGGTGAGACACGTAAAAGCACTCATCTCAGGCCAGCCAGCTGCACCAGATTATGTTGATAAATGGGGGATCATAGATCAATCCATAGGAAATGTGCAGGGTCTGACCAGGCCCAGGATCTGACCAGGCCCAGCCCATCCCAAGTCTGCAAACTCGTTAAGGCAAAGAAAAACAAAGGAGTTCCAGGACCCAACGGACTTCCGAATGGAATTTTTAAATGTGAATTGAATGACTGGGAAAAATGAGTTAACTTCCCTCTTTCTCCAACCTTTCCTCTGCACACCACATTCCAGACACATTGAGTTGTTCCATCTTGTGCCCAATATTCCAGAAAGGGGGCCAGACAAATCCATCTTACTACCATTTGATAGCCCTTCTAGATCTAGAGACCAAAGCTTACACTTGATTACAACTTAAACAGCCAGAGGTCTGGCTCATGGACAATAATGTTCTGCCATTCTTTCAGACAAGGTTTCGAGCAACTGCGTCAACTATAGATGACATCACCACACTTGCAGTTCTAAGTCATCAAGCAGTTAAAAAAAATCAGCTACTATTCCTGTCCTGCAGGGGTAGCGCTCTAGTTGCGGCTGCCTCCCGCCCTCCCGGACTACTTAATCTTCCCTCAATCACTCCCACACAGATTACTTGTGTGAACACCCCTGAGGCGGAAGCCGGGGGCCGCGTGAGTGCAACGCTGTTTTTTAAAATTCTTGTGCTGTGCGCTGCGTGTTGTCTTACTGTCAGATTCTTGTAATCCTTGCACACGCTCGCTTACTTTCTTTGTTTTAAAAACCTAAAGCGCATACTTTGTGCATTGTGCACCTGGCATTATTGACATCCTTGTCATTTCGCTTTGCTCCTACCTCAGTTCCCCTCCTGGCCGGATTCCCTCCTCGCTCGGGAGATCTGCCATTGGGATGAGCCGAGGGTGGCCGCCATCTTGGGAGAAGGCAGGGGTAGCGCTCTAGTTGCGGCTGCCTCCCACCCTCCTCTCCTCCCATAAAATGATCACTGCTCCCAGACGGCGCAGCGGGCAGGCGCAGCGGGCGCGCCAGCGGCACGCCAAAGGCAAACCCGTCTGCGCCCATCCGCAACCGGCCGGGACCCGGGGCCACGAGCTCTGCCCCTATTATTAGGTATTCCTCCAGCCAGCTATTTACTCTTCATGGCACCTGGCCCCTTATTCCCTCTACGCTCAGCCGCATTCAGGCCCTTAACAGTGCCACTTCTCCCCTGCCTAGTCAACTACTGCCTGCTTCCCCTGCACACTCTCCCCCTTCTCTCTCTTGCTCCCCGACGGCGGCTTCCGCCTACCTTCTCAATACTCGCTCAGCTGGCAGGCATCAGTTGGAACTTTATAATCTTCTTAATACCGAGTCACCCGATTTCTTATTCCTGAAGGAAACTTGGTTTTACGCTGATTCCTAGCCCGACGTCTTATCTGCTCTCCATGACTCTTATTACATTCTGCGGGCTGATCGCCCAGATGGGAAAGTCGGTGGGGGTGTAGCATTGATAATTCGGTCCACTCTCCAGTCCCAGCCCCTACCCTTCCCCCGGATACCTAAAACCGATTTTGTTGTGGCCCGCTCGGTGAATATTTCCATCCCCCTCACTATAGTTCTTGTTTACCGTCCTCCTCAAGCAATGCCCCATTTTCTACCTGCTCTGCAAGAACTTTTGGCTACTCTTGTAATCAACAATACGTCAGTCCTTCTGCTGGGTGATTTCAATTATTGGCCTGGCAACCCTAAAGAAGATCTGGCTTCCAAAGACTTCTCTGACACCCTTCGCTGCATCAATTTTATCCCTCATATTCATGCCCCTACCCACACTCATGGCCACATTCTTCACCAGATCCGGTCGGCAAACCGGACCCTTTCCCCGACCACCATTCTCCCCTGCACCTGGTCGGACCACTCGCTTATCTCTTTTTCCATCGATTTAGCATTCACTGATAAATCCTCCCTGCCTAAGAATGATTCTGCGCGCAACTGGAGCCGGGTAGATTTCAACTCTCTCCACTCCTCGTTAAGGACCACCTCTCCGGACTTATTGGTCCTTCCCCTCGATCTTCAAGTGGACGCCATTAACACCTGGCTTTCTACTTCTTGTGACCTGATAGCTCCGCTCAGGACGGTCAAAGCATGTCATCTCCACGTAGCCAATAAATGGTTCTCGAGCGACCTCAAAACCCTCAAACTAGCTATTTGCCAGTCTGAGCGTCATTAGAGACGCAACTATTGCCCTTCCCTGAGGGATCAATATAGGTCTCTCTTAAACAACTATAAGAGAGCTATTCTCTTGGCGAAATCAGAATATTTCTCTGGTAAGATTCTATCAGCGGCTAACAAGCCCAAGGAAATCTTCTCTGTTTTTCATAACCTAGCCTTATCTGATCGAGTCAACCTCCACCCTACTCCTTCTCTTTCTCTCTGCCTTTCTCTCAATGAGTACTTCTTTGAGAAAATTGCTAACATTAAGCGGAACATCCCCTCACCATCTTCCCACCCTCCTCCCTTCTCCCCCCTTTGCTTTCTTCCCTCACCCACTTCCCACCTATCTCCAAAGAATCTTTTTTGGCTCTGCTCAGGAAAGTCAAATCTGGCTCGCCTGCTGATTATGACCCAGCTCGCATCCTAAGGGAGCTATTTGTTGGCTGTCCCGACCCCCCTTTGTCCTTTCTTAACTTATCTATCTCTCTGGGAATGGTTCCACCTCAGTTCAAATCAGCCATTGTCATCCCCATTTTAAAAAAGCCTGGCTCTGATCCAACCCTCCCTGTTAATTTTAGGCCTATCTCTTTGCCCCCGTACTTAGGCAAGATCCTAGAGAGCCATATAACCACCTGCCTGTCAACATACATCGAGGACAATCATTTGCTGGCCTCCCATCAAGCGGGTTTCCGCCCGGCTCATTCAACCGAAACTGTGGTCCTCTCTGTCCTCGACGAGCTTAAGAGTAAGACGGACTCCAACTGCCCCCAAGCCTTGGTTCTCCTTGACTTGTCCGCTGCCTTTGACACGGTCGATCATTCCATCCTTCTGGACCGTGTCAGGGCAGCGGGCATCCAGGTCACCACCCTGTCTTGGCTCACGTCATTTCTTCAAGGCCGGTCACAGGCTGTTCAGCTCTCTGGTTTCTCTGCCCCGTTTCGCACAGTTTCTTGTGGGGTTGCCCAGGGTTCCTCCCTTTCTCCTCTTCTTTTCAACCTCTACATCTATCCCCTTATTGTCTCCTTGCTCAGAATGGAGGTATCCGTCTACAATTACGCGGATGACCTTCAGCTTATATTCAATCTCTCCTCTTCTACTGATTTTCTTCCCAAATTTCTAACCACTCTCACTTTTATCTCAGATTGGATGAGTCTAAATCATCTTAAACTCAATCCAGACAAAACTGAGCTGATCTTAACTGGCGGCTCTTCCAGCCCCTGGTCATCTGCTTTCTGGCCTGCCAGCTTTGGTCCCTCCCCCGGCTCCTTCTACATCAGTCAGAACCCTCGGGATCAAAATCAGCCAGGACCTTTCCATGCGTCCTCAGATCAGCTCCGTTGTTTCATCCTGTTTCCTATCCCTACGGATCATCCGTAAGATTTGCCACTTTTTTACTTTTGATGCCCTTAAAATCATTATCTTAACCATGGTCCTTTCTCGGCTGGACTATGGGAACTGCCTGTATGTTGGCATTCCTGCCTATGAGTTGCGGCGCCTTCAGACTATTCAAAATCAGGCGGCTCGCCTAATCCATCGGCTTCCCAAATTTCACCATTCCTCCATTCTTCTAAAAACCCTTCACTGGCTTCCTATTCTGTATCGTACCCTTTTCAAAATGGGATGCATAGTTTTCATGGCTCGTGCTCGCACAGCCCCTCTCTTTATTAATTCCATGGTCTCTCATTATCTTCCTAGTCGTCATCTTCGTTCCTCCAGTCAGGCTCTCCTTACTGTCCCCCGATTTCGCAAGTCTCAAGCAGGTGGCACTAGGTTCTCCTCCCTTGCCCCTCGCTTTTGGAACAGTCTCCCTTTCACCATTCAATCAATTCCCTCCTATCTGCATTTCCCGAAAGCGCTCAAGACTCACTTGTTCACCCAGGCGTTCCCCTCCACTTGAACCCCCCCTGCTTCCCTTTCGCCTCTAGTAATCCCTTAGCGCCAGGAAACCGCCCGGTCACAGTGCGCTCTACAAATATTTTTAACTTCAACTTCTAGAGTCCACCTGGAACTTCACCTGTCAAGTCAAATACTAACCTTCAGTCTGACACTTAGAAATACTATATTTGTTTCTTGAAAACGCCAGGCAACTCACACGAGGCTTGCCTGAAAGATACATTCGAGATCCTAGGAAATCCATGGCAGCATCAACTAGAAAAAGCAATTGCCTTGCCAAATTGAAGCATCAGCGATAAAACTTGACACCATCCCTTTTACAGCCTGGAAAAAGGAAATTAACAGGCAGCTGTGAATAACTTCATTTCAGCTAGACACTTTCTTTAAAGACCTCTGGTATCTTGCTCCCCTTGAACACTTCCTATCTGGTACTGAAAGCAAAACCATATCTATCAGATAGACGGGTGTGCTGAGACATTTTGCACATGTGCTTGCTAGGTCTACGAGTAGCCAACTTCAATCCAGTATGGGCCCTTCCGGGAAAGGAGGGGGCGTGCAAACTTTGCAAGTCAAGTGTGAATCATGGTTGCACCTCCTGTGCTGCTGTTCTACTTGTGATGATGTCAGGAGGTCCCTCCGGAAAACTAATTATTTGATACAGATGTTTCGCACTTGCCTGGAGGCCTCGTCCCTACGCTTCTCCCGAACCGATTTAAGAACTCTATCGAGGAGCTGTAAATATGTCAAGGAACTCAGAACTCAACTTTGACACTGAACCACTGACCCCCAGCCTGTCAGCTTTGCTCAAAAGCTCATAAGGGCTACTGCATTCAGTAATCCTGAAAAGGGAAAGCGGCATGGCAAGGGGTTCTGAGTCCATTCACTGTATGAAGCACTTTTTGACTATTATTTTTTCCCAAATACTAACAATGGACCACTGCATGCAGAAACCTTGAAATGGGATCTTTGAGTGGCAAGGGGTTCTCAGTCCATTAATTGTATGAAGCACTTTGTCCACATCATTGGGGGGTGGGGGGGCAAACTAGGATATGTCTGCTGATAAGCACTTTAGTCCAAGGTGCCCCTTTTGCTATGTGTACGGGGGAGCACTGTCATAACCCAAGGTCACTCAGAACCAACTTGGGACCCTTCTCTGTAAGCTACAGAAGCATCTTGTACCATGCACATTAACCACTCAGCGCTTGGTTTTCAACTCCTTCTTTCGTTTCAACTTTTTTATATCAGGCGGATTTACCAAAACTAATTTTACTTTCTCTTTCATCACGGAGCAGACTCTGGGGGATATTCTCAAGAACGTGTGATAACCATTGCAAATTTAGCTTAGCGCAACTTTGCATATCGCAGTCTATCGCGGGAAAATCACGCCGTGTCAACGTAGCATTCTCAACCTGGTGGCACCATGCGATATTCACACGATAACACGTCAAATGACCGCATTAAACACAATGCAACAGCGCAAAAATGCGAAACACCAAAAAAGTTGTGATGAGACGAACCGCGATTCAAAAATCAGCGATAACATGACATGCCTGCAATCTCCACGCATCATGCGGGAAAATGCGCCATAAAAGCACCCAAAAAATAAAAGGGAGCAAAAAAGAAACTGTGTAGCATCATGGATGCTCCCGAACCGAGTGCAGAGGCCAACGTGAACCCCGCTAGCCCCACAGACCACCACCAAGGAACACCGTGGTCGTGGAAGGCCAAGGAGAAGAGGAAGAAGAAGACGGGGTGCAGTCCGCATGAAAACCTGATCAGTGTCACGGAGGTGACAGAACACCACCATCCACTGAACGTCAACATGACAAACATGAATGCAGTCAGAGTGTCAAGGAGGCCTATGGAGGAGGACAAGAGGCGCTGGCACTGGCTCTGGCACGATGTGAAAAGACAAACCAAGTACAAACCTGCTGCCAACAGGAAGGCAGCAATGGCGACAGCAGGTGGGAGTCCGAACACTGCCCGATAGGAACTGACACAACATCAACGTAACGACCAGGGACTGGGGGGACGGGGGGAGATGGGCACAATGGCACACATGCACAATCGTGTGCAGCAAGCTGCACAACCACAATGACCCTGGATCATGTCCCTGATCCCTGTGGCACACTGCAGCACACACACATAGCAATAACAGCACATCCGACGACAATGTGGTTTAAAGTGCAACACCGACACTGCAGAACAGAGGACACAACTGGGTTCGCACATGCGCAGAACCAGGCCAATCACATGTAACATAGCAGGAAACTGCGAGATGGAAACGTATGTGTACAACCTCACCTACGTCATGTAGTCCAAATGTCCACTGTCTCTCATAAAACGTACTGCACCTCCCAAACAGTCACAATGTACACCATCATACAATCTGCATGTAAACCAGAAGAATGCACCAACACATATGTCAACACAATGTCAACATGCATCTCCCCTTCACATTGCAGAGGGACAATCCACACCTCCAGCAGAGAAGACCAGACTACTCATCAGTGATGCTGGAGAGGACCACCACACCTTCGACACCGATGCCCTACAACAGCCCATGGACATCTTAGGGGACCCACCCTGAAGGACTGGGTTATTCTTAAGACCCAGCGGTGCCAGGGAACAACACCTGAAACCTTCGTGGGTTACCTGTTCTGGCGTACCAAACACAGAGACACGGGACACTTCCAGCGACGTCAGAGATCAGCGTTTATTTACTGCAGGGATACAGAGGTCACAAGAAGTACACAACGTGTAGGTTCTCGGAGACTGCTTCAAATTCGTAGAAGTGGGTCGCTCCTTTTATACACGTTTTTGCCATAGCACAGTATGGTGAACAAAGGTTACAACTCAGTTCCCACAATAAACTTCAAAAGGGTCGCGTTCATGTTTCAGGAGGCCGGAACATAATTACGACAGTCTTGCCGGTTCCCAACTGTAAAAACATATTCCCTCCGCAATAAACACATTCCATCCCAACCATAAACGCATTAAGAGGAAAGACGAAAAACAGAATGCAGGGAAAGGACAAGGATGCACGACAGGTTAGAAAAGAGTGTTGGGGGCAATAAAGGAAACTCGATAGAGGGGTCAAAGACCTCGTGTCTAATGTATGCATGGCTGAAACAATAGACCGGAGCGGCAAGATGAGCCTCGAGCAGGGTCATCTGCCTTAGTCGTGTCATTTCCCTCATCGTAAAAGTCACCTCAAAGGAACACGTGTCCTTCGTGTAAGCTTGAGAGTTCCAGGGTCACGAAGCGGACAAAACCCGTTCGCTGACTACCTGAGGGCAAGCAACAAAATGGATGCTGTATCTAAAATGGAACCCGAGGGTTCGGATGAACAAACCCAAAAATGAGACGAACCATACGTGGCTGCATAGCGAAACCTAGTACACCCACTATACTCGTCATTTGCGGTTCATAGATACCAAACTCATCCATATTCGTCACCACTCAAAAAGTGCCGTCCCGTCTCACACGGAACCTCAGACGCTCCTTTTGCCCTCATGTAGGCAAGCACTAGTCACGATCGGAGTCTATGTCGATATTCATCAGATCGTTCAGCTGCTGCTGGAACATCATTCTATCCATCAACGTCTCCTTGGTAACAGATGGCCTCCTTATACACGTCGCAGCACATAGGCCACATAAGGCAGGACCACACTGTACACAAAGACAACACGTGAACAGAAACGCTACAGCAGCCCCTACGATCATTAGAATCTTCCAACCCCAGGTTGACATCAGGCCCCAAAACCATCCTAGGAGCGTCCAATTACCTTCGTCCACGTGTATGGACTCGGAAATCTTGTGCAACTTCGAGATGGCTTGGTAAACAGTTGGAGCATTGTCAGGAATAAAAATGCAACAACTCGAATGGATAATTTTACACACACCCCCTCTATCTGCTAGAACAACGTCTAGAACCATACGGTTCTGCAACGTCATGAGTCTATCCGCCTGTAGTTCAGCTGTTAGATTACCAAGGGCATTTGCAGTGATATTAGCAGTCGACTCAACCACACGGGTCAACTGTCTTAGGTTCCTACTATTAACCATAGGTCCCCAAAACGGCAAGAAACCCTTAAAGAAATCTCCTGCTTCTTGACCAGCAGTATCCTCTTTGCTAATAACGCCTCTCACAACTCTGGTTTTGTGGTAGTCTGAAGCAACTGTGAAAGTTGGAGGTAAGAGATTCGCAATATAACAGGTACCCGAAAAGTCGCGGGGTAACCATGTATACGCGCGTTCATAACATACAAAATAGGTGCCCTTAGCAGTCAGGAAAACAGGGGAGGAGAGCATCGGTAGGACATACGTATCAGTGCAGGCACTGTTCCCAAGTTGTGCTCTCGGATTTCGACCCAAACCCTTCAAGCAGAAATTTCCAAGGTGCGGTACAATCCATATTGGGGACGAACTCTTAAGCTGTCTATCACCCACTGACGTACTATACTCAGTCTCACTCAGGTCCTTATAGGCCTGCACTTCTTCATCTGGAATGAGTGATGCATCGAAAACATCTCTGTCCAGATCTGCTATGGCTATCGCCAAAGGCTTGTGATACGGCCCAGGACCAAAGTTGACAGACCGTGGCTCTCGACTGGGATAGGAATCTAGTGCACTGCGGAACATAATTTGGAAGGCTCGAGCTGAACCCTGGGAGCTGTATGGAAGGACCAAATACGGAATACCCCTATCCATGGTGTGTGGCATTAACCCACATACCCAACAATTGGTAGTATTCACCACCAACTGATGCTGATGTAGGAGTTGAACAAAGGAATTATTCATGAATTCCGCACGTCTAACCTGCTCATGTTGAGGCAAAGGATGAAAGGAATGTGGGGAGACAGTGGTGAGGGAACTTAAGTTAGGAGAAAAGGTAGGTGAAACAGAAGGCAAGAACAACGATACTCCGAAATACACTCCACCCACCAATAACATAGATACGGTTAGGAACAGTAGAAACACCTGAAACAGAAAACATTTTGTTCGTACAACCCTCCATAACTCTGATCTCTGTGCCAACACCCTTTCTTCTTCCAGCAGCTTAGAGAATGCCATCCTCCACAAACCGTCCGTGACGTACTTGACGCACTTCGTTCTGAGTAGCGATTATCAATCCCCAGGAGTTCCCAGAGATCGACAAAGGTAACCAACCTAACGTCAGAAACCTGCTAAACAGAAAGGAGTACCCGCACGGCCCTACGGTGACCCGGATGGCGAGGTTTCCTCGAAACGTTCAAATTTATTACAAGTCTCTTAGCAGTGGAAAGCAAAAAAAAACTCAGAAAGAAAGGATGTAATTGTCCATAATATTCGTAACATCAAAAACCAATATACTGTCAATTTTTATTAGTCCTTGAACGAAGGAAGTATCGACTTCTTCCAGGTCGAGTTTGCTCTACAAACAATTGTTCAGCTGGCGCAACAGTGTTCGATGAAGTGGATAACAAGTCGGACCTTGGGTTCTCTGCTACTGATGACTCCACATGTGAATTTGGCAATGACGAATCCTCCTCCACAGGTTGAGCGTCGCTAAATGGCACAAAGCGCAAAGGAGTCTCAGTCTCTGCGGCCGAAATCCCAGTCCTCACCCAACCGTCGGTTGGTAAGGGGATCGGTACCTTCTTTGTGTGGCTGGCATGCACCCAATTTTTCCGGCCCTCCAGTCGAACCGCTGTCCTCGTCGTCAACAAGACTTGGTGGGGTCCGACGAATCTTGGCTCCAAATTACGCTTTCGACCAAAATTTCGGGTAACCACCCAGTCTCCTGGCCGGAGCTGATGTCCAGGACCCTCTGTCTGCGCTGGTAGAGCTTCAAAGACCTGTTGATGGATTAACCGTAGTTTAGTGGTCAAATCATACAAGTAATCAATCAACATTGGATATTCAAGACTATCAAAAGCCCTAGGCCTCGGGACTCCCCAAATATTTGCAGGGCGACCGAACACAATCTCATATGGGCTGAGCCCTACTCGAGAGTGTACGGTTGCTCTGGTCGATAGGAGAGCCAGAGGCAAGGCATCAGGCCATGACAGACCAGTCGTGGCTTGAATCTTAGCGAGCTTCAGCTTCAGGGTACCATTGTACCCTTCAACCAAACCCGCTGCCTGAGGATGATTAGCACTGTGGAATTTCTGTCGAATTCCAAGGCCCTTACACACACTCTGCATTACACTTCCCACAAACTCACTTCCATTATCCGACCACACAATCCGCGGCATTCCGTACCTAGGAAAGTACTCCTTCAGCAGGATTTTTGCTGTGGACAGGGCAGTATTATCCTTAAGAGGATAGGCCTCAATCCATCTGGAGAACGCGCAAACCACAACCAAAACATACTTCAGATTATTGCATCTCTCCATATGGATGAAGTCCAGCTGGATAACCTCAAAGGGGCAGGCAGGAGGAGCGAAATGACCAGGTGGAGTGGGGGTGCCTTTTCCGGGATTGTGCATCAAACACACCATACAATTCTTAACCACTCTTTCGGCACACTTAGCAATACCATCATTCCTCCATACAGGAGACAAGAACTTACATATTCCTTTCGCACTAATATGGGACAACCCATGAGCCATCGTCACAACAGCTAATACATACGCGTCCGGTAACATCCACCTCTGACATTCCGTCAGGTCAACCCAACATCCATGCATATCCAATTTCCCTGTACTTTCTTTCCACTTGGTCTTCTCAGCTTCAGTAGCTTCGTTCTGAATTGCTTTCACACTTTCAACAGTATTTTCACACATACCAGCCTCCGTCGGCCACCTCACTGAACTCGTGACATACATTTGAGTCGCAAGATTCTTAGCCGTTTCCTTAGCAATCTCATCCGCAAATGCATTACCACGACCGACATCATCCGTCACTTTCCGATGTGCACTACATTTGACGATCGCCACTTGTTTAGGCAACGTAAGTGCATCCAAAAGATCATTCACGAGATGCCCGTGTTGGATCTTCGTACCATGCGATGTCATAAATCCTCTTTCTCTCCACAATCTTCCAAAGTTATGCGCAACACCAAATGCATACTGACTGTCAGTAAACACATTCACTCGCTTTCCCTTCGACAGAACACACGCTCTTGTCAATGCAATTAATTCTGCCGCTTGTGCTGAATTCTGATTCAATCTCGCAGTTTCCACAACCGTGCTCAACGTCACCACAGCATACGCAGTCGTCACATCGCCATTCGGCAATTTGAAGCAAGAGCCATCCACATACAAAGTACCATCGGGATCTGACAAGGTAGTGTTTTTCAGGTCCACACGACCTTTTGTTTCTTCCTCAGCCCGTAAATAACAATCATGTGACAGCACATCATCTGATTCCATACTAATCGGCAATAATGTCGCCGGATTCAGTATATTACAACGCTTGATCTGTATATGGCTTGCCAAAAGGGTCAGCTCGTACCCAGACAACCTTGCACTCGTCAGATGTTGAGTCTTTGTCCGATTCAAGAGCGTATCAACTGCATGCGGAACCATTACTATGAGCATATTATCCATGACCAGACCTGCGGATTGTCGAATAGACGCCGCAGCTGCCGCTGTCGCCCTTAAGCAACTCGGCAACGCTCTAGCTACCGGGTCTAAGGTGGAGGAAAAATATGCACACGGACGCTGCTTATCACCAAATTGTTGCGTTAAAACACTCAACGCACAACCGTCCCTCTCATGGACGTATAATGTGAAAGGCTTACTGTAATCAGGAGTACCTAACACAGGAGCCGAACACAGTGCATCACGTAGTTCAGAAAAACTTTTCTGACATTCCTCCGTCCATGGCAAAGGAATCGAAACGTCCTTGCACGTGAGAGCTACCAATGGCTTCGCTAACAGTGAAAAGTTCGGGATCCACTGTCTGCAGTATGACGTGATACCTAGAAAGGCACGCACATCTCTCTGAGTTGTCGGCACAGTCATTCGAGCAATTGCTGCAATTCGTTCAGGGGTCAACCTTCTTCCCGCCTTTGACAATAAGTGACCGAGATAGGTAACTTCTTGACAACAATATTGCAGTTTGGAAGGTGACACTTTATGATGTAAAGCACAGAGATGCTGTAACAGAGACACTGTAGCGGCTCTACAGAGCTGTTCAGTGTCAACAGCAACCAACAAATCATCCACGTACTGAATCAAGGCTGCACCAGCCGGTAACACAAACGCATCAAGTTGACTCTTAAGAGCTTGGCTGTAGATTGATGGACTCTCACAGTAGCCCTGTGGAGCGCGTTTGAATCTGAAGCTGCGACCACCTAATGAGAAACCGAACAAGTCTCTACTTTCCTCAGCAATCGGAATGCTAAAGAACGCATTTTTCAGATCGATCACCGAGAACCATGATGCAGTGGCTGGAATCAGAGTCAGTAAAGCTGTAATGTCTGGCACCACAGGAAACTGCGGAACAACGACTTTATTTACCTCCCGTAAGTCGATAACTAGACGGTATACAGGAGGCTTGGAGGGATCCGTTCGTTTCAGAATAGGCAACACGGGACTATTGCACACATTACCTCGTGTCTCCTCAATAACATCTTTGCCGATCAGATCGTAAATGATCGCTAACAGTGCCCTTTCACCATCAAGGGAGATACGATACTGAGGTATACGTGGCAGACGCGCACCAACTTTCAGTTGGACAACATAAGGTGGTATATCCAACAGGCCCACGTCATTGGGACCTGTCGCCCACAAGGAGTCTGGAAGAGATCTCAATTCCGATGGGAGCTTGTCGATCGATAAATACATAGGGGAAATCACGCTCTTACCCAACGTAAGCTCCACACCCGTAGGAGAACAGTACAAAGTCGCATGTAACCGTTTCAACAAATCTAAGCCCAAAAGATTCTCACCACAACCGGTAGTCAAAATCAAAGGAGCTTCTAGCTCATGAGACCCAATCGTAAGGGGCAAAGGGCTAGAAACTGGATTGCTAACGGGGGCGCCAGAAAATCCAACGAAAACATTCGTTAAGCCAGACAAAGGCGCGCCAGGGAGTTTCGAATGCATGATGGAACTTTTTGCTGCACCAGTGTCCAACAGAAAAGGCTCAACAACGCCCAAAGTGGCTACTGCAACATAAGGCCCTCTCTGATCAACCGGAACTGATACTTCTCCCTTCCTTTGTCTATGGCTGTCCTAGTAGATATCATCCGCATCAACATCACACCCCACATAGCAGTCATCCACATGATACTGTGCAGACCGACCGGACGATGGTTCGCGCCGATCGAAACAATTTTGCGAATCCGAAGATGTCGCAAAGCGTTCGGCCTGATTCTGGGTAACTCCGCGACCTCTACCACGAGAAACCTGTTGAGGACCACTACGTCCTCCTCGAGCCGACACACCATTGGCCCTATCACGGAGAACCGGACAATCGAACTTCAGATGGCCTTCCCCACGACAATATGCGCATTGATTATATCCCAGCACAAAGCGAGGTGTGGGCGAAGCATTTCGCGTCTGTGATCTGGAGAACTGTGATTGCGATCTGTTTGGCTGCTGTGTATCACTGAAATTCGAACGCGGTGGATAGGCTTGCTGCAACAAGACCTTAGTTTTAAGATCCTTCGTTTTCTTTTCTGCACGCTCACTTTCCTCCTTCTCTCTATTCTCGTAATATTGGGCCGTAGCCAATATTTGGGCAGTGGTAGAAACAGCCCACAAACTCTCAGAATTCTTCAACTTGTTGCTAAGGTCAGGCAACAAATTTGATACAAACTTATCAACGAACAGCCGCTGACCACCCTCGGAACCCATGTCCTGACCACTATGATCAACAAACGCTTCCTCAAATCTCGTAAAGAAATCAGAAACGCTTTCATCCCTCTTTTGTTTGCACGCTGATAATTTTTTCCCAATTGACGCGCATCGCCGGCATAAGTGTTTTCATGAGGGTAATTATCCTCTGGGGCAAAGCCACAATAATCTGTTCAGGTTTAGCCCCACCGACCTGCCGGGCATCTGCCGCTGTAAGGGCAGCCCAGTCACCGCCTAACTCGGCTGCGTGATTCTCGTGACGAATTTTCGCCCAAACCGGCTGAGGCACCACATTGCCAAACAACATATCAATATCGGCTAGGTTCATAACAGTAGCATCCACCAATTGGGACAGCTCCTTATAATACCCTGCAGGATTCTTACGGGGATCAGGTAGGGATTGCTTCACTTGCAAAACTTCCGATCGCTTCCAAGGGAGGTGTATCCACACTCTCTGGAAATGGCCTGGGACAGCAGGGACAGCAGTAGGATCACCTGGCATCCACACTGGGGGAACTTCCCGCATAGGATATTGACCAGGTTGTGCCATCCATTCCGCGGTCGCGTCCTTAAACAGCGCACGTGGTTGCAGTGTACATCGAAAGGATAACAAGCGTTCCAAAGCCTCTCGAACTTTGTCACCTACGATTACACCCGTGGCAAACCGAAGCTGTAGCTCGGAAACCTCAGGTGGTATATCATCAGCGATATCATCGTCCCACTCCTCTTTCAATGACTTACACAATTCTTCGAACACAAATCGTTGCGTGGGCACATTAAACTGAGAAAACGTTTCAAACACTATACGTGGGGTGTATTTAACAGGGTTACGAACCCATCTACGTGCCGTTTTCACCAACGATTCACGTTCCCTACCATCAGGAAGCTGACTGCGTCTTTGAGCGACATCTGAAAGAGTCGAGCCAAGTATCGGCCCAAAGAGCGGAGAATAAAGAGAAGCAACTGCAGTCAAGAGACGACTACGAACAGAAGGAGAAGAGGAAGAAGATGCAGGCGCAACAGCCATAGGGGTGGAAACAGTAGAAGTAGACGCAGCAGCAGGAGCAGCGGGAACGACAGGTTGAGGAGGGACTTGGAAAGGCGCAGTAGGGAGAGAAGCCGGAACAAGAGGATGTACGATCTGTGGCCCAAGGGGATTCGGGAGTACGGGAGGAACGGCGGGCTGACCAGCAGCCGCCAAAACAGCGGGTTGAGGAAGAGGTGGACGAACGGGACCCATAACATCGGGAGCATAGGGAGGTGGTGATTTCATCAGATAAGACAAGAGCGAATCCTCCATCGCTTCTTCTCCTGTCTTATCGATAGTAGAAGGTAGCACCGGATAACATTTGTCCACTGCCATATGGTGAAGCCGAGCACTAACTTCTTGCTCTTTCTCATCTTTGTCTAACTGATATTGTTCTGCATTGCGCATCACCGTAATAACACCTTCTCTTTTATTTTTCTTATTCTGTTTGATTTCTTTCTGTTTGGCCTCTTTCCGCCATAACCGGAAGGAATCAAACATGGCCGGCCTAGCTTTCTTTTTAAATAATTTAGCTTCCAAGTTATCTAAAATGGCAGTCTCGAAACTACCATGAGGTGGCCAACTAAGGACGCCATCCTTTTTAGTGTAACGAACCCAATATTCATTATATACGATAGGACCCACGCCATGGCGACTATAGAGCTCATAAAGCGGAGTTCCAGCCGGAGGTATCGGACACGAATCCTCCAGCCGGGAATCCATGCTGCAACATTTGAGAAACCCAAACAAAGTACTACGGCCAGGCATCGTGCACACTAACCGAGTATACAAACTTCAAGGGCTATCGAATTACGATGTCCTCGCAAAAATGCAAGACCCTCGGTTTTTGGCAATTGCAATCGTCAAATAAAACCCAACGACTAAGAACCACGAATGCTATGGAACCATGCAAACAACAAAGCAACACTGGGAGCGACCCACAAATACTTAACTGAGAGAACAATGGCGTCACCAGGAAGGCCCGTTGAGCGTCTCGCCGTACAAAGGACTACGCCAGGCGCCAAAACAGGTCGACAGTCAGGGCATCGGTCCGTCGCAGCCGTCAGGAGGCGGGGATCTTCGCGGGAAAAGACGTCGGGCCACTTATTTCGACAACTGGATCGATGAAGCGGGGTGCACCTTCCCTCGGTGATTTCACACGAAGTTCCTCACGATCGTCGGGCTTTGGACCGGTACCGTTGATGTCGCCCCACGTTGGGCGCCAACTGAAGGACTGGGTTATTCTTAAGACCCAGCGGTGCCAGGGAACAACACCTGAAACCTTCGTGGGTTACCTGTTCTGGCGTACCAAACACAGAGACACGGGACACTTCCAGCGACGTCAGAGATCAGCGTTTATTTACTGCAGGGATACAGAGGTCACAAGAAGTACACAACGTGTAGGTTCTCGGAGACTGCTTCAAATTCGTAGAAGTGGGTCGCTCCTTTTATACACGTTTTTGCCATAGCACAGTATGGTGAACAAAGGTTACAACTCAGTTCCCACAATAAACTTCAAAAGGGTCGCGTTCATGTTTCAGGAGGCCGGAACATAATTACGACAGTCTTGCCGGTTCCCAACTGTAAAAACATATTCCCTCCGCAATAAACACATTCCATCCCAACCATAAACGCATTAAGAGGAAAGACGAAAAACAGAATGCAGGGAAAGGACAAGGATGCACGACAGGTTAGAAAAGAGTGTTGGGGGCAATAAAGGAAACTCGATAGAGGGGTCAAAGACCTCGTGTCTAATGTATGCATGGCTGAAACAATAGACCGGAGCGGCAAGATGAGCCTCGAGCAGGGTCATCTGCCTTAGTCGTGTCATTTCCCTCATCGTAAAAGTCACCTCAAAGGAACACGTGTCCTTCGTGTAAGCTTGAGAGTTCCAGGGTCACGAAGCGGACAAAACCCGTTCGCTGACTACCTGAGGGCAAGCAACAAAATGGATGCTGTATCTAAAATGGAACCCGAGGGTTCGGATGAACAAACCCAAAAATGAGACGAACCATACGTGGCTGCATAGCGAAACCTAGTACACCCACTATACTCGTCATTTGCGGTTCATAGATACCAAACTCATCCATATTCGTCACCACTCAAAAAGTGCCGTCCCGTCTCACACGGAACCTCAACCCCCAGGAGCAGTGCAGCCAAGCCACATAGAGGAGACACCAACCCCTGCACAGACAACACAGCAGGAAGCACCCGCCTCCACATATGGCTCCCAACACTCCACCTCGAAACACATCGCATTCCAACACCAGGTGTCAGAATGCCAAAAGTAGATGGCCAAACAGGTGCGGGTGGGGTCAGAGCACATGGAACCCGAACAAGATCACACACGTGGTGTTCAAGTCCCACCAGGTACCACCTACAACCCACAAAGGAGATCCACACCTCGACAGAGACACATGCATACTTCCTGCAATGAACCACACCCAGAGCCCAGGATTCATCATACACACCCCCATGCTGGACCTCTGTACGATGGCCCAGCCCACGCATTGAGCAGGTGACCATGAAGCTACATATCCAAGGTCTTACCCAATGCCAAAGGTAACATGGTTGCGCACGCTGTACACAACACAATGTTATGTTGTAGGTCCAGGGACCCTCATGCATACATCAGGACCACACAGACACAATTATAACGTTCGTGAAACTGGCTATAGGCACAAGCGCCCGGCTCCTTTATTGGCAGGGACACATGTACAGTGACGCCTGTGCTGGATGTGTTTGGGGTGAGTGTAAGCAAGCCTGCTTGGAGTTGCTGGTGCTGGCAACAACTTGAACAGTGAACACTATGGAAACTAAAACAGTAAACACCAGCATTACAGAGACTACTGTGGAGCATCATGTTGGTAGCCGGAGCAAGTTCAGAGGTCAGCCAACATGCAAACAGATGTGTCCGTGAGTTGCAGTGCACCGATGTTGGGGCACTAGAGCTGAGCTCGCTCATGTGAAGAAAATGTCTAGGATTGTGTCCCTTCGGAAAATACCTGATGCAGCTGCAGTGGGGTGTGTTACACCTGCATCATCTTCCACATCATCGTTCCGGGTCTCCCACACTGCCTGAGGTGACATTGCTGCGTGAGCTCTCCACAGCACACAACTCAATCACCATGAATTGTGGTGCTCTGAGTCAGTGGCACCTGGAGTGCTGAGCAGGGTATCAGGTAGATGATGGCATCCACACCAGGTGTGACCAACTCTGTTAGTCTGGCAGTAAGACAGTTTCGACTCTGGCAGTTGTCACCTGGAGGTGGTCCTGGCGGTGGTGGTGTGTGCCTCCTGCGGTGAAGCAACGTCCGGGCCAGTCAGGACTCGATTTTGATGTGTGAGCCCTGGTGGACCGCAGTTGAGGCCGGAGGCAGCGGACAGCGCAGGACCACAGACACATGACCTTGATGACCCAAGGCCACCGTCTCAGAGTCCATCCAATTTCACATCATACATGGTTCCTGACTTGAACTGCACAGAGTTAGTGGCCCCGGATGCACTGTGGCCAGAACAGGCACACTGCCAGGGGATGGTGACTTGTGGTGCAGTGAGATAAGGGCACATGAAGTGCTGAGCGGGTCCTCGTCGATGTCCAAGGTGGATGTGGCAGAGGCTTGCGGGGACAGTGGAGGGTGTCCTCCAGGGCATGATGCAGAGGGCAGAAGCCTGCAGGAAGCAACAAATGGAGGAGTGGAATGCTACAGCCTCATTTTTGCCACAAGGTCAGCATCACCGACATGATGATGAAGACAACCCACTGTCCATAGACTCAGTCGCCACCAAAGCTCAACCAGAAAGTGTCCTGGATGTCGGGGAACAGACTTAGTGGCACCGGAGCTGAAAGGGGATGCAGTCTGCGATGAGGCCAGTGCAGTGATATACAATCTGCCATGAATATATTAGGACTCAGTTCCCAAAGTGTGACCTACTGGACCGCAGTGTAGGCCCGAGGCAGCAGTCAGCAGGGGCACACAGGAATGTGTGGTTGGCCTGCGAAGCACAGAGTTAGTGACACCAGTAACGATGCTCCTTTTCTCCTCCGGACTGAACTGAGTCTTCTTCTTCCATCTCTCCCCGCATGCGATGATATGAACTCTGGCATACATGAATCAAGACTCAGTTCCAAGTGTGTGACCTACTCGGACTCAGTGTAGGCTGAATGCAGTAGTCAGCAAGGGACCACAGACAGCTGTCGTTCGAATGCTATGCACAGAGTTGGTGGCCCCACATAGAAGGGAGAACACAGATATGACTCAGCCATGAAGTGTGTACTCTGCCATTGAATAAACAAGAATCAGTTCCAAATGTGTGACCTACTTGACCGTAGAGTAGGCCAGAGGCAGCAGTAGAGTACGTCAATGAGAAAGGACAAAAGCGGGCCTGTGTTGTGGAGGGCGGGATGGTCTGAGGAGGCTGCCAAGGTCATGGCCCTCAGGCTTGAAGCTTGCACCGGCACGTGGTGGGCCATCTTTGACACACGCCGGTGTCAGCAGGTGAGCAGTGTGGCCGGCGGTGCAGGGGCAGGCCTGACGGGTTCGGGGTCCAGTGGACCGGGGTACAGCAGGCGCACAGGATCACAGGCAACTCTGCTCCCAACAACGTCGTCGGCCTCGTGGCGGGGTGAGAGGCACCACCCTGACAGAGATGTTGGGCATTCAGGAAGAGAACCATGCCCAGGGCTACGTACTTTTTATTCACACCCCTATGCTGGCCTGGCATACGCCAGGCCAGCCCACTCCGCACACGCTAACGGGGGGACATAACAGGCTACATTTCTGTGGACTCCCCCACTGGCTGGGGTGACATGGTCGCGTCCACTGTCCACTACACTCCATACACCAGTGGTGTATGTGGTCATGGATATGGGTTTGTTCTGCATACTGCAGTCTGTCCAGCACATCTCCGCCACACTTGTCATTGTGTACTTTCCCATTCATGGGTCACTTGCCTCCTCCACGCATGCCTGGTTCCCACCTCTCTCCACATTCCGCTATTGTGTGGCTGAGGTGCCATGTCGTTGATGGCTCATGCACATGGCTAACCAAGGTTGCCACAGTAAGTTGTGCTGTCGTGTCTGGTGGATGGGCATGTTGTTTTGCATGTTGTATGTGATTTTGTGATGTGTGAATTGCCTGAGTTGTGAATTGCATGGTTGTGGAGTTGAGGTGAGTGGGGCGTTCATTTGGTACTTGCCAACGGGCTGTGCATTTCCATTGGTGCCATCCAGAAAGCGCTGGTTGATGTAGGACTGTCGGAGGATGAAGGTCTCATGCACACTGCCTGGGTAGTTGACGATGAGGTTGGTGGCGTGTTTGGATGTTGCCTGCACATTGATGTGAGGAGTGTGCTTTCTGTTGCAGTAATTGTATGCTGTGTCACGAGGGGGCAAAAGTAGGACATGTGTGTAGTCGATTACCACCAACACGTGCGTGCATCCAGCTATGGCGTATGGTTCTTGCTTGGTGTCCAGCTGTTCCAGGTGTTAGTTTCCTGCTGCTAACGCACCTTATCGCATGTTTTGTGATCTTATCGCTGTTGTGGCTGGTCGTTGAGAATGTTGTGGAGTGTGGGGTTGTTGTGGCTTTTTGCTCAGGAACGCCTACTCTGCTTCTCATTAGCAATAGTTGCCAGGGTCATCCATGGCGATGATTTTTGAGGATGCTATCATGGGAAAACTGGTGGTATCGGCAGTTTGCACCGGCTTGTGAATGGGGCAAAAGATTTATCACAACTTTGGCTGCGCTAAAGTGCCATTAACTCGGCGATAGCTCCTTGAGAATATGCCCCTCTGAGTTTTAGCAATATTTTTAATGGCAGGATAAATAAGTTTTTCTTAGCAATTGCTGTATTTGGATGGCTATCTTTACTCAAAACTATTTTTTATGCAAACTGTTATGGTGTTCATTACCCACACAATAAATGTTACATTGACATCGAAAATATTGGCAACGCCTCAAAGGAGGTGGTAACTCATTCACAAATGGCATACAACCACTGCTTACTTTTTAAAGTTTACTCAATGCAGTCAAAGATATGGTATGGTGGTCTGTTGCCTCCAGCAGGCCGCCTGCCATGTCATGGCATCCAATTATATTGAGTCGCGATTTGAAAACTACCTCATGAATAATGATGAGGTAGCTCGGATTGCGACCCACTACAATTCAGAAATGTGAGAACCAACCTATTAGCACATAGGGGGCCAGATGTACGAACCACCAATTTGCGACTCGCAAATTGCATCGCATTTGCGACTCGCAATTTGCGACTCGCAAATTGGGATGTACAACAGTGTCTCAGACACTGTTTGCGATTCCTCATGGAGTCACAAATTGGATCCCTCATTAATATAAATGAGGCAGCTGCAATTTTCGACCCCATTAGGAATTGTTGGCACTCACAGGGAGGGTGGCCTGCTGGGGTCAGCAGACCACCTTGTCTGTGACTGCTTTTAAATAAAGCAGTTTTTTTTAAATGCAGCCCAAAGGAAAACGGGATGCATTTAAAACAAAGAAAAATGAAACTTTTCAGTTTAATTTTTTAAGGGCAGGCAGTGGTCCCTGGGACACACTTCCTGCCCTTATAAAATATTTTTTGACCCATTGACAAAGGGGAAGGGGAAGCGGTCGCAAAACATTCAGATATACAAATGCGAGTCGCAATAAGGAAAGGACGCCTTTGACACGCCCCTTCCTAATAGCAAGTCGCAAACCTCATTTTTAAAATTTACCGATTCGCAAAATGAGGTTTGTATATTGCCATGCCCTAAATTGCGGTCACAAACGGGCTGATTGCTTGTTTGCGACTGCCATACATCTGGCCTAGGATGATTTGCAAAATTCCTTTCCATTCACAAAAAAGCACAATTTGAGAGCACATTTTTGCAAAAAGAAATTTCATACATCAGCCCCTGTGTTCTTTTAGCCACTTCAAATTAGCATGAGAGAAGTTTTCAATTAATTTTGGGAGATCTGTGAGCAACAGCTCCCTAGTTGCATTTCCAAACAAAGTCTGGGCACAGGAAAACATGCTATGTTCCAAAAAATTCACTTAGGATCTCCTTGACATTTGGTCCAGAATCCATTTTTACAGCTGTCTCTTATGTATCATAGCGAAGTTCAGCCTGAGCAATTTTACCTAGCTGTATAAAAATGCTTTCTCTCATTAGTATTCTGCAAAGTCAATCCACGTGGCCTTGATAAATTTAGTGTAGCTAAAAAGGTAACGTTGGCTGACGGTTTCTTCCGAACATATCACATTCAGCTAGTTTCATCACTCTATGAGTGATTGAGCTGAATGACAAGTGGACCAGTCAGAAAGTACTATCTGCAGACTTGATTTACAACATGCAGCTCCAAAAATTGCTCACCCTCCATCAATCAAAAAGACGATCAAACTAAAACCTTCACTCACTAATAGTGACATAATATTCGAGATTGAAGTACCGGTTCCCATACAGCACAGATATCTTTGATCTACTTACATTTTAAATGTCACATTAGTTTTTTTTAAATATTCATTGACTTTCAAAAATACCCTGTGCTGGGTAATCGGTGTAAATGGAAAATTTGAGCGAGTCACAGAATAAAATTTTACATATACATTTTGGCCTTAGTAGTCTCGTATTTTAATCTAAAACGCTGGGAGGCTTATACGCGTTCTATGCGAAATAAAGTCAAAATGTCAGACTTTTAAAAGATACAATGGTAAATATAGGTGATAAATGTAACTAGGCAACTGTAGTTGAATTCATTGCCAGAGCGGATCCTGAGCTATGAGAAAAAGAAAGGGAAAAAGGCAATAGTCTCCCTATAAATCCCAAGGAAATTCTAATTTAGTACAAACTGCTGTTTGTTCAAACTAAATCGAAATTGTGGGGCATATTTATGAAACTTTTGTGTCGTCCTTGCAACACAAAAGGGTGACACAAAACCGGAGTTGGATTTATCAAGCCACCCAAGGCCACCTTTGCGAAGCCTGCATGGCTTGATAAATCCAGAGGAACGCAACCCAGCACAAATCGCTGCTTTGCGCTACTCAGCCATAGGAAGACGTTCCATGGGTGGAGCCTTTTAGGGGCATATCAAGAACAACCGGCGATAATTATCGCTAAGCGCACTTAGCGCTATGATAATTATCGCCGGCTAGCGTTGATTTTTATCGCTGAGATAGCGTGCTGTTAGCAATGCTTATCTCAAAAGCGATAAAAATCCTCACGCTAAGTGGCTAATGTGAGATTATCGCTGGAAACCCAGCGATAATCTCACGTTAGCTTGTTGATAGGGACAGACAAACTTAGCCATGATATCCTCCTTCCATAGGATATCATGGCTAAGTTACAAAAAATACCAGACGTAAAAAAGCAGCGTTAACCGCGGTTAGCGCTGCTTTTTTTGTCTCTAACAGGGTTAGCGATATTCTTGATAATAGGAGAAATGTCGCTTAGCGACATTTCTCCTATTATTTTACTCTGGAACGCCCCCTTTGCATCTCATTAGAGATGCAAGGGGAAGCGTAGAGTAAAAGGGTGCTAACATGCGAATTTGCATGTTAGCACCCTGTTGTTGATAGGGCGCTAGTTTTATCTCTGCTTTTTTGGCTTTTAAAGCCAAAAAAGCAGAGATAAAGCCCTTGTTGATATGCCCCTTGGTGTTCGCATACATCCACACATGCCCATGGATTTTGGAGCATTCCCAGATTTGCCATCACTGGTAAACCTGGGAATCTGTCAAAATGCCACGCCTCCCCAGGACAGGCACAATGAGGGGAAATATCTTTATTTCTACTCGTTACTTCCTCTTTCTATGTGCTGCATGCATGAAGCAGCACGATGAGGTATATGAGAATGATTCTGCCTGTCAGGTACTTTAATGGGCGAAACCTTTCGCCATCATAACCGCGCTTAACAGGAGTCAAAAAATGAGTCAAAAATGAGCCAAGAACACAGCAATAACTGAAAAAAACATAAGGTAAATACATATATGTTTGAAAAATTCTCATGTCATGAATTACACATATATTAAAAAATGAAAAAAGAGCGATTATATATTATAATTTTTGCCATAATTATAGAATATAAAAGACTTGAATATTGTTTGATCTCATCCATAAATATGTCTATAAACATGAAATAAAACAAAATATCAAAAACAGACACCAAGACAAAATCTCTAATCACCAACTTCCACACATACCACATTCATACAGCATACGATTAACACATTCCAAAAACAACCAAAGATACATAAAACTCTGGGAAGACCAGAGCGCTGTAATATACCATAAAATATGCTTTTATAGGAATGATAGTGCAATAAATCTCAGTATCTTCGGAGAATGCTTGCTGAAAGAAATGGTTATACTGAGTATCGCTATTGAAAAAAGTAAGAAATAATACAATCAATGTCCTGAACAAATGCTCTTCTTAAATCACTTGTTGGTTTGCTGGTGAAAAAACATTGTATATAACGGTCCTATCTTGATGGTCTTTAGAGTATGTGTCTATGCGCATTTCGGTGATGAGGTTGCACTTTCCTCAGGGCGCTAAGAGCATAAGGGGATCAGAAAGTCTTGGAATCAACAATGGTTGAATACTGTCTATGTAGGAGAACTGGATATATTAAAATAGTGGTGCTGCTGAAAATAGAGCAGATAAGTAGAAATCTTCCAAGAGTATGGAGTTCCTGAAAGGGCCTTGATAATTGTTCTGTCGAATCACAGGCTACAGAACAGTGTCGGAATAGTCGAAACCCTAGTTGTGCGTCGGATTATAGGAAGCTTAGATGGAAATATCTAAAAGACTGAGGGGCATATAATCAAGAGATATATTGCTGCGTTATCGGCACATACCGACGAAAAAGTGTCGATTTTATTATCTCAATATTAGCAAGGCATCGCTAACATGCATTAGCGCATGTTAGCGGCCGAATCTGCAACGCATCTCATGACAGCGATAGATATCGCTAATGAGATGCAAAGTAGGCGTTCCCTCCTCGGACAACATGTGAAATGATCGCAAAACCAACATCGCGGTATTAACAACGCTGCCCCTGAACAGCGAAGCGATGACAAAAGGCACGCTAAGCCCCCATCGCCGCATGATTGTAACGCCTGAATAAAACCTGACATTGTTGCCTATGGGAGGTGTATTGTATGGTTAAGTACACACTGCCCTATTACCAAGCTTTTCATTAGCGCTGTGAAATCATTGCTTGATTTCACACGCTACAGATCATTATCGCAGTCTATCGCTGGATTGTACTTCGCCTGGTAGCAGAGCGTTGCTAATATGCCACTAACACAGCGATGTAATTCAGCGATAGAGGGCGATAATGAAAAACGCGCTAAGCGCAATTTGCGATATTTATCGCGTGTTGTTGATAATATGGCCCCTCAGAGTGGTCACAGAAAACAGCGGAATGGGGCTGTATGCTTTATGAATGCAGTATGTCTGGAGGTTGGGGATTAGAGATTTGGATTTTTTGTCTTGGTGTGTGTTTTTGATATTTTCTTTTCTTGCATGTTTATTGATGTGATTGCTATATATTCAAGTGTTTGATATTCCATACTTATAATAAAAATGATGATATATTTTCGTCGTTTTTCATTGTATAATATGTGTGTAATTCATTACATGATAATTTTTCAAACATGTATGTATTTACCTTATCTATTATTGCTGTGTTCTTGGCTCATTTTGACTAATTGTTTTGAATCGTATTGAGCCAACCCACTCACGTAGTGTACCACAATTCTTAGGAGACAAACCAGATTACAGAATAATAAGACTTTTGCACATAGTGTACCATAATTTCTTATGAGACAAACCAGATTACAGAATAATAAAACTTGTGCAATTTGCTGGAAGTGAGATTATTACCACATAAATGAAGAATAAATTGCATATTTGGCCCATATTTTGAGATTTGCAGGGCGCGTAAGAAAGCATGCAATGATGCACACAAGCAACACCCCCTGGATTTATTTGAGTCTCTAGTTTTCAGAAAAGCCCAGTGGTTGTCTGGTTAATTGGGTGCTTACTGACTCTGGGCCCAAATTTTGTAGCCATCTCCCAGGAAGAGCAAGAAGAAAGAGGGAGATTTAATGTATAGTTTTGCCAGTTGCAGGACATTCTGGCTAAGACAACATGTTGTGGACCATGTACATTACAATACCCTAAATGTCAATGAAACTCCAGCTTTCAGAAATGCTGAGAGATGATAGGGTTGTCTGGGCACTCATCCTTTTCCTGAGTACTCCAGTGGACCCCCATCTCGAGTGAGACGAAATTGGGATTTCTTAGGGAGTACGTTTTTTATATGTGCTGGGATAGAGGGGTTAATCCCCCATTTTGCTTCCACGGTGGACAGAAAGACTTTCCCAGAGATGCAAGGGCAGCCTGATGCAGGATGGGAAAACCCCCTCCACCACCTACCTTTTTTACAACTTTTACTCGTGTGGTCTCATAGGCTTTATGACCCCCATGGTGATACATTGGCAATAAACATGTATCTATTCTACAGGAGGCAGAAGGACTGTCTTGGAACCAGGAGTGGGGGCTGCCAATGCTAGGATGGACCAGCTTTCCCCCTGATACATAATCCTAGTGTCTAGGGGTCCCTGAATCCCCATGGATTGGCAGATTAGTGTTAAACTAATTAAGGTTTATAGTGTGATGAATCCTTAATCAAGATGCAAAGTTTTATCTCTTATGAGTGCAATATTGACATTAGAAACACATTTAATTGACATTCCTTTGAAGTATTGAATTCATTTTCATTCCCTATTGCCTGTTGGGTCCAAAGCATAATTCTGCACATTTCCTAAGCCGTGACATTTGCATTTTATATAATGTGTAGAAACTGTTGATGTCTGATTAAAAGTCAAGGATTGTATCAAACTACATCAGCTTTCTTTAAAATGTTAATGAATGAGCAACATTTTGAAAGTGGAACCATTGCTTTTACAAAATCACAATTTATTCTATGATCCATTGAGAGGACCAAGAAATGAGGTCAGTGTTTGCATCAGGCAACTCACAAATGTCTGGTGCAGCACTCGGTGACAGGGTTTCAGAAGTGTGGAAGCAGCACACAGAACAGTGTATACAGGGCAAAGTGGATTCACACCTCAACCCATTCCCCTCACTAGACTGTAGATCAAGTTAGAACCAGCCTCATTAATAATTAAGGGGTGGGTAACAAGTTATAAGTAAACAGGGCACTGCTTAATTTGAGCCGGTGGTTCCCGGTGCTCAGCACCGGCACTTCATTTTCAAAACTGGCCCTTAGGACAGTCTGAAACATGGTCGCATTGTTTGGCTCATTTAGAGACAAGCCTAGCAACCGTTTTTTATTAATTCAGTATGTATGAAAAAGATTCCTACCTGATGCCAAATCAATTATTATAGCTTTGGATGCTTGGATTTGTCTGAATTGTCAAACCTGTCGGTGTGTGATGGTTAGTAGTTGCGCTTTAACTGTTATTAGCAGTGCTGACAGCAGCAATGAAAGGTGCAAGAAAGTTGCCTCCTGAAGAGGGCCCTGGCACTTAAGTTTTTACAAATTAAGCACTGAAACAGACGCAATGGATAAGTGAGAATCATGAACCCCCAGATTACATGCAGATGGAGGATAAGTTAACACACCCTACTCTGTGCTACCACTGAGCTACAGATCACACATAACCACAAGGTCAGTGCTTAATTTGTGAAATAATAAGTGTCAGGGCCCTGACCAGGAGACCACTGCAGCTTGCACCACCCATCGCCCCCGTTATCACTGCCAAAACAACTACTAACCATCTCTCTCACCCGCAAGTGCAACAGTTCATATTATTCCAGGTCCCCAAAGCTAAAGGAATGGCTGGGAGGCATTTAAATGTGTATTGTATTCAGAAACACCAGTTGTTATGCTCATCTCTAAATTAGATTAGCAGTGCCACTCTGTGGCAGACTGTCATAAGTGTGGTGTTGACAATTAAGTGCCAGTGCTGAGCACCGGAAACCAATTAAGTGCAGGTGCTGAGCACCGGAAACCACTGGCACAAATTAAGCACTGCCCAAGGTATAGGACAAAGTTGCTCCATACATACAATTACATCATTCATGCACCGGTTATAGAAGGGAACACATGCACTCTATATATCATATATAATATTAACAATTGCTCAAAGTATTTGTAAAAATAAATTACAATAACACGAATAAAAATATAAAGAATGACTTGAAAGATTCAGCACATGGGATCAATGGACTCCCTGTGTAGCTCGATACAGAGTATTTGAGAAGAAAGTATCAGGTTGTTACTGAAGTCCCAGGATCCAACATAATGAAAGGGTTTTAGTGAAAGGAGGTTAGCTAAAGCGTGTTTTGAACAAACAGCAGGACAGCACTGAAAGCAAAGTCCGAATAAAACATTACTGAAAGCACCGAAAAACACATTTGCCAATGTAATATTGCCAGCGCATGAGCTAAGTTGAAAGACAAAGAGAGCCATTGAATATTGGCAAAAGATCCACAAATAACAACAGAGGAATGCCAAGAATCAATGTTCGTATTTTTTGTTTACCTAAAACATTAATATTACTTTCCAGAATTATGAACTAACTATTAGCAAATATATGAGAATTTTTTTTTACATTTATTATCAATATAGATTTCTTGATTTAGGAAAAATACAAATGGCACACCATGTGCATATTACATTTTCATTTGGCTGTAAATTACACAATCATGGGCTCTTTACTAAGCGTTCGCAGTTACTCTCCTGAATTTTACGCCTTTTAGAAAACACAAATTGAAGCGTATAGCATTTACAAATGAAAAACACTCCTCAGTCACTCATTCCTGGAGAGGTTGGTGTGTGTGAGTTTTTAGGCATCCTATCATCCCATGGCTGTTTAGAGTTAAGACACGTGAAAATATTGCATTTAATCCTGAAACAATGTCCTCGTTTTGGAACAAAATAGATCCTCCATATCTTTCTACACTGATCCGCCTCCAAAAACGGTGGTCACGGTGCATTGTCTCACACTTTCAGCAGCAATGAAACCTGGATCTTTGTGGTATAACTTGTAACTGATAACTGTGTAGAAAACGCATTTCTACTTATTAGTGAAAGTTGGGTATAAATAGCACAGCCTTGGCAACATCCAGAAGTGCACAGTTAATAAAAACACACACACACACACACTCACCCACGCACCTACTCACACTAAAAAAAAACCACAAATGATGCTAAAGTTGACATCTAAAATCTTTACTGCTTATTATTAAAGCTTCCCGAAACCAGTGATTTAACTGTATAAAATAATATGTAATGTAAATTAAATCGGGTTGATTCACACACGGATTTATCTCACCATGAGGGATATGTACAAGGAAGTGGAAGAGAGAGGAGTTAGCCTTCCTGGCTTAACGCCTCTCTCCTCCACTTCTGAGACGCAAGGCTGCACCATATTTACAAGAATGTGGTGCAGTGTTGTGTTTCCTCCTGTGATGGCGCTAAGTTTAGCAACTTAGCGCCAACGCAGGCACCCTCGCACCAGAGTGCAAGGATTTCTGCATGCAGGGGAGGATTGTTTATGTGTAGGAAGGTGTCCCTATCTGCACATGAACAATCCTGGAAATGCCATCCTATCACTTTCATACATGCTGCTTCATGCAGCACACATGAAAGTGACAACATGTCATTTTTTGAAAAGTTTGTTTATATGCAGGAAGGGACACCTTCCTACACATCAACAAACAATGGCATTTTGCTTTTTTCATGTGGGCTGCACAAGGCAGCACACATGGAAAAAACAAAAATAAGGAGAAATAATGCATTTCTCCTCGTTTCGCCATCATAAGACCAGTTTTTACCTGGTCTTAATTTTGGCGCTGCCTCCTATGTACGCCTCCCTTGTACATAGGGGACAGCGCCAAAATGAATGGGTGTTGCGGTGGAGCGCCCACCGCAACACCCACTGCCCACCCCTTTCATGCTAACCATAGCGTGAAAGGGGGCCTTATGTTCAAGGCTGCGTTAAGCCACCACAGCTTCAATATAGGTGATTTTTTAGTAGCAATAGGGGCTTGTACATATGCCCCCATTTGTCTGCAGTTCAACTAACTAGATAAGGCCCATTCACAGAAAACCTCTCTGATCTGAGAACTCAGTGCTCAGTCAGAGACTCCAACAACATAATTCTAGGCAACCTCAATCTACACTGGAATGAGGAAAACAACTCACTAATCAAAACCTTAAACGATCTTCTAATCAATACCAACCTCACCCAACACTGCAAAAAGGGAACCCACAACAGAGGCTCAATTCTGGATGCCATTATCGCTCAAGCAGACGCAGTCTCCATCAACCACACCCTGCCTGTTGACTGGTCTGATCACCATATCATTCTATTACACATCAACCAAACGATCCACCGCCAACTCAATACGCAGGACCCCCCTCGCTGGATGAGAAATCTAAGGCAGATTTCCCTTGCAGACCTAGAAGAAAGGGTAAGCTCCCTCCTCCCCATACACAATGAGGAGCTCTCTACAAATGAACTCACCTCCCACTACAACACCACTATGACTTCCATTATGGACCAAATAGCCCCCCTGAAACTAAAAAGAACCAGAAACATACCATCCAGATCGTGGTTCAACACAGAAATAAACTCCGAAAGAAGAGAACTAAGAGCAGCAGAAAGACTCTGGCAAAACAACCTGTCCACAATCCTACGAACTACACCTCAACTCAATACGCGAAAAATACAAAAAACACATAAAGAATGAAAAAACCTCCTTCTTCTCCAATGCCCTTGGGAACGTGAAAAACAGGCCCAAAGAACTCTTCAATCTCATCAGGCAACAAACCTCCAAGCCCTCTTCGACACCAATGGCGGCCTCCAAAGTCCTGTGCGATAACTTTGCCAACTTCAAAATAACCAAGATAGAACTCTCCTTGGACACACACCGCCGTCCCCCGACAGGAAATCACCCACAGGAACAGAAGATATCATACCCAAGCACCCCATATACGTATGCAAATCTTTCAATCCCATCACCGAAACAGAGGTCATTAAAAGGATTGCCATCTCCAAAACCTCAGTACATGTCCTGGATCCCATACCTGCCCAACTGGCAAAAAAGCTCAAACTTTCCCTAGCCCCACATTAGACCAAAATTATAAACAGCTCCCTGCGCACTGGAATCATCCCAGATTGCCTCACAATCGGCCAAGTCACACCTCTACTGAAACAAACGGGCTCTGATACAAACAATATGAATAACTTCAGGCCCATTTCCAGCCTCCCACTCCTAGTGAAAATACTGGAAAAATGTGTTCTCCTCCAGCTCGCCCAACACCTAGACAACATCAACCTTCTAAACCCCCCACCAATCGGGCTTCATAAAAGGTTGCAGCACAGAGACAGCGATCCTAAATGTAATAGATGATATGCACACATCTCTAGATACAGGTCAATGCTGCTTACTTTCTTTCTTTCTGGACCTATCGGCAGCCTTTGACACGGTTGACCACAAACTACTCACCAAGGCACTGCAAGAAAGGGTTGGAGCGGAAGAGGTGGTCCTACAATGGTTCACCTCCTTCCTACAGAACCGCACCCAAAGAATAAAAATAAAAAACTTCCTATCAGACCTAACACCCGTTAACAGGGGTGTCCCCCAAGGATCAGTACTCTCCCCACAACTATTCAACATCTATATGAAAACCCTTGCCGCCAAACTCAAAAGAACCAACATTCCCTTCCACCTCTATGCAGACGATACCCAGATCAATCTGGAAAACTCCCCCATTGAAGACATTCAGAGACTGAACGATACTCTAAGAGAAGTCCAACAATGGCTATCGCGCAACCACTTGAAACTAAACCAAGACAAAACGGAAATCCTCATCTCCAGCAAGGAGAATCACAGAATGGCTAAAAGCTATCGACGCTCTCAAATACAACCCCACACTAGCTGACTCTGTAAAATGACTAGGAATCACCCTGGATCCTAAATTGGACATGAGCAAACACATCAAGAACACTGCAAAGAGCGCCTTCATCAATCTTAAACTACTTAACAAAATAAAACCCTTCATCCCTCAGAATGACCTCAAACAAGTCACTCAGTTCCTGGTGTTGTCTAGACTGGACTACGGAAATGCAACCCTCACTGGAGCAGCAAAATCACACCTAGCTCCCCTCAGATCAACTCTAAATGCAGCAGCCAGAATGGTCACTGGAACAAAGAAATATGAACACATTTTGCCTGCACTCAGAGATCTAAAATGGCTCCCAATCGAAATGCGTGCCAACTTCAGAACTGCCTGCCTCACCAACAAAGTGATACACACAGGGAAACCCACCTACCTGGCCTCCAAACTCCAGAAAGCCGGTCAGACAAGAAGCCTAAGGAGTTCCAACACTCTACTCCTCATCCCTTCGAAAACCCGCAAACAAAAAAACGCATCTCGATCCTTCACAGACAATGCACCCAAAATATGGAACTCCATACCAGTCGATATCAGAAACAAGCCCTCTTACCTAGAATTCAAAAGACAGCCCAAGGACCTCCTCATCAACGGATCTCTCGCAAATTGATAGCCTTAGCCAAACCACCGAAGCCTGCCCTCAGTAGCACATCAAGACATCTACCACACTCGCCTCATGACCACCTCCTCTTCCCCCTCCCTCCCTGGTCTCATCCCGTCAAGACTCATTGTGCTATCTACAATGACAGTACATGAAGCACCATGAGTAAATGTACATACTAATGTGATACCATATCTTACAAGTCACATTATGTTTTATGAGATGATATTGTTTGATGCTTCTTAAATCTCTGTACATTCTAGAGTGTTAATGTTTTCCCTACTTGTGACAGTGTTGTAAAGCGCTCCGATACCTTCGTGTCTGGCTAGCACTATAGAAAACTCTTAAAATTGAAATTAAAATAAAATTAAATTAAAACAGACTATCTATACTGAACGTTGTGTTCCTTGTTGTCTGTACGATTAGTCTACCAACTAACCATTCATTCATTTAATCTTTTTTGTTGATACTTAATTTTCACAGAAGTACAGGTTTACAAGCTTTTCATTATCTGCAGTAATAGGAAACTGTGGAGTGTTTTTGTGAATTTGTTAATACTGTATTCTCCCTTATTATGTTTTGTTCCTTTCGATTTCTTTAAGTCAGGGTTCAGATTAGGGCACCCTTGACTTAAATTGTCAAATTACAGTGGGCCAGATTCACAAAAGTAGACTTGGTAGTAACTTTACAAATTTTCCAGAATTCATAAAACTAATTGCGGAGTTTTACGAGTTTGTGCTCCCTATACATATGTGTAAAGAGTTCTCTGTACCAGTAGCTCTGCAGTAAGGACAAATGACTATGTACACATAAGTATAGGTCTTGCTGAGTCATAAGACTCCCCAAGTAGTTTGTGAATAGCATTTGTAGTACATTTCTATAGCACTAAAAATGTTCCATAAAGTTTAGTTTGTGAATCAGGCCTAATGTGTAAAGGGACTGATGCCTGTTTTGTTAATATATTATTACAACAGATCGCAGACGAGGTTTAGTGATAGTGTGCTAATGTTTTTTCAAAGTATATCTCTAGGTTATGTTTTGTTTTTGCTTTCAAACTATGATTTTATTTTAATGTTGTTATGTGTTTTAATGACCTGTGGTCTATTTTGATGAGAACACCTGCTGTTCTCTACAGAAGTTAGACAAGAATTGACCAAGCTTTATATTATGAAATGTTGATGTTGCAAAGTGTTTGGTGGCCACCAGCAATTATAAGTTTCAGTACAAAAGGTTGTACGATGATACAACGCTGGTAAATACAACGCATCCATTTTCCTCGCATTTTTCAGCACGCATGTTTTTACCGCTGTGAGGCAGGCGTAAGATTTTGATGCAGTGGCATCTTATTAGTGGCACTGTGAAATCTGAATTATTTTTACGGTGGAACGCCCACCCTGCATACATTATACCTGATACAGGTATAGTGTAGTGCAGGGTTTTACAAAGTGACGCATCTGCTTAGATGCGTACCTTTGTAAATAGGGCAAAGCATGGTGCATTTGTCACGCCGTCAGTGCGTCACAAAGAGTGACGCAACAGCGGCGCAAAAGTGTTGCAAGGCCTTATAAATAAGGCCCTCTATTTATACTGGGTTTCTGACTATTGTGGCTCTGCCGTTCAGCACAACTGTGTGTGTGCTCTGAGCTTGGCATTAACAACCCTCCTCGCAGAGCAACAGTAGATTGGCCTCTTGGCACAGGAAGACAGGGGTATAGTCAACAATTGGCAACATAACAGAGATTAATCATCTCAGAGGGGCAAGAGCAGTTGGCCACACAAAGGACAGCCGTCAGACTATGGCCCAGATTTATTAAAATGTTGTGACTGGTTTCCATGGCAAAAGTGGTGCAAGCAAGTACAAAGTGTAGAATTTGGATTTCCTTTCCAGCACAAACCTAGTTTTGTGATGGAAAGTAGATAAAGTAATGCAAAGCAGTTCTATGCACTAATTTGTGCTATTTTGCTTGAAGGGAGGTGCACCGTGGGTGGTACATAGGCATTACTATGTAAATATCTAAGATTTTTAGTGAACAATTTGGTGGCCAAAGTGGTGTAAGTGCATTCCTATCCACATTATAATTAGTGTCCAATATATTTAATTGTCTGTAGTTGGGTGCTTCGTATAGGGTAGAAGCAGCCACTTAAAAAGCTCCTCAAATGTATGGGGAAGCAAAAGTCAGTTCCAAATTCAGTTGCATTAGTTAGCACTCCCTGAAAATCACCAGAAACTGTCCTTATGCCGTCAGATCAAATGTTCTTTATTGACAGTATTCTCACTCACATCAGTTTGTAGCCATCAAAGGTGTGTTTTTTCACACTGTGATAACAATTACTTAATCAGGGCTAGAAAAAGTATACACAGACATTTATCAATCTTTCTTAGACAGTACACTCAAGTGACATTCCGTTCACTGCAAAAAGTGGGGTTAGAATTCAAAGATGAAAATCACACAAACTGCTTAAAGGTGCATGTTCTATACCAAGTGATGCAGAGGATACAATAAAGGAACCACACCTACATACAAACGTTGTGCTCTTTGGGCCAGATGTAGCTTTTAGATGAGAAGTGCACTCCTTTCTATTCCAATATATTCTCAAAGAAACAAACCTTATATTCAAAATAGACCAGTGGTTCTTCACCGCTGCGTGTGATGTCGACACACGCAGATTAACATGCATACTATGGCAAGCCTATAGACTTTAATGCAGTGTGCACTGTTCACTTTTGAAACTATTTAACACTTTATAAGTTACAATATACAAAAAATCTTCATTCTATCTCATTTTTAATTCTATGTATTCAACCTTGTTTTCCGTATTTCACATTATTTTCAATGCTTGATACCTGTCATTACCAAAAAACTTTCACAAACATAAGTTCACTTTCAATTTGTTTAACATCAATGTGATGCTGTGACATTCTTTGTAATACATAAGATGCACATCCTGTTTCTTTTCATGCCCAATGCATTTCGGGACAATTAAGTCCCTTACGCAGGGGCATTCCTTGAAACCCAAACGAAATATCACTTCTTAATCATTATTTTAAAGTACATGGAGTTACACAAGCAACCAATAACCCATTATTATACATGCTGATGCACAATTGCCAACCTTAAAATGAGCAAGACCTCTGCTTATTAGAGTATACCCATATGTCAACCTGAGCACTGTGTGTAATTAACGTGCAATGTGTGAAAATAAATGCTTCTTCATAAGAAAATATTTGAAATGAGAGGTGAAATTGACAATGGGTTTTGTTTTGCAGTGGTTATGTGCAGTGGTTTGTTTGGAATTCAACAAGGACCTAATAAGTATATGGTTGGACGAAATTAGGTAGGTTTATTGGCGTTTATTACTAAGGTGATGAGCATGATTTTTGACATGGTAGTCACTTAAAACACTGGGTGATTTAGCATGTTTGCATTGCGGTATATTTTCTTATGAAAAAGCATTTATTTTCACACACTGCACCATATCACCCATGCTCAGGTTGACATACGTGTATAGTCTAGTACACAGAGGTTTTACTCCCATCCAGGGTCTATACCCTTAGGCGGGTCCTGTGCCTGACAACCCAGGACTTCCGGGGGAGTACACCAACCCCGCAAGGAAACACTAAATACTCTTATGCCGAACCTTTTTCTAGTTCGTTGTTTATCTTTTTGTTTTTTTCAAGGATTCTGTATCATACTTTGGCATGTCCATATAGACGATTTACACACTTTACTGTAACGCTTGTAACACTTGTAAATATATGTCATATATATGTAATGTAAAAAGACATGTCTCTTTGTCTTTGGACCGTCTATGTGTAAGTTATGCTGCCATACATTGTCATTCGTTGTTCTAATCGTTAAACTACACTAACTATTTGCACTTTGTCACTGTGAAGCACGTCATATATTCATGTTACAGTAAAGTGTGTAAATTGTCTATATGTATATGAGAAAATATGATACAGAATCCTTGAAAAAAAAAAGATAAACAACAAACTTGAAAAAGGCAAGGCATAAGAGTATTTCTTGAAGAAGTTGGGTTGAACTTAGAAATCTGGATATGGGGATCCTTACTTTTTGTGAAAATTTACACTAGAGTGAGAAAAAGGTCATTGTTAGAACCAGAGCAGGGAGATTTATGTAAATCCCGGCTCAATAACCAACTGCAATTCATGGTCTGGGAGGCACTGCATTGTAGAGACTTTATTTTGATTCCAGCCTCCACAGCCCTGAACTGAATCACTCCCCTTTAGGAGACCCAGATTATAAAAGGTGACATATAGTCCACAAAGGCTTGTGCAAAATCAGCATTGGGTCCAGGCGGATGATAACGCACTATTCCTGCAATCCAACATGAGGCTCAAATGGTGTGTGAGATATCCTTAGAAGAAGTAAAGGGAGTTAAAGTATGTTACCTGATCTGATTTAACAGTCTCTCTAGTAGGTACATTTTAGAAATGGGGTTTCTAGGTGGCTAGGGTATGGACCTAAGCCAGACAGAACCCACCACTCTAGTCAGGGCAAGTAAGTTACACATTAAAACATCAAACATAACCGGTGCTCACCCTCTAGTAGCTTGGGATAGAGCAGGCAGGCGTATAATCAGAGGCAATGTGTAAAGTGTTTGCGCAACACCCTCAAGCCAGTAAGACAATAAATGCACCACGAAAGAAACTCCACAGAGGGCTATATAAAAATATGACTTTTATTTTGTATGCATGTACTAAGACCAAACAGTGTCATAGATCCTAAGTACATTGCATTTTGTATAATGACCGAAATAGTACTCTTTGTCCTGCCTATGCAGACATCAAAACAGCATACATAATAGTCTCAGAAGATGCAGTAGTGAAGCACATAAATCATCATAGTGTACAACATATAAATCACTAAGTGTCACCATAAGCACATAATTCATGGTTTGTCAAAGAAAACACATGAATTCCTATAGACAATCATTTACCACAGAAACAAAGTACAGTGCAAGTAAAGCCTGCGGTTTCAGAGACAAACACATGTACCATCAGACACTCGTAGGGTATGGTTCACCCGTGCTCCTATTAAATCTGATATGATAATCAGCCCCGAAGCGTAGGCACAGAGACACCTGGGTGCCTCTTACATGAAATATGGTACGCTCAGGCCCAAAAAAGGGGGAGGGCCCCACAATGAAAGAACCACATGAGGAGGCCTCGTTCGGTCCTCTCCGCTGCTAGGATAACAAAGGAATACAGCCGTTATGAGGCTGAGGCCAGCGACAATGAAGGGCAGAGAACTTTAGGTGTGTCCCATCAGCACGAGTGTCAGCAATCGTCAGCACCTCCCCAGAGCTGCAACGGCCCTCCCAGCAACTGCAAATCCACCAGGGAAGAGCGCAGGATGGCAAACGACTCCCCTATGGCCCGACTCACTGTCTGCACTCTTGGCATGATGAGCATGGTCATTGTGTCCCTGGAGACCCAGTCTTTCTTGGCCACAGGTGGCGACTGCAGCGATCCTCCCTCAGCATGGTGACTACCCCGTTGACGGAGCTCCACTGGGGGGTTTCCAAATGGCTGGTGGTATCCTCCTAGGTAGAGAGGGTTCCTCTGAACTGCACTTTTCCCTCCAGGTGCCATATGTCCCAGTCTCCTCGACTGAGGGGCCCACATTGCCAACAACAAAGGCTTTGCCGGGCGAAAGCACTCAACACTATCTGCTCTTGTCCAGGGGTGAAAACGAAGAGCTTACCACACGCTACTTTGTGGTGAAAGTTAAATAAAAATTAAGCCCTCACCATGCGATGACTTTCAAAGAATGGAGCATTCAATAATAGCTCCTAGGCAGAGTGCGGCTGTGGAGCTTAGAGGCCATTTCGGATCCTGGCCGAACAAGAAACACTCACCATGTGCTAGTTTCAAAGGCACCCTGTAGTCTCAGGGGTCAAAGCGCTGAGGCACTCAGGGAAACATGGAGCCACAAAGCAACATTAACCCCGTGCTGGGCCCTGGGAGAAACCGGGGGGAAGCACAAGGCAGGCAGCAGTAGGCACGTCGAACAGCACATCCAGACCAGCAGCCCTAATGGCAATCTCTCCTGGCAGCAGCACAGTGCCCTTGCAAAACTGAATCAGGGAGCAGCTAGCAGCATGTCAACAAACAGAAAAACAATCCAGTGAGTTCTTTGGCCATCCAGCAAGTAGCAGGGTTCATGGCAACAGCAGAGGAGCAGTCCGGACGAATCCTTTGAGCAGTGCAGCAGTTCTTCTGACAGAGGTTCAGTCCCAGTTCCAAAAGTGCTCTGGAAACATGGGGTCAGAGCTCCAAACTTATCCTCAAATCTTTGTTGAATGGGGAACATCAAAGAAAGCCTTAGAAGTAGACAACACTTCCTTTTAACCCCAGCCCTGGCACCAGACATTTGTAGGGGATAAATCAACCCTTTGTGTGAGGGCAGGACACAGCCTATACAAATATAAAGTGTGAACACCCCTCTCGCTCCCAGCTCAGGAAGACCATCAGAATGCAGATGAATGCATATGCAACCCTGTCTCACCCAACCCTTCTTGTGTGATGGCTGTCTGGAAGGTATGCACAAAGTATAGCTGTCAATCAGGCCCAGGCGTGAATTGGAGTCCGGCTGCAAAGCACAAAGAGTCATAAGCACAGAGAAATTCCCCCTTTCTATAAGTTGGCAAGGTATGCCCAGACGTGGGTCAAGACTGATTTGCATATGGCTGTGTCTGAACTCGGATGGTGAAGAGAGCTAAAGAACAATGATGGATTCAACCTAGATCTGTGACTGGAGGTGAGTGTCTGAAAAGTTTCAGCTCTCCGTCCATCAGCTCCTTGTGTTTGCTTTGTTTGCCCTAAGTTGGCAAGGTGTGCCCAGATGTGGGTCCCTTGCTCACTTTGCCACTGAATTCAATCTAGCCTGGCTGATAAGCCGTGTTACCCCAAAACGGGTCCCAGGATGCTTGTTTCCGGTCCAGGAAAGACCTGACTTGGCAGTTCAGGCTGGACTGTTCCCATAAAAAACATGGTTAAGACTGATATGCAGATGGCTGGGTCTGAACTGGGGTGGTGAAGTGAGCTAAAGAACGACGATGGATTCAACCTAGATTTGTGACTGGGAGTGTGTGTCTGAAAAGATTCCGCACTCCTTCCATCATCTCCTTGTGTTTGCCCTTTCCAAAATAGTAATGTGAAATCCAAGCACACCAGTAAGCAGGATTTATCACCACTATTCCAAACATAACAAACATGGCAACGCTACTCCTTTCAGATCAGGAATTTCTGCTTGAACATATATAAGGGAATTTCCAATACTAGCATATAAAAGGAGTAGGCCTCACAGTACTGAGTAACAAAATAGGCTGTTTGTCACTACCATGACATGCCACACGAGAAAGGCACATGTCTTACCTTTTATGTGTGCTGTGCTTTGCCCATGGAGCTATCTAGGGCCTACCTTAGGGGTGACCTATGTGTAAAAAAAAGGGGAGTTTAAGTCTTAACAAGTAGTTTTAAAAGTCAAGTCACTGTGGTAGTAAGTTGCACATGCAGGCCCCACAGTGGCAGGCTTCAAAGGCTACTTCTATGGGTGGCTCAAGCAGTGCTGCAGGCCCACTAGTAGAAATTAATGTACAGGTCCTGGGTATATGGGATGCCACTGTACAAGGGACTTACAAGTAAATCAAATTTTACAAACAGGTCTAAATCAATCATACCATGTTTTAGGGGAGAGAGCACATGCACTTTGCACTGATTAGCAGTGGTAAAGTGCCCAGAGTCCTAAAGCCAACAAAAAGAGGGTCAGAAAAATATGCAGATGAAGGTAAAAAGTTTGGTGTTAACCCTGCAAAAATGTCCAGGTCCAACAGTAAGTATCATCCACATCGTTTCATCAAATGTAATGTGTTCTTGATAGAAAAATTAGTAGCATGGCTTTTGCTGTGTGCGGCCGGTGCATGGACGGGCACTGACAGGCATGCCTTCAGCATGCCTGAGACTCCATTATGAACGCCCCAGCAGTAGGAATAGCAGTTCTTGAAGTTGAAAAAGGAGGATGCATCTTCTAAATTGGTGAGTGGCATAGGAAGAGTCAGATCTCCTTCTGATGAAAGAAGGTGTTAATCATTTACATAATAGGGCCTCTGGGATTTGTTCCAGTACAGTGAAGAGGAAGTGCTGCAGAAGAAGGCAGGCTTAGGGCCAAAAAGTATATAGGATTTTTTAATAAATTAGGTTTTTGGTTAGCAGAGGTATGCACCCTGTCCAAGCAGGAACCACAGTCCTAGTCAGGGTAAGTCAGATACATACCCTAAATTAACCTGGGCTCACCCTCTGGTACCTTGGCACAGAGCAGACAGGCTTAACTTAAGAGGCAATGTGTAAAGTAGTTGTGCAACACTTCAAATAGTAACACAGTGGAAACACCACAAAAGACTCCACACCAGTTTAGAATAAATAGATTATAATTTTATAAATACAACACCAAAATGACAAAAATCCAATAAGTAGAAGTCAAGACATGAATTTTTAAAGATTCAAAGAGAAAATAGCGCTTAGAAGCAATAAGCACCTAAGGGGTTATCTGTTCGCGCTGGACAGCACAAAGTCAAGAGTTCAGGCCAACTGCGATGGAGTGCAGGCCAGATACAGGAGTAATCCTATCAGTTTCAGTTTAAGTTTATTGTATAATTTGTTAAAATTATTACAAAACCCACATGTATAAATAAATTATATAAAAGTTGACTATCGTTAAACATCTAGTCATTGTCTCCAAGGCCCATAAAACTTATTTGATACAATTATAAAAATTTGATTCAAGCGAGGGACAATTTGTCTCTATAAAATCTAAGTTGTCTATTTCCACAGTTTATTTTCTTTATTGCTTTTTCTTGAGGGTTCCGATGTTACGATCTTCCTGCTCTTGCTGCTTCAAGCGAGTCCTTACTGCCCCCATAAATTTGATTCCCCTGCATGCCAGGATTATGGAGGATCCTCCCAGCCAACTTGTTACTGCTTGTCTGCAAGTGCGAATTTTTAGAACATTAGAAATTTGTTTTAAATACCGTCGTCTCAAATCTAATACAGCTGGGCATACACAAAAGATATGAGCTAGGGATTCGGATTTGTAGCCGCATAAACGGCATTTTTCTGTTTGGTAGCTCTGTTTCCAGGTGGGGAGTAGGTCTTTTGACAGGTGATCGCCCATCCGATAGTCCATGTAAAATTTCTTTAGAAACCCGCTGAAATGAGAAGATAGGTATGTTTGTGGTTTTAATGATTTGTAAGAAGCAATAACTGTCCACCCATGCCTACGTTTGGCCAATGAATTTTGATCTTCCAATAAGGATTTCATTTTGGCTGCCTTGTTGGTTAAGCTACTTATCCCGGCTTTATCCATCCTTAATTCCCATGATGATTCTATGTCGAGTTCTGTCAAGCAATTTTGCAAATGCTTTCCCCAGGCAGTCAAGATTTTGTTATCCGCCTGATGCTTTATTTCTTCCCAGCATAGATGGTCCAAGGATTGCTGATTTGCGGAACGAAATTTATTACAAAGCTTCACAAAGCCGCTCATGCTCCGGAAGATTTGATTTTGAAGGCCAAATTCTAACCGTATCTGTGATGGAGAGGAGGATTTTGGCAGATTAAAAACGGCTTTATAAATCTTGGTCTGCATTGCGTTTAATAAATCAGCCTCCTTGCCTAGCCAAGTGACCAGGCCGTAGGATGAGGTGGGCAAAATTTGCGCGGCCATGACCTTCAATAAATGATTGTGGTTGGGACAATCCAGTTTGGATTTCAGTAGCCGATATGCAAAGATTAATGACTGAGCTTTTGCTTTTATTACTACTTTTTGCTCTTTATGTTTCAGTCCTTGCTCTATTAAAGTACCCAGATATTTATATGAAGGTTGTTCTTCTACCGTTTCACCATTTGCCATCCATTTAAAGTTGAGTTTACTTGATTCCACTAGTCGGACAACCTTCGTTTTTCCTTTGTTTAGTTCCAGCTTTTCCTGTTTTAAATATTCCGCTAATTTGTTGATTGCTCTTTGTAGACCGATTGGTGATTTGCTCAGTACTACTATGTCATCCACGTATTGTAAAAAGTTGATTGGATTGTTGGCCAGTCTCGGCGGATGACATTCTGCTGTGACCAAAACTTTACTAATATCCGAAAGAAAAAGGTTAAAGAGGCTTGGGGCCAACACGCAGCCTTGCTTTAATCCTTGAAACGTCGGAATCTTTGAGGAAATACTGCCACCGTTGCCTAGCTTAACCCTTACCCATGTATTGTTATACAAGGTGACTATTGCAGTTAACATGGAATTCGGGAATCCCCAGGTTATCAACTTTGCCCATAGGTGCTCTCTGCATACCCGGTCGAATGCTGACCTTATATCAATGAAGCAGGCATATAGTCTCGAACCCTCAGTTAGTGCTTTTTCCATTAAAAGTGACAGACAGGCCAGGTTTGTGATGGTGCCCATACCTTGCCTAAACCCTGTTTGAAACTTGGGGATAATGTTGGTATCTTCTATCCAGTCTTGTAACTGAGTTAGGATGCAGGAGGCATAGAGCTTGGCTTCCACGTCTATTAGGGATATCAGCCTGTAGTTGGCGGGGTTGCGACGGTCTCCCTGTTTAAAAATGGGGTGAATGATGTTTCCATGCCAAGATGCGGGGACTTTGTTTTGAGAATATATATAGTTGAATAGGGGAGTTAAGGACTCTGACCAAAAATCCAGATCGGTTTTAAAGAGTATATTTGGCAGCGCATTTGGACCTGCAGCTCCTTCTGTCTTCAATCTTTTTATTATTCTGCTCAATAGTTTTTTAGATGTTAAGGGAGTTTCCGCGATCACGTTTGCTTCTTCCTGGTCCTCGTGGTCTTTATTCGGTTGAGACTCTTTTTTCCTGTTTTTCCCACTTCCCAACTCACTCCCCGTTGCATTTTGGTACTGCTTGACACTGTGTTTCCATACAGTGATTGTACGTGATGGGACCAGCATTCCTCTCCTACCCCTGCTTCCTGATGAAGGCTTGCTCCTTTGTTTAGGTCATTGATGATTCCCCAAAAATCCCTGCTATTTGGCCGTTTTCCTGCACTCAATAATTTGTTCCAAATGGTTTCCTTGTACGTTCTCTTTGCAACCCTTAACGACTTTCTATACATGCTTCTTGCTTCTTTTAGTTTGCGATTGTTTATACTGGTTCCCATTTTTTTTCCATAGGCGACTGCTCGGACCTCCCGTGCCACGCTTCTCTTTTTTTCTCTTAGGTCCGGGTTGAACCAAGGCTCCTTCCTTGCCTTAATGCAACCCAAGTTCGCTGATGGTGCTGGGAATTTGTGCAAGAGGACCTGAATTAGTTGCTCCCAGTTCTCTATGCGATCTTCGTCGTGCAGGGAGCTTGAGTTGGACATATGTTGTTTTACTGTGACCAATATACTTTCCAGGCCACCCCCACGCCATTTTAACTTCTTTAGGTTGAACTTCTCGGCATGTTGTAGTAAGGACGGCAGAATATACAAAGCAGTGAGTGGAATATTCATTTTAGTTATTTGAGGGAAGTGGTCACTTTCCAAACGCTTGCCTATTTGGAATGATTCTATACTCGAAGATAGAACCTTACTTATTATTGTGTAATCAATTATTGAGTGGACTTTACCGCTCAAGTAAGTAATGCCTGCCAGAATGTCGCCCCTTGTTTTTCCGTTCAGTATTGATAAACCTAAATCTTCCAGGTCGCATTGCATTTTTTTGATTTTCGCTACCTGATTTTTCCCTAAGAGATTGCTGTTGAAATCTCCAGAAATATACATCGGGCATTGCGCATGGGATCTCTGTAATACTTTTAACAAGGTTGATAAATTTGCGTATTTCTCCTTCTGGGTTTTCCTCTCCGGGTGGATATAGGTGTTACACACCAATAGGTGCCATTTCTTATTTCCGGTAGGTGAATAAACGGTAATTTTAATCACTTGTACCCAAGAGAGACCCACATCCAGCTCTTCTGTTACCCAGTTATATTTTAGTGTTACGTATATAGACAGTCCGCCGCGTGGATGCCCGAAGGATGATAATCTTTCTGCCAAAATATGGTGTTCTTTGAACCCTACGATTGACGAGGGAGAGAGTTTCCATGATTCCTGGATCAGGATTACGTCTTGTTGCTGGAAAAAGGCGAGAGTATCATTTTCAAAGGCCATTTCGTGAAAACCATGAACGTTCCAGGAACAGAATGAAATACTTTGCGGCGTTAATTTCTTTGGAATTTGTTTCTGCCTTGGCAAACGGATTGAGTTATTACGCACGATGTTAGGAATTTTGATTATTCAGGATCCTAGGCAACCATGACCAGTCCAACTGAACTGCTGATTGTTGGCTGATATTTTGATTGCCTTCTAGTGATGTAACATTACGACCTGTTATAGTAGTTGTTGGCGTTTGACCTCTGGCTCCACGTAAGCAAGTAAATTGTCTTTCCTTCTCACATATTCCTTTTTTTGGGTTGTAAGGTTTTTCTAGTAAGGGGTAGGGGTATCTTGGACGCTTGTGCTGCAACAGGATTATACCCCATACACCAAACTGGGTTCTTGCAGAATAAATCTTGTCGGCCAGGTCCTTTGTAGCCCAAGTTGTTACGGTTTCCTCGATGTCCATGTTGTTGGCATTCGGTTGGAATTCCACGGATATTAGATCATGGGTAGTGATCTGTTTGAGATCTACTATTTCCTTGAACAGTTTTAGGAGGTTGCCTCGATTAAGGGTGTCTTGGATCCCCTTTGTTGGAAAATCAGGCACAAATGTCACCTTGGATTCAAACGCCTCTGAGTGGTCAGAAGAGTCTTTAGGATGTTTTAAAGTGGCTGGTCTTTGGGAGAGGGCGTCATAAGTTGCCAGATTATTACCACTCCTTGGAGCTGATTGTTGCTCTTGTTCGTCTGTCCTCTCCACAGAATTACCGTTGGTTGTTTGTGTTGATCCTTTCTTTAGTACTCTATTTGGAACGCGGGTGGAAATCCCATGAGATAGTGTGCATTGGCGTTTGTTTCCCCTGATGGTAACACTCAAGGGATTTGGCCCGATGTTGCTTCGTGGGGTTTTATCCTCCTCCTGTATTACGGTTATTATATTCTCCGGTTGTTTTGGGGCTTGCTGCACGTTACTCGCTTCCTCTCCCTGTCGTGGCTTCTCGCAAGTTGCGCTGGCTTTTCTCGTGTTGCCTACCAAATGCGATGGAGGTGTTGATTGGGAGGGACCTGCATGACCAGGCTCCATTTTGTGGTCATGTTTGACTTGTTGTTTACCATGACACTTTTTCTTGGGAGCCGAGGGTAATGAACTCTGTTGGTTTCCATATATAGGGGAAGATTTGGATGTTATGCGTTCTTGTGAGGGCGTGCGTGCGATTTCTCCAGAACCCTGCCAACCTTCCCTTAATGAGTTTTCTAAAATTCCCTTTGTTGATGGTGCCTGGGCTTCCTTTGTTTCGTCTGGAAATCTTCGACGTTTTTCCACCTTTGGGGTGACTAGTTTGAATATGGGAAAAAGGATTCCGTCATCTGTTCGTTGTTGCTTTTTGTTCTTTAATCTGGCCTTCCTTGCCTTTTTCCTTTCCTTCTTGGTTGGTATTCCCGCAATGGGGCTTTTGTTTAAGAGCTGAATTATATCCCTCTCCTTATCTTCGCTTCCTGAAAGTATACCAATTTTTTCTAGCCCTGGGGCTTCTGAAAGGTTGCTTTTGGGGTCCCCTAACGTGTCGTTGGTGTTTGGGGTTAACATAACTTGCTTGGCGTAGATTTCATTACCTGGTTTGCTTGATCGAGTTAGTTTAACCTCCTCTAAGATGTCTTTTAGTGTGTCCGGGAGACTTGCTAGTTTTTCAATGATGCTCCCACAACCGCAACTGACTTGGAATTTTTCGTTCACAACACGGGACTGTGATTTCTCCGATTTCTCCCTGTTAATCAAATGGGAAGACAGTGTATCCAATTTCGAATTTATTCCAGATATGTGGCCTGCTATTAGATTGATGAGGTCTATCTGAACCTCCAATTTGTCAGATTGATAGTTCAGCACCTTTATAGCTTGATCAAGGGTGCCTAGGAGGGTTTGGGCCCATAAACTCGAAGGATTCGACGGCTGATCTTTATACCAATTTTGCGTCTCGTCCGGCTCTAGGACTGGGTCCAATGTGCATACTGACGAGATTGTAATTGGAGCTGTTTGGCTGAGATGATTTTGAAGGTTTTGTTCTCTTGGCATAATACCACTGTCATCCAGGGATAGCCTTTTTTGCTTTTTGTTGCAGGGAGTCGAGATCACTATTCCTGGGCTTATCTGATTGTCATTATTGCCTGGATCTGAATTTGAAACTGGCTCTTGGCAATCAATATTTTTTTATAGTATTTCCATCAATTCCTCTAGTTGGCAATCGGAAGTCAAAGCAAGAGAGTTATGCCAGGAGTCGGGCTTTTTGGAAGACTAGGTTTGTAATTTACTGGGCTTTGGACTATCCTCCTTTGAGCTTTTGGATTCCCTTACAGGCGACATTTCTTTACTTTTCACTGCCAGTGATGGTAGTCTGCTCCGGTTTTCTTGATTTGTATTTACTGACAGATCTTCTATACATTCCTTTAATCCTGTGCTCTTTATTGGTTCCGTCACTTTTGAGGGAGATTTGTTATGATGCACTTGAACTGTCGCTATGGCCTGGTTTGGGTGGTTTGTAAAAGTTGGCTGAGGCTGCAAGGTTTGGGGCCCCGCTGCACCAAATTTGTTGTTAATCCCACTCTTGGTACTGGGCGGTGACACCTTGTGTGGAATAATGGGGGTTGGTAATTTGCTAGCCTCAACTATAGGTGTCGACGAATAAATTGCTGACAGCGGGTCCTTTAGATAGAAAAATTTATAAAGACCGACCTTCTGCTTTGAGGTTGAAAATTGATAAGGGTTGGGTACTGAGACTAGTCTCTCTCCGGGGCACTCATTGGTGCATGGTAAGTCATTCTGCGACAGAGAGTTAGGCTCCATCAGATCCTTTCTGCAGTTTAGCTTTCTTTTTGTTTTTTTATTTTCCGTCATTTGCCGTGCTTTTCCTGATCTCATTCCCGGGTTAGGCGGGAGAATCCCCTGGTTGCCTCTACTGCACCCCGCGACTAGAGTGTAGGATATGGGCTGCCTAATCAGGCCGCAGGTGCTGCCCACGTGGCTCCTGGTGACTCCGAATGTCCTTGAGTACCTGAGAGGGACTATACACAGCTGCCCAAACGCTGTTATCCAACCAGCCCGCTCTGTTTACACTCCCTCCTGACCCCCTGCCAGTTTCCACCTGTGCCACCTGAACTGCCCTGACGTCACCTTGACAGAGTGACAGCACAAGGCACGAAGTACTAGGCAAGGTAAGGCACTAGGCAGGAGGGGTGGGAGTTTCTTTTTAGCAGCGAGCCGGTGGGGAGATGCATGAGCCTTTTTGTCTCAGGGGACGAGGAAATTTGGGACTAGGCTCCTCGGTGTTTTTTTGTTTAACCCCCTTGCTCAGCACCATAGAACGCGAAATCAGCGGCCTTCCTGCGACCGTGACCCCCGCGGCAGCAACGGCAATGGTGACCACCGCTTCCAGGCGGTGCAGCTCCCCCGAGCTGGGGGACGAGAAGCAACAGGGGCAACAGAGGCGGCCGTGCAGGAGCGATACGATACAATACGAGGTCCAGGTTCTAGTCCAGCTCACCTTGGATCCATCGTAGCTCCGCAGCTCCTCCGCCGCTCTTCCGCTCCTCCGAACTCCTCCGATCTCCGCACTGCTCTGGGGGTTGGTACCGGTCGATGCTGCACAATCTCCGTCTCTGTCCCCGTCTTTGCCTCCGCCACCGCCTCCACCTCTGCCGAGAACCGTGGAGTAACGCAAGGCCAGCTGAACAAAAGTATCTTGATACCGGTTGAACAGCGAGATGCGGGGTGCAGCCAAGCCATGTGCTGTGGTCGATCCCTCAGACGAGGTGATGTGTCAATTTTCATCACGCAACAATGGCGATGTGCCTGTTCCAAAGACGAACTGCCAGGACTAAGATGTATTGGTTCAGAAGCCGAAGTGCTGGGTTTCTCCACACAGTAGAGGGGATGTGTATAACGTCTCTTACTGCAGCAGCAGTGACACAGTGTTTCCGATGCAACAGATCCAATGGTGATGCACTGGTTCCAAGTGCGATGCACCGGTCCTGCTCCAACAACAACAGCGATGCATTGATTCTGCTCACTCGAGCAAGCACCTGAAATCATCTCCAGTAGACCAGGCACAGGAGCAGAGGGTACGACTTGGATAACCCTGAGTCTTAAAATAAGAGGCAGGCCAGCATTCCCTTGGAGATCACTCTGGATTCGAGTCAAAGAGTCCAATTCTTCCTCAGCAGGACAGAGGGTAGCAAGCAGAAGGTCAGTGCAGCAGAAAAGCAGTTCTTCCAGAGCAGCAGTCCAGCAGGGTGGTGATCCTTGTAGCAGCAGAGCAGTCCTTCCTCCTGGCAGAGTCTCTTCACAGGTCCAGTGGTGTCTGATTTGGTGGGGTCAGGGATCCAGTACGTATACCCAGTTGTGCATTTAAAGTGAAGGTTACTTTAAAAAAGGGCATCGAAGTGCACAGAGGTCCTCCCATCCAGCTCTGGCTCAAGACACGTTATGGGGGTACGCAGCCCTTTGTGGCGCGGCAGGACACAGCCTCTTCAGGTGTAAGTATTAGCTTCTCCTTCTCATCCTACCCAGAATGACCTGTTAGGGTGTGGATGGCAACTCAGTCACACCTAAGCTCCCTTGATGTGTGGCTGCCGAGAGGGAATGCACAAGCTTGAGCTCTCACCCATCCCAGATGTGTATTGGTGATAGGCTGAAGGTACACAGGGCTAAGAGCAAAAATATGCCATTTTACTAAAAGATTTTAGAGGCAACAAGTGGCAATACTGACTGCCAGCAGTCTGAGAAATGGTGTGAATGAGTGAAGGAGCTCTACAACTACGTCCATCAGCAATTTTCAAAAGCAAGTTGGAAGAAGTGAGTCACAAATTAATAGTCTGTGCCACAACATCATAAAGTGAAACCAAAAGGTTTGTTGTAACATTTAAAATACAAAAAAAAGTAATAGAAAAAGGGAAAAGAAGAATTTGGAAACAGGATGTATTCATGCAACTGAAACATAATGTTCTGCAGTTCTGGGTCTCGAAGAGAACCCCAACTTGATCCTGGGTTCAAAATGCACCGGCAGCTTAAGAGTACTAGGGAGTATGTCCAGAAAAAGGAAACACAGGCATGCAGGGATTTTTGTGGGTGAAAAAAAATCTAATTATCAGATCCCTGTTCCAAGCCTCAAATTAAATTAAGGGTTGAGCCCACACTCCTACAATGAAAGTCAGAAAAAACAGGGGATTTTACGGGCACTTCACTTAGTGCCCTTTTGATTGCTTTAAAGTTCAGAACTGGGACATTCATTGTTCATTGTTGCATGTTAACTATTATGACAATGTAATCATGTTGATGTTATGTTGGGCGTGTAATACATGTCAATTGATTCATTTCATGAGGATGTTGTTCCTCTGTTGATGACAGTTTTATGCAAATTGAAAAGTCTTTTATGAATAATGTTGAAAATAAATGGTGATCACAGTAATTGAGTTGTGTGACCCCAACCTGAAATCATAGCATTGGTTAATAGAGTCAGTACTGGTGCTTGTTTGCTCTACAGTGGCCTAGCCTTTTTGACAATAAATTGGCCCAACCTCGTGTTGCTAATCAATCTTTCTAAAAGTGGCAGTTTTAAAAGGGTAGTGATACATACATCTTTAACAGTAAATATGATTTATCAGTATCATTCCAAGGATATGAGACACGACAGAGCTACTCAATCAGGAATTTCGGCTTATAGGTGTAATAAGGAATTTCCAATGTTAACCTATGAGAGGCGTAGGCCACCCAGTAGTGAGAGATGAATTTGGGAGCTTTTTACTACCGTGTCATGTAAAATTTAAATGTACATATCCTACCTTTTCATTACACAGTGCCCTGACCTATGGGCTACATAGGGCCTACATTAGGGGTGACTTATTTGTGCTAAAAGGGGAGTTTGAGGCTTGGCAAGGGCTTTTAAATGCCAAGTCGACAAGGCATTAAAACTACACACACAGGCTCTGCAGTGGCAGACCTGAGACATGTTTGAAATGCTACCGGTATGGTTGACACAACCAGTGCTCCAGGCCAACTAGTGAACACAAGGAGATGCTGGATAGAGCGCTGAAACTTTTCAGACACTCACCCTCAGTCACAGATCTGGGTTGAATCCATCATCGTTCTTTAGCTCACTTTGCCACCTCAGTAGTATTTAGTTTACAAGCCCTTGGCACAGGTAGTGCACTCTACTAGGGACTACTAGATAAACTTAATATTCCAATTGTGGATACGTTAATCAAACCATGTTTAAGAGGGAGAAGCACATTGACATTAGCACTAGTTAGCAGTGGTATGAAATCAGCAAAAAGGTGAGGCAAACAGGCAAAATATTTGAAGAAAACCATCCTAAGGCTGTCTGGTCTAACAGGATTGGTTAGGAAAAATTTTGCAATCACTGGCTGGTACACAAGATATGATTAATACATCGCCACCACCTCCTCAAAACATTGCTAGACCTGGGAAGACTCTACTGGAAAATGAAGACCCAAGGACTCCTGAATTATGCTGACACCCAGGAACTAGTACTGATCTCCTATGGACAAGTGGTTGGCCTCCTGTTCCCTGATCCAGTGACTCAAAAAGCAGAAGTAATCCAGACTCCAAGACATCCCAGCTAGACCCTGCCAGAACATTGGCTAGCAAGACCTAGTGCCTGGACGCCTTCCCTTAGTACCTGACATCTACAGATGTGAACCGGCTGAATTTTGCCAGCGGTTGATGAATTGTTGGGCTTAGGTTTATTTTCCTCCTCCAAAGGACTTGTACAAGGTGCTGAGGCTTGCTCTGGGAAGTCGCACAGTGGGAGGGCAAGAAAACAAAGTTTTCGATTTTAAAGGTTCTTGTAATGCTGAAAAATGCTTAATTAGGTCCTGCTAAAAAGGTGCCTAGCCAGTGGTGCCCTATCCAGCTATAGTTTCCAGCAATGACCTTCTGGAGGATTTTGAGAGCACTGTATAAACCCAAAGGCAAAATCTTGGACTTGAATAGTGTCAGAAGTTGAATTTTGAAGCATTTGGGCTCACCCTCAACGATTGAACTTTGAAAATATGCTGGCAAATAGGGTAATTTTCAGCAATGCCACTAGAAACTAGTTAAAGTGCTAAATGTATTGCATACAGTTAAACAAATCTGGTAAAGAGATCTCGCAAAGTACATTGTTTTAGGTTTGATTTTGACAGGGCAGCCTCTTTCAACTACTGGCTGGATATTTTGTCAATCACATCTTGACTCAGCTCAGAAGTGTATTCATTTCTCACCTGATGCTATTGACTATTTGGGTGTATTTTTTCACCGCCCCTCCAGCACTCAACTTGAACTTCATGAGTAACTTATTTACAACTATCGCCCTGTTAGTCTGCTCCTGATGGCTAACTGTTGTCTGTCTTGCTTCATTGTGCCAATGCTAAATTTGTTGCTACAATAATCCCATGTCTATTGACTTTGACAAAGCATTTTTCAAAATGTACCTGGGATCTATCTCCACTTCATTTTCCATCCTACTTCCTAGGCTCTGTTCTGTGTTATGACGGCATTTACTATTGGAAGGGGCATGGTAGAAAAATCAAATTTGACACAAATCATACAATTACATGCCAAAGACATCCAAGCAAAAGAAATCCTACAAAGGCATACAGCAATGCTGCTACACAATTGCACAGAGAGTAGTGTTCGGATAATTTTCGGAGTGGGGGGCTGCCATTAGTGTTATAACACTAAAAGGATAGGAATCCATGTGTCATACAAAGAACAAGTGAAGCAAATGTGCCAAGACCAATCAGCAGGACAGTAGTAAGATTGTGGTATGAAGCTGGTGGTGGATTTTGAAGCACTGGTATGGTTGCACACTGCCATTTACAAATAGGATATTTCAAATGAAGGGACCACTACATTTGAATAGACATGCACTTTTGCTGATAATACCATATAGCATTAAGTGATCATTTTTAGAAATTGGGTTTCTGCAAATATTTATCATTTGCACATCACTAAGTAAAGTGTCTTGATTTGTTTTGATCATATTAAAATCTTTGCTTCCATCACACTTCAGAATTATATGTACTTTGTTTGTGCTTCCATAATTGCTAACTGTTGGACCTGACCCTTTCTGCAGGGTCACCCCCCAAACATTTTGCCTTCCTCCTCCCCTTTTTGTTGAATTTGTTTTTGTTGGCTTTAGGACTCTGGACACTTTACCAATGCTAACCAGTGCTAAACTGCATGTGTTTTCTGCTTACAACATGGCAAACATTGGTTTATCCATAATTGTCATATTTAATTTACTTATAAGTCCTTAGTAAAGTGCACTGCATCTAGACAGCCCTCATGGGAAATAGGTCATTTCTCAGCAGACCTTGCGGAGAGTCAGATGATCCAACTGGTCCAAGGTCCCACCCACTCCGCCAGCCATTTGCTGGATCCAAATTTTTCTAACCTTACCTCCCTCACAGTTAACACCCCCATCCTGGTGTGCTGGTCCGACCATTATCTGGTACCCATGACCCTCTCGGGGGTAGTGCCCTCTCGGAGGGTGCTTCGGAAGTCCTGTTTTAAGTGCCCCTGGCACAAATTAAATTTTGACCAATTTCACGCCCTTCTCTCTACGAATGCGCTAAGCTTGCCGGATGACCCGGATGCTGCTGAGAAAGCTCTATCTGACTGGATCCTCCGTCCTCTGGACACACTTATTCCTGCTAAGTGCTCTAAGAGCCGTAATACTAAATCCGGTCCTTGGTAAAACGACAAGCTTGCTACTATGTGTAAAGCATGCAAAAGATTGGAGCGGGCATGGAGACGGGACTACGACCCAATCCTGAAGGGGTGCTATCAGGCGGCCATTAAGAATTATCGCAGGGCTATCCAGACAGAATGGGCAGCTTACTTTGAGGTGGAAAACATCTATAATACCTTTCTTCAAGCTGCAATGTGTCCTGACCCTATGTTCAGACCCCTTCCTACTCACACTCCTGCTGCCTTCCCATCAATCTCCCAGAATGCGCTGCGCATGCTATGTAGCAATGTTAAATCAGGCTCTCCTGCTGACCCTCTTAAGCATGATCAATTTATGAAATCACTACCTGTGCTCCTAACACCTCTGGGTCAGGTGATCAACATGTCCCTGTCCATAGCAGTTGTCCCTAGGAGTTGAAAGCAAGCAAGGGTGGTCCCCCTGCTAAAAAACCCACCCTAGATACATCTAAACCAGAGAAATTTCCCCCCATATCTCTCCTGCCGTGGGTATCCAGGATCCCGGAGGCCTACATTAATTCCATCTTGACATGATTTTTGGAAGACAACAACATTCTAGACCCCTCTCAGAATGGCTTTTGCAATAGAGTCTACTCTCCTAGCTGTGATCGAACATCTGAGGGTAACGTTAGATGTGGGACACACTTCGGCACTGATTTAATTAGCTCTCAGTGTAGAGTTTGACACGGTTTCCCACTAAATCCTGCTGCAATGGTTGGAGGAGGCAGGCATTGTGGGCTCTACCCTGGATTGGTTCATCTCTGAGAGGACCTTCCAGGTGACGGCCCCCCTTTTGCCTCCATGATCCATACTATTAAACAAGGGGTGCCACAGGGCTCACCTCTGAGCCCAACAATTTTTAGCTTATATGTCCAAGTGTTAGCAGCTGTAGCCAGGAGCAGAGGGCTTACAGCAGTATCATATGCAGATGATACACAGTTGGTAGTAGCACTCTCTGACAATTCCGTGTGGGACGCGCGCAAGTTTTGGAGCGATCTCGCATCTATCGCTGAGTGGATGACTGCCAACTGCCTCCAGTTTAACACCAGCAAGACTGAGGTTTTGCTGGTAGGGAGACACTCAGAACTGTGGAGTGAACACTGGTGGCCCGCTACCCTGGGCTGTGCACCCAACCCCAACCAGGTAGTTTAAATGTAGGTGTCTGGGTTGACTCGGCCCCAAGCTTCCAGGTCCAAACTAAGAAAGTGGCAGGGACCTGTTACGGTATATTGCAGGGGCTCAAACCGCTGCTGGGTTTTTCTGATCCGTCCATTAGGCAGGTTATCATTCAGGCCTCCATTTTGTCTAGATTGGATTACGCTAGCTCGCTCTATTTGGGGACTAACAAGATAGAAATTCAGAGATAGCAAAGGGTTCAAAACGCGGCTGCCAGAACTCTCCTTGGACTCCCTAGAACCTGCTCTACTACTAGTGCCATTCACCAACTACACTGGTTACCAGTGGCCAGACAAGTAGAGTTTAAGTCCCTCTGCATTGCGTTTAAATTTTTTAATTCCTCCTTGTTGGATTGGCCCTTTTTGCAGGGTCATCCCTAGACTTTTTGCCTTTCTCCTGGCCTTTTGTCTGACATGGTGGGGGTGGTTTTAGGACTCTGGACACTTTAGCACTGCTGTCCAGTGTAATGTGTGTGTGCTCTCTGTGATGAACATGGTATGTTGGTTGTTTGGCCTATTTAATTTACCTGTCAGTCCCTTGTAAAGTGGTATCTCATATACCCAGGGCTTGTAAATAAATGCTACTGGTGGGCTTGCAGCGCTGATTGCGCCACCCACCAAAGTAGCCTTGCAAACCTATCTCAGGCCTCTGCCATTGAAGGGCCTGTCCACGCAGTGTTACTGCCACTGTGACGTGGCACCTAAAGTATGTGCCATGTCCATGACCCCCCTTTTTCTACATGTCAGTCACCCCTAAGGTAGGCCCAAGCTAGCCCTATGGGCAGGGTGCATTGTAGGTAAAATATAAGACATGTACCTTAAGTGTGTGACATGTCCTGGTAGTGACAAACAGCCTTTTTAGTTTCTCACTACTGTGTGGCTGCCCTCCCATAGGAATGCATTGGGGATTCCCTGATAAGTGTTTCAGTGGTAATTCCTGATATAGGAGGAGTAGCGTGGTCAAATTTGATATATTTGGAATAGAGATAATAAATGCTACGCAATGGTGTGCGCAGATTTATTATAACTATTTTAGAAATGCCACTTTTAGAAGTTGGCATTTCTGTGTGCTATGTGTCTACCTGCCTGATGTGAATTGCATGTCTGGCTTTTGAGTGACAGGGGCTGGTGAGGTGTTTGTGGCTCCAGGAGGGGCAGGGTGAGTCAGCCCTAGGCTGAATGGGACATCAGCAATTGGAGTAGTGGGAGGAGAATTCCCTGAATAGGTCAGTGCCTGGCCTGTACAATGCAGAGCCACATCTCTGAAAGGAGGGTGTGAGCACTGTAAGAAGAGTTCTCCAAAACACCCCAGAACCAGTTGAGACTGGTTCCCCCAAGCCCTGTGCAAAAACAACAATTGATGGACAGAATGCAGAACAATGTCATACATTCACCCCAGTACAGAGATCTGGGCCTAAATCCGTTTTTTTGCTCACCATGCCATTCCAGTTTGAACCCAGCCATATGCAAATCAGTCTTGACCCTGTGCCTCATGGGAACAGTCCAGCCCGAACTGCCAAGCCAGGTCCTCCCTGGACTGGAACCAAGCATCCTAGGACTGGTTTCGGGGTTTCACCCCTCTTCAGCCAGGATAGCTGGATTCCAGTGGCATGGAGAGCACGGGACTCACGTCTGAGCATACCCGTCCCACTCGGGGTGACAAATGCAAAAACAACAATTGATGGACCGAATGCAGAACAATGTCATACATTCACCCCAATACAGAGATCTGGGCCTAAATCCATCGTTTTTTTGCTCACCATGCCATTCCAGTTTGAACCCAGCAATATGCAAATCAGTCTTGACCATGTGCCTCATGGGAACAGACCAGTCCGAACTGCCAAGCTAGGTCCTCCCTGGACTGGAACCAAGAATCCTAGGACTGGTTTCGGGGTTTCACCCCTCTTCAGCCAGGATAGCTTGATTCCAGTGGCATGGAGAGCACGGGACTCACGTTTGAGCAGACCCGTCCCACTCGGGATGACAAATGCAAAAACAACAATCTAGGATGCTTTATTCCGGTCCAGGGAAGACATGGCTTGGCAGTTCAGGCTGGACTGTTCCCACTAGGCACAGGGTCAAGACTGATTTGCATATGTCCATGTCTGAACTGGGGTGGCGTGGTGAGCAAAATAACGATGGATTAAACCCAGATCTGTAACTGGGGGTGAATGTTTTGCCAATGTGCAACATTCCGTCCATCATCTTGTGTGTTTTCCCCCAAGCCATGTGCCAGGGCAGACAAAGGAAAACTAAGTATAAATGTAGGGGCTGTGACCCCATGTATTGGGTGCTGTTCCTGACTTGGGGGGGCTTGTTGCTGCTGCTGGGCTCCAGGAGGAACTGCCACTAGGGACTGCCTCCCTGCTGTAGGGCCATGTGTGCTGGCCTGCCTGGGCCCAGCCTTTGCCCCCTGGACTTTGGCCTCTAGCACCTTGTGAGCCCTTTGCTTTTATTTTGAAGTGCGCGTTGTTCTTTGTTGCTGAGAGGAGCATTTGTTTTCCTGCAGTGCTGAGCTGAACATCCTAGGAGAGGGAGTCCCCGGTGTAGGGACTCCCCCCTGCTGCTGATTAGAGCAGGAGCCCACCCAGCATTTATGTTGTGTTTTTGCATCCCTAGAGCGGGAGCCCACCCCGCTTTATGCCTATTTTTTTAGGCGGGTGCCCACCCGCATTGCGATGTATTTTATTTTAAGATTGGCGGGAGCCTACCCCGCTGTGCTGTGCCTTTTTGATGATGGGTGCCCACCCCACAATTATCGCTGGATTGTAGCGGGTGCCCAACCCCTATTGCACCACTGTCCGAGGGAGCCGCCGGGCTGCTGCTAGTGCGACCCAGAAGACAGGCAGAGGTTGTCTGGTCTGGGGCGGAGCTGTGCCAATAAAGGAGGGTGGGAGCCAACCCCGCCTCCACGACCGCCGCAGGAAGGGAGTCAGCGCCTGCCCGAGCAGGGCTCCCGTATGCAGGTGGGAGCCCTACGTGCCTGCCAGGTTGCGAAGTTGGCATCTCCCTGAGCGGAGCCCCTGTGAGCTGTGGGAGGCCTGCATGCCACCAGGAGGAGAGATGCCGAAGGAGTCCTGAGCCAGCCCGGTGAGTAGGGCTGCCCCTTTTGCTTCATTCTGGCTGAAAGGGGGGGGTTCACGGAGTAATGTTGGTGCCAGAGCCGCACTCGAGGTGCCCCTGTGAAGGGGGCACGGTGATTGCTAAACTCCTGACACGGAGGCCATTTGTTTTACGGACACCCAGAATGGGGCTTTACTTGGTACATTGTTGGTGTTTCCTGGCTTCCTGAGCAGTCCCGCAGGAGAGCAGGCCGCTCCGACGTAGGCACATTGTTTTCAGGGCCCCGGTGGGGGTCCAGGGGGCATGTTAGTGGCAGTGCCTATTGATTTCCTCAGTTGCGCCACCGTAGCGGGCAACTGCAACGATTGGGCATGTTTTGTAGTGTAGAGCCCCAGTGGGGGCCCAGGAGGGCACAGTGAGTGCCATTGCCCACATTTTTCGCCCCAGATGCACTGCAATTAGCTGCAGCTGCAACGTTTAGGCCCGCGCAGTGCGCGCCCTTGGATTTTGCTGCATTGGAAGCTCAGCACTGACTATTTTGACATGGGGAATTTGAGCCCAGGGGAAGGCTAGTTGGCCTGGGGTCAGACTCTAAGGTGGGCCCTACTGTGATGTGAGGCATAATGTGGGTTATGCCTAAGGTGCTGTGTTACTGTGGTGCCCCGTTAGGCTTATGATGCCCAATGCGTAGTGTGTTTATGCTTAGGAGGGTGTCTAATGCTAATGTGATAATGCTTAGGTCATTATTGTACCAGTAATTACTGGTCGTGGTTTATATTTACTTACCTGTCCTGATGGTGCTGACCATGGCCCAATTGGCCTGGTCCTGTATATAATCCCCTGTGAACATTGCCTAGTGCCAGTTGGCACAGTGTAAATGTGTGATTATGTTTCTAATGTGTTTATGACAATACAAAGACTATTCTTTTATATAACCTTGTGTGGAGTTCCTTTTGTGGTGTGCCTAGTGTGTTGCGGCTGTGTGTGTGTGTTGCGCAAACGCTTTACACATTGCCTCTGGGATAAGCATGACTGCTCGTGTAAAGCTACCAAGGTGGTGAGCAGGGGTTATCATCACTGTGTAACTCCCTTGCCCTGACTAGAGTGGTGGTTTCTGCCTGGCCTTGGCGCAAGCCTTAGCCAATCAGATAACCCATTTCTAACACTCCTCTCCTGGCAGCCTGGCCAACTTGCTCTCACCTTATACACCCACTTGCCAACACCGCTGTTAGACCTGGCACCTTGGAATGGGTCTTCCTTCCATTTTTTGCTGTTGCTTCATGTGTTTTTGCTGGTGTTAGATGCTTTGGGCACTGTGCCACTGCTATCCAGTGCCACAGTACTAGTGCTCCCTGTTGTAAATTGATGCATGGATTAGTGATTCCATGATTGGCTGGTTTGGTTTACCTGTCAGACTCTAGTACAGTGCCCCAGGAGTGCCCAGGGCTGGTAATCCAAATGCTGCTAGTGGGCTTGCAGCACTGGTTGTGCCACCCACAGAAGCAGCCTGTTAAAGTGTGTCTAAGGCTTGCCATTGCAGAGCCTGTGTGATGTCTGGTACTGCCATGCTGACTGGGCAAGTGCACTCACTTGGCAGTCCCTAAACCTTCCCTTTTCTTCATATCAGACACCCCTATTGTAGGCCCAAGGGCAGGGTGCATTGTAAGGATAAGGTAGGACATGCCCTGGTGTGTGTGGCATGTCCTAATAGTGAATTACAGCCATTTTCGTTTTTCACTATTGCAAGGCTACATGTTCCCCATAGGCCAGAATGGGCAGTTTGATTATTACATCTTATAATCCTAACTGACTCAGGAATAAGGTAGAAATTCGAGTTTAGTACGCCTGAACTCAGAATGATAAAATAAATATTTTAGTGAAGTTGGTTTTAACATTCTGTGTTTGAAAATACCACTTTTAGAAAGTAGTTATTTTCTTGTCTAACCATCCAAACCTGCCTCTGCTAGGTTGTGTATTCCTTGTCTGGACTTTGAGTGACAGGGGCTGTGGAATTCCAGGAGACAGGGTGAGTCAGCACAGGGCTTAATAGAGAGATATGCATCTAGATGGGTAGGAGGAGTTGCACCTGGGACATGAATAGGGCTGTGCCTTCCTTCCACAATGCTGGCTCCACCTCCTGTGGTGCGTCTCATGTCTCTGCCCTGCACTCTGAAAGGAAAGAAGGAGTCATGTAAACAGAATTCTCCAGGACTGACCAGAACTGGTTTGGACTAGGCAAAGGCCTCTCTGCCTTCAGAGAACAAAGAGAAACTGTGTATAAAAAGGGGGACCCAGACCCCAGAACTTTAGATCACTTTGGGAACCAAGAAGAAACCTTTGCTGAGGAGATGAACCAGAGAGACTGAGGAGAGACTATCCCTAAGCTTGAGGATTGGCCTGCAGTGGTTGCCTGACTGCCAAAGAGAGGAGAAAAGGAACTTTGTGTGCTGTGTTCAACTTGTGAAGGATCTCCAAGGGCTTGAGAAAAGAGCTCAGGCAAGACTTCACCCACCAGCTCCCCAAGTGTTCTTTGGAAATGCCTGCTGTTTTGCGAGGCTTTCCGAAGGACTGCATGTCGCAAGGAGCTGGAAGCGTGCCTCACGAGCAAGAAGCGTGTCGCCGCACTGCCGCTGTCGCTTCACAATGAGAAAGCCCCTCGCATCGCCGGAGAAGAGGATCAATGTTGCATCAGATGCCGCCGCATCACCGGGAAACATCTCGCAGGGCCTGTCGCTGCCCAGAAGAACCGTTGAGTCATCGCAGGGTCCCCAGAGCGCCACGCATCGCCAGAGAAGAGGATTGACGTCGCAGCAGATGTCGACGCATCACCGGGAAGTGTGCTGCAGGGCCTGTCACGGCTCGCATCATTGTCGAAGCAACTCACATCGCCGGAGAAGAGGATCGACGTCGCATCAGACTCCGTTGCATCACCGGGAAGCATGTCGCAGGGCCTGTTGTGGCTCGCATCGTTGCCAAACTGCCTCTCACCATCGGAGAAGAGGATCGACGTCGCAGCAGATGACGCCGCATTACCAAGAAGGGTGTCGCAGGGCCTGGCGCCGTCTGCATCGTGTCGCATCAAGAAAAGACGCCATCTTTGTTTCTTTGCACCGGATCTGCATCGCATCACAGCGTTGCGTGCTGCATCGCCACGGAAGCTCAGTAAGAAACCAAAGCATCACCTCCCCTCGCAGAGAAGAACCGATGCATCCCCTACGCAGCAGTAGGGACCCGACGCATCACCGTTCTTGCGTGTAAGGAGCCGACACATCACCTTCCCTGCAACACTTTCGTTGTATTGCGTTACGCATCTTAAGGTACATTGAACTCAAAGTGTCGCATTTTAACATCCAAAGAGAACTAAGCTAATTCTACGATTTTAAGTACAGTATTTGTGATCTTGTGATAAGTCTATTTAAAAAATGCTTATTTTTTATATAAAACTTATGTGGTGTCCATCTGTAGTGTTGTCACTTGATTACTGTATGTGTTCACAAATGCTTTACACACTGCCTCTGCGATAAGCCTGTCTGCTCGTGCTAAGCTACCAACGGGTGAGCAGGGGTTATTTTAGGAGTGTACCCCCTTACTCTGACTAGACGCAAGGGCCCCTACTTGGACAAAGGTACCTACCTCTGCCAACTAGAGACCCCCAAATCTAACATCCACTCTATGGGTCAACATCTGGCGGTCGTTCCTTGGGTGAGGAGGGTGCGTGCTGGTGGGCGCTCCTTCCGTACACTGGCAGCCAAACTCTGGAACTCTCTTCCAATACATATCCGCAGCTTAAATAATTACATGGCATTTCGAAAGGCTATTAAAATGCGTCTCTTCCCTCCGCTATAGGCCCTGCTCTCTGCTTGTATCTTCCTAATTTTTGCTATCAGTGCTGGGACGCCCGTTTGCCGGGGCAGCTTTGCGCTTTATAAAATATTACAACAACAACTACATGTGCCCAGGGCCTGTAAATTAAATTCTACCAGTGGGCCACCAGCACCGACTGTGCCACCCACTTAAGTATCCCTTCCAACATGTCTCAGGCCTGCCACTGCAGAGCCTGTAGATGCAGTTTTAAACTGGCATGTCAACCTGACAAGTTAATCCTCTTGCCAGACCCAACCCTTCCTTTCTAATACATATAAATCTAACCTAACATTGGCCCTGGACAGCCACAAGGGCAGGGTGCAGTATATTTGAAAAGTTGGACATGTACCTTTTAGTTTTACATGTCCAGGTAGTGAAAAGCTCTTAAGCTCATTTTTCACTGCTGCAAGGCCTATCTCTCCTGTTGGGGTTAGCCAATTACATCTTATAAGTGTAATTTACAATAGGGAAGAGATGGGATCCGCAGGTATGGTGTCACTGGACTCACAATGCAAAAATACAATTTATAGTAAAGTTAGATTTTAAGTTGCAAGGATAAAATTACCACTTTTAGAAAGTTGCCATTTTCTTAGTTTAACCATTTTGTGCCTTCTACCTGTCTCTGAATACACATTTTGGGTAGGTGACAGCTGGACACTGTTCTTTCCCTCCAGACATGCACACATAAAGGGAGCTTAGGTTTGACTGATGGGCCATCGCACATCCTGATGGGCCATTCTGAGCAGTATGGGAGAAAGGAACTGACACTTAAACCTGAACAGGCTGCGCCTCTCCCCACACAAACGGGTGCATACCCTCCTGTAGTGAGTCTGGAACCAGGGCAGGAAGGTCAGGAACTCTGTGCACTTCAAAGAGCTCTCTTTGAAGTCCCCCCACTTCAAAGGCACAGCTTGGTATAAATACCGGACCTCTGACATCACCAACTCAGTGCACTTTTGGACATGTGGACTCTGCCAGGAAGAAGGACTGCTGTGTTGTTGAAAGAACTGTCACTCTGCTGGACTGCTGCTCTAAAGGAGCTGTTGTGCTGCTATGCTGACCTGCTGTCCTCTTGCCTGGGGAAGAAGAACTGGATCTGGAACCCATCTTGAACCTAGGACCTCAGAGTGACTCATTGCAATAGTCTGAAGGCCGCCTGATGTGAGCCTCAGGTAAATAACAGGCTCCCCACAGCTCCTTGAGCATTTTCCATGAGCTTCTGACCCCCAAGAGGTGCCCTTAAGTGGTTCTGCAGCTCTTGAAATCAAGATTTTGGGCTCTCCGAGCCCACAAATGGTGCAGTTTGCTCAGGGAACCGCATCACTTGCACAAAAGTATCTGCACAAGCACATTCAAGTTCGTCTCTTCACACAACAAGTATTGCCTCTTGCGACCGCGAGGCTCCAGGTTGTCCATCTGAAATGCCTGGCGGCTCTTGGCACCCCATGGACCACCACCAGCAATGCTCTCCTTGCTCTCGGCGGACTTCTTACGTGTAAACGGTCCTCTTGGCACAGTTGTTGTGAAGGTAAAACTTCTGCAGGACCTACCTGTAACTGTATCTGGCCCGTGCTCCATTGCAGTCAGCTTGAACCTTTGGATTTGACCAGATTGCTCTGGTTAGCTCTTTATGCTTCTAAACAATATATTGCAGTTTATTCTTTAAAAATGTATAACTAAGGTTCTACTTATTGGATGTTTGATGTTTTGGTCTTTATTTGTTTGTTAAATTAAGTTCTATTTTTCTAACCAGGCGTGGTATCTTTTTGTATGTTGTTTTCACAGTTTTTTTTGTTTGAAGTGTTGCAAAAATACTTTACACATTGCCTCTTAAGTTAAGGCTGACTGCTCTGTGCCAAGCTGCCAGGGGGTGAGCATGGTTAATTTAGGTTGTTTATTTGAATTACCCTGACAATAATTGGGGTTCCTGTTTGGACAGAGTGCATACCTCTGCCAATCAGTAGCCCAATTTCTAACATTTACATATTTTGAGAAATTTGTATAGTTCATTTACAGGTATTTAAATGTTGGAGTTTAGAAAAGAAAACTGACATTCTTCAGCCTTTTCTTTCACTTCATGTGCCTCAGCAATGTCACCTAGGTCGCATATGCAAAATTCTCTCACTTTGCTGTAAGAGAAATGAAAGTAAACACCAGTTTCCAAAGAATCAGTAAGTTGTCAGAAAATATAGCTTGACATTTGACCTTTGTCTTTGAACACACAGCAAATGTGACAAGATAAACAAAAAAATGCAAAGCATGTTTATTGCTCATTCATCTTGTGAACTCCAGCATGGTTATTTTTGGGGTTGCTGCAGCACTCGCACATCACTACTTCCAGCACATATGCTAACAGATCAGACAGGTTACTCCAGCAGCACAGGCTCTTGCCTCAGACAGGAGTATTGATATAGATGGTGGAAAGCCTCAGCACAAGTTATGAAAATTACAGTGAATGATAATGTGAAATCTGGTACAGAGCAACCTTCATAAGAAGTAAGCCTCAGCACTGCAGCCTGCGCTATCACTCAAACACTACACATTTTTCATAAATATGATAAGTGTGTCTGGAAAAAGCAGCTTATCTTCTCCAAAAATTATAATAATTCATAACAGGTTGAATTTTCAATTTACATAAATAGGTTCAATTTCCATTAATACTTCCTTGCTGTTTTCACCAATCACTCACATTCACTACAGTCACAGATGGAAGGATTTCAAATATTGTGTGAATTTACAATAATCAAATACTCTGGAAACAACTTGTGTGGCAAGGGTAGCCAGAATTAAATTAGGAAAGCCCATAACAAGTCTAGGATGGGCATCATTGTGCCATGGTCACAATATATAATGGATGTCCATGAATATGTTAAGAACCTTCACAGCAAATCAAGGGTGGGCATCACAATGCCAAGCATAGTTGGAATCGGACAAAAATGTCCACAATGCCACATTGAGTAATAAAGAGGCCATACTTATTTATTAGAGATGTAAACAGATGTACTTCAAAAGAATTCCACTATGTTGATATGGATGGTCCAGAAATCCCCCCCCCCACCTCGAAAACACACAGACACACACTAGTATTCTTTAATGCAATCTAGCAAATATAAAGTCATGAAGCATGGCAACAATATCTTACCCTAGCATGAAATGTATCATTTATAGCAAGAAAATCCAATACCTGTGTACAAAGTGCTCTACCTTGCATTTATTTGGTTGATTAATTTTATCAGTCAGTCAAAAAGTCTTTATTATGATTATTCATCTTAAAAGACATATAAATACAAATAAAACAATATGAAGTACCGCGACCATAGATTGGATATCAAAGGTATATAATTTATGCACAACATACAATTCATTTAAAATGTTAAAAGTCCGAAAAAATTTCTTCTAAGAAGATAAAATTAACAAATTCCTATAAACCACCATTTCTTTGGCGAATAGCCCAAGACCAGCTTAAAAATGTGGCTACCCCTATAATAATAGTATCGTTATCTCCGACTTTCAGGAGCCTTTTAGCAATCATGGCTAAAATTGTACCGAGAGATCTACTCAAAGGTTTGAGCCACATACTCCTAGCTGAATGATAGGCTGGACAAACATATAGAAAGTGGCTTACATTTTCGATACAGTCAGGGCAGAAAGGGCACCTGTCTCCCTTACCAGTTTGCCATTTGCTGGTAAATTTCCTAAGTGGGAGCGTTTCTACCCTAAACTGATGATACAGCCTACGATCTCTAGGTTTGGTAATTAAGTCCCAATAAGTTTCAAGGAATGGTTCATCTTTAAAGTCTCAAAAAGCTCTAGTCAATGGGGAGCCTACCAAAGTAGTGTTTCTCCTAGATTTTACTAAGCTCCAGTATGCTACTCTTAAATCTGATTTGGTTGGGCGAGCGGCCGCTTCCGGGGATACCCAGAAATCCATCATTCCCATATCGATAAGAAGAGTTTTGATAGTTTTTAACCATAAGATCTTGTTTGAGTGGTCCACCCCCTTACTTCAAGTAGGGCCTTTGCGAAATGATGTAATTCAGGCGTAGACCACAACCTTCTCCAGAAGAGCAACATTCTAAGCTGTGCAATGTCCTCAATGGGGTTGCAGCCAAGGTCGAGCAGTAGGGGGATTCGTGGGGTCGATCGTGGAAGGCCCACAAGTGATCTTAAAAATTTATTTTGGGCCAACGCTAAATCAGACAAATTACTACAACCCCAGATCTCAGCACCATATAAGATAGCAGGGACTATTTTTAGGGAATACAGCTTAATTGCTGGAGCCAATGGCTTAGTTTGGGAGAGCCTATGCACCCTTAAAAGGGCTCCTGCTAACTGTGAATGTTTCAAGGCTAGAAGCTTCACCTGTGGAGTCCAGCTCAACTTTTCACCAAGAGTAATGCCTAAATAAGTAAAAACTTTGGCCAGCTCCAGGGGTTTCCCACCCATAAAATCTTTTGCCGAAACGTCACCTGCCCCATGGAGTACCATAAATTTTGTTTTCTCCACATTAACCTCTAGTTCATGTTCGCTGCAAAAGGCCTCAAAGCGGGATAAGGCCCGCTGCAGACCCTGCCGTGTTTTAGATAAAATCAAAGTATCATCAGCGAACATGAGCAGGGGCACCCTTTGGCCAGCCAGCTTTGGAGCATTGTGGGATAATTTTCAAAATACTGCACAACCCCGTTTATAAACAATGAAAACAATGTTGGGGCCAGGACGCACCCCTGGCGGACTCCTTTCTCCACTTTGAATCTTTCGGTGACCTCTCCTGGGTTCCCCCAACAGACCTGGGCGTAATTAGAGCTGTGGAGCTTGATCACGAAATCTACTAATTCCTTGGGCATCCCTAGCCTTAGTAGAACATCCCAAAGTATGGATCTGGGGACAAGGTCAAATGTGGATTTTAAATCCACAAATGCTGCGAAGATAAGCCCCTTACCCAAAAGGACCTCCTTCCAATAAAGTAAAACAAACTTGAAGACCTGGTCCAGTGTTCCCATATGAGCCCAAAACCCTACTTGGAGATTGGATAATATGTTTTTTTCATCCATCCAACTATGGATTCTTCCAAGGATGACACGGGCAGTTATTTTTTGCAGCGCATCGATAAGACTGATTGGCCTATAATTGCCCGGTGCAGAACGATCCCCCTTTTTAAAGATCGGGATGATTTCTGCACCGGACCAGGAAGTGGGGAATGGGGTTCCCCCTGCCAATGATTTCATTAGATTCATTATATATGGGACCCAAAGGTCGCCATCCTGCCTGAATAAATCCGCTGGGATACAGTCAGGACCGGGTGCTTTACCACTCGGTATATTCTTCAAGACCACCTCAACCTCCTTGGTACTAAACCTTAGCAGAACGTCTATAGAAATGGGTGGGACAAAGGACTCCCGCTCCAAGCCCTGCTGGTATTGGGCTTCGAAGTGGGCAACCCAGTGGTGTGGGTCCACGTTGTTATTGGGACTACCGACCTATGTCCATTCCCCCACTTTATTAGATCCCAAAAATGGGTCATATTCCTGCCTTTGCAGGCTTCCAACAAGTCCTTCCAACGTTCCTCATCCCACTCTCTTTTTGCCTGTTTTAGGGTGGATTTATACAAGATCCGAGCCTGTTTAATTGAGGGGTGAATCCTAGATTTTATAGCGGTCAGAAGCGCTTTATGAGTGGACCTACAAAGCTCATTGTACCAGGAAGTAGGTTCAAATTTTTGGTTAGTCCTCATAGGCTTTGAGTTGATAAAATAGGGCTTCAGCCTACTGATGAGCTCCGTATTGATCAATGGCAATTTAACATTGAGGATCTCATGTGAGCTACACTCATTTATTTCTCCTAGTGCTCTTGCGACCAAGGCCCTAATTTCTAGGACCTTTGTCTCATCGAGTGCCACCTTGGCCCATTTGACCCCTCTAAAGTCATTACCCAATGTTACCGGGGCACAACAACTTGCTGTATTCCCAACGGCCGTGGAATTAAAGCATTGGATATCCAGGGTAAGAACCAGAGGATTGTGGTCGCTTTCGATACGAGTTTGTACAACCATATCTATCTATAGTGTGTCAGATTCCCAGGCTTACCAAAATGTAATCAATCCTACTTTTGGCACGACCGTTATCAAAAGTCGCAGCACCAAGGGCATCGGACTTGGTCCTGCCATTTGCCGCTCTGAGGCCCCATTCCAAACACAGCCCTTTTACCTGGAGAGCTACCTCAGTCCATTTCTTTATGGGTTGTAGGTTCAACTGAGCTACGCCCCAGAAGGCGTCCTCCTCCTCGCTCAATCTACCATCATCGCTATCCAGGGGTTTGAAGCAGGTATTAAAATCCCCATAATGATCAGATTATTATTGAAGGGGCCTTCAGCTAAAAAGGTCTCAAGTGCTGTGATGACCCGTGAGCTCTTGCCACCCACTTGGCCCCTAGCATATATATTGAACAAAAATAAGTTGGGGCCACTCTGAAATCTAACTTTGATTGCCAAAATATCCGGGTTTTCAAGGGGAATCACATCTACTGTGACCCCCTTGGTTTGCCTAACCCAGAATGTCAAACCCCCCACCGGTCTCCCCCTATGTCCCCTGATTGCAGGTTTCGAAAAGTTTAGATAGCCTACATGGAAGATGTTCTCCACTGCCCATGTCTCTTGGAATGCCCAGATGTCGACTTCATTGATTAATAATAACCAGTCTACTAGGCCAGCCTTGGATTCCAGACCAGCGATATTCCAAGAAGCAATAGCCATGGGTTTCCTCAAACCTGGGTCAATCGAGCACCCAACGGGGGTTGGTGACTCTGCTGGAGGGCTGCCTAGATTCGTTATGGACGAGATGGAAGTCCTAATTTGGGTATCCAACTCCAGAGAATTAGCTTGGTGGGCTACGGCAGGCCCTACAATAATTCCAATCCCGCCTCCCGCAAAATACCCTGAGCCACCCGACCTCTGTCAGTCAGTATCTTCTAAAGAAGACAGGGCCTCAAAGCGATTGTTAAGCACGATTCCGGGCTCTGGTCTATGGTCAGCTCCCTTATAAATTCGAACACCCCTATGTCTCGTTGCCACATCCTGTTTATAAAAGTAACCTAACGGTAAAATACTGATGGACACCCAATCATTAGGGGCGTTAGCAGCAATCTCAAGTATATGGCTAACCAATCCTGGCGACCTAAAGCTTAGAACCACGCAATCCCCTGCTAAGGTTTTCTCAGAGTGGCCAACCCAGTCAATCCGTCTAACCATTTTGAAGTCCATGTACAGCCTATCCCCAATGCCAGTCTTTATGTTTAGATAATGTAGGGCCTTGTTTCTAAGAGACGACCAATGCTCTTGTGAGCCCACTGGTAAGGGGGGAACGTTTGCCAAGATAATAGTGTAGGGAGTCACTTGGGGGGGCAGGTGAAGAAAGGGATGCCTCGTATGATCACCTAGGTTATTATTAGCAACCTGCCCACGAGGGCTCTTGGGGGCCAAAGGTGTTTGATTGGAAAATACCTCTACATTGGATCTATCTGTTGGCACGATGTTCCTTACTTCCCCCACTTTCCTTGCCACATCCACCAATTTTTTAGAACATGTCGTGGCACCAGACTGTTCGATGGAAATGCCGTCTACCGCAACCAAATGGGCCCCTACTGTAGCTTGCATAGGGGACTGTATCATGGACTCTAGGGTAACTCGATCAAAAGCCTCCTCCATTTTAGCTAACCTTTGGTCAACCATATCCAGGCGTTTGTAAAACGGCTCGAGAATGATTGCTAGATTTTCCTCCAATAGGTTAATAAAATCCCTTTTGGTCAAAGAGCAATTTATAACAGGAGGGTCACTAGGGTGATTGTCTTTAGTAGAAAGATTAGAGACACCTCAAACAGGAGCCTCAATCGGGACTTTAGCTGGAATGGATTTGTTTGTGGTTGTACTGCGCCCCTTCTTTATTTTATTCTGTGGATCCTTAACAGATCTTCCCACCGCTTTCATCCCCCTAGTCTTAACCCTAACGGGACTAGCCAGACTACTCTGAGTAGCTGAGGTAGAGGGATGCTCAGAGGACGTGAGAACTAGGCTGTGGGTAGAAGTCCGGGGCTGATCGGTAGAATCGATAGCTTTGGGTGGGGGACTAGGGGCATATAATGGAACAGCAGGTATAACCCCCCCCTAACAACCTAGGGTCCAAAGAAAGTCTCCGCTCGGTAGCCTCAATTTCATGAACCAGCAGGGATTCGGCTCTTATTAGGAAAGCATCCAAAGTGCCCACCACTTTATTCCCGGTTTTCCATTTGGACATTTTTAGGTATTATACGAGAATACAGCCAACGAATTTGGCAGCAGCTCGGGGTCCGTGTCCAACACACCAGCCCAATATCAGGCCCCAAGAATGTACAACAGGTGGCCCAGCCCGCCTCTGTCAGCCTATGACGGCCCGCCCTCTGCCCGGGCTCAGCCCGGCAGCACCCGCGCGCGTCCCGCGACGCGGGGGAAGGCGATGCTTTTGAAGCGCCTCCGGGCGCGCTGTTGGCCGGAAGGAGGCTGGGGCGCGAAGGCTCACGGGAGCTGTAGTGTCCCCCACTGCGGCCGAGGTTCTTGTTTGGCGGCGGGGGAGACACACAGCGTTTGGCAACCCGACAACAATGCCCCGCACTGGGCCCTGGACCCGGGAGGCTCTGGTAGGTCTTGTATGCAGTCAAATTCGCAGAAAGTGTCAAATTCGCAGAAAGTAATTCATTAACAACAGTATAAAACATAGAATACTAAAACGTGCCTTATAGTTCAAGCAAGTTTTTTAACTGAGAAAGAACAAACTTGGTTAGTTAATGAGACCGGGAACTGTGAATCCTTTCTCAAACGGATTCCAGTGCACATAAAGGAAACCATTTAATTCACTGTTTATTCTATTGCTCGATACAGCCATGTTCTAATTTCCGCCTAAATAAATCAATAAAGTTATCAAACGGTGTAACATTCAGAGCTGACAGGATTGAAGTTGAAGTACAACACACAAATGATTTTGTATTCAAATCACAATGTTAGCGTTGCATGTTACATCTCTCTGGTGTATGTCGTTTTTGTAGTTTGACTCTCTCAATATGTCCGCCCAGGGCTGGCTTTTGAGTCAGAGGCTTCTGGTGCGACGCTCTTTTTTTGGCGCCCCCACCCATGACGTCCCACGCCACAAATGTTCTCACTACCACCTTCCAACAATACCACTGGTCTCTCCAAAGCCTGTCTCTCAGAAGAATTTATTTTGTTTTATATTGCTACTCATCCATCCTAACCACAGGGTGTCAGAGCAATTTACATCACACACACACTTATACAGTGGCAATTAATCTCACATGTATAAATCATTCTATAGGAAATGTTACACAAAACAAACAGGATTACTTTGAGAAGTTGGCCTGGTATATGTTGTCCACTAAATAAAGTTGGCACCTTGCACCAGTCCAAACAACCCTTATGGTGATTTAAGAGGTCAAAGATAACCTTAGAAAGCTATCCAAGTAGTAGCTGTGGAGAGCAGCCTTCAGGCTCAGTCTTGAAGGAATGTTAAGCAGCTTGTTTTACCAGAATGCAACCTTATAGTATTGTTTAACTGAAAGGAGGACCACACAGTAGTTATAAAAATATGTATTTAATAATATAACACTATCTTGTATGACACAGTATCTCCTACATGGAGATAATCACAAAGCACTCAATACTTAGGCACAGAAATGACAGTAAATAGCACTAATACACAGTGGGCCCCAGGGGGGGGACCAAACCATATACAAAGAAAGTGGTATAAAAACCACAACTCGAGTCAAGACAGTGTCGAGAAGATATACGTGCCCTGGGGCCAATAGCAACCACCCAAGGTGAGTAATTAGGGACCCCATGGAGGATGGGCACAGTGTGGGGACACAACCGTGTGCTGGGTTCAATTTTATGGGAAAGTTGCGGTTGAAGTTTTAGAGTTTAAGGACCCTTCCCTGTGGACTTTGAAGAAACCCTATGGAAGGTTGGCGATCACACCCCACCAGTGGAAGTACTCAAGTTACCTATCCCAGGGAAGCTGGGTGCATAGGTCTGAAGTGGCGTCGGAAACCGCAGTCAAATCCAATGGAGAACTTCGAAGAAGAGCTGCTGCTGGAAAGAAGAAAATTGTCTGTTGGAATCCAAAGGTGGATACTTGTCAAAGAGTACCTGAAAGCAGAGGGAACGGCATCTTGGTCACTCAAGAGTGACCTGGGGCATGGTAGACAATTGCTCACCAATGTAGGGTGCTTAAGGTGCGATGATGGAGTCCTTGACTCTGCAGCTACGGGGACCAGGAGATGTCTTGGACAACTAGGAGCTGGACACGAGCTGTCCCACGAAGGATGTCGAGTGCTGAGGGGTAGGTGTCCGGCGGGAGCACCACCAAGCCTTGGCAACAGCGACCCATGCAGAAGGTCAAAGATGTGTAGGGTTTGGACCAGCAAGGTCCAGGAGCCTCACTAAACACAGAGAGTCAGGGCAAGCCTGGAGCAACCAGGGGAGCCCAAGGAAAGAAAAGTTGACCCTCAAATGGACTCACAGGCCGAAAGCACAGGAGTCGTGAGAGGACCTCGAGCAATTTCACCAAACAACAGCCCACGGAGCACTCAGTGCATGGAGGTCAAAGTTCTTGGTAGGAAATGGTGCCAGAGGTTCGGGGCTACTCGGAGCCCAATGCACTTGTTCAGGAAAGGCCAACAAGCATATGCACTGGCAAATGTACGTAGTGCACAGGGGTTCGGGTATTGCAGCCCTCACGAGGGATTCTGAACTCAAACTTGCTGAGAGGACATCACAGACCTTGAGGGATGTAGAAACCTACCTCTTGTGTTGCTGGAGCCTTTGGAGTCTGTAGGATCTCAGGATCAGCAGACCGTACAGCAGTGTTGAGGTGCCTGCGAATGCAGGGGAGTGACTCCTTCACTCCAAGGGAGATACCTTTGGTTGTCCTTGATGCTCCACAGGTCCTGCATGGACCCTGTATGATGCCTGGGCACGGACGATGCAGCAGACTGAGTGGGAGACAAAGTCGGACCCAGACGAAGTCCATCAAAGTCCCGATTGTCCAGCCGGTTGAAGTTCAGTGTTTTTTTGTCCAGAATCTTGTCCACATCAAATCTAAGGTCATACAGTCAGGTAAGCTCATGGATGAGGGTTGGCAAGATTCAGAGGACCTTCCCAGGGGAGGGTCTGGACAGTAGGAAGGTTTCCATCATGTCCTTTGTCCAGTTTCGCACCAAAGCGGGAGCCAACTGCTCCCCGGACTGGTTTGAACTGGACTATGCACATGGACATCAAATGGGCCCCTTGTGTAGATTATCAGCCGCTGGCAGGCACACCCACCCAGCCCTAGTACACTAATTCCTGTCTGGAAGGTGGTCACATCTCCCTGTGACAGGATGCCTATTGTTCTGCCTTCCCCTGCTCGAGCTTGACTAAGCAGCAAGATGGCAGAAATGTGTCTCTGGTTGGCAACAACCATTCTTTGCTGTCCGGGACTAGAAGGCTGGTACCGGGAGCACCAGGAACCCCATGAAGCTAACTTCTGATGAGTGGAATCATACCTCCCTCTACTATATTTATAGTCTCTCCTGTGTTACCATTCCTTTCAGTGGTGCTCAGTTTTCCACACTTTCCTGTTTCCTGCCCTTTTTGTCAACTGTCCCTTTCTTCTTTCCTACTCTGTGGTCTCTGTGTCTAATCTCATGCTAGCTCCCTGCTACTGTCTCTCTGCAATCCTATCTCTACGCAATCCATATCTCTGTGCTGGCTAGTCTGCTTTTCTCTTTGGATTCTCTTTCTCTCCTAACCTTCCCCTTCCCTGTATGTCTATTATTGTCACCTATGTTACCATTTCTTTCTGCTGCCAGTCACTCCTCTGCTCTTCTCCCTCTATGCAACGTGTATCTTTCCACTCCTGTGGTAACCTTTCTGTCTACAGTTTGTCTCTCTTTCACTGCCTCTTTCTTCTTTTCAAGTATTTATATGTTTCTCCCTGCTAGGCAAAGCAAACATTAAATTCATGTGCCAGTAATAAAATATTTAAAAACTTAATAACACAGCACATTCTGAAAATATTTTAAACCAGAACAAAAAGTCAGTTAAAAAATGCAACATACACAATCTGTCCCATAAGCAAACTGGGCAGAGCCAATGATTTTTCTGCCTCTTGCAGTTACATCCTTTCTGCCTGTGGTTCTGGGATGATCTTGCACGTTTTCTAACTGCAACATTTTTCTTTGAAAGGGCTCTGCTGTTGCATGAAACCGGAAGCTGAATTCAGAAGAGAAAAACGTTGGGGCTTTTTTACAAGCCCATTGTGCCACCCGTACGTCACTTTTCCCATGTTAAAAATGACGCAATAGTGGTGCAAAGGGCTTGTAAATAAGCCCCTTTGTCTCTAAAAAACTACTAATACCTCAGCATTTTCCTGAAGGTTCCATTGGAGAAAGTCGGGGTAGCGATTGTAATTTGTGAGGGCAGTTTTTTAGGAAAATCTCCAAAAATGAATCATAACTGTTGGCAACATTGGTAAATTGTGTCAGGCTGCTTCTTAAGGGAGTGTATACCCTTGATGGTGGACCAGATGGAATTCTGCTCCCAAGGATTCCTCCCATATTTCACTTAATCTGAGTGTTTCTGGGCGGCTCCATTCAGTTTTTTGTGCCACATTATGGAGAAGCTGCTACTGAAAGCCTTACTGGATGTCAGGGTACAGCTGTGTGTACACATTTGTTCACCAAGCTCCATCCTCGCTACTGACAGGACCTGGTGAGACTTTGCCTCACCGGCCGTGCAAGCAACTATCCTCAGGCATGCTATGCTACACCCAGCATGGTCACCATGTCATTGAATTGCGACTGTGTGAAGGTGGCTGAAATGAAAAGCGCCCTTCACACATGTGCAATCCACGGAGGCAATGAATGGGCCCCTAGCATGTGCTGCTGCTCTGTGCACTTCTGTTGTCATAAGCACAAGTCAGAGAAATGAATGCAAAAGAAACTGAAAATTCTGACATTGTTTCTTTTAACTTTTCTGGAGCAGTTTCTCTCTCTGTGTATGCTGGTGATGGTAAGTCGGCTTCTTTGTGCTCCCTATGCACTAGCGGTCATTGAACGTGGGCGAAGGGGCAAACCTATCCCTGCAGCAAAAATTCCTCTGGGGCCATGAAATTCAACGTTCTCCTGTTCTTAGATTTTCCTACAGAAACTGCAAGCTTCAGTGGGAACGTGATGACATTGCATCCTACTTGGAGTGAACTTCACCAGCATCAATCACAGTTGAGTTCTTGCCCCGCTGGAAGATTTTGACCTACAGAAAGCAAGACTCTATGAAAGTGAAAAGGATGACATGCATGACTTACCTTCTGAATCCGATATCTCTGCTCTGTTGCAGGTTAGCAGTCCTGTTGTTCCTGCGTTAGGGGAACTGGATGTAGACGCCATTCACCAAACAAAGGGGTGGAGAACGTGCAAGGTCATTTCCGCCCAACAGTGATTACCTTGTGGGTGTGCTTTATTCCTTGAGCGCAAGGTGGCTATTGTGTGCTGTATGCTGTGCTCTACCCAGGGCTGGTTCTAGGATTTTTGGGGCCTAGTTTTCAAGGGAAATGTGTGAGGCCCCTCTAATTTCCAAAGTGGCACCTTGAGGGCTCTGGAGGCTGCTTTGTGGAGACTTGGGCCGCAGCTCCTCCTCACAGCCACCTACAAGCACATCTTTTTGAAAGCTCATATCGGGCTGAAGTCGAGAGAATTACTTGGGTGCTGAGGGTTAAAACTTTGGGGCACTGAAGTGCTGAACAAAGGGCGTCCCACAGTGTCTCCCAATGGGCTACTGGACTGGAGGCCTAATTGCAGGATAAACCTGCTAAATGTGTCTCCTTGCAATTGGGACAAAAAGAAGTGCCCCCCTCCCCTAGGCCTACCCATACCATCCCTGGGAGGCCGAGGGAGGGGGACCCCCTCACATTAGCCCAATTGCAAAGGGACACCTTTCTTTCAGTTGGATCAGCAGGGGTACATGAGTACCGGTAGGGTGCTGCAATTGTGTGGGGCCCCATGTTGGTAGGCTGAGTGGGAGACCCTGGGCAGCTGCCCACACTGCCCATGCCTAGCACCCACCATGGGCCTACCTGTATCGGATGACGCAACATGCTCCAAAGCAGATGTTCTGAAATGTTGCAAAGGTTCTGGTCAACCATGAAGTGAGGTTTTATATTGGAGCTTGACTTTTTCTGGAAGCTTTTTGACTTAAAATCATGCATGTCTCCTGTTTCGTTTATTTGATTTTAATCATTCTGCAGTCTTTTTTATTTATTCCATTTTCTATTCTTATCTAAGTAGATTAGGAAACGTTATGTGTTGTTTTCTTGTTATTCAAATTGTTATTTCAACTTGAATTCCTTGTTGTTTGTGACTTGTTTTCTTTTGCCGGGCATTGAGCAGCGTAACCCTCTTTTTGACATTGCCCAAGTTGTGAAAATATCCCATTATAAATTTCTAGATTCACACCAAATGTTATGTTTCAAGGCAGCATAGAACAGGCTATGATGTATTGTGCTAGAATGTAATTAGTCATTGTAGAATGCATATGTTCAAGCTGCTGACAGTTGCATGATTGACTTAGGAGCCGATGGACATGCTCATCCTTGGTCCTCAGCTAAATAAAGGATTTGTACTCAATGGTCTAACAGTGTTTCTTTTACAACACTAACGACGAGGTGTTGAGGAGTTACGAACCTACACGCTGGAAAAGGAAATCGACATACCTCAAATCTGAAGATTGCACCATTCGTCATCGTGGAGAAGGAAGTCGAGTCTTCTGTGCTTCCCTACCCTCTGCCCCATTTGTCCGTGCCACGTGCACACCAACGGAGTGATTTCTGGTGAGGAAAATTAATTTTAGGCCACCAGTGCATGTGTTCGCAAGGACGGTGTCTCCAACGGCTGTGTGCTTAAGACCCTCCGCAAGCTATGCATGCTGTTTGTCAGCATCACCCCCGGTAGGCGTCACTGTGTGTGCAAGGATTGGGCACATCTCATCATCATTTTCGTTAGGCAGGTGATGTCACTCAGCGGCCATCTTGGATTTCCTTATTTCCACAAGGATCGGAGATCATTTCACATCGAAGAATCAACGTTGGAAGTTTTTTTCTCCTCTTTTTAAGGTGCTAGCTCAAATATTTATGTACCAATGAGCATTTCGGATTCAGCACAATTGCGGTAAGCTGTTACTATTATTGATTTACAGAATTTTACACAAATTCTATTGTTTTGCTTATTTGAGTTGCTCTCTTTGTGGTGAGGTAAATGGACAGTGGACTAGTCCTTTAAGGTATAGTAAGGAGACTGGACAAATCCACTTACAATGAGAACTCAAAGCTATAACATAAATCCTCTTCAAGCATTTTGGATTTCGGTCAATGAACCATCACTTAAATGGTTGGAATAGAAGGCGTATTTTACAAATTACATTGATGCCCTGGATGAAGCTGGGAAAATGTCTGCAAACCTGAAGAAAAGACTACTTATACATTCTTTAGGACCTGTAGGTTTGAAGGTGTTCAATGAAATGACAAAAGATAATATTGCCGGTGATTTAAATGTTTATGGTTTGGCTCTTGTACATCTTGATAATTACTTTAAACCTAAGGTTTGTATGGGCATAACAAGATTTAAGTTATTTTCAAGATAACAAAGCAAAACAGAAACTGTTGACCAATATGTTTCTGATCTCAAAAGATTAGCATTGGATTGTAAATTTGGCGTAATACTAGAAGATTTGATGAAAGATCAGGTTGTGATGTATGCCTGTAACCCAGCTATACAAGAAAGGCTCTAGATTAATGGAGATGCATCATTAGATGATATCCTAGCTATTGTGCGTAAAGCAGACATTTCTAGCAGATGTGCCAATGTACTCAAACAAGACCAGGGAACTAACGAAATTGTGGGCAAAGTAGGTACTCAGGTTGAGAAAAAGAAACATTTTGCTACTGCTATGGATAATACAAATGTTAGATTCCAACCCAAGTGTTACAGATGTGGTAGCATTGAACATTGAGCCTATAGCAAAAATTGTCCAGCTATTAAACAGAAGTGCTGCAATTGTGGCATTAAAGGCTATTTTGCAAAAAGAATGCAGGAAGAGAAGAACCAATGTTAGATTTTTGACTAGCACTGAGGACAATGACAGAGATGGTACTGGTAATGAGGACTGTGATAAGGACACTGTTGACACAAACAGTTTGATTATGAATGTACGCAACAATTTGGTGCTTAATATTTGTGATGAGGTTTGCAAAAACAAACCTCTATGCTAGATTGAAATTGTGGAAGTTGGTATCAAAATGTATGCAGATTCAGGCTCCCCATACACAATTATTAATGAAGGGTTGTGAAAATCATCCTTTGTACAAAAAGTTGGTAGCCAATTATTAGAACCTGACATACATCCTGAAGGGTATGGTGTTGAAACTATTGATTTGTTAGGCTTTCCCTAGTTCACCTTTAAATTCAAAGGACAGGAAAGTAGACGCAAATTATATATTGCAAGAACTGGTCCTCCTGTTCTAGGATGGTTTGATCAGATCAACTGCACATCATTTTAGAACACAACAGTAAAGAACAAGTTTTGGTCTGTGGATGAGTGTGGCACTGTGGGTGATAGTATTTTAAGACAATTTCCCAAAGTTTTCAGCAAGGTTTTGGGTAATCTGCAAGGTTTTAAACACATAATAATTCTCAAACAAAATGCCACACCCAAGGTTCACAAATGTCGCAATATTCCCATACTCGTAAGGGAAATCCTTTCCAAGGAATTATATAAATTGGTTGCAGCACACATTATTGAACCTATTGAAGCTTCTGATTGGGGTTCTCCCATTGTTGTGGCTGGACGGAGCAATGGTAAGGCATTTGAATAACAATATTGTGATAGACAGATTTCCTTTGCCTAAAATCAACAAGTTGGTAACATGTTTAAAAAAGGCAAAATGGTTCTCTACACTGGACCTTTTGTTCACTTATCACCAGATCTCATTGTCACCAGAGTCAATGAAATTCACATCATTTATCACTCCATTTGGATGTTTCCAATTTAAGCGAATGCCTTTCGGGTTAGCCTCGGCTGCCGCTGTTTTCCAGCGGTTAAGTTAATGTTCCATTTTTTCAGCAAAGAACAAGGCGTTACCTTCTTCCAGGATGACATCCTGGTCTTCGGTGCTGACAAAGAGGAACATGCCTCTAGATTAAGGAGGGTATTTAACATATTGGAGAACAAAGGCTTCACTGTGGAACACTCTAAATGCAGGTTTGCTCAAAGAAGCGTTACTTACCTCGGTCATGTGACTGATGAATCAGGTGTCAAACCCAAACCCACTCTTGTGTCTGCCATTGTGAAAGCTTCAATACCTACTTGTGAGGAAGAAATTAGATCATTTTTAGGTATTGCAGAATTATGTTCAAAATATGTTCCTAATTTTGCAGATAAGACATTTAACATTCACCAACTTCTGAAAAATAATAGTGTATTCAGTTGACAGTGATCTTAAGGACATTAAAGTGGCTATTGCTAATGCAACAGCGCTTAGTAGTTTTGACCCTGCCTTAGACAGCATTATTACTACTGATGCCAGCAACAAGAGGCTGGGCGTTGCACTCTAGCAAATGGACAATCTAGGCAGACATAACATAATTGTGTATGCTTCCAAATCGCTTTCTCCTTGTGAAGAAAAGTACCCAATCATTGAAAGAGAGGCTTTATCTTGTGCATGGGCCTTGGAACACTTCAGGTCTTTCATTTGGAGGAAGGCTTGTATATTTAGTTGTGACCACAAGCCCTTAGTGAAAATTCTAACCACAGAGGGTGCCATCTCTGCATCTGCAAGACTTGCAAGGATTTCAATGTGAATGCTAAATTTTGTTTACAAAATAATTTATATGCTGGGTATGAACAATGTTGTGGCAGATTTTCTTTCCAGGATGTCTGTCATGCTAAAAAAGTGTGAGGATGAAGAATGGAATGAGTTACAAGTGGCTCTTATCCATGATCAAGGCTTTTCAGCTATCGGGAAGAGTGAATGGGCTACTGAGTATACCAAAGACAAAACTCTTCAAAATATAATCTCACATGTTTCACATGATTGGCCTAAGAAAGAGTTATTGGACTCCTCCATCAATCCCTTTTGGGAAGTCAGATTTGAATTGACTGTGGAAGATGACACTTTATTAAGGGGTGAAAGAGTGATTCCACCTAAGAATTTGCGCAACTGGATTATTGAGTTATGCCACGAAGGCCATTCTGGTATTATTGGAATGAAATCAATTATTAAAAGGTTGTTCTGGTGGCCCAGGATGGATTCCCAGGTTGAAAGAATTGTACATGACTATTGTGCATGTTCTTCCTCTGACAAATCCTTGTGAACTTTTCGTCTGCCTATGAGTAAAGTTTTTTTACGTAAAAACCCTTCGGAGACTGTTGTGGTGGCCATTTTGAGACCTATTTGAGAATCTCACGAATATTTAATTGTTTTGATTGATTGATTTTCTAGATGGCCTGTAGTCAAGGTTGGTAATAGCGCTGATACCGGTTCCATTTTGAAAGTTTTAGACAAAGTTTTTGTCTCTGAAGGTATTCCTTCACCCATTATCAGTGATAACGGGGTGCAATTTTTAGCCATTAAGGCCAAAGCATATTTTAAGAAGTTGGGTATTAACCACAGAACCACTTACCTTTATAATCCAAGTGGTAATGGAATGGTGGAAAGGTTTAACCGTGTCCTTAAGGGAACCATTCAATTGGCGAATAAAAACAACCAGGATTGGATCACACAGATAGGGAAAACTGTTTGGGCTCACCGGGTCACAAGTAATAATGCCACAGGATTGCCTCCTTTCATTTTAGTGAGAGGTAGGAAACCTTGATCCAAATATACCCCGGTTGGTTATTTCCTTCTGGCAGGAAGCATGGTCCCTGGATGAGGTGCGGAATCGTATGCAGTTTATGCAAAGTAAAAGTAAAGAGTACCATGATGCTAAACATGGTGTTAAGACTCCTGAAGTGAATGGAGGAGACTGGGTGCAACTTAAAATACCTGGTTTTGTCCCTAAAAGTGAGAGCCAGTATTATGAACCAGAGGAGGTTGTAGAAACATTACTTAATGCTGTGAGAGTGAAAAGTGGTAAGGTATGGAATTTGAGTCGGATTGCGAAGAGCAGGAATTCCAGCTGTTGTCAGCAGTCTGAATGTGATTGGAAGTTGGATGATTCTGACAACAACAACAGTGAGATCGTAAAGGGACCTAGTATTCCAACTGCTACTGATAGGAGTACTGTTGAATCTGATTTGATTATTCCTCCAGATGTAACCAAGCCAAAGGTAGTTGAACCACAGGAGCTAGCCAGTTCCAGTTCCTTGTGGGTGATGAGCCAGTTTCTCATTATTCCATAAGGAAAAGGATGGCTCCGCGTTGGTTAAAAGATTACATTGTTAATAATAAGTAATGTATTGTATTAATTTTTTAATAGATTTTTCTGTTGATGATAAGTAGTATGTTGTATTCATTTGTTTTTTCTTTTTTATTTTCCTTCTCCTTTTGGAAGAAAGGGGGATGTGTTATGTTCTTTTTTCTAGGCAGCGCAGAACAGGCTATGATGTCGTGTGCTAGAATGTAATAGGTCATTGTTGAATGTATATGTTCAAGCTGCTGAGAGTTGCATGATTGACTTAGGAGCTGATGGACATGTTCATCCTTGCTCCTCAACTGAATAAAGGAATTCATACTCAACAGTCTAACACTGTTTCTTTTACAACACCAACATTCTTTTAAACTTGAAAAGCAAGATGGTTGATTTTTTGTAGCTCGATTCACATAGATGATTGCACACTTAGGTGTGCACATCTAAAGTAATCTGAAGTGTGCAAGCATAATATTTACAAGGGAAATCCCATTGTTGATTCACAGCATTAATAACTGTCAGATGATTTCCATCCATAATGGATTTGCTCACATGGAAATTCAGCCAGTATGAGAGGGTTTTGTACCAGAGGTATGTTTGTGAACTTCACTTGACAAAGGTGTCCATGTTGGTTACAAGACTTTTGTAGATCATTTCCCAGCCTGAAAATAAAATTCCCCTAAATCTTGTTGCACATGAATTTGTATTCTTCATGGTGCAAAAGAGATGGGGATCCCCCAATATTGCTAAGTGTGTAGGGAGAGGGTTTCTAAATAGGTACACATATTTTCCCCTATAAAAGAAACATGACTACATACAAATCCATTTACAAAATCTATTACACTTTCTGTGAATCTTTGGCTGCCTAAGGTTCCAATAGTACTACATGATTTTTTGTGAATTTCTAAAAAGTTAGACATTTGCTTAGACATAGTAGTGACTGAGCAAGAACAAAAATTCCAAGAATTTTAGGAGATGCATAAATGAGGACTGGGGTAAGTATATAGTTAATATAGGGCCATATGTAGGTAATTTCTATTTACCGATTCCTAAATACCAAATTTTACCGATTCGGTATTTAAGAATTGGTAAATAGAATGTAGGTAAATAATCGGTAAATTTTACCAATTCGGTAATATTCGTTATTACCGATTCGGTATTTACCGAATTGGTAATAAGGAATACCTTCCCATTCATTCCTATGGGCCTGGAGGCCCATAGGAATGAATGGGAAGCCATTCAGTATTATCGATTCTGTATTTAAGAATTGGTAAATAGAATGTAGGTAAACAATCGGTAAATTTTACCGATTCGGTAATATTCGTTATTACCGATTCGGTATTTACCGAATCGGTAATAAGGCATACCTTCCCATTAATTCCTATGGGCCTGGAGGCCCATAGGAATGAATGGGAAGGTATGCCTTATTACCGATTCGGTAAATACCGAATCGGTAATGGGGGGAGCATATTCAAGGGTGGCAGGGTGTCACATTGACACCCTGTTGCACCCCTGAATCTTGCATGTGTGCACATGTGGCACACATACATGCCCCAAGGGTATGTATGTCTGCAACATGGCACTTTTAAAAAAGCACAAAATTGCTTCTGAAAAGGTATTTGGTATTTACCACCAACTTGTAGTTGGTGGTAAATAACGAATCCTTAAACCAAAAATGCACTCACTTGAGTGCTCCCTATATAGGATTTAAGGATTCGGTAATTTACCGACTCCTTAAATTAAGGAATCAGTATTTTACCGATTCCTTAAAATAACGAATCGGTAAATTACCGAATCCTTAAATCCAGCCTCCTACATCGCAAAGGGCTAAATACCGGTCGCTAACGGGAAATTTACCGATTTTCGGCCGTTACCGACCGGTATTAGCCCACCTACATATGGCCCTCAGTTATCTGTGTATTTGACAAGTTAAATGAAATGGACCCAAATTTAGAGCTATGTAGGATAGAGACAAATAGTGATTCATTTCCTTCTAAGAGAGTCTCTCCTGGATAGCTAGAGGGACTATGTGTATGGTTGCCTTTGCTCTAGCTGTTGAAGGAACATAACCCATGCCCTGGCCATTGCTTTGGTTAGCCCTGCTATGGATACAATCAAGAATAAGCCGGATAAAGATGGGAACCCACTGGTGAGGTAGGAATATATAGTGGAAAGATAAAGGTATTGAACAGCAGGGCAATAAAGGAATGTAAATAAAAGGGAGAAAAATAAAAAAGGAGAAGGTGCAAATATAAGTTATGAAGTGAGCTACAGAAGAGAGAATGGAAGACAAATGAAGCAAGTTATAAATAGAGCAGGGTGAAAGGATGGGAAGGCCATGCTAGGGAGGATAGTGTTACAGGGAGAAAGGGGAAGTAGACGAGAGAAAAGAGATAAAGAGGGCATAATCACAAATGGCACACTGAAGAGGTCAGGTACTGATTGGTTGAGGAATCCAGATTTTTTTATAAAGAATCAATAGCAAATGTGATGTATAGATGAGACCAATGCGAGGGACAGGTACTGGAGTGAAGTGTGAGAATGTGGCACTGGTGTTCAGGAGGACACGCTGGCACTTGGGCAATATCAGTAGCGTGAAGAGTTGAGGAGTTCTGTTCATTGGCAGTTTAAGCTTTTATGATGCGTGGGCTGTGTGACTAGCTAACACTTGTGAGCATTTGAGTGAAGGTTTGAATAGCTGGAACATGTCAGGATGCTCAGTGGGAAGTGATACTAGTGTGAGGAGCTGGTACTGTTGAGATGAACAAGAAGCCGGTGATAGAGGTGAATCTGAAAAGCTGACATAAGTGAAAGTTGTCAGAACATGGAGCAGATGAGGAACGTAGGAAATAGATCTTAGACATCTATTTGAGTATCAAACACTGTTGTTGAGTGCACAGAGATGGAGCAGGAGGGTAATATAAGAAACTGGCATGAAGATCTGATTTTGTGCGTAATATGATGGGCATGTCCTGGATGGCAATGTGAGGTGTTTACTGGTGTGCATTGTGAATAATAGCACTGATCAACATGACACGCGTGGGCAGTGTTTAGCGTATCCAAGGAATCACTACATCTGAAATATCTTCGAGAAACAGTAATGAAGTAAAGTAAGAAAAGGTAACTGAATGTGATTCCATTACTGTATGCACATTAGGATTAATCAATTTGCTAAATTGCATAATATGTATATTGCATGTGATGTGGCACTGAAGTAGTAATGTTACATTACAAAACATATGTTTGCCAGCTGGTTTCTATTTTGACCTGATGAACTGAATAAAGGAATAACAATTTGAAACTTAATTTCATGGCTATTCATCTCATATTTTTTAACTTTGTAAATCACCGTTTCTGTAGTTTGTCTGTGGAACAGATTTCAAGATTTTGCAGCCCAATTTCACTCCACAAGAGTATTTATAAAAAGGAGAGTGTTTCCAAATTCACTTTTGAGAGATTTGTTTTTTCCAATCTTACATATCAATAATATCTATAACATGGCTCAGTGTACATACATTTGTTACAGAGATCCATGTTTAACTCATATTTTACAATTCACAATCATGCCAAATCTCTTACAGCATTATGCAATATCTGTAAACTGCAAAATGTAACTTTCAACATGTAAATATTAAAGCTTACAGGCATGAATGATGATGAAAAGAAGTTTAATTGAGAGACAATCTAAGTAATTTTCCACCCAGTTTTATCACTCTTGCTGACCTCTCTACAATTGTCAAAATTCCCTTTTGCTTTCTCAGCTATCTCTTGTACATATGTGATAGGCATATCAGTCTATTCAAAAGAAATCATTCATAGAACTGAATTTTCAGATCCATACTCTAGAAATCTTTTGAACTTTTTGTGTATTGTGTGAAAAATTACTCTACAAATTGACTGACCATCACATACGTTGCATATGTTGCCGGTCACATTTGCTAAGCATTTTATAAATTTCACAAATATAACTCCAAGATTTAACTTGATCTTACTTACAGGTTAAACACAGGTGAAAACCTGATTTCCTAATGGGATTAACAAACCCTCAGACATCATGCAACACATGTCCTCAGTGGAGCTATGTGGTACAGATGAAGCTTCAAGTAAGCATTCAGAGAATAAACTCAGCATCAATATGGAAGAGGTCATTGAAGACAATGATGGTTTATGTAGCAAGGCAGCCATAAAGCTGCTGGAATGTCTCCAGCACCACGCAAGGATCCACATCCAGGAACATATTAAGGCACTGGACGTGACCTATTAAGAAAATGATAAATTACAGGAGATATAGTTCAAGCTAAATGAGCGTATCAAGGAGAAGGTTACCACTAACCGGTGTGAACCCTGTGATCATTAATTTTCTTGATGGGCTGTCATATCTTTGGTCAGTAAAAGATATTGTGGTGGACCACAGAGCAACCCCACTCACCCCTACAGAGAGCATGAATAAGGACCTTCTACACAGTGAAGTAGAGCCTGACCTTTCAGGGTATGACATAGCAGTTATTTATTAGGAGAAGAAGTAGCAGACACAGAGTCATGTCACAGGATGTGGCTGGTTCACTTCTGTACATAACTGAAAGTGTCCTAGTTGTTCACATCTGTGCACCTAATATATGTATCATTTGCCAAGTCCATATTGCAACAGAATGAGAACAAAGCATTCAGCTCCATGTTGTCCTACCCACATGTACAACTAAATCACGCTGTTGGTTGGCTAGGATATGCACCTAAGCCAGGCAGAACCCACCACTCTAGTCAGGGCAAGTAAGTTACACACCGGAGATAACCCCCGGTATCTTGGCACAGAGCAGTCAGTCTTATCCCCAGAGGCAATGTTTAAAGTTTTTGTGTAAGACACTCGCCCCAGTAATGTAATGAACCCACCACAAAAGAGATTCCTCACAGGCTTTATATAAAAATATACAGTATTTTGGGCATAGACTAAAATGGCATGAACCATAAATACTGTGCATGCTAAACAAACCCTGAGAGGATACTCATTATACTGACAATATGAGAATCAATATGATATACCCCCTCCCATCATTGCATGAAATGAAGAAGACTATGACCAAAACACATAAATCACAAGTATGGTACATTATGCAATTTCTAAAAAAGTACTGTCTGTCCTGGTCACTGGGAAAACCATGCGACAAAAATTTGCAATGTCATGCACATTGTGCCAATACTTAGTTATTCCCTGATAGGCAAAAGGCACTCCAGTCAGTCTCACCAAGAGATAAATGAAGATACCCACAGGCACCAAGACTCCCTGTGTGTCTGTTATATGAGGTACGATCCTCTGAGAGTAAGCGTAGGCAGCAGGAATCCCCGGCGCTCCTACTCTCATCTTAATTTTAATCCCTTTTCGAAATGCTCCACTGTGCCTTCCTGAAGGCGGTGAAGGTTTGGATGGGTAGCGGGAGCTCCCATGAGGCTTCCATCCAGGATGGAATTGCAGAGAAGACCCCCTGCAAGGAACGCTGCGATGGAAGGGGGAGCACCCTCATTTTAGGTGAGTTCTCTGTGGCAAGGACGGGGAGAGGACAGCTGCCTGGGACCCATAGGTTGAATTCCAGTGAGCAGGGATACACGGTAAATGACATCAGTAGAGGCTTCCTCAGGTGCTGCAGTGACTCTCGCATCCCTCAGAGAGTGCAGCCCTGGTCTGCGGGAGGACTCTTCCTTGGAATTGTGGCGGGCCTCGCTAACGGGGCTCGCATTAAATATTTTTAGCCCTTCTCGGCCGGATCCACTTGAGGCTGAGATGGGAGGGTGGGGACAGACTGGAAAGAAGGGCTGATGATGCCTGCACTCCCAGGCCCATCCTCAGGCCCCATCTCAGGGGTGACACCTCGGTGAGGGGTGCTGGAATTGCACCAGTGATCAGCTCAGTCTCGCTCACCATACGCCCCTCAGATCAGAATTTGGTGCTTTTCACACACTGGGGGAGCAAAAATGAAGAAAATTTAGCACTCACCCCACACTGGACTGGCAGAACAAACTAGCTTCCCAGGCGCATGTCACCAGAACGTAGAAAGTGAAAACATGAAGCACTCACCCTGTGCTAGGGATGTCCAGGGAAATAAACATGAAGCGCACACCACACACTTGTGGAGGGTGCTGAAAGGGCTGAACTCAGGTGTACAGCCAGTTCCGGGGCAGCCTGTCCAAAAAGAGTACTTGGGGGCACAAGGTGGGTTTCAGGCCAAAACAGCTAATTAGTTGGCGGTTCCTCGTGACAGTCCTTGTAGTGGCTGGGTCATCCAAGGTCAGGTAGCAACTGGCAGCAGGGAAACAAGCAGAAAATAAATCTAGTGAGTCCTTTAGACCACCCATCAGGTAGCAGGGCAACAGCAGAAGAACAATCCATTTGAGTCCTTTGTGAAAGCAGGCAGTCCTTCTGACAGAGGTTCAGTCTCAGTTCAAAAGTTCTCTCTCTCTGTGGGCTCGGAGGCCCTGTGCTTATACTCTGGTGCCTCATTTGTAGAAGGTAGGAGAAGATTCCAGCAAGGCCTGTGGAATTCCAGTAGTATCCTTCCACCCTTACCTTGCCTGCAGACATCAGTAGGGGGTAAACAAGCCCTTTGTGTGAGGGCAGGACACAACCTATACAAATTTAAACTGTCAACCCCCCTCACTCTCCCAGCCCAGGAAGACAATTCAACATGCAGATGAATGCAGATGCAACCCTGTTACACCCTACCCTCCCTGTATGATGGCTTTCTGGAAAGTATGCTGGGGCGGCCGCTTTTACCAGGTGTGGTAGGGCGTAGCAGGGCAGGGGCATGGAGAGTGTTCAATATGAAAAAAAAACCTAAAAACACACTTACTCTCAGGCCAGCTCCTCTCGGCCAGCTCGCAGCCAACACTGCATCTCGCTTCTGTAAGCAGGAACAGAAGGCACGGCTCCTGACTCCCCTAGTCAATCGCAGCACTGCAATGCAGCACTGTGTTTGGTCTGAGTCCCATAGATCGTCGCTCAGGCAGGGAATGGGAGCCTGGGGCATGTCCTGCTCCCAGGCTGTAATGCAGCTTGGATACAGAACATGCAAAGTGAGCATGACGGTTTGGCCGGCTCGAGAGAGCTAGTCAAAGCGTCATTGCGTACTTTGGAGTGGGCAAACCACTCCTCGCCTGCCCTGCTCCGGCAGCTCAGCCCCACCATGTACCAGGAAAGGAAAATGGAATGATTATAAAGCTAGTTATTATCATATTAGTTCTCTTTAACTACTACTCACAGAGCAGTGGGGCAATGCTCCTCCGTCTTAGCTGAGGAGCCACCACTGAATATATGCACAAGCTCAGCTGTCACTCTGTTCTAGATGTCGATTTGAGTCAGGCTGCAAAACACAAAGAGTCATAAGCACAGTGAAAGGCCCATTTTCTAAATGTGGCATTTCTAAAATAGTAATAAAACATCCACCTACATCAGTAAGCATGAATTTTACTACCATTCTAAACATGACAGCCCTGCTCCTTTCAGATGACAAATTACCACTGGAAAACATATCAGGGAATTCTCAATTCAAACCTATGAGTGGTGGAGGCCTCACAGCATTGAGAATCCAAATAGGCTGTTTTCACTACCAGGACATGCCACACAATTAGGCACATGTCCTACCTTTTACCTATACAGGACCCTGCCCAAAGGGCCTACCTTAGGGGTGACCTATATGTAGTAAAAGGGGAATTCGAGACTTGGCTATTAATTTAAATACCCAGCCACTGTGGCATTTAACTGATCACACAGGCCCTGCAATGGCAGAGGCCTGAGACAGGCTTGAAAGGCTACTTCTGTGCATGCCCACTAGTAGCATTTAATTACAGGCCCTGTGTGTATGGCATACCACTGTACAAAAGACTTACATGTAAATTAAATATATTAAACAGGTGTAAGCCAATCATACCAGATGAAATGACAGAGCACATGCACTTTAGCACTGATTTGCGTTGTAAAGTGCCCAGAGTCCTAAAGGCAACAAATTGGGGTCAGAAAAATAGGAGACGAAAGGCAAAAAGGTTAAGAATAGCCATGCAGAAAGGGCCAGGTCCAACACATGCTCACTTCATAAACATTGCTTACATGAACCCATCACAAAGAGCCACCTTTAGTAATTTATGTAGTTGCAATTATTATGAAACTGATGTCTCCAGAGAGGGCATGATATTTGAGCAGGTGAATTCCAACGTGGAATACATCAGCCCAGCAGTCATTGATGGTCAAACTCTGTGGCATTGTCTCCTATGACATCAGTCAATACAGTCTGCTCTTCTGCACAGTGCTTACTGCTAGGTCACAGATGCTGGGCTTCTGATCTGGGCAAACGCCCTCTTGCAGGAGTTACTCCTTCTCCACTCTATAAGAAGGCTATGTTGGCATAATTCAAAGGCAGACTCCAGCTCTCCAGCACAAAGTATTTGAAGACTGCCAGGTGTTGCTCTCTCACTTCTGGGAGACTGGCTGCCAGAGACACTATTCCTGGATCAAAAGAATGTTCCTGATGTCCTGCAGTATGTCATCTCTTTGGTCAGTATAAGATCCTGGAACCACTTTGGTAAATTTCAATCTCCCTCTCATAGTCCTTTTACACTCAGGGAGTGCTGATTCACAGAAGCAATGAAATGACTTTTACAAATTACCATCAAAGATAATGTTTTTACTTTTATTGTATTAAACATTTTCAGCAAACATACCTTTAATGCGACAGCATACAATAAACGTAAAATAAGAATTTCTAAGATAGTTTTCAAAACTAGAGAAAATTGTATATGAATGTTGTTCCTGACGTCACCAGCCAACCAAAATAGATCTTTCTAGGCACTTCAAAAGGATGGTAGAGTCCTTGACAGTGATGTTTAAATGCCTTGTCATTATAAGCAGGCTACCTTTAGTTATATGGTTACTGGCATTAGTGTGCATGGTATGAGAACAAATGTAGGCAAAGAAAAATGTCCACCCCCATATTACCCAGGCAGCCATAACTGGGGCTACAGGACTCCTCATAACCCTGGGCCCTAGAACCACTGCACCTGCGATGTTAATGACAGCTCACCGCCCCTGATTTCTCATGGAAACTATTGGTTTTACTTTAGAGCAAATGCTCAGGGTTACAAATGTTCTCATTAAATATTTGCCTTCATCTTACTTGCAGTATACTGTAACACAAATTCAGGTTTAACGTGTGCTGTTAGGGCCAGATGTTTGCAAGCCCTTTCTTTAGGTAAATCAGAGGTTTTACAAACGCTAGATTTCCAATTGTTAAATCCCTATTTGGAAGAAGCATGTTTAGGACATGTTTAGGACATCCTTTCCAAATACCGATCCCTCATGGTATGCTTTAATGTTTTGTGACCGAAATCTAGCTGCAGTGAACACTTATCCTTTGTTAATGTTTTAAAAAAACATACTTTGGAGTAAGCAATGGTTCATGGAACCACTACTTACTCCTAAAAAATCTTTGTGAAACTAAACAGACTGCATGAAAAAAAGATTGCTTCATGTAAAAGCAATCAAAGACATGATGGTCTTCTGACCCCAGCAGGTCACCATTCCTTTGATTCCAGAGAATTATTCTAGGTCATAATTTAGGACCTGCCTCATTAATATTCATGAGATAGTTCGAATTGCGACCCATTACCCTTTGGTACTTTGTGAACTGACCTACGTAATTTCCCAAAATATAAATCATTCAGAAAAAGTCAGTGTACAGATTACAACCATTTTTACTGAATGCATTCGTAATACACCTGGCCCTTAGTTGTAGCACTCAGGCTCTTTTATGTACATTCCTCTATCTTTGATCAGCATTAGCACCTACTCATTCATTTCCCTCTATACGTGCCTTGAATATCAATGTTTCCAGTATGAGACGAGTGACTGAATTTGATCGCTGACTAGATATAATGAATATTTATTCATTTCCCAAGCTGACTTCGGATCTCATGAGTGTTTGCAGCTTCTGCTTTCTTGCCCCTTAGGGAAGGGTGCACTGAAATAGCAAACAGATCAAACCATCTTCTTCCTCGCATTACAAGGACAGACTGAGGCTGTAATTTTCCCCTAGGCTAGCCTTGAGCTTACAGTTTCCATCATATTTGCTTTTGCCTTCATACACATGTGTCCTTTGGGAGTTGCATTATTTAAACCATTATTTAACCCAGTATCTTTCCCCCACAGTAAATAATGACTGAGTAAGGTGTGGGAATTGAATTCGCTTGGCTTTTCTCCAGATTCTAGAACCTTTCTCTTCCTGGACTTCTGTGCAGCATTTTAATATGATAACAGGCACTACTTGTGCTTGCTCAAAACTAGTTACAGCAATGTTCTGCTTTCTAGGGCCAGATAACAAAATATTTTTGACTGGTGCTTTTTCATTTTCTTGCTGTTAAGTAACACTGTGCTTGGTGCAAGGACCTTTTACCACTGTGATATGAAAACAGGAGTCTGGAGGAAGTAAAATGCGGCAAGAACATTTGTGCATATTTGTGTGTGCTTTTTTCATGTGGTGGTGATGTGCTCTATTGTTTTTTTGTGCTGCCTTATTCTTATGCTTCATGAATGCAATATTAATCTGTTGTGATGTACTGATGTAGTGCTGTCTTGTTTTAACTGTGATGTCATGTTGATTTTTGTATTTTATTATGTTACTTTTTGTTGTTTACTTTATATAGGCCAAAAAATGCTTTTTACACTTCGAGACAAAAGTGGCAAATGCCTTGAAAGTAACAGTGATGAGCAACCATTTACTATTGTTGAAGGCTCCAGAATTTCAACTGCTTAGGACACCTGTCAGCCCAAAACTGTTGTAAAGCCTATAGGCCTGATTTTGAATTTGGCAGATGGAGCATGTACAGTTGTCACGGCAGACTTTTTGGCGGGTATAAGCTCAGTTCTATATTATCAGGATTACATAATGGTCTGTGGGAAAGATAGGTCAAGCCATGATGAGGTTTTGGGTAGAGTTCTGTCAAGACTACTGGAGCGAGGACTCACACTCACAAGTGACAGATGTAAATTCAGGGTTGAAGCTGTGTCTTACCTACGACATACTACCTCGGGTGATGGCATCAGGTCCAAGATTGACTTAGGGGAAGCTGTATTGCAGGCACTAGCGCCGATCGACAAGGACCAGGTTAAATCATTGCTTGGCATATCAGAATATTATTTTAAGTTTATTTACAACTTTACCAGTGTGGTGCAACCTTTGAGATTGTTACTAAAAAAGGGTGCAGATTTTGTGTCGTCGGATGAATGTGTAGAAGCTTTCAGTAAAGTCAAACGTGAGATTGCACGTATGCCAACATTGGGGCATTTCGATGTAACAAAAAGGACTATCCTAACCACAGATGCAAGTGTGATAGGGTTAGGTTCTGTGCTTTCACAAATTGTTGATGTGAAGGAGAGGGTTATAAGTTTTGCCTCATGTTCCCTCAAGGGGGTGGTAGAGCACGAGGCATCGTATGTGGACCATCCACCATTTTAGGTTTTTCCTCTGTGGTTTGCCTTTTCTGGTCAGAACAGACCATAAGCCATTAATCCAGATATCTGATTGCAGGAATTTACAGGGGTGCCATACCCAGGATCAAAAGATGTGTTTAGGGACTCTGGGTGTCAAACTTAATTGTAGAATAATTACCGGGGATGAAAAATTAACCAGCAGAATATTTGCCTAGGATGCCATTGGACAAATCGGCTACTTTGTGCGTTGAACCGTCAGTATCATAGGCCAGAGAACCAGCACTTAGCAAGGGTGAGTGGGACACTGGTGTTGCCAGAGATGCTACATGGAGGATAGTGATGGACGTGGTAGTTGGTGGATAGCCCAACATCAACAAGGTCCCTCAATGTGCAAGGGGGTTTTGGAATGTGCGTGATGAATTGAGTATTGTAGGAGTTGTGCTGCACAGAGGGGAGAGGCTAGTTCCACCTGATGATTTGCATGAGAAAGTTGTTAATTTACAACATGAAGGCCACCTTGGGCGTAGTCTGACAAAGTCCAGAGTGAGAGAGTTTTATTGGTGGCAAGGTGTAGACTGACAGGTGGAGGAAGAGGTTAGAGATAGTATCCTCTGTGCTGGCAATGATAAATCCAGGAAGGTCAGGACTGCTCCACTGTCACCAGTGAAGATACCCGAAGAACCTTGGACCAAGGAAGCTATGGATATTGTTGGGCCTTTTGAGGTGTTATTGCCCAATGAAGGACTTGTGGTAGTTATAGTTGACTATACATCCAAATGGGTCTCAGCGTGTTGCAGGAATTCTGTGGTTACTAAAAATGTTATTGAATTTCTTAAGGATGTGTTTGATTGTGTACAGGATTTTGGTGTAACAGAGGCAGAGGGGCTTGTTCATAACTCATTCCTTTGTCGTTGAGTGGCAAAGATAGGAATAGCGGTGAAGGCAATGTAAGGGTGAAGGAGTATGAGGAGAAATATAAACAAAGGTTTAATGCCAAGAGGAGGGTGGGGAGAACCGAATGGAAAGTTGTTGACATGGTTTATTAAAAAAAAGCGATATGGTCCCTGAAAGGGGAAAGAAAATGTTGGGTTCCCAAATGCATTGAAGTATTTAAGAAGAATGTGGTTGTGTTAAGTGGTGGTGAAGTTTGGAGTATGTCTCAATTATCTAGATGTAGTGAGGTCGCAGGTCCAAATGGAGTGGAGAACAAACATTTTGAGAGTTAAGGTGGTCATATCCATGCGGATAGAAGAGGGAAGAGAGCACCTTCATACCTTCAGGATTACATATTAGAGTAGTAATGTCATGATTGTTTATTTTCTTCATTGCTATGGATAGGGGATGGTGGTTGGAGGTTGTCTGTACATAAGTCTCTTTTACTTTTAGTAGCTATGTAGGTTGTTTTCTTTATCTTCTTTTTTTCATGACCATTTCTGTATCCTTGCTTACATACCCTTTCTTTGCCAATAAAGTTTTTGGGTCTATGTACAGTTATAATATGTTAAAGGGGAAGATGTGTCATAGCTTGCCCTTTAATGGTGATGTACCTGATGGAGTGTTAGGTGCATTACCAGAACTCTGGAGGTAACCTGACAGTCATAGTTGGGAGAGCTGTCTGCAGTTGGCTGTGTCCATTGGTGGGTGCATTAAACGTGAAGATACTCAATAATACTGGTGTGTGTTTCGTTTTATTACACTTGAGAACAAATATTGATACTTCTGCATTTATCACAATATATATATTATCGATTTAAGATAGTCTTAGCAGGCTTGCTTCTCCAACAAGTTGCCCCTGAGCTACTGGTAACCCTCCATGTATCTGAAAGTAGCTCTCTTGTGTGTATTCAAGCTCACTTAATTAGACGATTGTGCTTGGTTTAATTAACATACGTATACCAAAATTGAAAAGAGTTGAGAGGCTGGCTCAGTATATGACAATCACTTATGTAAGTGGACACATTGCACTGACCCAGGCAACCCTTATGGTGATCATAGTGGTCTTAGACAACATTAGAAAGATCTCCAAGTAGTAGCTGTGGAGAGCAGCCTTCAGGCTTACTCCAGAAGGAGTTTAAAGCAGCTTGTTTTACCAGAACACAATGATATAGGTATATATTAAGTGAAAAAGAAACACACAGTGGGCCCGATTCACAGAACTAACTTAAGACAAAATCCTAAACTTACTACCATTTTGGTATTCACAGAAGGCACTTACTCATTTTGGTATTCACAGAAGGCACTTAGTCATTTCGGTATTCACAGAAGTTAGGAGTCCTAACTTTAAGACTCCTAAATGCCTTCTGTGAATACCGAAAGTCTTAAAGTTAGGATTTTTCTCAGTTTAGTAGTAGTATAGTTAGGACTCCTAACTTTAGGACTCCTAAATGCCTTCTGTGAATACCGAAAGTCTTAAAATTAGGATTTTTCTCAATTTAGTAGTAAAGTTAGGACTCCTAACTTTAGGACTCCTAAATGCCTTCTGTGAATACCGAAAGCCTTAAAATTAGGATTTTTCTCAGTTTAGCAGTAGTAAAGTTAGGAGTCCCAACTTTAGGACTCCTGAACTGAGAAAAATCCTAATTTTAAGACTTTCGGTATTCACAGAAGGCATTTAGGAGTCCTAAAGTTAGGACTCCTAACTTCTGTGAATACCGAAGTGAGTAAGTGTCTTCTGTGAATACCAAAATGAGTAAGTGCCTTCTGTGAATACAAAAATGGTAGTAAGTTTAGGATTTTGTCTTAAGTTAGTTCTGTGAATCGGGCCCACTGTATTTATAAAAAATATGTATTTATTATAAGACACTCACTAACACTTACAGATATCTACTAGCCAGAGATATACTCAATGCACTCAATACTTTTCAATAGAAACAGGTAAGTAGCACAGATTACACAGTGGTCCCCAGGGGGAGACCAAACCATATACTAAAATAGTGGTATTCGAACCATGACTCGAGTCAGAATAATGGTCAGTGGACGTAAAAGTTCTGGGGACCCAAGGAACCACCCAAGATGAGTATCTAGGAGCCCCACAGAGGTCGTGTGCAGTGTAGGAACACGACTGCCTTCTCCGTACAAATCAATGCGTAAGTAGCGTTTGCAATTTTAAAGAAAGAGGACCCTTCCCAGTGGACCCTGAAGAAATCGAGTGGAAGACAAGAGGTTGAAGAGCCACCTCACCCATGGATACCTTAGGAGCCAGGATACCTGCACCAGGGAAGCCAGGTGCATAGATGTGAAGTGGCGTCAGAAACCGTCGTCGAACTCAGTGTCCTGTGGAAACCAAAGGTGGATTCAGAATGTGAAGAACCTGCAAGCATGGGGGACAGAGACTATGCCACTCAGAAGTGACCAAGAGGCATGGAAGACAGATGCCCACCGATGTTGAGTGTTGCAGGAAAGCTGACGGTGACCTAGAAACTGCAGCTGTGTGGCCAGGCAACTCTGTGGAAGACCAGGAGCCATACACAAGCTGTAAAACATCGAATGTCGAGAGTTGAGGGGTCGGTGTCCGGTGGGAGCCCCAACAAGCCTTGGCAACTGTAGCCAACGAAGGAGTAGAAGAAGGAAGAAGGTGCAATGTTGGGACGAGCAAGGTACAGGAGACTCACCACAAACAGGGGAGTCAGGGCAGGCCCCAAGCAATCAGGGGAGCCCAGGACAATTCAAATGTGCAGCTACCAAAGAAGCAGGTCCACGGAGCAAGCAATGTGATGTGGTCAGAGCTTCTGGTCACTGGAGATGCTTGAGGTTGAGGCTACTTGGAGCCTGAAGATCTTGGTGGAAGGAAGCCAACAAGCCTTTTCATCTGCAAGTCGATGCTGTGCACAGGGGTTCTGCTCCTGCTGCCCTGACAAGGGATACTGGCCTCAAACCTGATGAGAAGAAAGGGAAGACCTCAGGAGATGTGAAGAACCACCACCTGTGTTGCTGAACCTTTTGGAGTCTGTAGGAGCCCAGGACCAGCAGACCGGTCAGCTTAGTTGTGGTGCCTGTAGATGCAGGGAAGTGACTCCTTCACTTCAAGGGAGATTCATTCAGGTGTCTTGGATGTCCGCAGGCCCTGGATGGGTTCCTGTATGGAGCACAGATGTTGCAGCAGACAAGCAGGGTGAAGAGATCAGGAGCAGAAGGAGTCTTCCTGGTTGCAGCCTTGATGCGCAGAGCAAGGTCCAGCAAAGTCCACAGTGCCCAGACGGTGGAAGTTGAAGTGGTGTCTGAATTGTATCATATCCTAAGATGAATCTAGGGACCCACCCACAGGTAAGCCCTTAAATACCCTAAGGAAAGGGTTGGGCCAATACAGTGGTCCCTCCCTAAGGAGGGGCTGGACAGGGGGGAGGATATTCCCCTGTCCTTTGTCAAGTTTCTCACCAGAGCAGGAGCCGCGGCTCCCTGAACTGGTTTGTGCTGGTCTATGCATGGAAGGCACCAAATGTGCCCTGCCTGCAGACTATGTGGCACTGGCAAGCATTCCCACCCTGCCCCAATACACTAAACCCTGTATGGGAGGTGGTCACACCTCCCTGTGACAGTATGCCTATTGTTATGCCTTCTCCTGCTCGAGCTTGGCTTAGCAGCAGGAGGTTAGAATCAAGTCTCTGGTTGGCAGCAGCCATGTTGTGCTGTCTGGGTCTAGAAGACTGGTACATGGAGCACTGTGGGCCTAACGGAGAGCCTATATAGTACTTGGAATCATACCTCCCACACCGTTTATGGTGTAGGGGTATAATTCCAACATTTTTTATACCAAACACGACAGGGTTTGTTACAGTCAGTTTTGAGATGGTCATTGCATAATGACATAGTGCCCCTCTACATGGTATATGGCTGTCTCACTTACAACCGGGGAGAATGGACTCAGAAGACTTTAGGGGTGTCCTGCTCATGCAGGTGCACCCTCACACTTATAATCAAGCACCCTGCTTTCAGGATTGAAAAGCCTGCTGTAGGGGTGACTTATAGGCTTTAAGTGGAGTGACCTTGGATATAGAGAAACCTATATATGTTGCAAGTGGTGCTAGCACCAGCTTATACAGGCTGCAATGACAGGCCTGTAGAGATAGTTTGAATGGCCTTCCATAGGTGGCATAATACATGCTTCAGCCTATGGGGAACCTCTGGTTTACCTATGCCCTGGGTACCTTAGTACCATATACTAGAGACTGATAGGGGTACCCTAGTATCCAATTTGGAATGTACCTAAGTACTTGCCATAACATTTTAGGGGAGAAAGCACAGAGACTGGGGTCCTGATTAGCAGGATCCCAGTCAGGCTAGTCAGAAACAGTATTACATCAAGCAAAAAGTGGGGGTAACCATAGAAGCAGATCCTACTTTCCTCTAACATGTATTAATGATGAAAATGTGTGTATTGTCAAAACTTTTTTCAACAGCTAATGTTTGAAGAAAAATGGTTAAATATATGTAATGCTGATAGGAGAGTGATAACTCATGACATCTGGACGACTTATTAATCATATTATTTCCTTAGTGCCAGGGTAATTGCAACTATGATTGTTGTGTATTATCAATGTAGAGGCATTCCTGATTGATATTTTTTAACATTACTGCTAACAACTGTGCCTGATGTACGGAGGAAATAAAGAAACATCTGGTATTAATGGTTTGTAGGATAAGGGCTGGTATGCGGTTATTGTCATTGGAAACAAAACTGTAAATGAAAGGGTTTCAGGATTATGTATGAAACCACTGATCAGTCATTCTTATATTTTAGAAATTATGCAGTAAAAAATATCTGAAATGAATTGTTGTTTTTGAATATGGGAGTCATCATGAAAACATAAACACATAGGCGCTGCAATTAGACCCAATAGGGTCAGCCGCTGCAACCCATGGCTTGCTTTTTGGCAGCCCCTGGCATTGTTCTTCCTACCCTCATCACAATGAGTAACAGATCCTGAAGAAAGTGGCAGGAAATGAAAGTAAACAAAGCTACATACTATAAGTGCCATTGCTTGCTCTTCCCTTTTGCCCTTATAAGCAAATACACATCTTTGTGGCTAACGATAAGTTAATGAGCCAAACCTATTATGTTATTGGAGGGCAAAAAGTACCCTGGGAATCCCTTCCCCTTTTGTGAATTGACACCTATGCATTGAATCTACTGCACACAAAAAACAAAAGTATCAATAAAAGGATGAAGCAATATTGAAAGTGATTAATGGGGTAGCTGTCCAACGAGGAATGGCTCTCTGGGGTAGGGGAAATTGAAATGAGAGTGAGGGAGTACAAGTTTCAGTAATCAGATATTTCAACGGTTCAAAAAAAGAGCCAATGTTAAGATTGGAGAAGGGAGATAAGTGGTGTGTTGAAAAATGTGGCAAGGGAAAGGTCACTAAGATGGTGTGAACTGATGGCACATATAACAAACATTGACAAGGCCAAAAGATCTGGCGTTGTTCATCATCCTGTTGGCTTTGACAATTTTCATTCTCTTCTTTATTGTTAGGGAAGCTGCCTGACCATCATCAATCTAGAAAACACATTGGCTAAACACAAACATGTTTTTGTTCTCAAAAAAGCACACGTTACCATCGTAGTCCATGGCACTGAACAGAACTACTTTGTTTGTGGATGTACTCTTTGTGAAAGGGCAGCATGCTGTAACTCACAGTGAACACAAGGAGATGATGGACGGAGCGCTGCAGCTTTTCAGACACTCACCCCCAGTCACAGATCTGGGTTGAATCCATCCTCGTTCTTTAGCTCACTTTGCCACCCCAGTTCAGACACAGCTATATACAAATCAGTCTGGACCCTGTGCCTCATGGGAACAGTCCAGCCCAAACTGCCAAGCCATGTCTTCCCTAGACCGGAAACAAGCATCCTGGGACCGCTTCAGGCTAACAGCCCTCATCAGCCAGGCTAGCTTGAATCCAGTGGCAAAGTGAGAAAGGGACCCGTGTCTAGGCATACCCAGACAACTTAGGGCAAACAAAGCAAACACAAGGAGATGATGGATGGAGCGCTGAAACTTTTCAGATACTCACCCCCAGTCACAGATCTGGGTTGAATCCATCATCGTTCTTTAGCTCAATTCGCCACCCCAGTTCAGACACCGCTATATGCAAATCAGTCTTGACCCTGTGCCTCATAGCAACAGTCCAGCACGAACTGCCAATCCATGTCTTCCCTGGACCCAAACAAGCATCTTGGGACTGGATTCGGGCTAACAGCCCTCATCAGCCTGGCTAGCTTGAATCCAGTGGCAAAGTGAGCAAGGTACCCATGTCCAGGCATACCCAGCATGGGAGAAGTGAACTGTCCAGTTGCCCCATGATGCATGCATTTGTTGTATGTCAGACTTGGTATCCTTGGCAAGGTTTCTCCTGTCTTTTTGCCTCTACCTCCTTTATTTTTGACTGAGTGCTGAACTTTGTTTTTGCTGGTTTGTGTACTCCTGGCACTTTACTACTTCTGACTGGTGCTAAAGTGCAAGTGCTCCATGTGCAAATTATGATTATCATTGGTTATCCCTGATTGGCATATTTGATTTACTGGTAAATCCCTAGTAAAGTGCACTGTGTGGGCCTAGGGCCTGTCCTCAAATGCTACTTGTGGGCCTGCAGCACTGATTGTGCCACCCACATGAGTAGCCCTGCAAACATGTCTCAAGCCTGCCACTGCAGTGTCTGAGTGCAGTTGTAAACTGTCATCTCGACCTGGCAAGTGCCCCCACTTGCCATGCCCAGACCTTCTCTTCTCTTACCTGTAAGGCATCCCTAAGGTAGGCACAGGATAGCCCCATGGGCAGGGTATGTGAAAGATAGGACATATTCTAGCGTGTTTTACATGTCCTGATAGTGAATACTGCTAATTTCATTTTTCACTATTGTAAGGACTCTCTGTCCCATAGGTTAGCATTGGAGCTACCTTGTAATATTTTACAAGCTTAACTTTCAATTGGGAAGAAATAGAGGTTTGGAGTTTTGGTTCCCTGAGCTCAGAATTGAAAAATACATCTTTTAGTTAAGGTGTTTTTTAAACTTTGCGTTTGAAAATGCCACTTTTTGAAAGTGGGCATTTTCTTGCTGTACGTTTGTGTGTCAATGCCTTCCTGTAGAATCAACGTCTGGTTTAGACTGACAGCTGGGTTCTTTGTACATTCACTTTAGACAGTCACACAAAGGGAGCTGAGGTGTTTCCTGCATATCCTGTTGGCCCATCACCAGGCTGATGGGTTTTCCTGAGCTAGAGTGGTGGGAGGAGTTGTCACTGACACCTGAATAGGGCTGTGCCTGGCCTCTCACTATTCTGATTCCGCCCCCCTGTAGTGTGTCTGGAGCCAAGACAAGGCACGGTCTTGTGGACAACAAAAACTTTCCTTTGAAGTAAGCCTACTTCAAAGACCAAAAGGAGTATAAGATTGGACCTATAGCCCCACATCTTTAGAATACTTCTGGACTAAGGACTCTGCCAAGGATTAAGAGCTGAAGAGCTGCCAGGAGGAGTACTGACCCTTTGCTGTGTGTAGCTTTGCTGGGGTGGCCTGCAGTTGCTGCTTCTGTCTGTGGGCAGTGAAAGAACTGGACTTTGCTTTCCTTTTTCCTGCTTTTCCAAGTTTCTCCAAGGGCTTGTGTGTGTTTGCCTCCAGTTGGAAGCATCATGGACATCGAAGACTTCATCTGCAGCATCTCTGAATTCCAGTGATGGGAAGTTCTGATCTGCTTAGTGGTGCCAGTTCCAGTTCTGGGCCAATGAAGGTCGTTCTGCTGTTTAAAGACTTGAAAATCCATGCATTGCACTATCAGTGCTGCATTTCACACTGCAAGCTTACTGGGCGGCTGAAAACCCATGCATCGCTACAGTGCAGATGAAAAATAAACTCAACACCTATTCGCAGACCAAAGAACTACCACAGCCGACACATACGTGCCATCGGGAGTTGAAATCAATGCAGCATATTTTACCGCCTCATAAATTTGCAGCGCCTGGAATTCCTCACGCTTCGCACCTGTGCTCCAAGTTTCCAATGCATCGCCCCACAGAAAGGAGTCGCCTCCGGAAATCAATGCATCGCTTCTCCGCGCAATAAGGAATTGACGCAACACTTCTCCTGCATGCAGCAGAACTGACACATCCATTCCACTGGGACTCAAGAACCCATGGATTGCTGTGTTTTCTGACAATTTCCTCCTTTGCAGCTGAAATCAATGCATCCATTGAGTTCTTTAGACAGAATTGCTTAAACCTTTTAAAAGTGATATTTTGAGTTATTTATGTTGGATTTCTGTTGTTTTTTTCTGGTTGAGATAAAGATTGGTTATTTTTCTATACTAGTGTGGAGTCCATTTGTAGTTTTTTTCACTCTATTAGTGTGTGTGTTATGTAAAAATACTTTACTCATTCCCACTAAGATAGGCCTGACTGCTCTTGCCAAGTTACTCAGTGGTTGAGCAGGGGTTATCTTGGTGTGTTATCTTGGTGTGTTACTCCCTTGCCCTGACTAGAAGGAAGGGTCACACTGGGACAGGGTGCAAGCCACTGCCGACTGAAGACTCACATTTCTAACATTATACACATAATTTGAGATGTCATCAGTGATGTCATGAGTGATGTAATATGTGACGTGAGTTATAGTTAGCTGAACTAACTATAACGGGGGAATTTCAATGGTTTTGTACGAGTGAAAAGTCCAGCTAACTATAACGCCCCTGAAACCTATGGTTTTTTAAGTGAATTTCTAAGGTTTTTTAAATGCTAATTCCTAACTATAACGTGCCTGACACCTATGGTTTTTTCAGTGAATTTCAAAGGTTTTTAAAATGCTAATTTCTAACAATGCCTACAGAGATAGGACATGTGAAGAAAGAAGAAAAAGCGCACAGAAAGAAAAAATGAAATGCAGAAAGAAACAACAGAAGTCCTCAAAGCCGAAGAAAAGTGCAGGAAGAAGGATAGCGTGCAGAAAGAACAAACAGAAGAGCAGAAAGAAGCCTTGTTGCAAAATCATCCTGTACACTCAACTTTTTCAGACGGATACTGGTGGTAACTGAGTCGGACTAACCAGTCCTAGAGCCAGTGCTATGTTAAAAGACACTCAGAATACAGTGAAAACACCTACATAAACTAGGGAACACTATGCGTTGGGGTCCCCCTGTGATTAGCATGACCTCCTCTGTAAGCCCCGAGTATATAATAGGGCAGGGGATTAAAACTACCTCTTAAAACGCGCCACAGGGCGTGTTTGCACACGTCACCTCAGGCCACGTGTGCAAACACTTCATAAAACACGCCCTGTGGCCGTTTTAAGTTGGGAGATTAAGTCCCCTTGAATCCTGAGGGTCCCTAGGGTCCAACTAGACCACTAAGTACCTCCAGTAAGCACCACAGAGCTGTGTTGCAGAGAGATGTAAAAAGGGGCACGGCCTAGACCACCTCTCTGCAACGCAGCGCAGTGGCGCTTACTGGAAGCACCTGGTGGGCTAGTTTGCCCCCAGGGTCCCTCAGGGTTGAAGGGGAATTATTTCCCCAACTTAAAACGCGCCACATGGCTTGTTTGCACACGTTAACTCAGGCCCCGTCCCCTCCATTCACCACTGTGTAAACACGCCCTGTGGCCGTTTTTAGTTGGGAGATTAAGTTCATTTGAATCCTGAGGGTCCCTAGGGTCCAACTAGCCCACTAGGGGGCAGATTTATGTTCCCTGGCGCATCCCTGCAAATCAGCATGGATGCGCCAGGGAAGATGCGTCACGCAAGTTTGCCCTTCCGCCACCGCAGATGCGCCGCATTTACAATGTGGTGCATCGTGGCGCAAGGACAAGCAGATACGTGACGCATCTGCCGGCGTAAGGTTGGCGCAGTGCTGAAGTTGCGTTGCAAGCGCGACACAACTAGAGCACTGTTCCAACCTACCCTATCCCTAACATGGTGCGTCAAGCCTTAAGCCTGCTTCACGCAGGCGCAGGGTTTTGACACATTGGGAAAGTGACTCCGTGAAATCTTATAAATTTAATTGAGTCACTTTTCAGGGGCGTTCCTGCGACGGAACGCCCTCCCTGAGTTGAAACGCCCACATGAAACCTGACGCAGGTTTCATGTGGCGCAGGGATTTACAACGTGACGCATCTCCATAGATGCGTCACGATGTAAATAGGGCGCAACATGGCGCAGGGTTTACGCCGCCGCTGCGTCACAAAAGTGACGCAACGGTGGCGTAAAAGTGCCGCAAGTCTGATATAAATCTGCCCCTGGGTACCTCCAGTAAGTGCCACAGAGCTGCGTTGCAGAGAGGTGTAAAAAGTGGCACGGTCTGGACCACCTCTCTGCAACGCAGCTCAGTGGCGCTTACTGGAAGCACCTGGTGGGCTAGTTAGCCCCCAGGGGCCCTCAGGATTGAAGGGGAATTATTTCCCCAACTTAAAACGCGCCATAGGGCGTGTTTGCACACGTCACCTCAGGCCCCGTCCCCTCCCTTCCCCACTGTGTAAACACGCCCTGTGGCCATTTTTTAAGTTGGGAGATTAAGTCCCCTTGAATCCTGAGGGTCCCTAGGGGCAAAATAGCCACTAGGTACATCCAGTAAGCGCCATTGCAGAGAGGTGTAAAAAGGGGCACGGCCTGCACCACCTCTCTGCAACGCAGAGCAGTGGCGCTTACTGGAAGCACCTGGTGGGCTAGTTGGCCCCCAGGGTCCCTCAGGATTGAAAGGGAATTATTTCCCTAACTTAAAACGCGCCACAGGGCGTGTTTGCACACGTCACTTCAGGCCCAGTCCCCTCCCTTCACCACTGTGTAAACGCGCCCTGTGGCCGTTCTAAGTTGAGAGATTACGTCCCCTTGAATACTAAGGGTCCCTAGGGTCAAACTAGCCCACTAGGTACCTCCAGTAAGCACCACAGAGCTGCGTTGCATAGAGGTGTAAAAAGGGGCGTGGACTCAGAACACCTGTCTGCAACGCAGCTCCCTGGCGCATACTGGAGATACCTGTTGGGTTAGTTGGCCCTCAGGGACCCTCAGTATTGAAGGGGAATTAATTACCCAACTTACAACTGGCCAGGGGGCGCGTTTGCAGAGTGCTGCAAGGAGGGGGCGTGGCCTACAACGCGATGCCGGTCTTTTATTTATTTTATTTTTTTAAGAAAGGAGGGCTGTGTGGCCCCCCATCTTTTTCTAATTTATTGGCCCTGGGGACCCCATCCCCCAGGGCCTGCACCCTAATTTTTTTTGTTAAAAAAAATGTATTTGGCCCTCCCAAGGCCTTAATCTTAATATTAATCTTTAGGAGGGGAGCTGCGTTGCACCCCTCCTCAGGCCACTTATGGCCCCGGGGACCCCATCCCCCGTGGCCGGCCTTCGTTTTTTATTATTTTTAGAGAATATATATTTATAGAAACACCTAGGACATGCTGGACAAACCGTATGTACCTATCACCATGACGATTTGCGTGATATTCATTAAAAGGCGACTATGCATACAATGAATCCACGTGGAATGTATTTACACCGCTAGTGAAGCTCTAACGTGTCTGATGCCCTACCGTGCCTAATCCCGGCACCCCCGCCGGTGGGTACTCTCCAAGTAGACACCCTTGTCGTTTATTTATACAAACATGGGTAGCTATTGACGGGCACATTTAATACACACGCACACCAAGCCATTCAAAGGGGATTTGACAAAAATTTGACCAAACTATGCAAGAAACCCCCCTCACGGTTAATAAAGCACACATCCACCGCCGGATGTGTAATACTTTTTATTTTACTCTCTGGAAAGGACACGAACCTCACTTGAGAGTCACAGCGTGCTCCTGGCTGAGCCCAATGCTGTGTTACACCCACCAGTGCCCGCCGAGTGACACACACCTCTGTGTTGTATTCTACCTGCTAGTGCGTATGCTATGACACTCTCTAGCCCATATGCACTGTAAAACCACCCTGTGAAAATGTCATGCCACACTTGCCTTCGCACAGGTTATATTGCCCCATCTAACGTGCCTTCCTCGATGCCTTTGTTATAACGCACAGAGCTATGCCATACATATTACAATCTGGGATCCATATCTTTGTCACAGTGCATATGCAACATTACACTCCCCAGCACATATTTTATATTACAACTTTAGAGACTAGTTAGGTTACACAACATTGCCCTGTGCATATTACACTCCAAGGCGCATATCGCATAGCACGGGCTAGTGCCTGTGCTATCTCGCGCTCTCCAATGAATCTGTCATTGCGCACAATGTATTGCATATTATATTTCACGCCCCGGTTCATCTTATATCACACTTTTTGGTGCATAGTTTATACCATATACAATATCAGGTTTTCATTTTCAATCGTGCACTCAGGACTATGTTCTATATAACACTGCATCCACCTACCCTTTTCACAGGCATTACATTTTGCGATGGGGGTGGAGGGTCAGGGGGTGTTTCTGTCAAGTGAGCCCGGAGTCACAGTCACAAACGTCCTCTTCTTCCTGAATTAAAGTGAGATTATGCTGCATACTTGTTCATATTTTAAGTAGTTCGCACAGACACACATTTTAAAAACAATAAAGTTCCTAATACCCACCTTCTCTGAACAGTTAGCTTGCTGCCCCATTCACCTCCTCCCTATCCTCTGTTGTCTGAATCCATGGACTAGGCTCCTCCCTCCTGCCATGCATGGTCTGATGTGCTGCCACTGCTCTCCATTTAGCATGATGTACCAGTCCACTCCTCCTGCCCTCCATTACCCAATTATATGGCCCATCATTGACCTCCTGCTTAGCCTCTGTGCTTAGCTTGCTGCCCCTATTCTCCTTCCCCCTGTCCTCTGATGTCTTTGTGCATGCCTCTGCTCCATCCTTTTTGCCCACCATGTTCCATGGACCTGCCACTCCTATCTACTCTGAGTGTTCTGTTGAGCTGCCACTCCCCTCCCACCTGCCTAGCATTGTCAGATGACTGTAACCTGTCCCTGCCACCTCTACCCTGCCTGTCCACATACCATGCCCCTATCCCCTTCCTCCTGTCCTCCATGGTCCATTTTACTGCCAAACCCTTCTGCCCTCCCTTGTCTGTTGTGCTGCAATTGCTCCTCCTGACTGCCCCGTGCGGTCTGTTGTGAGGCCCCTTCCCCTGAACTCACTTGTCTGTGCCCAGGCCCTGACCCTCCCTTCTATCCTCCGTGGTCCTTTGTGCATGACCCTGCACACTCCTTCTTGCCCATCATAGCCATTGTGCTGCCACTAACCCTCCCGCTTGCCATGCATGGTCTTCTGTGCTGCCATGGCCCCTCCCACCTTCCCTGTGTGGTCAGCTAGCTGCCCCTGACCCCCTCCCACCCTCCCTCCATGGTCTGTGTGTATGCCATCATAGTCTCATTGTTGCTCTCCATGGTGTGTCTTGTTTCTAGTGCCCATCCTGCCTGCCCTCCATGGTCATCTTGCTGCTTCTGCCCTGCCCCCTTGCCCCAGCCCTCTGTTTCCATGTGCAGACCCTTTTCCCTCCCTCCTGCCCTTTTTGGTCTGTTATGCTGCAGCTTTCTCTCCTGTCTGTCCATTATGGTCAGCTAGCTACCATTGCCTCTTTCCCCTCTGTTCTCTTTTGTCCATGTGCATTGTCCTGTCCCCTCCCTAATGCTTTCAATGGATTGTTGTGCTGCACTCCCGTCCCCATGCCCTGTGTGGTGTATTGTGCTGCTGCAAACCCTGATGCCTGCCCTGTAGGGTCAGTTTGATGCACCTCTCCATGTCCCTCCTGTCCTCTGTTATCCAAGTCCATGTCCCTACCCCAATTCCTCCTGCCTACCATGATCCAATGGACCATACTTGTGAACATTTTGAACTTGGTAAGAGGGAGATTTTGAAAAAAACCTGGGGTATTGATTTTCCCCTTTGAGTTACATTGAAAAAGAGGAGATTGTAGACAGGAGACAGATCAAATAAAGCCCATTTGAGCTTAAAAACATTGGACGTTTCCTGGCTGAAACAGGTCTGTTGGCATTATGGTTGTACTACCACTAACTCTTCCTTCTGCCCACAATGGTCTATTATATTGCCACTGCCTCTCTTGCCAGTCCTGTATTGTTGGTTTGTTGGCCCTGCCCCCCTTTCCACTGCCCTCCATAGTCTGTTGTGCTGCCACTGCCCTTCCTGCCGTCCCAGTGTGGTCAAATTGTTGCCTCTGCACTCTACAACCTGCCTTCAATTTTCAGAGTCTGTGCCCCTGGCCTCTGCCTCTCAACAGTATCCCAATGAACAACTAGATTGCTATAATTCTATATTTATTACAAAAGTGTGAAACGCCTGACGACATCTTGATGTCCTCAAAACTGTAATACCTAGAGCATTTCCTTTAGAAATTACATATATGAGAGGGTCTTATTTGCATCAAAATTATGGTTAGTGCTCTAAAAAATTAAAATGAGGACATATTTTCTGAGTTTTCAAATAGCGACAAAGAACTTTTAAATTATTTGTAATCTTTATGTTTTTCCATCCAGTTGACCACTTGAATAAATGTTGCACCTAGGGGAGAGGATGTGGTGTTACTTCAAGAGCTGAAGACTTTGCAACTGGGGAACCAGGTTGGAGTTTCTGCTTCAGCTCAACATTCTGTGATTCTGGTCAAATCACTTAATCTCCCCATGTCTACAACCAAAATGAATTTGATCTTGTGTGATGTAACCAATGCTCATATAAAGCACTTCAATACCTGACAAGTCTGCATTATATAAAACTGCAAATACACAAAAATAGGTGTTTTGCACACTTCTGTCATTGGGCTACATGTAGGCTACATCTGGGTGATATTTGTGCTGCATTTGGGCTCTTTTGTCTCTGATGGCCATCTTGGGAGATTTATTTGTTATGAAGGGGCATATTCACAAGGGCCGGCGATAAATATCGCAAAGCGTGCTTAGCGCTTGCATATTTATCGCCGGCTATCTCTGGAATTTATCGCCCGGTTTGCGCGTTATTAACAACGCGCATCGCCGAGGCGATAAAAATTCCAGAGATAGTTGGGACATCGCCGTTTTCCATGGTGGAAAACGGCGATATCCTAGATGATAGGGCCTGTGGTCCTAGCCACAAAATTCACCCCCATGTTAAGTATGCCTTAGTCAGGAATTTAACAGACGTTAAATTCCTGCGTTAAGGCATACTTAACGCGATTTTAAAAATCGCTACCCTCCCTTGTTAATATCGCGAAGCTGCCTTCGCGATATTTTCCCAAGGGAGTCTTGTCAGGCACGCCTCCTTTGCATCTCATTAGCGATGCGATCGGAGGCGTGCTGCAAACGGGCGCTAAGTCAGCAAGACACGCGATAGCGTGTCTTTGCTGATAAGGCGATGAAATTATCGCCACTTTTCGCCCAAAAACGGACGCAAAAGCGGCGATAATTTCATATCGCCGCCTTGTTAATATGCCCCAAAGTTTCCTAATTTCCTCATTTACTGCAGTCTCCTCAGCAGGAAATTCTTTCAGTTTTTTACTTTGATTCCATCAAGAAGGTATTCAGATATGTCACACATTTGCCATAAATTCTGAATGTTAGCACTCTAGTTGCTCATTAGATCACTGTAGTAAAGCTACTGCTCACCACGGAAGTCTGCTGCTGGTATTAAAAGTGCATGTTTCAGTCTGAATATCAGAATTTTTTAATGAAATAGAAGAGGATTTCTATGGCAAAATGAACCCCCTCATTGTGTTCCTTTTTAAATTAAATGTTTTAAGTGTTACCAGTTTATTCCAATCAAGATGGCTTTAGGTGTGCCATACTTTTGTCATAAGTAAGACAGTAAGTGCTCTAGTTGTTCTTAAGAACACTCTGGGACATTCTGTCATTGGGCTATACTTGGGCTACATCTGGGTGATATTTGGGCTACATGTGGGCTCTTTTGTCTCTGGTGGCCATCTTGGGAGATTTATTTGTTATGAAGTTTCCTAATTTCCTCATTTACTGCAGTCTCCTCAGTAGGAAATACTTACAGTTTTTTACTTTGGTTCCATCAAGAAGGCATTCAGATGTGTCACATATTTGCCATAAATTCTGAATGTTAGCACTCTAGTTGCTCATTAGATCACTGTAGTAAAGCTACTGCTCACCAGGGAAGTCTGCTGCTGGTATTCAAAGTGCATATTTCAGTCTGCATGTCAGAATTTTTTATGAAATAGAAGAGTATTTGAGAAGTCAAAATGTGCCCTAATTTTTCTTTCTGCAGCACTAATCATAACTTCTATGGCAAAATGAACCCCCTCATTATGTTCCTTTGTAAATTAAATGTTTTAAGTGTTACAACTTTATTCCAATCAAGATGGCTTCAGGTGTGCCATACTTTTGTCATAAGTAAGACTGTTAGCGCTCTAGTTGTTCGTTAGAACACTCTGGGACATTCTGTCATTGGGCTATACTTGGGCTACATCTGGGTGATATTTGGGCTACATTTGGGCTCTTTTGTCTCTGGTGACCATTTTGGGAGACTTATTTGTTATGAAGTTTCCTAATTTCCTCATTTACTACAGTCTCCTCAGTAGGAAATACTTTCAGTTTTTTACTTTGATTCCATCAAGAAGGCATTCAGATGTGTCACACATTTGCCGTAAATTCAGATTGTTAGCACTCCAGTTGCTCATTAGATCACTGTAGTAAAGATGCTGCTCACCAGGGAAGTCTGCTGCTGGTATTGAAAGTGCATGTTTCAGTCTGCATGTCAGAATTTTTTTATGAAATAGAAGAGGATTTGAGAAGTCACTCAAAATGTGCCCTAATTTTTCTTTCTGCAGCACTAATCATACTTTCTATGGCAAAATGAACCCCCTCATTTTGTTCCTTTTTAAATTAAATGTTTTAAGAGTTACCACTTTATTCCTATTAAGATGGCTTCAGGTGTGCAATACGTTTGTCATAAGTAGGACTGTTAGCGCTCTAGTTGTTCTTTAGAACACTCTGGGAAGCTGCAGTAGAACACAAAGGAATCAACTGACAGTCTCTGCCCTTGTTGGATGTACATGTTTTACTGAGAATGTCCGACTTCATTCTCACATGACTGAGAAAAATAATGTGAATTTACAGAAAATATGCTCTCAGTTTAGCTTATAGATCACCTTCCAAACCTCTGTGGGAAAAGCATGAGAAAATAGTTTTCTCTCAAACATGATTCATGATATCACAGCAGAAGGCTTTTTCACATGGTAAAATCACCTTAGAACACACCACAATTCCTAAAATGAGTATGGTACCATCAACAAATGATTTATAATGTAACTAAAGTCTTAAAACCTTCTATTAACTGCAATGCTTTTTAATGAGGTGCTATCATGTATATTGGTCCCAAGATGGCTGCCAACACTTCTTGCGAATTTCCTATGGAAAATAGGTCCCAACTATAACTACCTACTGGCGACTGCCAGTAGGTAATATATATATATATATTTATTCACTGACAAAAACATAGGTTTCAGGAACGTTATAGTTAGAAATTAATATTTAAAAAACCTTAGAAATTCACTGAAAAAAACATAGGTTTTAGGGAAAATTATAGTTAGTTGGACATTTCACTCGTACAAATCCCGTGAAATTCCCCCCGTTATAGTTAGTTCAGCTAACTATAATTCGTGACCCCGCAATGCACTGCTGATGACATCACGTATTACATCACTCATGACATGGTCAGTGAAATGTACAACTAACTATAACTTTCCCTAAAACCTTTGGTTTTTTCAGTGGATTTCTAGGGTTTTTTAAATGCTAATTTCTAACTATAACGATCCTGAAACCTATGGTTTTTTCAGTGAATTTCAACTTTTTTTAAATGCTAATTTCTAACTATAACGATCCTGAAACCTATGGTTTTTTCAGTGAATTTCAACTTTTTTTAAATGCTAATTTCTAACTATAATGTGCCTGAAACCTATGTTTTTTTTAAGTGAATTTCAAAGGTTTTTTAAATGTATATTTTTAGGTATAATGATCTTCATATGTCTGTTTTTTTACTGATATTTTTGAGGTTTTTAATTGTTAATTTGTAAATGTAATATTTGCATTTTTTTCTTTTACAAAATTAAAACTGTTCTTTTAATTTAATTATATAATATCCTTTGTCTTTTTTTTTTTGGAGTCGCGCACCCAACGCGCACTGAAAACGGCAGGTGCTCGTACTCCAGCATCCATATTGGAAAAGTCGTGAAGGATCCGCGAATGGTGCTCGACACGTGCGTGTTTTCGTGATGTGCGCGATAGATATGCGACAGGTACGCGATTCCTGCTCCCGCGTATTCGCGTCATGAGCGTATTACGGTACGCAATATCTGCGCGGTGGCGGGACCAGCGTGACATCATAAACGTGCTGGGACACGCTGGGTGCGCGATCCCCGTAAAAAAATATTTTCCATTGAAAAACTATATGTATGTAACTTTAATATACATATCAGGTCAAGAGATGATCTAAACTACTCATAAAACGAATATATTTGTACTTGTAATAAACATATATTAGTTTTACATATATTTTCGCGGAGTCGCGTCGGGTGCATTCTCCGTGCACGCTGGGTGTGCGATTCCCGTAAAACTTTTTATACTGTAAAACTATATGTATGTAACTTTAATGTAAATATTAGGGCAAAAGATTATCTAAACTATTTCTAAAAATAATATACTTCTAATATACATAATATTGTTAGGAATATTTTCGCGGTGTCGCGTCGGGTGCGTTCTCCGTATGCACTGGGTGCGCGCATCCCCCCATGTGACCCTAAAAAAAGGATTTGATTGGTTCCTAATATTTCCCACTGTAATAGTTGAAGAATCCCACCCATTTTCTTCATTCTTCTTGGAGCAGCTTAAGAAAAACATCTCTTGTCCTTCTAGAAGTCATTTGATTTTTTGGGGTGTTGATTTATACCTGAACACTTGCAATGGCATCTCAGCAGGGAGAAATTCACGTTTCTTCAGATGAAGAGGTGTTAGAGGAGGCACCACCCAAGAAGACACCAAAAAAATTCAAAATTCTTCAAAAACCATTAAAAAAAAGAAAAGAAGTTCTTCTCAGAACTACCTTATCCAGTTAAAAAAAGAAAAAGAATTGCATGATAATGTTTGAAAGTTTGCTTGAGTATATCTGTAGAGTATGATTGAGTGAAAGAATGCATTAGTAGTGAATGGTGATTATATGAATACATCACTAGTGTGTGCATTATTACACAAGAGTATTTCTAATGTATGAGGAGGATATTAGATTGGAGGTGCTTAAGAAAGTGTGAATGGGTGATTGAGGAGGTGTATGGGAGTGACAGAAAATATTGTAGGTGTACTTGTATTAATGGCTAGTCCACTCCATAAGTACATCACTATTAATTGGAATGGTTCCAGTGCTGCAAAGAGAGTGCCTGGTCAATTTATAAGGGCTTAGGTATTGGTGGAATGATATGATGAGTAGACAGTTCTGGATTGGTGATTGAGGTAGTACAAGGGAGTGACAGGAGGAATCCTAGGTTGCAGGAGTACTACGTTAGTATTTAGAAGAGTGTTCCAATAGTATGTATGTGGTTAGAGGTGTGCATGCATAGTGCAGAGAATATTGTAGGTGTACTTGTGTTAGTGGCTAGGCCACTCCATAAGTACATCACTAGTAATTGGAATGATTACAATGCTGCAAAGAGAGTGCCTGGTCGATTTATAAGTGCTTAGCTATTTGTGGAATGATAGGATGAGTAGATAGTACTGGATGGGTGATTGAGGAAGTGCAAGGGAGTGACAGGAGGAATCCTAGGTTGCATGAGTACTACCTTAGTATTTAGAAGAGTGTTCCAATAGTATGTATGTGGTTAGAGGTGTGCATGCATAGTGAAGAGAATATGGTAGGTGGACTTGTGTTAGTGACTAGGCCACTCCATAAGTACATCACTAGTAATTGGAATGATTACAGTGCTGCAAAGAGAGTGCCTGGTCAATTTATAAGTACTTAGCTATTGGTGGAGTGATAGGATAAGAAGATAGTGCTGGATGGGTGATTGAGGAAGTGCATGGGAGTGACAGGAGGAATCCTAGGTTGCATGAGTACTACCTTAGTATTTAGAAGAGTGTTCCAATAGTATTTATGTGGTTAGAGGTGTGCATACATAGTGCAGAGATATTGTAGGTGTACTTGTGTTAGCGGCTAGGCCACTCCATAAGTACATCACTAGGAATTGGAATGATTACAGTGCTGCAAAGAGAGTGCCTGGTCAATTTATAAGTGCTTAGGTATTGGCGGAATGATAGGATGAGTAAATAGTGCTGGATGGGTGATTGAGGAAGTGCAAGGTAGTGACAGGAGGAATCCTAGGTTGCATGAGTACTACCTTATTATTTAGAAGAGTGTTCCAATAATATGTATGTGGTTAGAGGTGTGCATGCATAGTGCAGAGAATATTGTAGGTGTACTTGTGTTAGTGGCTAGGCCACTCCATAACTACATCACTAGTAATTGGAATGATTACAGTGCTGCAAAGAGAGTTCCTGGTCAATTTATAAGTGCTTAGCTATTGGTGGAGTGATAGGATGAGTAGATAGTGCTGGATGGGTGATTGAGGAAGTGCAAGGGAGTGACAGGAGGAATGCTAGGTTCTATGGCTACTACCTTAGTATTTAGAAGAGTGTTTCAATAGTATGTATGTGGTTAGACATGTGCATGCATAGTGCAGAGAATATCGTAGGTGTACTTGTGTTAGTGGCTAGGCCACTCCATAAGTACATCACTAGTAATTGGAATGATTACACTGCTGCAAAGAGAGTGCCTGGTCAATTTATAAGTGCTTAGGTATTGGTGGAATGATAGGATGAGTAGATAGTGCTGGATGGGTGATTGAGGAAGTGCAAGGGAGTGACAGGAGGAATCCTAAGTTGCATGAGTACTACCTTAGTATTTAGAAGAGTGTTCCAATAGTATGTATGTGATTAGTGGTGTACATGCATAGCACAGTGAATATTGTAGGTGTACTTGCGTTAGTGGCTAGGCCACTCCATAAGTACATCACTAGTAATTGGAATGATTACATGGCTGCAAAGAGAGTGCCTGGTCAATTTATAAGTACTTACGTATTGGCGGAATGATAGGATGAGTAGATAGTGCTGGATGGGTCATTGAGGAAGTGCATGGTAGTAACAGGAGGATTTCTAGGCTGCATGGGGAGTAAGTGGGAATTTGCATGAATGTATAACTAGTATATACCTGGTTGGAAGTCTGCATGCATACTGTACAGAATATTGGAGGTCTACTTGTGTCAGTGGCTAGGCCACTCTATAAGTACATTACTAATAATTGGATTGATTACAGAGCTGCAAATAGAATCCATGGTCAATTTATGAGTGCTGGGGTACTGTCAGAGTGATAGGATAAGAAGATAGTGCTGGTATTGGCAGAGTAATAGGATAAGTAGATAGTGGTGGATAAGTGATTGGAGAAGTGTATGAGATAGACAGGAGGATACCTAGACTGCATAGTTAGAGTGCTGGTAGTTGACAGCAGGGTGATTTTATAAGTGCTTGTGTTTTGGTACAGTGATTAGATAAGGACATAGTTCTACTGAATGATTAGAGTATTGCAAGGAGATTATCTGAGAAAATGCATAACTGGTTGGGTACTGAGAGAAGTATTGAATTAGTACATGCTAGTAGTAAATGACTTGAAAACTGCATTACCAGTAACATAGTGATTGGTGGACTGTATGGTTAGTACCTGAGGTATTTTAGATATTAATAAGCAGTGAGTAGGTGTTTAAAGGTGTGTATGAATAGTGCCTGGATGAATGTAGTAGTGGATGGATAGTATTTGGATTACTTAACCTTACCTTTACCGTAGTAGTTATCAACATATTGTAACATTTTTTTGCAGTTGTTTGTTATATTTTAAAGTTTAAAAATGCTTTAACTTTAGAATTAGGATCTGTAAAAGAGAAGAAAAAATACAGTTATAATATATAATATTATCATTTTATAAATACAACATGATTTAAGCATAATATACATTATTTTGTTTGCGTTTTTGCTGTTCTCAGAATATATTGAATTTCACTATAAATAGTGATTTCAATGTTACTCACCACATAACAGCGGGCACAAAAAAAACAATCAATAAGATTGTTTAAAAAACAAACAAATCTGTGTCAAAAATATTTTCAACATAGTGAACTATCACTGCACAGTTCATGAAATAACATAATCATTACCATAGTATATATTACAAATCACACATATATGAAATGCTTCTTTGTAAGAGAATTTTGTTACTATAATATGAATGAACTGAAACAATAATTCAATCAACAATTCTTTATAATTTCCATATACTCTAAATGATCTTCTTTAAAATGTATGCTATCAGAATATCCCAGAAAACGTTCGTAATTCATATTAATATCTTTCCTCTAGGCCAAATGATATTCCAGAAATCCTTTAAACTGAAATTGTCCAAAGTAATCGTATTAATACAGTTTAACATATTCCCAATAGGCCAGATTATGTTCTTAGAACTTTGGCTTTAAAAATATTAGGTATGAATTTGGTAATTCGTTCAGCAAACGATATCTAAAAACTAAATGGGCATCATTACAATATGTCCATCCCTTATTGCATTTTAAATAGACAGTGTAATGTCCAGATGTTGTAGAAGGTCCATCGTGGAAAATAATTGCTCCTGCTACAAAAGTTCTTCCGGATATTGATAGTTGAGTTGCTACCATTTTTTTATCAAAGTTTCCAATTTTCTTCTATCACCTGTACAACATTGTATAATTAAAATAATATATTGTCCACATTTTTCTATAAATAGTGTTGATAACATTTCTGATTTGCATTGGGTACACTCCATGTTTTTATTTGCTGCTTTAACTAATTTGTTGAAAGACACTGTTTTACAGTCTGGTGTTGTTAAATATATCAATCTTTCAGTGTATATGTTAGTGGTAGAAGTAAAACTACAATTTTCACATTCATGTTCCCATTTACAATAAAGTCCAAATTGATTTTCAATTTGTATTCCTTCCTCTTCTAAAACTGCAAGCATATACATTAGAAATTCCTGAGCATCTTGTTGCACATTCTGTGTAAATTGTGCAGAACCAGAACATATATCCAAAAGATTCCGAATATCAGAAACACTTTGTATTTTACTTTTATCAGTTCTCAATTTTGCAAAAATAGAACACAACAAGGAACAAAACCTTTTTTCATGATTCTCCATAATTTGCTGTTGCAGATATTCTAGAAAAAATACATTTACAACTACATTGGCATAGCAGTTGATACCTGAACTATTTTCTAACTGATATCCGACAATCTCTTCAATAGTGTCCTTTTTCTTTTGGCTTGGAAACTCAACATTATCTTGATTCTTTTTCTTCTCTTTAACTTCACTAAAGATATTCTCATACCTTCTTTCTTGACCTACTACAAGCTTTTCATATACAGGATATTCACCTAAATTAGGAGCATATAGTCTTCTTAACCGATTATACTCTCTTACGCAATTTGCATCTGCACTAATCTTTCTCTCATCAAAATCAATCAAATGCGATCCAGATAAAGTTCTGACTCGGGACAAAGCAACATATGCCATACCCTCTTTAAATATGGTACTGCCAATGTTTACCAAAGCATTGTCTACACTTAGACCTAGAGATTTAGGAATAGTCACTGCATATGCCAAAGAATGAGGAAACTGTTTTCTACAAACATACAAGTCTTTAACAAGCAAAACACGATCAGAACAACGAGTAATTTGGTTTACTTCTTCAAGCTGATCAAATTTGATTTTCAAACATTCAATTCCATCTTTTTTTTGGTAATTAACAAAATCAACAACTTTTTCCATTGCTCCATTTACTAAACCTTTTTCCACATCCAAATTACGCCGTAAAATAACCCGACAGTTTACACATACATATAAATTATTTTCTAAACCAGCAGTTTTAGATATAGATTTTTCTAAAGAATCCAATTTTGTTTTCAATTTTTCTGTCAAAATAATAGTAATTCCTTCATGCTCTATTATATCAATGGCTTCCATTTTTATTATTTGTTCATTTTCCAGCTTTAAAAGTTCTTAAACAAGTTGGTAAGTAGCCGACTTTGCAAAGCGTGTTTGCCATGTTCTGTCAATATTCCAATTCTTATATCTTGAAGAATGGTTCCATATTCTTCATCACTTGCTTGTCGCATATTTTTAATGAGTTATTTGTACTCAAAATATGACCAAATGTTAACGTTGCCAACACTTCCCAAAGACTTTCTGGTGTCTTCGTGCACAAACGTTTTAAATACCGGTTGCCCTTTTACAGGAGTAAGTTGCAGTAGATCACCAAAAACAATCACATATTTTCCTCCAAATAAGACATTGTTTTCTGTTTTTAAAATGTGCTGCATTCTTAAATGCACAAATGCAAGCATCAAGTTTGAGACCATGTTCACCTCATCAATAATTAGAAGTTTCGTTTTCTTCAGCACTCTTGAAACTTCATAACAAGCTTCTCCTGATAACTTGTGATATTCCAATTTATATTCATGTTCCACGGGTAGCATTAGTAAACAATGTCATGTAATTCCTTTAATGTTGTGTGCTGCCAATCCAGTTGGAGCAGTTACAACACAAGACAAATGTGAGTCAGTTATTTTCCGTAGATAAGTGGTCAAAACTTTAATCAAGAAACTTTTTCCTGTACCAGCTTGACCACTAATATACATTCAGATAGGTTGGAATGATGTACATGTGCATTCTTTTTTTCATGAAGAAAACCATGCTTGATCTGCTGTTTAACTTGCTGATATATTTCTTTCTGTTCAATATTTAGTTGTTCTTCCAAGTTTTCTAAGTCCATAATATCTTCTTGAGCTAGATGCATTGCTGTTTCCACTTCATTCATGGTGATTGCTGCTTCATTTTCAAGAATTGGTTGTCCTAGTGGATCCTGACTCAGAGCAGCAGAACTTTGACTGTCTTGAGAACTGTCTCTAGCAATCTCAGCTGCAATAGTGGCTTCTTGATCAATTTCTTCATTCAACATTTTGAGAGAATTTGCAAAAACCGGGCATTCAATGCTATCTTTACATGCATTGAAAGAATCTTCATACCACCGAAAATCTCCAAGTACTTCCAATTCCGTACGCCAAATCTTGAACAGTTGCAAAAGTGCTAAATAGTAAATTTCACTTTTATCAGCAGTATCACAACTCAGTTTCCAGGGATTAATCAGATTTCCTTTACTATGTTTCACCAAACATCCTTCTGAACCGATCACTGCCTATTTTTCTTCATTTATGTTTTCTGTAGTATTTTTCTTAAAACTGTAAAATTGCAGCACTTCATAGAGACATATGTTCTCAAGATGATGACTTCTATTTGGATAGTATGTATCCAACATGTTTGTTTTGACAATATATGTACTTCCCGGTTCATTTACTGCTACATATTCGATTTCTTGTACAGGTTTAAGTACTCGATTTCACGTAGCAGCAATACCTAGACTCACCCAAATGATCCCTCTTGACTTTGAATATAAACTTGCACATGACAACCGATCCGAACATTCGTTTGCTCGTATCTCTCGATGGGATAACATCTTCAAACTAAAACTGTACAATTTCTTACTAAGACTCTTCTCGTGGGAAATGTCTTCCCACATTTCTTTCAACTCCATCTTTTCTGATTTTGTTATGTATGATGTTACATACCGAGCAACAGCAATGGAATTGTCCGCAACATACTGGATATCCATATTAGCATTCCACATTGAGAGAATAACTGGATTATAATCATTGAAATACTTTGATTCTTCACTTCTTCTCAAATTTGGGAGATTTTCTAGTGATGGTATGTCTCACTGCTGATATGAAACTGTTTACTCTTCCTTTGGATATTACTGGACGTGGAAATCCAAAACGACATTTGGTATAAAACTTTTCCTTCGACTTGTATTTCCGTCAACAATATTTGCCATATCGATGACTTTGGAATCGTAACACGTGTTGCCGTAAAGTGTTTTCTTCTGTTCTTTTTGGTATAACACATGTAACATAATCTTGTATAAAAGATAAAACAGTGTCATCCGAATCAGTTCCAAATTTGGGTGAATTCTTGATCCATAACAGCATACGTATATGAGGAGCACCTCTAGCTTGATACTCCTTTCTCCAAAAGAAATCAATAACTTCTCCAAGAGGAGGATTCTTTTTATTGCAGATAAAAGACATCATAGCTTCAAACCTATGGTTGAAATACATTTACAGGATCCAAAGAACACAATTCTCCAGGTGTCTTGTATTGAATATTTTTAATATTTGAATTTGCTTCCCGAAGAAACTCAAGTAAATCATCCCAAGCACATTCAGCACAGCTTAGGGGAACAAACCACGTAGGAGTTCCTAAGTTCCTAAGCATACATTTAAGTTTTCCATGACGACGATACCAATACTCATTAGTACCGCGCTGACATGCCATCAAATTAATCAATTGAGATTCTAAATTATCCATAAATACCTTTGCAGAAACATTTTGAAGATGTACTCCTGTTTTTAATATGTGGTTGACTTTAAATGAAAGTCCTGACAAGTCACTCTCAAACAAAAGATTAAATATATATGGGATACATTGTCGAAATCTTGGATCTTCTGCATACAATCTTGTTGTCCGATATTCTGATGCAGGAATCTGTACTGATCGTTCGTCATATCGACCACCTTTTCCAGTTGGGAACAGCTGCGGAAAACAATGAGCTTCCAAACTCTTTTCCCATACACTCATGGGAGTCCCCTTCGCTTTCTTCGCTTTCTTCATTTGGAATAATTTAATAGCATTCCCCATCACTTCTTTTGAATGAAGTGGATGTACACTGTATTGTTCATAAACTTCTTCACTTTTAAACATACCCACTTTCTCAATTTGACCACTTGACATTTCACTATCATCTCCTAAAAGTATTTCTTCTTCTTCCGCATACATATTTTTGTAGTAATCATTTTTTTTTTATAAGATATAATGTTGCCTTTTGCACTTTTTTTCCTGACGTCCACTAATTACTGCCAGATTTTCTTACACTTAGTAGAAACACCATTAACTAGAATAACTAGTGGTTCACTTTCTACATTCTCTACACCAATAGTTTCAATATTTTTCTTTAAATCTAGAGGTAAATATACAACTCTACCTTTTAATCCTCTCTGTAAAACTGTAGGAGGCAATTTACTTGTTTTATGCTCCATACGAACAATAGCCTGAAATGGGTGCACACATTGAATCAGAATAGACTCATATGTGTTTAAATCTATCAGTTCTGGAGGAAAAGTTATCAACTCTAGATTATTATGGACAGCTCTAGCAGGCATTTTATTATTGTCTAATTTTTTATAACAATATTTACAAATACGCTGATCAGTACCCAAATCAAAGCAATCCTCTACCAACAAATAAGTTGCAAATTCCTTCCACTTATCATTATTTTCTGTTTCACTTTTTAAATACAGTCCTAGTCTGAATTTTATAGTGAGTTCGTCGACAACAAATACAAGTATAATTTGGCCTGTCACACGAAATTACCTTAAACTTTGTAATATGTTCTTCAAACCTCTCTATACTACTATTTTCCACATTTTCAACACCTACTTCTATCAATGTCTTACTTTGTCCACTCTCTTCTTCAGGACCAAAGTAAATAAACTCTTTTTCATCCAAGCCTTCTTTACATCTGATACTGACCCAGGCAAAAGAGCACTGTTTAAATCATTTAAAATTATAGCTGGACTTTTTGAGTAATACAATCTTCTGACTAACTTCCGCATTTGAGAATGATGTACTGCTTACATTCTAAAATGATGAAAAACACTTTGACATACATTTCTAGAAAGACAAGCCAGAGATGACCTTGCAAACCAGTATTTTTTCTCACTCTGCAAGGATCTAGTCCTTGCAACATCTTAATCTTTTGTTTAAGACTTTTTTTACCATAGACTCGTAAGAAATTGCGTAAAATATCAATAGATTCTTGTCGTATCCTACATATACTACTACAATCCCAAGTATTTACTGGAGCTTTAGAACGTCTTCCAAAAACCTCATCAGCTATCACTTCTTCTACATTTCTGGGAACCATCTTCTCTTTCTCAATTGGACAACCATTTCTAACCTCATAAGCTTGACCACTGGTATCAACTGCAAGCAATAATGTATTGGTTTGAAAATAATTCTCTTCATTAAAAAAGGTTGAACTTGAACTGTGTTTCCATTCACCCAAAATAATATCACAAAGGTTACCTCTGTTACTTACTCTCTTCTTCTTACTTTTGGCCTTCATAAAATGTATTGGCTTATCAAGTGATCGAATTCTGTTTAAAACTAAAATGAATAATTTCCTTTTTAATTCGAAAGCCTTCTCAACAATAGTTTCAATCTGTTTCATCTTTTTATAAAATACTGATCTTTTTATATATTTCTTCACATCTTTCAACAAATTAAGAACAACTCTATTGTAAAACATTCTCTTTCTAATCTCTTCAAACTGATTCTTTCTCCTTTTACCATACATTGATTCTTCAGAATGCATTTTTCCATTAACTTCTCCTTTTTTCTTTTTATTCTTGTTTGTTGTTGGGGCATTTTTTGTATGTTCCCATTGTGCACAATGTTTTTAGCTTTTGAAAGTTTTATAATAAATTATTTTATTCTCTTACCAGAAGACTTTTTCTTTTTTCCCACATGTTGTAGTTCATCTAATTTTTGCTGTTTTGTTTTCTTCAAATAATGCTCCTTTTTTGTTGTTTCCTCTGTTGTGTTACTCTAGTCATGATAAGTTTTTTTTTAATGATGATGAACAATACCTGTAAAAAAAAAATTGTATATATGACATTATTAAAATAAATGTATAAAATACACTATTGTATTACTAAAGAAACACATTGTATATAATGTTCTACATGGAGCTTGGGTAATTGCAGAAGTGAATCAGTACTCTGCAGGGGGTTAGGGGACCGCATAGATTGTGCGCATGTGACTGTAGCACTCTGTCTCTTAATGCCTGAGTCATTGCACAAGTGCATGGACAGTTACTTGATAGGTAGAATGCTGGCTGTTGACAGCAGGGTGAGATTATAAGTGCTTGCGTTTCTGCATAGTGATGAGATAAAGTCATGGTTCTGTTAGCATGATAGGAGGAGTGGACAGACAGTGACACTGTGATTGCTAATGTGCATGGCACTACCTGGATTTTTGCAGGAGTGAATCAGTAGTCTACAGAGGGTTAGGGGCCTGCATAGATTGTGGACATTTGACTGTAGCACGGTGTGTCTTCCTGCCCGAGTCATTGTATGAGTGCATGGACAGGGACGGGTACATAAGTACAATCTGGATTTTTGCAGGAGTGAATCAGTAGTCTGCAGAGGGTTAGGGGCCTACATAGATTGTGCACATTTGGCTATATCACTGCGTGTGTTAATGCCTGAGTCATTATACAAGTGCATGGAAAGTGACTGGGTAGATAGAGTGCTGGTTGTTGACAGCAGAGTGAGTTTATAAGTGCTTGTGTTTCAGCACAGAGACTAGATAAGAACATGGCTCTGTCACGATGATTGCAAGAGTGGACAGAGAGTGACAGTGTGATTTGGGCAGTGCATAAGTACTATCTGGATTATTGCAAGAGTGAATCAGTAGTGTACAGACTGGGTTAGGGGCCTGCATCAATTGTGGACATTTGACTGTAGCACTGCGTGTGTTAATGCCTGAGTTATTGTTCAAGTGCATGGACAGTGACTGGGTAGGTAGAGTGTTGTTAGTTCACACAGGGTGAGTTTATAAGTGCTTGTGTTTCAGCCCAGAGATTAGATAAGAACATGGCTCTGTCAGGATGATTGCAAGAGTGGACAGAGAGTGACAGTGTGATTGGGGCAGTGCATAAGTACTATCTGGATTATTGCAGGACTGAATCAGTAGTCTGCAGAGGGTTAGGGGCCCACATAGATTGTGCACATTTGGCTGTAGCACTGTGTGTCCTAATGCCTGAGTCACTGTACAAGTGCATGGACAGTGACTGGGTAGATAGAGTGCTGGTAGTTCACAGCAGAGTGAGTTTATAAGTTTTTGTGTTTCAGCACAGAGATTAGATGAGGACATGGTTCTGTCAGGATGATTGCAAGAGTGGACAGAGTGACAGTGTGATTGGAGCAGTGCATAATTACTATCTGGATTATTGCAGGAGCGAATCAGTAGTCTGCAGAGGATGTAGCATCTTTGGATGTAGCACTGTGTGTCTTAACGCCTGAGTCATTGTACAAGTGCATGGACAGTGACTATGTAGGTAGAGTGCTGGTAGTTAACAGCGGAGTGAGTTTATAAGTGCTGCTGTTTCAGCACAGAGATTAGATAAGAACATGGTTCTGTCAGGATGATTGCAAGAGTGGACAGAGAGTGACAGTGTGATTGTGGCAGTGCATAAATGCCATCTGGATTATTGCAGGAGTCAATCAGTAGTCTGCAGAGGGTTAGGGGCCTACATAGATTGTGCACATTTGGCTATAGCACTGCGTGTGTTAATGCCTGAGTCATTATACAAGTGCATGGACTGTGACTGGGTAGGTAGAGTGCTGGTTGTTGACAGCAGAGTGAGTTTATAAGTGCTTGTGTTTCAGCACAGAGATTAGATAAGAACATGGCTCTGTCACGATGATTGCAAGAGTGGACAGAGAGAGGCAGTGTGATTTGGGCAGTGCATAAGTACTATCTGAATTATTGCAGGAGTGAATCAGTAGTGTACAGACTGGGTTAGGGGCCTGCATCAATTGTGCACATTTGACTGTAGCACTGCATGTGTTAATGCCTGAGTCATTGTACAAGTGCATGGACAGTGACTATGTAGGTAGAGTGCTGGTAGTTAACAGCGGAGTGAGTATATAAGTGCTGCTGTTTTAGCACAGAGATTAGATAAGAACATGGCTCTGTCAGGATGACTGCAAGAGTGGACAGAGAGTGACAGTGTGATTGGGGCAGTGCATAAGTACTATCTGGATTATTGCAGGAGTGAATCAGTAGTCTGCAGAGGGTTAGGGGCCTGCATAGATTGTGCACATTTGGCTGTAGCACTGGGTGTCTTAATGCCTGAGTCACTGTACAAGTGCATGTACAGTGACTGGGTAGGTAGACTGCTAGTAGTTCACAGCAGGGTGAGTTTATAAGTGCTTGTGTTTCAGCACAGAGATTAGATAAGGACATGGTTCTGTCAGGATGATTGCAAGCGTGACAGAGAGTGACAGTGTGATTGGGGCAGTGCATAAATACTAGCTGGATTATTGCAGGAGTGAATCAGTAGTCTGCAGAGGGTTATGGGCCTGCATAGATTGTGCACATTTGACTGTAGCTCTGCGTGTGTTAATGCCTGCGTCATTGTACAAGTGCATGGACAGTGACTGGGTAGATAGAGTGCTGGTAGTTCACAGCAGGGTGAGTTTATAAGTGCTTGTGTTTCAGCACAGAGATTAGATGAGGACATGGTTCTGTCAGGATGATTGCAAGAGTGGACAGAGAGTGACAGTGTGATTGGGGCAGTGCATAAGTACTATCTGGATTATTGCAGGAGCGAATCAGTAGTCTGCAGAGGGTTAGGGGCCTGCATAGTTTGTGCACATTTGGCTGTAGCACTGTGTGTCTTAACGCCTGAGTCATTGTACAAGTGCATGGACAGTGACTATGTAGGTAGAGTGCTGGTAGTTGACAGCGTAGTGAGTTTATAAGTGCTGCTGTTTCAGCACAGAGATTAGATAAGAACATGGTTCTGTCACGATGATTGCAAGAGTGGACAGAGAGTGACAGTGTGATTTGGGCATTGCATAAGTACTATCTGAATTATTGCAGGAGTGAATCAGTAGTCTGCAGAGGGTTAGGGGCCTACATAGATTGTGCACATTTGGCTATAGCACTGCGTGTGTTAATGCCTGAGTCATTATACAAGTGCATGGACAGTGACTGGGTAGGTAGAGTGCTGGTTGTTGACAGCAGAGTGAGTTTATAAGTGCTTGTGTTTCAGCACAGAGATTAGATAAGAACATGGCTCTGTCACGATGATTGCATGAGTGGACAGAGAGTGACAGTGTGATTTGGGCATTGCATAAGTACTATCTGAATTATTGCAGGAGTGAATCAGTAGAGTACAGACTGGGTTAGGGGCCTGCATCAATTGTGCACATTTGACTGTAGCACTGCGTGTGTTAATGTCTGAGTCATTGTACACGTGCATAGACAGTGACTGGGTAGGTAGAGTGCTGTTAGTTCACACAGGGTGAGTTTATAAGTGCTTGTGTTTCAGCACAGAGATTAGATAAGAACATGGCTCTGTCAGGATGACTGCAAGAGTGGACAGAGAGTGACAGTGTGATTGGGGCAGTGCATAAGTACTATCTGGATTATTGCAAGAGTGAATCAGTAGTCTGGAGAGGGTTAGGGGCCTGCATAGATTGTGCACATTTGGCTGTAGCACTGTGTGTCTTAATGCCTTAGTCACTGTGCAAGTGCATGGACAGTGACTGGGTAGGTAGACTGCTAGTAGTTCACAGCAGGGTGAGTTTATACGTGCTTGTGTTTTAGCACAGAGATTAGATAAGGACATGGTTCTTTCAGGATGATTGCAAGCATGGACAGAGAGTGACAGTGTGATTGGGGCAGTGCATAAGTACTATCTGGATTATTGCAGGAGTGAATCAGTAGTCTGCAGAGGGTTATGGGCCTGCATAGATTGTGCACATTTGACTGTAGCTCTGTGTGTGTTAATGCCTGAGTCATTGTACAAGTGCATGGACAGTGACTGGGTAGATAGATGCTGGTAGTTCACAGCAGGGTGAGTTTATAAGTGAGTTTATAAGTGCTTGTGTTTCAGCACAGAGATTAGATGAGGACATGTTTCTGTCAGGATGATTGCAAGAGTGGACAGAGAGTGACAGTGTGATTGGGGCAGTGCATAAGTACTATCTGGATTATTGCAGGAGCGAATCAGTGGTCTACAGGGGGATAGGGGCCTGCATAGATTGTGCACATTTGGCTGTAGCACTGTGTGTCTTACTGCCTGAGTCATTGTACAAGTGCATGGACAGTGACTATGTAGGTAGAGTGCTGGTAGTTGACAGCAGAGTGAGTTTATAAGTGCTGCTGTTTCAGCACAGAGATTAGATAAGAACATGGCTCTGTCAGGATGACTGCAAGAGTGGACAGAGAGTGACAGTGTGATTGGGGCAGTGCATAAGTACTATCTGGATTATTGCAGGAGTGAATCAGTAGTCTACAGTGGGATAGGGGCCTGCATAGTTTGTGCACATTTGGCTGTAGCACTGTGTGTCTTAACGCCTGAGTCATTGTACAAGTGCATGGACAGTGACTATGTAGGTAGAGTGCTGGTAGTTGACAGCAGAGTGAGTTTATAAGTGCTGCTGTTTCAGCACAGAGATTAGATAAGAACATGGCTCCGTCAGGATGATTGCAAGAGTGGACAGAGAGTGACAGTGTGATTGGAGCAGTGCATAAGTACTATCTGGAGTATTGCAGGAGTGAATCAGTAGTCTACAGGGGGATTGGGGCCTGCATAGATTGTGCACATTTGGCTATAGCACTGCGTGTGTTAATGCCTGAGTCATTATACAAGTGCATGGACTGTGACTGGGTAGGTAGAGTGCTGGTTGTTGACAGCAGAGTGAGTTTATAAGTGCTTGTGTTTCAGCACAGAGATTAGATAAGAACATGGCTCTGTCAAGATGATTGCAAGAGTGGACAGAGAGAGGCAGTGTGATTTGGGCAGTGCATAAGTACTATCTGAATTATTGCAGGAGTGAATCAGTAGTGTACAGACTGGGTTAGGGGCCTGCATCAATTGTGCACATTTGACTGTAGCACTGCATGTGTTAATGCCTGAGTCATTGTACAAGTGCATGGACAGTGACTATGTAGGTAGAGTGCTGGTAGTTAACAGCGGAGTGAGTATATAAGTGCTGCTGTTTTAGCACAGAGATTAGATAAGAACATGGCTCTGTCAGGATGACTGCAAGAGTGGACAGAGAGTGACAGTGTGATTGGGGCAGTGCATAAGTACTATCTGGATTATTGCAGGAGTGAATCAGTAGTCTGCAGAGGGTTAGGGGCCTGCATAGATTGTGCACATTTGGCTGTAGCACTGGGTGTCTTAATGCCTGAGTCACTGTACAAGTGCATGTACAGTGACTGGGTAGGTAGACTGCTAGTAGTTCACAGCAGGGTGAGTTTATAAGTGCTTGTGTTTCAGCACAGAGATTAGATAAGGACATGGTTCTGTCAGGATGATTGCAAGCGTGACAGAGAGTGACAGTGTGATTGGGGCAGTGCATAAATACTAGCTGGATTATTGCAGGAGTGAATCAGTAGTCTGCAGAGGGTTATGGGCCTGCATAGATTGTGCACATTTGACTGTAGCTCTGCGTGTGTTAATGCCTGCGTCATTGTACAAGTGCATGGACAGTGACTGGGTAGATAGAGTGCTGGTAGTTCACAGCAGGGTGAGTTTATAAGTGCTTGTGTTTCAGCACAGAGATTAGATGAGGACATGGTTCTGTCAGGATGATTGCAAGAGTGGACAGAGAGTGACAGTGTGATTGGGGCAGTGCATAAGTACTATCTGGATTATTGCAGGAGCGAATCAGTAGTCTGCAGAGGGTTAGGGGCCTGCATAATTTGTGCACATTTGGCTGTAGCACTGTGTGTCTTAACGCCTGAGTCATTGTACAAGTGCATGGACAGTGACTATGTAGGTAGAGTGCTGGTAGTTGACAGCGTAGTGAGTTTATAAGTGCTGCTGTTTCAGCACAGAGATTAGATAAGAACATGGTTCTGTCACGATGATTGCAAGAGTGGACAGAGAGTGACAGTGTGATTTGGGCATTGCATAAGTACTATCTGAATTATTGCAGGAGTGAATCAGTAGTCTGCAGAGGGTTGGGGGCCTACATAGATTGTGCACATTTGGCTATAGCACTGCGTGTGTTAATGCCTGAGTCATTATACAAGTGCATGGACAGTGACTGGGTAGGTAGAGTGCTGGTTGTTGACAGCAGAGTGAGTTTATAAGTGCTTGTGTTTCAGCACAGAGATTAGATAAGAACATGGCTCTGTCACGATGATTGCAAGAGTGGACAGAGAGTGACAGTGTGATTTGGGCATTGCATAAGTACTATCTGAATTATTGCAGGAGTGAATCAGTAGAGTACAGACTGGGTTAGGGGCCTGCATCAATTGTGCACATTTGACTGTAGCACTGCGTGTGTTAATGTCTGAGTCATTGTACAAGTGCATAGACAGTGACTGGGTAGGTAGAGTGCTGTTAGTTCACACAGGGTGAGTTTATAAGTGCTTGTGTTTCAGCACAGAGATTAGATAAGAACATGGCTCTGTCAGGATGACTGCAAGAGTGGACAGAGAGTGACAGTGTGATTGGGGCAGTGCATAAGTACTATCTGGATTATTGCAAGAGTGAATCAGTAGTCTGGAGAGGGTTAGGGGCCTGCATAGATTGTGCACATTTGGCTGTAGCACTGTGTGTCTTAATGCCTTAGTCACTGTGCAAGTGCATGGACAGTGACTGGGTAGGTAGACTGCTAGTATTTCACAGCAGGGTGAGTTTATACGTGCTTGTGTTTTAGCACAGAGATTAGATAAGGACATGGTTCTGTCAGGATGATTGCAAGCGTGGACAGAGAGTGACAGTGTGATTGGGGCAGTGCATAAGTACTATCTGGATTATTGCAGGAGTGAATCAGTAGTCTGCAGAGGGTTATGGGCCTGCATAGATTGTGCACATTTGACTGTAGCTCTGTGTGTGTTAATGCCTGAGTCATTGTACAAGTGCATGGACAGTGACTGGGTAGATAGATGCTGGTAGTTCACAGCAGGGTGAGTTTATAAGTGAGTTTATAAGTGCTTGTGTTTCAGCACAGAGATTAGATGAGGACATGTTTCTGTCAGGATGATTGCAAGAGTGGACAGAGAGTGACAGTGTGATTGGGGCAGTGCATAAGTACTATCTGGATTATTGCAGGAGCGAATCAGTGGTCTACAGGGGGATAGGGGCCTGCATAGATTGTGCACATTTGGCTGTAGCACTGTGTGTCTTACTGCCTGAGTCATTGTACAAGTGCATGGACAGTGACTATGTAGGTAGAGTGCTGGTAGTTGACAGCAGAGTGAGTTTATAAGTGCTGCTGTTTCAGCACAGAGATTAGATAAGAACATGGCTCTGTCAGGATGACTGCAAGAGTGGACAGAGAGTGACAGTGTGATTGGGGCAGTGCATAAGTACTATCTGGATTATTGCAGGAGTGAATCAGTAGTCTACAGTGGGATAGGGGCCTGCATAGTTTGTGCACATTTGGCTGTAGCACTGTGTGTCTTAACGCCTGAGTCATTGTACAAGTGCATGGACAGTGACTATGTAGGTAGAGTGCTGGTAGTTGACAGCAGAGTGAGTTTATAAGTGCTGCTGTTTCAGCACAGAGATTAGATAAGAACATGGCTCCGTCAGGATGATTGCAAGAGTGGACAGAGAGTGACAGTGTGATTGGAGCAGTGCATAAGTACTATCTGGATTATTGCAGGAGTGAAACAGTAGTCTACAGGGGGATTGGGGCCTGCATAGATTGTGCACATTTGGCTGTAGTACTGCGTGCGTTAACCCCTTCACTGCTAGGCCTTTCCCCCCCGTGCTAAGCCTTTTTTGGGCTTTTTGGGGTAGGGCGCGCTTAGGCCCCTGTAACTTTTTGACCACATAAGGTGTCCACTCCAAATTTGCGTCCTTTTCCTCCAACATTATGGGGATTCTAAAGGTACCCATGGATTGTGGATTCACCTGGAGGGGTCCTAGAAATTACCCAAAATACAGCAACATTTTTTTGAGGGGGGGAAATGGTAAAAACGGGCTGCAAATGAAAGCGTCTGGGTTTTTCTCTGCAAATGGTATCAAAGAAGGGTTTCTGGGGCTGGAATCACCTTTTTCCCAGCTTTTATGGAATGACAGACTTTTGTCAGAAAGCCAACAGTTTTTTACACAGTTTTGGCATTTTTCTGGGACATAGCCTTTTTTTGCTATTTTGTGTGCTTTCAACCTCCTTCCAGTTAATGGTAGAAATGGGTGTGAAAGCAATAATGGATCCTGGAAAGCTATACATTTACATTACATTACAATTCTGAATTCAGCAAGGGGTAATTTGTGTAGATCCATCAAGGTTTCTTTATAGAAACTAACAGTTAAATATAGGAAAAATAGAAAATGTGTTGAAAAAAACAGCCTTTTGAGTCAACGTTTTTACCTGTAAATTATTCTATTTATGACAGCTCTTTGGAAACAATATACCGTTACATCCGCTGGACCTTCCTGGTTGTGGGGATATATAGGACTGGTAGGTTCACCAAGAACCTGACGAACCCATAGTCAAAAACTGAGCAGCAAATTTGCAATGGTTTTTTATTATGTTCTGGGTGTATTGCAATTATTGTGGGAAAATGTATACATGGAAAAATCGGTATGAAAGACACCTATGTATTTTTGAAATAGGAACAAATTATAGAGTTTAGAAATAGTACATATTTGCACATTTTCGAAATTGGGAATACTCATACTAGCATGAGAATTATCGCCCATTTTTCAAAATGACTTCTTTTTTACACAATGTCTTTCATTTGGAAGGCAAAAATGCATCAAAAAACAATAGGTAATAACAGTTGCTTTACAAATCTGAATGACCCTAAGTTTCCCGATAAAAATGGTACCTCACTTGTGTGGGTACCATTTTTTTTTGAGAAGTGTCTAGCTGTAGTTTTTGAACACTGGCTCTGCCGGCACCTAGGGAAACGTAGCAAACCTATACATTTATGAAAACTAGACACCCAGGGGAATCCAGGATGGGGTGACCTGACTGCCTCCCACCAGGTTCTGTTACCCAGAATCTCTTGCAAACCTAAACATTTTTCCAAAAAAACACATATTCCCCACATTTCTGTGGTGGAAAGTTCTGGAATCTGTGTGGATCCACAAATTTCTACCCATCCCGCATTCCCCAAAGTCTTATGAGAAAAATGGTACCTTACTTGTGTGGGTCGGCCTAGTGCCCGCGACAGGAAACGGCGCAGAACACAACGTGGTCACACCTCAATTTTGCTGTGAAAAATTACCCTTTTTTGGCAAAGTGCCTAGCTGTAGTTTGTGAACCCTAGCTCTGCCGCACCTAGGGAAACCTACCAAACTCACACATTTCTGAAAACTAGACACTTGGGGGCTTCGAGGGAGGTATGGCTTGCGTGGATCCCCCAACGTTTAGCTGAAAGATCACTTTTTACCTCCCTGGAAGCCCCCGGGTGTCTAGTTTTCAGAAATGTGTGGGTTTGGTAGGTTTCCCTAGATGGCCGCCGATCACGGGGCCAAAAACCCTAGTGACCCCCCTTGCAAAACCAAGTGGTTTTGAGATAGGCAGTTTTGATGTCGCCTCACTACGTTTTGGGCCCTTGCCTGTCGCGGGTACTTGGGCCTCCCACTGAAGTGAGGCATCATTTTTACCGGGAGACCTGGGGGAACGCTGGGTGGTGGTAAAAATTTGAGTGAGCCCGGTGATGCCACAACTTTCCCACACAAAAATGTGTGAAAAAAGTGATTTTTTCAGCTAAAATTGAAGTTTGCAGGGGATTCTGGGTAAGGAAACGTTGGGGGATCCACGCAAGCCATACCTCCCTGGAAGCCCCGGGTGTCTACTTTTCAAAAATGTGTGGGTTTGGTAGGTTTCCCTAGATGGCCGCCGAGCACGGGGCCAAAAACACAGGTGAACCCCTTGCAAAACCATATCCTTTTGACATAATTAGTTGTTTGTTTCTACCGCGTGAGAATTTCGGCACAATATTGCAAGGAAAATGTGACATACATTTTGAGGTTTGCAGTACATTGTGCTTAAAATAACTTTTTGGAATTCACAAGAGAGACTTCACCATGAACTCCCATGGGTTTACGACAATATATACACTTGGTAGGTTATTCTTAGATGGAATGTACACCTTGGCAGAGAAACTAAAAAGACAAAGATTCCCGCACAGCCATCTATTCCTCAAACACACACACATACTAGTTGGATTTGGCACGAGGGCGAGTGATGAATCCGTATATAAAATTTCATTAACAAGAGATTTCACAAAAATGAAATGCACTGTCAATAATGAAATGCACAAAAAAGCGAACCAGTGACTCACAGCTCGTGAGCTGTAAAGCTACGGTAAGGCACCAACCGCTTTACAGGCCATTCACACACCTTTCATACGTGATACACACAAGACCATTCACACCAACAGGCACAAAAACAACACATTACAACATTCACAAAAAGGGACAATGTACACCCTGCTTCAGTAAGACAAATATTACTGCACAGGCATCTAATCCTCAAGCACACACACATACTGGTTGGATTTGGCATGAGGGTGAGTGATGGTTCAGTATATACAATTGTATTAGCAAGTGATTTCACAAAAATGAAATGCACTGTTAATAATTGAAAGGGCAAGAAACTGAACCATTGACTCACAGCTCATGAGCTGTAAAGCCACAACAAGGCACCAACCTCTTTACAGGCCATTCATACACCTTTCATATGTGTGACACTTACAAAACCATTCAGACCGCCAGCCGCGGGCCCATCACATTACAACACTCACACCAGCAGACAGCGCCATTCAAGGGCCCATCACTTTCACATACCCACATTCCTGACACAGCAACCACACAAGCTGATGGATTGCGTGGAGTGGCACTCAGCTAGCAGTGTGTGTAGTGATCAGCAGCAAGTCACTACTCACACACCGCCAGCCGAGCACCAGTCCACGCACACCGCTAGCCAAACACTAGTCCACGCACACCGCCAGCCAAGTGCCAATCCATGCACACGGCCAGCCAAGTGCCAATCCACACACACTGCCAGCCAAGTGTTGATCCACGCACACCGCCAGCCAAGCGCCAGTCCAGGCACACCACCAGCCAAGTGCCAGTCCACACACACCACCAGTCAAGCACCAGTCCAGGCACACTGCCAGCCAATTGCCAATCCATGCACACCGCCAGCCAATTGCCAATCCATGCACACCGCCAGCCAAGCACCAGTCAACGCACACCGCCAGCCAAACGCCAGTCCACGCACACCACCAGCCAAGCGCCAGTCCACGCACACCGCCAGCCAAGCACCAGTCCAGACACACCACCAGCCAAGCACCAGTCCACGCACACCGCCAGCCAAGCACCAGTCCATGCACACCGCGAGCCAAGCTCCAGTCCACGCACACCACCATCACATTTAGGATTTTTTTTAGACAAAAATAAAAACACAATCAAATTGCAATTAGATACAAATCTACTAACACAAAATCTGAAACTAAATACATTGCACTAACGCCAACCTTGAAACAGAATCACATTTTTTAAAGAATACAGACCAGGCAGTTCTCTTTACCACTCATGGATGCTCCCAAAAATTATTTTGCGTGTGGTACGCTCTAAAACAAGCAGGGACACACAGCCCAGGGTTAGAAGGACACTCGGGGCAGTATACGAGTCTCCTTCCGTGTACCTCTTCGCCTACTGACTCTACATCTCCTAGTGGGAAAGTCTTTTGAGGATGTGGGAGGAATGAAATCAGGAAAGTGGCGATCTTTCAATCGAGCCACATCCTCCACCACTCCCACTCTAGGAACACTTGCCTGTTCCACAACAACAAGGCTGCCCAAAACAGATTCCTGAAACTGAACAAAAGTCAACTTTGATGTAGGAAAACACTCCTTGAACACAACAAAAGCATTGAAAGTTGCTAAATTAAAGATATGGATGGCCAACTTCTTATACCAAACATAAGCCTTACGAATAGCAGTGTAAGGTTCCAACCTCTTATCTACTCTATCAACACCACCCATGTGCTTATTGTTGTCTGAAATGCACACAGGTTTGCGCACTTCAGAAATCTGACCCCAAACAGCCACAGGTGAAGTACTCTCATCATGGATGATAGTCAGAATGTACACATCCCTCCTGTCCACAAATTTCACAGCTAGTAGTTCATCACTACGCAAGGAACTGCACTGTCCCCTCTGAAGTTTTCTGCAAACAAGCTCTTTTGGATAACCTTTACGGTTAGAGCGGATTGTGCCACAAGCAAAAGTGTCCACTTTGAACAATTCCTTAAACAATTGCACAGCAGTGTAGAAGTTATCAAGGTACAAATGGTGGCCTCTGTTAAACAGTCCTCTAGCAAGATCCCACACAATTTTCTCAGAAACTACAAAAGTGGACGGACAACCAGGGGGGTCGATAGTGGAATCCCTACCATTGTACACACAGGAAATTAAAAACATATCCTGTCCTACTCTCAGACAACATATACAGCTTAATTCCATAACATGCCCTCTTGCTAGGGATGTACTGCCTAAAAACCAAATGGCCCTTGAACAAGACCAAAGACTCATCAATAGATGTTTCTTTCCCTGGAGTATAGATCTCTGAAAATCGATCTACAAAGTGATCAAGAACAGGCCGAATCTTAAAAAGAAGGTCACATTCAGGGTGATCTTGTGGCAACGCCAAAGAATTATCAACAAAATGCAGTATCCGTAGCAAAAGTAAATACGGATCACGAGTCATAACTGCAGGAAATATGGCAGTTGCCATCTAGGGACTGGTGGACCAATATGAAGCCATGGGCAGCTTCCTTATCAAACCCATCAATAAAGTCAAACCCCAAAACTTCTTCATCTCTTCCAAATTTGTGGGAGTCCACCGGGTAGCTCTAAAGTGGGGCCTATGTTTGTCACTGTTGTCCCTCAAAAACTGTTCAGCATACAAATTAGTCTGCTCAACCATCTCACCCAAAAATACATCATCCATAAACAACTTAAAAGACTGTCTAGCCAAAAAATGTTCACAATCCACTCTACACCCTGCATCACCACTAAAGGCAGGCAACACCGGCTGCACCATGTTTGGATCAACCCAGAGTCCAGCACTTCCAGTAGGAAGTCTAGCAGCCTTCGGCACAGCAGTATCCTTCTCTAAAACAGGTACTTCATCTGCACTGAAAGTAGCTTCATCTGCACTGAGAGTACCTTCATCATCCGATGATTCCATGTGGAGAGAAAAAATTCACTGCCTGAATCTTCCCCTCCCTCCTCTCCCTCAGACGCACTGTCAGTCTCATAATCCTGCTCAGAGGAAGATTCAAGAAGCATACCAACCACCTGTTGAGCAGTCATTCTACGGTTAGCCGTACTGCTTACTAATAAAAGTAACTTGTCAAACAAGTCAACAAAAACGAACACTTTGTACAATAAGTAATAAACAGAATGCACCTTTATCAGAACTACCTTTATACTCCAAAACGATACCACTCACTTGCCAGAGCAGCTAAATTCACCACCACCTACTCTGCACAGACACAGTATGGATCAACAATATCCCACTAAAAAAGAAAGAGAAAACAAATTACACATAAGACAATGTAAAACACATCGCAAAGAATTCTATGCACAAAACACTAACTAAATAAGCTGCCATTATGACACCACTTACAAAAAAATTCATTCATACATGACAAAAATACTAATTTGGAGAAAATACAAGAAAAATGTTTTTCTTACCCAAAAAAAGCAACTGCGCAAAACTGCAGAACACCACTGTTGAAATCGCAAACAGGAATCAAAAGCTTTACACTAGAATAAAAAGGAGAATAAAACATTACAATCACATATGCAAATAATGCACCAGTCCACACACAATCCACCAGCCAAGCTAAGGGGTAGGTGGGCCTAAGAATATAAATAAAATATCCACCCCCGTAAAAGAGGAGAAACCCTTGCCCTTGAGGCCACTCCCAAACACAAAAATAAAAAATTAAAAGGTGTCTAGTGGCTTCTGCCCCTCTTGAGGGCAAATGGGCCTAAAACATACTGCTTTCTGCCACCCAAAGACGGCAGAAATGACCACAATCATCCTCCCATAAAGGGGAGCAACCCTTGTCCAAGGGGCCGCTCCCCACCATAAAAAAAAACCCCGGGTGGCCTAGTGGCCATACTAAAAAACAAATCAGCCTCAGGGTGGCAGAAACGGCCAAATTAATGCTCACCAAATGGGAGCAACCCTTGCCCAAGGGGCCACGCCCCACAAAAAAATCCCTGGTGGTGTAGTGGGCCTATTTAAAAAGAAAATGGTGATCTGGCCCCCTGCGGGGTAGACACAGCCACAAATATTGACCCCAAAGGAGAGTGACTCTTGCCCAAGGGGTCACTCTCCACAAATAACTCCTCGATGGCCTAGTGGGCCCTACCTTAAAAAAGCATTTGCAATACAATCGGTCTTGCCTTTGGGACCTTATATGTACTTAGCTATGCAGCACATTAGCCTGCGCCCTGAAACATCTGCTGTTCTTTGACATGGAGGGAAAGCAAGCACCAAACTGCGTGACACGCCAACTATTGGAACACACGGGCAGAAATATTGCCTTTCAGCGGGAAATGGTATAGTCCAAAGCTCTGTTTTTAATATAAAATCTGGGCCTTCGGTGGTCATATCACTGAAAATACAAGATTTAAAAAAAATATTATTGTCTATGGGTGCTCGTGGAAGACAATTTCTATGGACTGCAAACTAGAGAATGCTGAAGTGATATACAAGAGGTCTCAAATGCTCGACTTCAAAATGGTGAAAATCTGCCCCCCCATGGGGGCAGACTGCCAAAATCATAAGCCCCCAAAGGGGTGTGACCCTTGCCCAAGGGGCCACTACCCACTAAACACTCCCTGGCGGTCCAGTGGGCATTTTTATTAATATAGAAAATCTGCCCCCCCAGGGGGGCAGACAAACCCTGAAGACATTGCCCCCAAAAAGGGGAGCGACCTTTGCCTAAGGATCTGCTCCCCCAAACAAACTGCCCAAAAAATGGCCCCCAAATTTCTATGGACTGCAAACTAGAGAATGCTGAAGTGATATACAAGAGGTCTCAAATGCTCGACTTCAAAATGGTGAAAATCTGCCCCCCCATGGGGGCAGACTGCCAAAATCATAAGCCCCCAAAGGGGTGTGACCCTTGACCAAGGGGCCACTCCCCACTAAACACTCCCTGGCGGTCCAGTGGGCATTTTTATTAATATAGAAAATCTGCCCCCCCAGGGGGGCAGACAAACCCTGAAGACATTGCCCCCAAAAAGGGGAGCGACCTTTGCCTAAGGATCTGCTCCCCCAAACAAACTGCCCAAAAAATGGCCTCCAAAGGGGAGTGACCCTTGCCGAAGGGGCCACTCCCCACTACATTAATGTAAAATGGCCAATGGGCCGATTTTATTATTAAAAAAAGATCGAGCAGCAGGAATGCACAAAAGAGGCATCGAGGGAAAGGAAAACCCTTTCCTTTCCCTCGATGTCTCTTTTGAGAAAATCCCCCCTCCCCAGCCCCAAAACTTACCTCTTAGTTCACTGATGCGCAGGAAGCAAATGGCTTCCTGCGCATCGGTGATCCAAGGAAAACCTCAATGACGTCAGCTCGCCTCACGCGATGACTTCAGTGATGACACAGAGGGGGGACTGGGGCTGCAGCCCCCTCACACAATTTTATTTTTAAAAACAAATTAAAAAATAGAGCCCCAGGAAGATGGCGGTCCCCAGGGCTGCGGGGTCCTCCGGGGGCCCCCGCCTTACATTACACAAATCCCCCCGGGACCTGGCCCACCCGGGGGATTAAAAGTAACGAAAGGAGGAAACCTTCGCTTCTTTTAAAAAAAATAATTCGGCTGGATCCACGCACTCAGCGTGCATTCTGGTGTGATTTAAAAAAAAAAATACTTTTTTGGCCCTGAGGGTCCTTGTGGGAACTCCTGAGTAGGCCTAGGGGGTCAGGGTGTTTCTATCCTGCCCTCTTTTCTTCTTTGTCACCTTTGTTTCCCTGGTTTCTTGTGCCTCGGTTCTAGCGAACGGATTTACACCATTTAAAAAAAAGGTCCCTTCATAATAGGAGCTGACCAGAGCGGACCATAAGTTTTGAAAATTTTGTGAAGATTCGTCAACTGGTGCCAAAGTTATTGGGAAAACAAAAAACGAGTTACCTATGGAAAATAGGTTCTAACTATAACTACCTATATATATATATATTGCCTAATGGAAGTCGAAAAAATTATTCACTGAAAAAACCATAGATTTTAGGCACGTTAAAGTTAGGAATTAGCATTTAAAAAACCTTAGAAATTCACTGAAAAAAACATAGGTTTCAGGGGCGTTATAGTTAGCTGAACATTTCACTCGTACAAAATCATTGAAATTCCCCCGTTTTAGTTAGTTCAGCTAACTATAACTCGCGCGCCCGCAATGCACTGCTGATGACGTCACATATTACATCACTCATGACATGGTCAGTGACATCACTCATGACATCACTGATGACATCTCAAATGACATCACTCATGACATCACTGATGACATCATCCAGTGAAAGTGTGTTTTTCTGAAATTTAAATATGTTTTATATATGTATATCTCAAGGTCGATGGAAGAATAAATGGGTATATAACTGTCTAAATGGATGATTTTTTTATGAAATCTATGGTTTTTTCAGTGAATTTCAAAGGTTTTTTAAATGCTAATTTCAAACTATGCCTACAGAGATAGGACATGTGAAGAAAGAAGAAAAAACACACAGAAAGAAAAATAAAATGCAGAAAGAAGCAACAGAAGTCCTCAAAGACGAAGAAAAGGGCAAGAAGAAGGAAAACATGCAGAAAGAACAAACAGAAGAGCAGAAAGAAGCCTTGCTGCAAAATCATCCTGTACCCTCAACTTTTTCAGACGGATACTGGTGGTAACTGAGTCTGACTAACCAGTCCTAGAGCGAGTGCTATGTTAAAAGACACTTAGAATACAGTGAAAACACCTACATACACTAGGGAACACTATGCGTTGGGGTCCCCCTGTGATTAGCATGACCTCCTCTGTAAGCCCCAAGTATATAATAGGGCAGGGGGATTAAAACTACCTCTTAAAACGCGCCAGAGGGCGTGTTTGCACACGTCACCTCAGGCCCCGTCCCCTCCCTTCACCACTGTGCAAACACGCTCTGTGGCCGTTTTAAGTTGGGAGATTAAGTTCATTTGAATCCTGAGGGTCCCTAGGGTCCAACTAGCCCACTAGGTACCTCCAGTAAGCACCACAGAGATGCGTTGCAGAGAGGTGTAAAAAGGGGCTCAGCCTAGTCCACTTCTCTGCAACGCAGCGCAGTGGTGCTTACTGGAAGCACCTGGTGGGCTAGTAGGCCTCCAAGAACCCTCAGGTTTGAAGGGGAATTATTTCCCCAACTTAAAACGCATCACAGGGCGTGTTTGCACACGTCACCTCAGGCCCCGTCCCCTCCCTTCCCCACTGTGTAAACACGCCCTGTGGCCGTTCTAAGTTGGGAGATTAAGTCCCCTTGAATCCTGAGGGTCCCTAGGGTCCAACTAGCCCACTAGGCACCTCCAGTAAGCGCCACAGAGCTGCATTGAAGAGAGATGTAAAAAGGGGCACGGCCTAGACCACCTCTCTGCAACGCAGTGCAGTGGCGCTTACTGGAAGCACCTGGTGGGCTAGTTGGCCCCAAGGGTCCCCAACTTAAAACGCGCCACAGGGCGTGTTTGCACACATTACCTCAGGCCCCATCCCGTCCCTTTACTACTGTGTAAACACGCCCTGTGGCCGTTTTTAGTTGGGAGATTAAGTTCATTTGAATCCTGAGGGTCCCTAGGGTCCAACTAGCCCACTAGGTACCTCCAGTAAGCACCACAGAGCTGCGTTGCAGAGAGGTGTAAAAAGTGGCACAGTCTGGATCACCTCTCTGCAACACAGCGCAGTGGCGCTTACTGGAAGCACCTGGTGGGCTAATTAGCCCCCAGGGACCCTCAGGATTGAAGGGGAATTTTGTCCCCAACTTAAAACGCGCCATAGGGCGTGTTTGCACACGTCACCTCAGGCCCCGTCCCCTCCCTTCCCCACTGTGTAAACAAGCCCTGTGGTCGTTTTAAGTTGGGAGATTAAGTCCCCTTGAATCCTGAGGGTCCCTAGGGGCAAATTAGCCCACTAGGTACGTCCAGTAAGCGCCACAGAGCTGCGTTGCAGAAAGGTGTAAAAAGGGGCGTGGCCTCAGAACACCTGCCTGCAACGCAGCTCCCTGTGGCATACTGGAGGTCCCTGGTGGGCTAGTTGGCCCCCAGGGACCCCCAGTATTCAAGGGGAATTCATTCCCCATCTGCAAAAGCGCCCCCTGGTGCGTTTGCAGATGGGGAGCTGCAAGGAGGGGGCGTGGCCTCCGGCACGATGCCGGTATTTTTTTTTTTTTAAGAAGGGGGGCTGTAAATTCTATTTTTTTAAAAATTTGGATAGGGGTGGTGTGGCCCCCCTCCCGAGGCCTTAATCGGCCCCCGGCCCCCATCCCCCAGGGATGGCCATCTCCATTGGGGACCGTGGGGGGTCCCCAATCCCCCCACGGTCCTGCCGGCTCCCCGCATCCCTCGGTAGCCGGCATTGCTTTTCCACAGGGGGAGCTGCTAAGATGCAGCTCCCCGTGTGGAAAAGCAATTTGGTTTGCATTTTGAAAGAGAGAGCAGGTTTCCTGTTCTCTCTTTCAAAATCAAAACCAAGTTTGCTATGGCAGGGAAGGAGCCGCGAGGGCGCGGCTCCCGCCCTGCCATAGCAAACTACAGTGTCCCAGGGGTGGCACCCCGGGACACTGCAGGAGCTGGCCCTGAGGGGTGGCGGTCCCCAGGGCCATGACAATGCTCCAGGAGGGGGGCCACGCAGCCCCCTCCCACAATTTACAAAGCCCTGGGGGGTGGTGGTCCCCGGGGGGGGGGCACTTGCGCCTCCCACACAGGTTATTATTTTTTTTAAAGCCCCGGGGGTGGTGGTCCCCGGGGCTGCGGGGGGGGGAAGTGCGCCCCCCGCAATAACAATTAAGTAGAGCCCCAGGGGTGGTGGTCCCCAGGGCTTGGGGGGCCTGAGAGGCCCCCCAACATTAAACTAAGAAGCCCCAGGGGTGGTGGTCCCCGGGGCTGAGGGAGGCAGTAAGCCCCCCCGCAATTATGTTTGAAAAGACCCGGTGGGTGGGGGTCACCGGGGCTGGGGGGGTCCCTTTGGGCCCCCCATCCAAATACAAATATTGCCCTCGGGATTTGGCCCACCCGGGGGCTAAATATTAACGAAGCGCAGGAGCCCGCGCTTCGGTTTTTTAAAAATGTTGTCCGAAAATCGCGCTGGGTGCGCGAATCTTGCCGATTTGATTTTGAAAAAAATTCTTTTTGGGGCCCTGGGGGTCCTTGTGAGACCCCCTGAGCAGGCTTAGGGGGTCAGGGTGTTTCTACCCTGCCACATTTTTGCGTTTTGCGCATTACTTTTTCTGTTTTCTTGTACCTCGGTTCTACCGAGGCACAAGATGGCTACCGACACTTCCTGGTTTGGAGTGTTGACAGCCAATGAGGATAAAGCTCGTGATCGGGAGGGTGCGTGGATCCTGCATGGCCATAGATATATATGTGTTTTTACTTTTGATTTTCTCAGCAACTACTGAACGGGTTTACACCATTTAACAAAAAGGGTTCTTTCTGAACCAAGAACTACCTCTTTGCCAAATTTGGTGTAATTCCGTTCAGCAGTTCGGGCTGTAGCCGTGTCTAAAGTTTCCTATGGAAAATTGCATGGGTAAAACACGTTTTGGGGCCCCTCTTTTTTCTCGGCCCCCGCTTGACCAATCACCCCAAAACTTTCAAGATAGGAGCGGACTGGAACGCCCCACGAGTTTTGAAAATTTCACTAACATTCGTCAATCGGCGCCAAAGTTATTGGGATTAGAATGTTGCGAATTGCCTATGGAAAATAGGTCCTAACTAGAACTATCTAGTGGCGACCGCCAGTGGATAATATAAATATATATTAATATATATATATATATATATATTACAGCTCCACACTGCCAATCGGTAATCACACCGGAACACAGACGACAGCACTCACGGGGGGAGAGTTCCAAAAGATGATTTATTAGGAACCCTTGGCGCTCATAACAGACGCGTTTCGGCAACTCGCCTTTTTCGATGTTAAGCTCGGAACGCCAGCATCGCCCCTGTTTTAAATTCATGTTTCGCGCTCATGTTAACAATCAACATGGTAGAAAGACTAACAGAATCCTGAAATCAGGATGTTAATATTCCGCCATCTTTGAACGTACCATCAAGCATCACAATAAATGCAATTCACCAACAGTGATAAAGCCCGGGATGGGCATATATTCTTATAACGCGAAAGCAAGCATGATATCTCAATATTCCGCTAGAACGTATCAAATGGTGACTTAAAGCATCAAAATAAATGCACTTCATCAACAATAATAATAAAGCCCTGGATGGGCGTACATTCTATGCGGAAACAAGCCTGATATTTCCAAGAAATAAAACAGTGGTCAGCGGCTTTCAATCCTCAACACATAATGGTTAAAACAGTGCCTATAGTAACAAAATAGAAAAGAAGAAGATAGAGAGAGAGAGGACTCAACGAATACAAACGTCCTATACAGTAACAGATAATAGATATACAGTATATAGTAAAATAATTTGATATTTAATATATCATTCTCCTAGATGTACCGCTAACTCCTCACTACTGTTCAGACCAGACGGATTTTTACTTTGCAGATCAATAATGTACCGTGACTCAAGACGTCTAAGTCTTTGTATCCTATCACCTCCACTAGGGTTGATGGGTACTTGATCCAAGCAAAAATAAGTTAGGAAATCACGATCTCTCTTGGGACATTGATTAAAATGCCGAGCAACGGGATAGGACTCGTCAAAATTGGCAATAGCCCTCATGTGCTCTAGGATCCGTATCTTGGCAGGATGAATAGTGCTGCCAATATAACGGAGTCCACAAGGACAGGTCAAACAGTATATGGTGTAGGGAGTTGTGCATGTGAGAAATTTGGTAATTTTCTTCGGTGTTGCTAAACCTGGGACAGTGTAAGATAAGGTCCTTTTACTTTTCTTGCAGGCCTTACACTTACCACAGGGGAAAAAACCATTAAGAGCCCCAAATGGTGATTTCGGATCTGCAGTAGGTTGATAGCTGTGTACCAGGGTGTCCCTAAGGGATCTGGCCTTCTTGAACGTTACCAGGGGATTAGGAGGTAGGTCACTACCAATGATGGTATCTGATAAAAGAATGGCCCAATTCTTTTTTAGGATGCGTCTCAGATGACCTGCATCCGTAGAAAATGTAGTGATCAGTCTGAATGTTCCAGTGTTTTCTTCCTCCCTCTGTTTGTATTGGTTGCTTAAGAGGTCCGTTCTATTTGCACACTTGGCCTTGTTGAGGGCTCTGTTAAGTATATTCTCACTAAAACCTCTCTGTCAGAAGCGTGCAAGGCTTTCTTTAGCTGAAGAATCGAAATCTGTCTCCCTGGTATTGTTTCTCCTTAAACGTAACAGTTCCCCATAGGGGATACTGTCGATCAGTTTCTTAGGGTGACTGCTAGAAGAATGTAAAATAGCATTCCCTGCCGTGGGTTTACGATATAATTTAGTGTGTAATTTCCCTTCCGAAACAAATACACTAAGATCCAGGTAATTGACAGCCTCTGTGCTCACCTCCCCTGTGAATTTCAAATTAACATTGTTAATGTTTAAAATTTGTATGTATTCAGATGCCAATGCTGGGGAGCCCCTAAAAATTATGAAAAGGTCATCGATATAACGATGCCAGACCACAACTCTATCTGGCCAAGTTTTGTTGGTTTCGGCCCATGCCACCTGCTCCTCCCACCAGCCTACGAAAAGATTCGCATAACTGGGGGCGAAGCAGGTGCCCATGGCCGTCCCCGAGACTTGTCTGTATTGCTGTTTCTGATAGATGAAAACATTATGAGTAAGGCAAAATTCAATGAACTCAATGATCATAGCACTATGATCCATCAAACATAGTGGGCGATTGGCAAGAAAATGCTTGACTGCTCTCAGTCAATCACTGTGTGCTATACATGTGTAAAGACTAGCAATGTCTAATACCATTAAGCAGAAACCCTGTTCCCATTTCACTCGTTCAATTTGTACCAGAAAATCTTTGGTATCTCTGAGATACGATTTCAATAGTACCACCTGTTGGAACAAAAAATGATCAATGTACACGGACAAATGTTCGGTCAAACTTCCCAAGGAGGCCACAATGGGCCTACCTGGGGGATTTATTATGTCCTTATGAACTTTAGGTAGATAGTAAAAGGTGGGAATGATAAGGTTCAAACATCTGAGCATACCCTGCCAACTTATGGTGAACAAAGTGGTACGAAAGGGGGTGGTGATGGACGGAGCATCAGAACCAATCAAACACTCACACCCAGTCAACAGATCTGGGTTTGATCCATCACCGTTCTTTAGCCCACTCTGCAAACGTCAGATCCCCAAAGGCCACTATTAAAGAAATGTAAAACAGCATTAGAAAGAGACAGGAAGTCAAAAGTCTAGAATGTACCTTTTGCTTGTCCTTGTCACATTAGGCTCTAAACACAAAGACAACACCAAAATAAAGTTAAGTAAATATACTGGCACTGAAGTGACCTTCTTTGTATTCATATATGTGCTCATCAAGAAAGAGTAAAATGCAGTAGCTACAAGTTAAGATAGGCAGTGGCTAAAATGGATTAATCTTTTGCCCCATGCTGTATGGTGTGATGAGAGGAAGCAAAAGGTGAATGACACAACAACAAACCAAAGGATGACGGGAGTTGGCTGACAGCCCCTACAAGTATGTATATTATACATATATTTTTAGTAGAATCAAAACGTCTTGGCTAACGGAAGGCCTTAAGAGTTGAGTAAAGCTAAGGGCATGATAGCAATGCTAGTACTTCATCACTGTAAAATGTTCTACGTTAATCTGCCCGTGACCTGCTACTGTGAAATACCAAAAGAACATTCAGTGGCATAGCAATGGCTAATGAGCAGAATCAGAAAATGTCAGGCAGATGTATTCCAAGGTTTATGTATTATATGCTGTTGGAAACAGCTAAAGAAGGAAAAGGGAACCCAATTAAATATTTCATGATGTCATCATTCTTAAGCAAATATTTTATTGTTGTTTGACACAGGCACATATGGGTGATCTGCACAAGGGTTGATATAGCAGATTCAATCACAGTTCTCTGTTAATATTAAGCAAACTTTGATCTGGGAAAATATGCAAGACAGTAAATTGGCACTAGGAAACACCAAGGGGGATGAGCTTATTTCAGTTATGTATTGACCAAGAAACTTTAAGCTCAAGTACAGAAATATGAACACACAGGCCATTGTTACAAGTGGCCCCTGTAATTATGATATTTACTGTAAGTGGTGTTACCAAACATTTTGCAATTATGGGTTTTGTGATAATTATTGGCTGGTCTGGTCTACCAATATTTATCAGGGGAAAAATGTTGTGATTTACCTGAACAGGCAGATTGATTAAGGTCAGCTCCAAAGGCAGCACACTATTCTTATAAAACTCGCAAATGTGTGGTAGTTATGGCACCTGATGAATTGATGCCATTCACTACTGAGTGAGGGCCCATAGTCTTATACACTCATGAGGATTATTGTGATGTTAATCATTAGATAGCAGGTAGGGGCCAGGGAAGAGTAAAGCAGAAGTCACTACAAGAGCAGGCACCCAGGGAACAGTGGGAAGAGGAACAGCCAACACAGATGGTGACGAGAAGCAAGGGTAGGGCAGTCAACCCATCAACAAACAGGGACACAACATCAAAGTAAATTTGAGTTCTGTTATCCTCATGGTTGAGGAGCTAAAAGACTTATCCAAAGGATTAGATTTTGTTCCCACCCCCAATGCTGACATGTTCATGCTACATACTGAACTGGCTCAATTCATTTGGCACATTAAGCTACAAACATTTTTTTTGTGTGGAAAACTCGAACACTGGCTTGAGGAAAAAAGTCCACTATCCAACCAATAAAACAAACATTACCTTGAGAGATAATTATCTTTGAACAGGCTGCTATGAGGAAGATTTTGCCATACAAAATAAGGAGGTAGACATCAAGACAGGGAAACCATGGACATTGAAATCACTCACCAACTGTGTAGGAAGTGGAATATTATGTGGTGATGCTGCTAAGGCCTCACTTTCACAGACCCCAAAGCGGGTCCTTGGATTCTCACTAATAAATCCTTAGCTCAATCTTCTTGGTAGTGTGGCAACGAGCATTCAGGCTTTACTAGAAGAACTTGTGTTAAGCATGTCAGAATACCAACATAGACAATAAGTAATTGACACAGCTTTAGAGAAATCCGAAATCAATTTATAAAAATAGAGTGTACTTTTATCTTAATTTAGACACCAAAATGAACAGAATAGCATGCATATAACTAAAGTTATAGATTTTGAAGCAATATAAAATCAGTGCAAAATAACGCAGTGAATAGTGAACATTGTGGTCAGTGGGAAAATCCACTGGTGGCAATTGATCACTTTCAGGTCGAATTGTGTAGTACTTTTGCAGGGTAAGGGTGATGCGGGTCAAAGGACCAGGCAACAACAGTCGGTTCAATTTTACCTGACCCTTGGAACCCGAGTGCAGAGTTGTCCTTGCTGTCCCTGGTGTGTAATGGGAGCCGCGGAAGAGCTGCTTTTACTGCTTACACAGTGCTTTGGGGAACAAGATGAAAAAACACAACAATGGGGTGGTTGTTGCAGTCAGTTGAAGGTCGATGGAGTTCCCTCTAGGTGCAGCATCGAGTGAAGGGGTCGGTTGCTAGACTCGCAACCAACAAGCATTGGCAGCGGAAATGCTTGGGAAAAGAAACTTCGATGACCCGTAGTCCCTGGGAATGCAGCAGCTGCACATAACTTTGTGAACTGCAGAACCACTGTTTGCACAGTACACTAGACCATTTGGATTTTGGAGATCCCACGGAGGGCCCAATGGCCAGCAATTCTTCAGATCCAGAGCATTGTTATACCTGCAGTTTGCAAGGGACTAGACCCATTAGTCATGGGAAGTTTGAACATGCTTCCGGCTCTTACAGGCATTTATCTGTCTGGGGGAACTGAGAGTTAGCCTAGGACTAGTCTCCATCAGGCAGTTCTCTGAGATTTCTGTAGGGACAAGGTATTCCTCTTTTGCTTTCTGCAAGTCCTGTTGTCTCAGACACAGGTCTCTTCTTTGTCCTCTTCGATGCAGTTGTATCAGCACTGAGGTTTTAGTGTCAGGGGTAGCCCTTAAATCATCCTAGAGTTAGGAGTGTTGGTGCAAGTGGCCAATGGTCTGCTTGACCTAGAAGCCAATCCGCCCCTAAGGTGACCACATCCAGGGGTTTTGGTCACCTTTTCTGCCCAGAACCCTCTAGTCTTTCATTTCTAAACATAGCAGATCTCTTTTTTCAATATACAGACCAGGCTGCCCACCCTGGAGGTGTACCTATGTTTCTTGGGGTTTACCCCTCCTTGACTATCTAATTTCCTGCCTTCCCAGATTCAAATGTACCTTGGGGAGGAGGAGGGCTGCTTCCTCCTCTGGGAGTCAGCTCTGGTGCGTATCAGAGGCGGTGTAGCCTTTGAAGCTCACTGGCTTGATGTGCCACTTCACTAGCCTTCCCGGGAAGGAATAGTTATGACCTCCTTACTGCCCAGGTCTTTGTTGCTGACTCCAGGGAATGATCACACTGCCTGGCAGGAGGTCGGAATCCTGTCTTGGCAGCAGCAAGTTCAGACTGCCAGCCAGTGCACAGAGAAGCTGGGGCAACCAGGTGGGCTCACTCTAAGGTAGCCAAATGGGTGCATGCACAAGATTTGTGTCAGGCAAGAGAGGCAATGTTGTTTGATACCAAACATAAAGTATTCAGGTGGTACCTTGATGGAGCTGCCAAACTTGTCTTTGCCTGGGTGCCAGCCATTGTTATCCTAAGGACTGTTTATCACTTATAATTCCCCTTAATGCTAAAGGGCACTATACAGACATATAAGCCTGCACTTACGTGTCCACACCTCTCATATACTGCACCTTAATTCATGGACTTTAGGAGACCATCTTTAGGGGTGACTGATATATATTAAATGTACTGCTTTGACTCTGTCACACAGGGTTAGAGCATAGTTGGGTCTGAGCAGTTTGCACTTCTCCTGCAGTCTGCAATGGCAGGTCTGCTGTTAGTAGTTCACTTTGGTAACTCAGGGTGGCACACTCAGTGCTACCAGTCCTGGTGACCCATTTGCAACACATGCCTTGGGTACTTTTGATTCCATATTCTAGGGACTTATAAGGGGGTAACGTCCTTATCAATTTGGGATGCCAATTTACACATTACAGTTTTAGGGAGAGAGGACTGGCACTGAAGTCTGGGCAGCTAACTCTGATGCACAATTAGAGTCATACCCATCAGCACTGGTGCAAAACGTTGTGGGTGACCATACAAAGATGGCAGTTTCCTGCAAACTGTGATAGAGAAAATGTTATATATCTCATCATCTGCCCCTGTGGTTTATAAAATTGGGAAAGACCATGAGAAAAATGAAGACTAGAATCAACGAGCAGAGTAGTACAAAACGGTGCAGAAGGAGAACCACTAGAGTTACACACCACTACTTGGAATCCAATCATACAAATAAAGAACTATCATGCGTAGTACTGGAAAAGATGGTCACAAACATACCAATCCAATCCAAAGTAGCTTTATTCGAGATATAATCATAAAAGCACAATACAAACAACATTTAAAGACACACACTTTAAAAATTTCTTGGCTGGATTGTACATAGTACAAATGATTAATAGACTTAAATAAAAACTAAAATCTAAACATATGGAAGAAAAATACATTACGAACAAAAATAAAATCAATTTACTATTGAATCAGTCACATTCTATGTTCAACTAGGTAAACTAAAAATATTGCTCAACATAGAATTACCCAGTTGTTAAGTTCTGCCTAATTACCCACACCCACCCTAAGTATTTAGCAGCCGCTATTGAAATAAATGGCAAAGTACTAGTGCATATAAGCCGATCAGCTTCAGAACTCCTATTTGTACCAAGTAGTTTGCACATAGGGCTCAGCCAAACTCTCCTAGGGGTGGCATAGGCAAAACAGGCAAAGAGCATATGAGCGACTGTTTCATTACAACTCCCACAGGCCTGGCAGATGTTTTCGCTAAAAGGGGTCCACCTGGAGGTAAAAGACCTTAGGGGTAATGAACCTGCCCTAAGTTGAAAATACAGTTTCCTATCTCTTGGTTTAGTGATAGTATCCCAGTAGGTTTCAAGACTGGGAATGAATTTTGTTTCTAAGAAAATTCCCGCCATTGAAGATGAATCAGTATTACTCCTAACATTACGGGTAACCCATTCCCAATACTTCGCTTTTAAAATCATTTTAGACGGGAAAGAGGCTTCTGTTGGATTCTCCCATAACATTTTCATACCCAAGCCTACTAGGCTATTTCTAACACCCCTTAGCCAGCCAATTTTGTGAAAGCCATCGGATTTTATTACATATAGAAAACCTGTGGCGTATGATGAGAGTTCAGGTGTTGTCCATAACCTGCGCCAATATAAAACAGGGCGTAGTTTGGCAATATCTGTAATGGCATTTCTACCCAGATCATACCTTAGCGGCTTTAGGGGGGTACTTTGCGGATGGTTAGTAATACTGCGGAGGAACTTATTTTTGGAAACACTTAGGCAAGCTGCTTTCTCAAACCCCCAAAGTTCGGCACCATAAAGAGCGGAGCTGACAACTTTTGATTCGTAAACTTGGAGCACTGGTCTAATCGGTTTTGTTACTGACCTTTTATGTTCTATACTTAAGGCTCCCATGAGTTGTCGATGTTTTAGAGCAGCTATATCAATATGGTAATCCCACTTCAGATCCTTCTCCAGGTGGATACCCAAATAAGTGAAAGCTCTGACCTGTTCAAGTGGTTGATTATTCATTAAAATTTTTCCTTTAAAATTCCGGTGCGGATTAAAAGCCATGAATTTCGTCTTTACCACATTAACTTCCAGGCCTTGAGCAGCACAGAAATCTTCAAAAATTACTAGAGCTCGCTGAAGGCCACTAGGAGTCTTGGAGATAATTAATGTGTCATCCGCAAACATTAAAATCGGGGTTTTTACACCAGCTAGGGTAGGACCATCTGTGCTCACTTGCAAAAGACGGTCCACTATTCCATTAATACACAAAGAAAATAACGTCGGTGTCATGGCACAACCTTGCCGCACCCCTCGTTCAACGGGAAGCTGGGCGCTGACCCTACACTGCCCCCCCATCGAATTCTAGCATAGGTTCCCTCATGCAGCCTCATTATCAAAGTTAAAATCTCCTCCGAAAGACCTAGTTCGCTCAACATTACCCACAAACAGGAACGGGGAACAAGGTCAAATGCTGCTCGTAAGTCAACAAAAGCAGCATAAAGGCTGCCTTTGCCCAGAGTCACTGTCTTCCAATACAAAAGAATAAAATGGAAGACTTGGTCAATGTTACTAGTAAATTTACGGAAACCTGCTTGAAAGGGGGACAGTATTCTACTCTCCTCAATCCAGTCTAAGATTTTGTTCAGGATCATCCTCCCAACTACCTTTTGGATCGTGTCTATTAAACTAATAGATCTGTACTTCCCTGGCTGTGTTTTGTCTCCTTTTTTGTATACTGGAATTATTTCGGCCCCTTTCCAGGAATCCGGTACTGGAGCACCCTGGGCCGCTGCATTTGCCACCAGCAAGATGTATCTACCCCATCTTGCTTTATCGTAGAGGAACACATCCGCAGGGACACCATCGGGTCCCGGCGCTCTACCTCCAGCCACTGCACTAAGTGCTACTAAAACATAATTATTATTAAAAGCCTCATCCAAATAAAAAACATAACTAAGATCTTCCATTTGGTTCTCTGAGGGGCTACACGCATATTGGGGTCTGAAATGATTAAGTCATGCTTCTTGCGAAACATGATTTTGGGGCTGCTCTGGTTGGCCCCCACTGCCACATTTTATAATACTCCAAAACAATTTACTGTTATTCAACTTGCTGGCTTCTTTAAATTCCTGCCATCTGAGCTCGTCCCATAAGCACTTGGCTTTGTGGATAGCCTTTTTATATTCACACTTAGCAGAGCGGACCATATCCAATTCCCCACCCCTGATGGCACTACCAAGGGCAGTTCTAGCTTGCCTATATTCTTTGTTATACCACCGTAAGGGTTTAGAGTCAGCTAATTTCTTGGTTCTAGTGGGCTTAAAAAATTGGGTCTTGTGCGCATAAAAATACTTTCATATATCTGTGTTACCCGCCCCAAGTCCCCTCCAGAAACCGGATACCAGATGTTGTAGAAATCATTTACTCATGAACAATGATGGGTATACCATGTAAAAACATTGGTTTGGTGACTCAATGATGAGATACCATGGCTACAACTGTGATTGAAAAACCTCTGGGGTTTCCTTTTGGTCAGTACCCAGTAGGGTGTCAGAATATGTCCCTCCGGGGTCCCGCTTGTATCCCGCAATTGTGGCATAGATTGAAGTTCTGCACATGTAACATCAGTTTGTATTTATGAAGCTCGCACAATCTATCCGAGATTAAGCTGTGTGGAGAACTCAGCAATCTAAATAGTAACCAAATGGTGCGCTTGTTGAGTGCTGTCCATTTCAATATTTGTTTTGAAAAGAAGTACCCAAAAAGTAACCCAACCCCATTCCCGCCCGCCCTCTAACAACAGCCTGCTGTTATTGATTAACTTGAGCAGAGGCATATGTAGGCTACCTATTGTTGATTTTATTATTTTTTACACTGAATTTTCTAGATAAGGCGGGACCAGCAGGTAAATAATGATGCAGTTATACATGTGAAACAGAGCGTTTCTTGTTTCATGACTACCTTTCCTACTCTAATATCACATGTGACATGCGCATAAGGGAAACATCACTATGCTTAGATTGAGGAAACTTCATCAGTCTAACCTTCTGGTTTTGTATCGTGTCACATTCACTTGTGAGGAGTCACCGTGCTTACATGGGAGAAACTACTTCACTGATGAGTATCAGTCTTCGCCTATGCCCAGATAATTTTCGGGGCATGTGCGTACTAGTAATCTCACTGCGTTTACAGGGGAGGAACTATTTCCCCCATGAATAGTGGTCGTAACCTCCGGTTGCAGATCTGGGATATCGGGGGTTTCTGATCTGCTTGATATGAACACATAGCTGCCTCTACTTGAAGGTGAGCACGATTAGGTGTAGCTAGCCAATGGTATTTAAGAGCAATGAAACATGCCATTCCCTTGTCGGGTGGAAGAGCTACGAGCAGTAGGTGGGTAGAGAGTAATGCTCCTTGGTATAATAAGTGGGAACATAGAAGGGTTTAGTGATGTGCTCCCCCCTTTTTTTTACTGGAAACTTTACTGCTGGACCTTGATAGTTATTTCTTTTTTTCCTAACTAGAGTGTGAATACAGGGGTTCCTGGGTCCTTCCTGCATGGGGTTCAGATGGCCTTTAGTTTGGGTAACAGTTGTTTGAGAAGCTCTGACTATGTAACAATATATAATTACTCTATGGGGGTGTTATACATGAGTGAAGTGTCACATTTACACCTCATGCAGTTTTCTGTTCGGGTATAATGAGCATTAATGTCTCTCTTGTCTGTCTATATATATATAGTTGTATTTGATACACATGCTATACTGTATTTCTATAGGTGACCAGAGAACCTGAGAGGAAGACTAGCAAGTATTTGTTTAGTTTCATTAGTGTATGTAAGTGGTGTATACTAATATAGGATCCCATACATGTCCTGATGAATGCCCCCGGCTCATCAGACGCTTTAATGGTCTTTGGGTACTTGTTCCCCGATAAGTCATGCCCAGTTTTTAATAACAAGTGTTGCCCTGCTGATCAAAAGCTACACTGGGTTGCCCCGTTGGTTTTTAATGCATTTTATGGATCCTTAGTTAGTAAAGTGCCTCCCTGATCTCGGGGTGTAGGCCCGTTCTCCATCACACCATGGTTTTAGAGAGCATGGGGTTGTCCAATGATGAAGCATGACACCTGGAAGGTGTGTGAGGACATCCTATGAAACTTTGCTTTTGTGTCAACGAGTGATTAGACCGACAGAAAGGAAGTAAGAGAAAACTTATGAAACCTAGTTATTCTTCGGAGACCTTCTTGTGGATAGGGGTGTAACTTAGTAACTGAGATTCAGCGGAGTGTGAATCTCAAAGTTGGCTCCAAAAAGGCAGTGGACAGCAGGGTGAATGGATGCGATGATAAGGATTGGGATAGACTGTTCCCATCAGAAGCAGAGACAGTACTGATTTGCATTAGGTGGGCCTCCAGGCTGATTAAGAGTTTGGCCGAAAGGTTCTCCATTGCAACTGTGACGGAGTATCCTGTATTCTGTATCCTGTATCCTGTATTCTCAAGATCCTCTCACCTGATTTTGTTTTGGACAGCTTGCAAGTTTTACTCTGACAGAGTATTGGTGTATAACTTCTTCAACGACCCAAAGGCAAAGTTTGATGGCCATCCATCATGGTTGACTGAGCCAGCCCTCAAATTATATATCAATATATTTGGCAGACCAAGTAAATGCAGGGTGGCAGGCATAATACTACCTTTTCTACCTTTACTCTAATCAGGCCCTCTGTCGAATGTGTCACAGTGGGCAAAAAACAATGTTTTGGGATGCCACCTCAAGCGATTGCCAGTGTTTAAACTGCAAACATTTGTACCGTCTCCTGTTGGGTGTTTGATTGCCAATAGTATGCCTGGAAATCTGAGATTGGTGCAGCTTTCCAAGCCTACCACTGCCAATGTTTGTGAATTCAGGAACGTGTCTGTTCACGTAATACATTCTATGGGTACATATTTGCTGCTTTTTTTGGTAAATCTGTGTCTATATATATTTAAGTTTCTGATCAAATCAGATTAAAAAAATGAACACATTAAAACCTTTTAGTGAAACGAGAAAATCTAACACAGACATAGCAGACTCCACTCAGGGCGCCCTGGTCCAACTACGGAGCCAAGAAAGCATTTATTTGTGGAATGTCACATTGCAAACACACCAACCCTCTGAAGCGAAGCCTTTGGTTGCAGGTAGAAACGAAACTAAACAGTGATCAAAAACGTGCTCGGGGAAAAAAAAAGTCTTTGCTTTTTAGTTTGCCTGCCATGCACATTAACCTGCAACACTTATATTTGAAGACAGAATTCATAAATTAATATGGTTGATTACTTCGCCTAAAATTATAGCTCCAACCATGATCACAAGCTACCTTGCTTCAAAATACAGCAGAACCAATAAAATGAATAAGGAATTAATCTCATGCTACAAGTTTTGGCAAATATACTCCACTCTTCACACAGGACTAGAAGCAACCCATAAACAACCTACTGGAATGACCAGCTCCAGACACAATTTTAAATGATAAAGACGGCTAGACAGCTAATGCAGTTTACATACAGATTCCTCATGTTAAGCGTTATTTTTTAATTCTGCATACAGACAGGTTTATCTGTTTGACAGAGGTCATGAAAGCTACACACTCAATATACCAAATGGGGTTTGGGTCACCTTGGTTCAGCCATTTGTTTAATTGGTTCAGCCCTCTTCTGCGATTGCTCCTTGGGAGTTTCTTCACATTTTGATCATGCCTTTAGAATATTGTGTGGTAATACTTTTTACAACTTGTTTGGAAAGGAAGTCCCGCTCCAACATTTCATATAAACTGCAAAGTGAAATTAAATAATATTTGAATACTTTGGGTTTTCAAAATATGTCAATGGTGGCATTAAGAATGAAAGCCACACTGCCCATGACTCATGTCCATTATTAACTTTCAGTACATCAATCGTGGCTTTAAATGACATTTGATAGGAAATAGGGAGCAATAGTGTGGGATTATAGCACAAGGTGCCAGGGATGCCCCAATGGTCCCTGGCATATCTGCCTGTTGCCATGACATTTTTTTCTTATTTTTCCTTTGTTATTTGGAGCATAGTGTCTCCTTTGGGTTATTTCAGAGCACTTGGATGAGGTGAAAAATATATCAGTCTAAATGGGCAGGTAATTAACCTTGTCGAAAATTATGTTATTGTAACCTATGAACTGTGGCTTGTTCAGTTTTCAAATGTTTATTTACCAACATGTAGTCAGTTATGGTTCTCAGGCTTGGGTTGGGGAAATTTCAGAGTTTTGAACCCTAAATCCACACAAATCGTCCTTTATTTTCAAACCGCTTGAATGATCAGTAACTGATTTAATGAGCAAATATTGAGTAGGTGTTTTTGAATGAGCCTAGTGGGTGTAGCCAGTTTTTAAGATACAGGACTCTTGCACCATGTGTCTTGAGGATGATGTATACAACCTTAACTCTGATCCTGGCATCAGCAAGGAGCTAATGTAGTACTTTAAGGGTATTTTTGATGCTGTCCCACTTGCACATGTTGTGGCAAAATCTGACTGGATAGGCCTAAAAATGTTGAGTTTTAGGAGGAAGCCACAATATATGCTATTCCATTAGTCTTGGTGCCCCAGAACAAGGGCTTGCATCATTTCAACTCTGTTGCCTATGTGGAGCAGTGAAAAGATTTGGTGAAGGAGAGGCAGCTGCATGTCTCCAACCTTTGTCACAGTGTTTCTGCCTAGAAAATATTCCTTGGCTTCTTGCTTTTGATATAGTGGGCTGAGTGCTTCCAATTCATGAGAACAAGTGAAATGGTAGTGAGGCAGACTTTGGCATCTGCAGTCACACAAACCTTTGGTTTGACAATATTTATGCACAGAAAGATGTCTGTCATCCAGTGAAACATGTAGTCTAGGTAAGAGGTGATGTACCAGGGGTTGTCTAGCTTTTTTACAAGCAGACATTTATTTGTATGACATTGTGCACATTTTGTGGTCACCTGGCACTAGTCAAGGGGCTAACCAAAAGGCATACATACCTGTTGAAGAGCACTGACAAAGGTGATGCTGCAAGGCACTCACAATGTCACCGATTAGAACAAACTGTTGAAATGTCTCAAGGCGGATTGTGTGGTGTGCAGTGTAGTAAGCAGGTGATGGGTCATGGAGTACCAAGGAAGTGTTATTTTCCTTATCTAAGAAGAGAACACACTCTTTCTTCATGTTAGCCAAAGCAGTTTGTAATCCCATAAAGGATGGAATCCAGATTCATGGTATGGAGAAGCTGGTTAGGTTCCATGTAGTCTTGAAACTATCTTGCCAGCTCCATTTAGAAGGTTTTTAACAACGTATCACAGATTGGAGATGAGTCACTAGGTGGTTAGAATTTTATGGTCATCAGATGTTTTTCTCAGTCGTGGGTATTAATTGAATGCTTGAGCATGGGAAGCACTATGCTAGCTAGAAGGATGGCAATGATCAAGCTAGTTGTATCTGCCAGGGAGGGGGGAAGCATTGTTTGAGCGATGCAGCATACAGTCGAGAGTGTGTCCATTGGAGATTTGGCCACTTTTATTATGGTGATCATAGTCATGACTGCTGCAGTTTTCATCAGTGTGAATGAGGTGGAGTATTATTGTGGTGGAGGAAAGGCTTGGATAAGTCAACACTTCTAATGAGTTCTTGATGAATCTGTCAATTTGGAGGTCCTCACACTGTTGTTGAGATGGCAGGGAACACTTTATTGTTGATCTGGAAAGCCTGGTAGATGAATATTTCTGTTGCCTGAATCATGCTATAAGTTAATTTTGCAAACACGTTGAATTGTTTACCTAAATTTGACACAATTATCCTAGTTAATTTGTACCAAGAATCCTAGCTAATTTGCACCAAGAACTATATTATACAGAAAAGTAATTTGTGTACACATATATATACACCTTTTTCTAAAGGGGAATGGAAGTAAATGTGTGCCTGGTTACTTAGCTCGCTGAAGGAGATCGCTATACAGCGTCTATAATCAATAATTATACTGTGTATATGATTGAGATTTATCTTAGCTCTTGCACTGAATGTTATTGCCTGCAACTAGTTTTCAGTATAGACAGAGAGGAAGATTTCAGCAAACCAGTGCTGAGCTGTTTTGTAGGACATTCAATGCACCTTTTAAATAGCCAAACCATCAATTGCATTCCAGTATCCTCACCAACACTTTTACTGTGTGTGTGGCTCACTACGTTCTACAAAAATAAAAGCCCACATTGCTCTGGATCCATCCTCAGACACCATATCCTGAGCTGAGCATTCCCGCATGAAGCATACGTAGATGCATCTGTAAAAGCTATATTGTAGAATTTGTAGAGGGTGTAATGGTTGTAATGCCTAATTGGAATTTTAAATGCACGCAGACTAAACCAGAATGAAGATCTCTATCACCATTAAAGTGCTGGTGCTATTATATATGTTTTTATGATTGCTGTCTATCATGATCATCTAGCATATTGATTGTATTCTCCCAGTAGCTAAACATTGAGCATGAACGGATGTTAAGAAGTGTACGAATGTTCTCTTCAGGCATCAAAAGGTGCACAAAAGTTGATGCTCTTCTCTAATAGCATTCTATTTCACTCAGAGCCTGATTCACAAAGGGCATCTGCACTTGTGACGGAGGCCCCACAGTTGTGGCGGAGTCTCCGCACTGGGGGCGGAATCTTCAAAATGAGAATTCTCATTGTGGAGATTCCAGCCCCCGTGCGGTGACTCCCCGATGACTGAGGATGCCTTTTGTGAATTAGGCCCTCAGTGTTGACCTATGGATTTTGCGGCACATGTCCTCCCCACTAGTCTTGCAGGTTCGTTATTCCCTTTAATGCATGCTTACTGCATGTCACTGAACAATCCTTAAGGCCAATCTAGAAAGAGTCCCATTTCTGTGCTGCAGCCAAGATAAGGCATCATGTCCTCACCAAGAAACCTGCTGATTGGGTCATTCTTATCTCTGATTCCATCGCCTTTGGAACCTATATCTCTTACAGAGGAAACAATTTAAAGTAAAACTGGAAATACATGTTTTATTTCTGGACTAATATGGTCTTCAATTCGTTCATGCTTTTATGTGAGCTTTACGAAGTGAAAATTGATGATTTCATCTAAATAAATCTCACTGAAATTTAGATACACTTGCCAGATGTCCAATGTTTAACAAGCATTAGAACTTTGTGAAAAGTATATAAGGGAATATCTTTTAGTATGATCCTGGACAGTATATACAGACATGATCGTCACTATGAGGTTGGCCAAATTGTGCCCTCCTGTCCACAGCATGTCCACCGGTTTCCATACCATACTGCATTCTATCTTATGCCAGATCATCACATGTAGAGTGTAAATAGTCTGGGTCACAGACTGTCAGGGCCGACAAGGGGTACTGGGCCTCAAATTAACCATCTGGGGTCATTATAGTGGACTACGCAACTGGTAACCCAGTATAATTTTATAGAGTTTGACTCCAAGCATTGTGAGAGAGAGCAGCCCAAGACTTGCTCAGAGTTGTTGTGGTCTTTAATTTCCAAGCTCCTCAATGCAACAAGCAAACTTAATAATTTGCTGTCCAGTCAATGTTTTTTTATGGGAAGGAAAACTACTTTATTTCACACTACTAAATACTATGCAAAATATGGCATATATTCACAAAAATGCAGGTGGGAACTTTTACAGTGATACCTTCCAAAGGGTCTCTCAACCAACAGTGAGTGCATTCTAAAAAATTGCCCAGAGGTCAGGTAACCTCATTAATGAAACCTGGTGCAATCCTTGATTCCTGAAATCACAATATCCCCGTGAGAGCCTAACACAGCATGAGGAGTGTCTTATTTAAAAATGAGGACTACTGGCTATGTCAGTGTATCATCACAGTGATTAAAGGAAAAATATAAAGTCAAACACAAATCAAATCAATATTGAAACTCTTCAGGATGATAATTCTTGCAGGAAATTGGGTTACTGGTTGACAGGATGGGAAAACCTACTCAAGCAGCAACCACAATTCTTGTCAGGGTGTAACACAAGCAAATCCAAATTAATTTGTGTTTAACCCTCTGGTACCTTGGCACAAACAAAGCCAGGCTTAACCCAGAGGGATAATGTGTAAAGTATATGAAGCACAAAAAAATGAATAAAGTGAAAACACAACAAAAGAAAAATCCCACACCAATCTAGAACAATAGAAGTAAATTGTTGTAAATTATTTGATACCGAAATTACAAAAATCTAAATTTTAAAACCAGAGATATGCAATTTTAAAGGTTTTAGCTGAAAGTCTCACCTGTGGGTATCTGGTCATTCTAGAACAGGAAACAATAACAAGTTCAGGCCGACCACGATGGAGATAGATACAGGGATCAAGTTAGGGTCACTGAACAAAGTACCTTAAATCCTGGCTGTGAAGCATTGTGAGGTACTGCATTAAGGATGCGTTGTGCAGTGGCAGTACCTTTGAACTGCGAGGCTGTGATGCAAGGTCCTATTTTGAGAAAACGTTGCGTAGTGGTGGTTCAGAGGCGCTGAAAGGCTACAAAATGAGTTCCTGTGTTGAGATGCATTGTGTTAGTGTGGTTCTGATGAGCTGCCAGGCTGTGATGTGAGGACCAGGGTCGAGATGCATTGCGCCGCAGCAGTTTCCTATGTGCTGCACAACGATGCATTGCAAGGACCACAGCTGGGTTGTCAGAGCACCTTCAAACCCACTTCCAAGAATCCAGGACTGGGCTGGCACAACTTGAGGGGCAGGACGCACAGCAGTCACAGTCCATGTGGAGAGTTCATGGTGGTTGGAGCCTTTTCTATTCCTGAGGCTCCTATCAGGAGTCAATCCAACAAGCCCTTAGAGTCACTCTGGGTGTCCTGGGTTCAAGAAGCCGGTCCAGTCCTTCTCACTCAGGAAGCAGGGCAGCAGAATGGAAGTTCTTGTTGCAGGAGAACAGCACAGCGGTCCTCCTTCTCAGTCTTCCGCAACCATACCATCAGTGATTTGAGGTCAATGTACATTGGATTGTAGCCATGGAAGAAGCTATTTGAGACAGAAGAAACTCTGATATGGACTAATGTTCTGGACAACTTTAATAATTGTGCTCATGGAAATTAACACAAAATACTCACAAGGAAGAACTAAGGACCTGATTTAGAGTTCGGTGGATGAGTTACAGGATCACAAACTCAGCAGATATCCTGTTTGTAGTATCATATGTGCATTATATCCTGTGCCACTTGTAATAAAGCAGACGGAATATTCATCAAATTTGTGATGGAGTAACCCATCTGCCAAACACTAAATTAGGCTCTAAGTCCAAGGATAGTTATCAAAAAATGTGGAATACCTAATTGGTTGCCCTGCTGTCTAATTCATACATCTTAAAGGGTATTTTCATGGCATCCTTATCACATATGTACATCACTACTGTCAAGGGGCCACACCCTGCCTGGTGACTGTATTCTTTTACATTTTCTTTGGTCCCACCAATGGGGAACAAACTGCTCTTGGTAATGAGTGTGTTTGCACCGACAAACTCTTGATTGAAGTGACCGAGTGCTCACTCTGGTCTGCCTCATTATTATGTATGTGATATCACCAGCAACATCAAAAACAAGTTAGATGGACTTGGGAGGAATTCCCCAGTGATTCTCAGATACTTCCCATGATGGATCCGCTGGTTAGGACTAAGTGAGGGGCTAAGGGCTACTATCACTGTCCCCCTCTCCTCCCTCGTCATGCCCACAGGCTTGATTTACTGTTTTTTCTGGAAGTAGAGATGGAGGTAGGTGGGAGAAAGTGTGGAAGAAGCATTTAAAGGAGCAGTGCTGCAAGGAACCAGCTGCTGTTAGGGGATTATAATTGTTGTAGCAATTTGATTAAGAGATGAAGCAGCACAGGAGGATGATGTCTGCAAGAAAAGACTTGGGAGAAACCTGGAGTATCGTAAGGATGTGAAGACAGTGAAGTAAGTTGTGCTCTTTATTCATCCACAGCGTTTACAACTTAACACTCTGTGCACCGGAGATATAGCTCATTGCCTCCGTCTCTCCCGCACCTCCCTCATAATCTCCTTCACATTCGATCTTACACCTAATTATTCTATTCTACTGACCATATTCTATAGTTACTTCACAACACATCATCCCCCTGAATATATAAAAACAGGTTCTACCTGTAAACCATAACTGTTGCTATATAGAAATGAAATCCTCATTTTTTTTTGTCTGCAAGCTATACTTTTATATCTAGCCTGAAACTCACTCATTGTGGCATCATTGTACTGTTTATCAACTTTGGAACTCAAATTGTCCTTTCCATCCACTTGACCTCCATCCTGAACACCAACAGGAGCTTCTCCCTTCTTTTCATTAGAGGACAGTCCGACCATCTTTTCCTTCTCATTCTCTGCCATCCAATCATCTTTTGTTCATAAATTCCATTTCCTTTGATCTTAACACACACACCTCCAGTCTTCTTGCATCTTGCCAATCTGCTAAAATGCCACACCTTGCCATCACTCAATAATGCAGAATTACTGAACAGTTTGTTGACTCTCATATATTCTGAAAATGTATTTTCTCCTTTTTTAAGTTTAACATCCAATTTTACTTTTAACCAATCTCCAACATCCAAAGGAGCATGTTTAACACTGTGTCTTTTATCATGATATTCTTTGTATGTTTGTTTAGCCAACATCATTTTTTTTTTCATTTTCAGGTGACTACTCTGCCTGGCTAGATACTGACATCCAGGCTATGTCCTTACTTAAAGGTTCTCTCCCTCTCATGATCACAAATAGGCTTTTGCCAGCACTAGAATCAGGGATAATCCTATATAATTTAAAAATGTCAATCTCCCAATTGCGTTTGCTACTAACTAAGGGTGGGCGTCAAATTCCGTTCCGCTCGCGGAATTTGCAATATTTTGACATTTTCGCATTCCGCGGAGAGCACGAAAATGCAACAATTTCCACGATTTGTAGCGTTGCGAAGATTTTGTTCATGTTCGCTCTTTGAAAATGCATTCTCGCGCGCGCTATCGCCTTACCGGAATCCCCGCATTTGCCGACAAGTTTTCCAATCCATTTGCGTGTTCCACGAGATGTTGATAGCCAGTCGCGCTATGCCGCGAGAGTTCGTGATCACAATCACGTCATTCCTCACGCCATCAGACACTGCAAGAGTCTGTTAAAGAAATGCCTTTGTTGTGTGTGCCTGGTGTGTTGGTGTGTACCCTGCAGACCTTGTTTTGCCCTGTGGACTTTTGTTTTTGCATTTTATTGCATTAAAAAGGCAAAGCAGTGTGGTTTAGCATGCATCTTTTGCCTGGCTTCTTTTATAGGCCTTTTGTCAGTTCATTGTTTCTCAGGCCTCCTGCTTATTGCTTGTAATTTGTGAGTGTCCATGTGGCTGGTGGCCTTTTCTGGTGGGAGTTATTAGTGTGCTGCTTTTGCCATATATAGGCCTGCATTGTATTCCTTTGTGGCCTAGGCTTCTTGTTGTGGGCCTGGCCATGAGGCTGGCGGCCATTTTGAAGGCAGGCAGTGTGTTTTTTACAACAGGCCTGCATTGTCTGTCTTCTGTTTCTTGTAGTTGGGTGGGCCTGGCCATGTGGCTGGTGGCCATTTTGAAGCCTAGGCCTGCAAGCTTGTGTGGCCTTGTCTGCCCACGGGCCTGCTTTCATCCAGTTGGCTCAGAGCAGGTAGCCACAGGTGCATTAAACAAGTGTTTCTGTGTGTTCTGTTGAATTTTGCCTGGCTTCTTTTATAGGCCTTTTGTCAGTTCATTGTTTCCCTGGCCTCCTGCTTGTTGCTTGTGATTTGTGAGTGTCCATGTGGCTTGTGGCCTTTTCTGGTGGGAGTTATTAATAGTGTGCTGCTTTTGCAATATAGGCCTGCATGGTTTTCCTATTGGCTTACTGCTTCCATCCATCCCCTTTGCCAGCAGCAGCTACCTTCCATTACATTTGTATTTTGGTTGTTGTTCTTATTCTTTCCTGTCCTTCCTGAGAGTGTAGTGTGTAAACTGTACACAGTAAGTAGTGTACCATAGCCCTTGTTGCCAAAGTCTCACAAATGGCTACACTATATCTTTTATTTGTTTGTTTGTACTAGCAGTAATTGAACCACAACAACACATGCAACATTTCACTGATGTTCTTCCCCTGGCTTATTTGCTTTTAGCTGCACAAAAAGATAGAGGAGAAGGTAACTATCAACATCATCCATTGTACTGCCAGACAGAAGTCCTGATGTGCACCACATCACGTCCACGTGTGACCACAGACATCTCTGCAACTTGTGCACCTGCGTCCTGTCTGACATCTGAAGAAGATGGCCCCAGAGAAAGGTAACAGGTCCTCCAGTACCAAGAAAGTTGCCGGTGAGAAGAAGATGAAACAGAAAAAGGAAGAGGCACTAACCACGACTGGTGTGCCGCCAAATGTGTTTTTTGTGACCAAAAAAATGACGCCTGCAGCAGCGTTGTCCGGGAACCAAGCTGGGAGCAGCACCTCCGCACCAGCGGGCCAACCCCACCAACCTAGGCCCAAGCCCATGAGTGTCGCAGAGGTAGCCAGTCTACTAACGAGCAGCGATGTTGAAATGTCATTATCGCAAAGTAGTACACAATCAACGCAGGCGGAAACTCAGCAGATAAGTGTGCAGCAGCAGGTGCAGCCGCAAGAACAGAAGCAGCCGCAAGAACAGCAGCAGCCACAAGAACAGCTGCAAGAACAGCTGCAAGAACAGCAGCAGCCGCAAGAACAGCAGCAGCCACAAGAACAGCCATAACAACAGCCCACAATAGTAGCTGTTCCTCCTGAAGTAGGGGCATTTCAGGAAATCGAGCTTCCTGCAGCAAAGTGGAGCAAACCCCTGTTTCAGAAGATCCATTGTCTTCCAGACCCCCAGCAAGGAAAAGGAGGGTTAGTCCATCATCTTCTTCTTCAAGCACCGCTTGTGATGATCTTGATGCCACTTGAAAGCCACCAGCTCAGTCTGAGAGTGATGCACGCCACAAGACAAGGCTAATGAACAGGAAGGTTCCAGAAAGCCTTAGAGTTATGGAGGTAGATGTACAAGAGGGGGATGATGATGATGACGAGCCAGTCATCACGGACATCACTCCCAGTCCAAAAGAGATGGAGACCAACATTATTACCCTATCCAAAATGGCTGCAAGGGATGAAGCACGGATACCACCAACACAGGTAACACCACCACAAACTCCAGTTTCCATATTTTCATTTGCAAAGAAAAGGCAGGGACCTACATTCAGCTCAACCACCACCTCAGTGGGTAGTGGTAGAAGTCACAGTTTAGCTGCACAGAGTCACATTCCAAGCACACCCTCCAGTTCATCTGGTATTGAAAGTGGCACATCCAGCAGCACCAGAAAGTTCTCCTCTCCAGTTTGTGACATCTTTTCGGTTAGCAGTAAGAAGGAGAACATTGCTATATGCTCAATTTGTCGACATGCTGTTAGGCAGGGTAAGCTTGGTACAAACGATGGTACCGGAGGCCAAACAAGTCATCTCAAAATACACCACACTATCGTGTGGGAGGCTCCCCTACTTCGCTTAGAACAAAGTAAAACTCAACCCATTGTTGTTGGGCATGAAGAATCAGGGGATGATATTATCGTGGTGGAAGGTGAACAAGAGGGAGACATTTCTAGTCCTGTCCCCAGTAGTGTAGTGGTACCGCCCACATCCTCAGCAACATCTCAGTGGCACCACAGTAAGAGTCAGAGTCAGGCTGAGACACCAAGGCGACCGAGTCGTACTGCAATGAAACAAAGTGCGTCGTTGAGCCTAACAGGGTTGAAGAAAACAACTGCACCACAAAGGAAAATAATCCAGCCTACCATTGACAGCATGCTTAGGTTGGAGGGGCAGTATCAACGCAACCACCCAACGGCATGGTTGTACAATGCGAAGCTGGCTAAAATGTTAGCGCTGGACCTTCTCCCTTTTTCATTTGTGGAAGGGGTGGGTTTCCTTGAATTTGTGTCAACCATCTGCCCTAAATGGAAGGTTCCCAGCCGGTCCAATTTCGCAAGAGTTGTTGTTCCAGCACTACATCATGATGTGCTGGAATTGGTTGGAAAAGCTTTGCAGCAGAGTGCTGTTCACAATATCCACCTGACAACAGACATGTGGACCAGTTGCCAAGCCACTGATTACATGTGCATCACTGCACACTGGGTCTCTTTTGTGGGGGTTAGAGATAAGCTATCTGAAGTAGGTGCTGTTGACACAGCTGAGATTTTTAAAGCTACTCGGTAACATGCAACTGTATCCGTGTTCGCCATGGAGAAATCTCATACTGCTGTAAACATATTGGAAGAGTTTCACAGCAAGGTTTTGGAATGGCTGCACCGAAGAGGGCTTAAGATTGGTTTTGTTTCCACAGATAATGGCAGTAATGTACTTAAGGCCATGGAGCTTGGTTCCTCTTTCAGGGTTCCGTGTTTGGCGCACTGCATTAACATTATAGTTCAAGACTTTCTGAAAAAAGAAGCCATAGTCAGCAACTTACTGACCACCTGCCGAAGAATATGCACTCATTTCAGCCATTGTTTTAAAGCTCTGAAGCATCTGAGGATCATTCAACGTGACTATAGAATGCCAGTCAAAGCCCTCATCCAGGAGGTGGCAAATGCTAGAGCATCAGCTGAAGGAGGTGTCTGAAGCATACAAAGGTGTAGAGGAAAAAAGAGAAGCATATGAGTTGGTGGAGAGCTTAGCCCGTCGCTTAGCTGACAATACAAAGGTGCAAATTAAGATTTTGTCACAAAAACATTACATTTGTGCCACAATTCTGGATCCACAGACAAAATGGGCACTGAAGACATTAATTCCTTTTTCAAAAATGGATGTTGCCCGGTATAAAACTTGGATAGCTGATTCAGCGAGTAAGTTGGAAAATGAACGGCTGCTAATTAAAAGCCCGCTAGATAAACCCACAACAAGTACTGCAGCAGGGCATCCGGCATCAAGTTCAACTTCGGAGCCTGAGGGCAGTGCCTTTGGCTCAGAACACTCACCAACACTATCGACAACAGCAAGAACTGGATCATTAGGCCCAGTAAAATCGTTACAGTATTGGTATTTACAGCAAGGCATTGGTAAGTCCAGTGCTGATGCAACGAGAAAAGAGCCCGAAAAATGTTTAGCACCCCTGAAGATTGAGCGGATGGTCCAGGCCTATCTGGACGACCCAACAGAGGTGTACATTGATCAAAACCCATTGCGATATTGGTATGAGAAAAGGGGCCAATGGCCACTGCTCAGCAGGCTGGCGATAAACTATCTGGCTTGCCCTGTCGCAAGTGTCTCTTCTGAACGTGTTTTCAGTGCTGCTGGTTCCATTGTAACAGTGAGAAGGACCAGTCTCTCGCCCAAAAATGTGGAGAGGTTAAGCATGATCAAAATAAATCAGCACTTTATACCACTGAATTACACAATACATGAATCAAGGGAGGAAGATGAGGACAGCGGCTCAGGTGACGGAAGTGGTGTGTTAGATGATGATTACCTACTTCTGGTTGAACCACCAGAGTTTGAGGACGAGCTATACTTCCCTGACAATTAGGCTTGCAATTCTTACTGTCTTCTTCCCTTATTTTCTTTTATTTGTGTGTCTGTCTTTCTGGTTAGAAACTTCGAATCACAACAAATCCATCACCACCATCTTCTACTCATTTTGTTGCCATATACAAGTTTCAGCTGTCTGCATTTCACAGTACTCTCCTCCAAATCCTGCTCATCCTCCTGAATCTCCCTAAATCCATTGCCCTCAAGAAGACAGATGATGATTGGATGATGCAAAATAGAAGAAAAAAGAAAATCTTTCCTAGTCCATCCAAAAGAAGTGGAACATGGTTGATGATGACTACTATAGCTATCCTCCTTTCTGATCCGAAAGAAACTGCCCATTAACTGTGGATGAGAAGGAACAGGTAATTAATGATGCCATGCATTGGACGCTGACTGAGTGATTTTGTTGTTGTTTGTTGTGCATGAATTTACTTCATTGTGTACTTTATGTAATAATCTAGACACTAAAAGTAACTCAAGTCCATTCATTTCATAGAGTCTCTATTTCGATTATAAAACCATAAAAGACATTACAATCAATTAAAAGTTACTAGTTAAAAGTTACTTGTTAAGAATAATTGAGTCATGGCGTTAATGTAACAGACACGATAATACAGTTAAAATAAGTATTAAACCACAATTCAGCGACACGTATATTATAAAACAATTATTATAAGAAGAATATAAAAATTTAAGATAGGATAAGCCATACGGTATCTACCCAATTATACAAAAATATGACGGAATCAGGCTACCCCACATTCACATACAATTAGACAAGTCAGGCCAGTGTGACCTAAGTTTATTAGCCCGAATCATCCATACCCAACTCAGGAATTTAGCAATAGCAATAACAATAGATTCCTGGGTACATGTCTGTAATATCCTCAAGGCTTCGATGGCAACTCTAATGGCAAGATTAGTACAGATGGGTTTGAGCCATTTCCTCCTTGGTGATCTGTAGGCCGGGCAAACAAATAATATATGGGGGATGGATTCTGACTGTACCAAGAACGAGGGGCACAGTTCTGTCGTGGGCTTATGCCATCTACTGGTGAAAGCTCTAATCGACAAAGAGCCTACCCTAAACTGGTTGTTGTCCATTGGTTTTGAAATGAAGTCCCAGTAGGGGTCAAACCCTGGCTCGTGCTTTATCAATAGGAAGTCCCTGGTCAAGGTAGGTCCTGTAATGGAAAAGAAACGCTTCATCTTCACCAAATCCATATAGACGGCCTTAAGCTCTTTTTTTTGAGGGGAAAGGGGTTGATTCAGGATTCTCCCACAAGTTACCCATCCCCATTTCTATCAAAGTTTCTTTTATATACTGAAACCATCTGATCTTACTTAGGGTCCCAACCCCCTGAAATCCAAAAGGGCTTTAGCATACAGTAAAAGCTATGGGGTGGCCCATAGCCTTCTCCAAAGAGCTATGGTCTTAAATCGAACTAGGTACCCAATATGATGACATGCCAGATCGAAAAATAAGGGCACCAGTGGAGTAGATTGGGGCAAACCTATTAACGCCCTCATAAATTTATTTTGGGCAGTAACCAGGGGTGTTGTGTCCTCGTGGCCCCATAATATAGCGCTTACAAGTTTGGTGTTATATATTTTAAGTGCAGGGGCTATAGGTCTGCTGAATGAAAGTCTATGTTCTTTTAGGAGGGCCCCAGCCAGCTGCGCATGCTTCAAAACAAGCATGTCGATCTGTGGCTTCCAATGCAGCTTCCTGTTTAGAGTTATCCCCAGGTAGGTGGACAGTCAGTCTGCTCTAAAACAACATCATTCATATAGACTTTGCCCTTAGTAACTTTAGATTTGTGGAGAACCATACATTTTGTCTTGTCCACATTGACCGCCAACTCATGATCATGGCAGGACTCCTCGAAACGGGACAGAGCCACCTGTAGCCCGGATTGAGTCTTAGATAAAATCAAGGTGTCATCCGCGAACATGAGTAGGGGAAATTTCAGGCCCCCAAGAGTTGGTGCATCAGTGGGACATGTTGAATAATATTGGACTACCCTGTCGATGAATAAGGAAAACACACGCCCTTTGTCACCGGAAATGTATCTGTGACCTCTCCATGTGTACCCCATCTAACCTGAGCGTGATTGGAGTCATGTAGTTTAACTAACATTGCTAGCAGCTCCAAAGGCATTCCCACTTCTAAGAAAGCTCTCCACATTTTGTTTCGGTGAACCAAGTCAAAAGCAGACTTTAAATCAATTAAAGCCGCATATAACGTGCCCCCACCTACGATAACAACCCTCCAGTAAATCATCACTAACCTAAGCACCTGGTCAATTGTGCTGGTGTGGGGGCAGAAACCTGCCTGCAGGGGTGATATCTTATAATCCTCTATCCACAGTTGGATTCGACTTAGAACTAACCTGGCAACTATTTTCTGAATAGAATCTATGAGGCTAATATGCCTGTAGTTGCCAGGTAGTGCTCGATCCCCCTTTTTATAAACCGGTATAATGACTGCACCAGACCACGTGTCAGGGATACACGCACCGCTGGCAATGGAATTGGCCAGATAGGTGATATAAACCACCCAGTTGGCCTTGTCATGGGCAAATAAGTGCACTGGCGCACAATCAGTGCCTGGGGCCCTACCTCTCGGAATAAGGGTGAGGACTGTCTCAACGTCAGAATTGCTAAATAATAAAATAGGAATCGGGGTGGGTATTTTAAATTCGTCCAGATTTTTATCAGTAATAGAGAACTGGGCCGTAAAATACAGGGCCCACTATTCTGGCGGAACATAGTTAATTGGTTAAGGTGTCTCGTCCCGCCCCCATTTCACTAACTGCCAAAAATGTGTCTAACTCCTCTCTTTACTAGCTAGGAGAAGGTCGTGCCAGCGGGTGTCTTCCCACTCCTTTTTGGCTTTATGTTGGGTTGCTTTATAGTTCACCCTTGCATGTTTAACTTCTCCCATATCTTTGGATCTTATGGCAATTGACAATAAGCGATACGCCTCCCTGCAGTTTTTGTTATACCAGAAGGCCTTTAATGCCCCCACCTCTGCCTTCTTTTTACTAGTCTTAATAAAAAAGGTTTTAAGATTAGAAAACAGATCTCAGTGGACCTGTGGGGCTATTAGATCAATATCCGCCTGTGTGGCACAGCTTTGAAGGCAGGATATTGAGTGGGCAACCAGGGCCTTCATTGCACCTAGATCCCCTTCATTCTCAATAAGCCTGGGCCATCTTACTCTCCTCATGTTGTTTGAAAGTAATACTAGGGGAGGGAGTTCACCTACCACCTTTTTATAAGGATTCTTTGAAATCAGGACCTTATTTGTCAAAATCAACGTGTCATGATCACTTTCCATGCATTCCTGGAAACTCATATCGATTAGGGAATGCCATGATTCAACATTAAGAGGAAAAAAATCAATATGGCTACTCCTAATGCCATTGTTAAAAGTATGCACACCCTTTCTATCTGAGAGGGACCTCCCATTCACTGCTCGCACACCCCTTCCCAAACACAACCCCTTGAGTTGCAAGGCAGCTTCTGTCCATTTTTGATTGGGCACAAATCTAGGGTTGGAATGTTCCACTGCATATCCTCATCTGTACTTAAGTTACCGTCCTCTGAGTCCAACAGTTCAAAGGTGCAGTTGAAGTCCCCCATGATTAGCAAATTGCACCCATCCCTCTGGTTGTCTAAAAAACTGTCAAGGAGGTCAACAGTCTCAGAATGCCTCCCGCCCGGTTGTCCTCTGGCATAAACAATAATTACCAAGGTATCGGGGCGTGGTTTGCCCGAAGTCGTAATACCATGATATCTAGGCTGTCAATAAAGACCTCCTCAACCCTTAAACCAATTTGCTCTCTCACCCAACAAGTCACTTTTCTTTCTTCTTGTATTTTTAATAACACATTTGTACTTCCACTGCAGGCCGATACATTGCATTTTGAATATAGGAAGGGGACTCAATCTGTACACTGCACACTGAGTAGGACAACACCATGGTGATGATGGCGAGAGAGATGGCCCCTTCACTTAAGATGAGAAGGAACAGGTAATGAATGGCATGCATCGGACACCGACTCTGAGTGATTGGTGTTTGTGTTTTTGTTGTTTGTTGTGCATGAAGTGAAGTCAAAGTTTACTAGTATTTACTCTACACACTAACAGTGAATATTTCTACTCTTGTTGTTTAATAACAAAATTGTACTTCTACTGCAGGCCAATCCATTGCATTTTTGAATATGGAATCTGGACTTACTCGGTACACTGCAGACTGAGTTGAACAACACCATCATGATGACCACAGTGACATAGTATCTTCACAGTCACTCAGTACACGGATAGGAGATGATTGATGGAAAAAGTCAGGGCGTTTCCTGAGTGGCATAAAAGGTAAACAAGTAAACAACAACCACAGCAGACCTAAATGTCTGTGTAGCGGTGGAGTCAAGTGTAGCGGTGGTATGACTGTGGTGCATTGATTTAGGCACTTAAATTGTAAAATGCTATGTTGCTGGATATGTGCTTTGTCCAACTCTTTCAAAAAATGTACGCTAAATGGAGCATGTGCAAAGGGTGCCGTCACCGTGGGCCTGCTCTGTCCTGTTGGTGTTGTAGGTTAATGCTGGGAACAGACTAGAGTAGAGATGATGCATCCATGTCGCCTCGGAAAGTGTTCTTGTCGTACTACACCATAACTTGTGCATTTTTTTAAACTTGGTTTCTCTATATCACTTTTATTTTTCCATCTACAATTACAGGCCGGGCCTTACCCTGTGCTATACTTGGGAAAACAATGCATACTTACCTAACCAATGAATCTACATCTGCCAGGCAGGCAGTGGCGTCACCCAAGATTAATGGACGGAGCATGCATGGAAGGGAGGACCAAGAGGAATGCCAAGATTCAACTCCCCATTTGACCAGGATAACACAGTAACAGTATCAACTTTCATCATCTTTTAAATAATTCGATTCATTTTTTTGTCTACAATCATTACAACAGTGTGTTCATGTTGTTATTATTATCATTAGGTTTGCTCTCTGTTTATAATTCATCCCTACAGATATTTTAAAATTTTCGATGCTATCTCTAAAAGTAAGCCCGGAAACACTGAAAGCAAACTGTATGTAATCAGGGTCTCCTTATCATCATCATGCATGCATTTCCTTTTTCTCCCTTAACATATTGATATGGATATGGTAGTCTACAAAGATTCTGTTGTATGTTGCTTGTCCATGCGTACTGTTTTTCTTTCTCGAACCTTTCTCCAAACCCCCCTTCCCAACCATTCAACAAACCTTAACCCTCTTCCCCCGAGCTCTGTGACTTATTGAGGTATGACTAAATTAAATGTACACCAATAATTTATCACACGATTTCTGGGGCGGATGTGGCAAAAGCAACAGTTCTTCAATTTCAAGGCAGGGTGGGGATCTTCTTCTGCCTGCCCACCCATGAGCAGTATATTTGTGAGGTAATGTTTTTACCAAAGGAACCTAATACATCAGCACTAATTGCCGGCATTGATGGGATAAATGGATTTGATGTCATCCTCCTACACAGCACGCTTGTGTCCAGTGTACTGTAGGCCTAGTCAAGTGACTCAACACAACTAGAGTTTATAACTCTGTGTACTACTAGGCTATCCCCACCACCATTATGTTTTGTTGTATTTTTGCATATTATTTTTTGGCAGTAAGTTCTGTACTGTACTTCATTCTACTACTCCTCGAAGAGTCTCTCTCAGGCTACTGACTGTCTCATTTTCTTTTTTTGCAAATGCTGCTGCCAGTGTCTACTACTACTACTACCACCACAACCATAGAATTTTAGGAAAGAAAACCATCATCACCATACAGCCATGGCTGTGCCTAAGTTAAACATCAAGAAAAGGTAAAAGAAGTTTGAGGGAGGCATAATTAATAATGGACATGTTTTCATTTATTCAATTTCACACACCTCTTTGAGTACAGTTGCAGAATTTCTAGAGTAGAAGAGACTGACAGTACTAGTAGGACAAGTCACTCAGTGAGGGGTGCCTAATCTATCTGTTTGTGTCTTACAAAGTCAGCCAATTATTAAAATCAAACACTGGCTGTGGGCGGCCCTGCACCAGCAAGGAAACAGTGTGATGTAAAACAGTAACCCCACCCAGTAAACATTAACAACATCGTATGTAAAGTAGAAATATATTATTTAATACCCTAACAAAAATAAACTATGTAAAAAAATCCCACAACACCTAACCCACCCTTCTCCCTAACCCCAACCAATGTCCGTAAAGAAAAAGTCCAACATAATGTCCAATTGTCCAATGAAAAGAGAAAACCCAATGCCCGATTCCCACCCACCAAAAGAATAAATAAAAAGGGGCAATGAACAGGGTCTTATGTTCGGCGGGCTTGACTCTGGAAGACACAGACTTGCTCCTCTAGGCGGGCAACACAGCGCTTCAATGCACGGCAGTTGCATCCACAGGGGTGGGGGTAGCACTGATGGAGGGGCGGTGGTGGGCGGCTGCCAGACGGTGTTGCCATACAACTGGAGGGCGGTGGCTGGGGCCCGGGGCATTGGAGGAGGCTGCAGCTGCTGCCGCCTCCTCCTCCTCCTCTTCCAGAACCACCAGCAGATGTTATTCACGCTGTATGGCCTTCAGCTTCCGGCGCTGGGCCTTGGCTGTCAACTCCTTCCTGTAAGGTTTCCCCTTGGAAGGAGTAGCTATATATCAAGAAGAAAAAACAAGACTATTGTAAAATATACTCTTAGCAAAGCAGTAAGACAAATTAATTCTACACATAGTGGCACAGTAGCACTAGCAAGCACAGTACATAACATTTGTGGTATGTATCTATCCTCCCACTTTCTTGGACTTTAACATTTGTGGGAGTTTCAGGCATTCAACCAACCATGCATCTGATTCCTATCAGCCACCTATGCATGCATGCATCCCACGTATCCTTCTCTGCCAGTCATAAATATTAAATCTTGCCCGTCCTTCTTCCTTCCACTCTTCTTTCCCTTTTTGTTCAACCCATCCATCAAGGTCATCTGATCTGACTTTTAGTCTTCTCCATAAAACTTTCACTGCTGAGTTGAAATCAGATAGAAGAGGCCATTGGTTACTCAACACTCCCGCCGCTAATGCTTTTACTAATGCTAAGTAAAGGGTGTCTTCAACTGTTCACAACAACTTCTTACTTAGTAAGTCTTAACTGTACCGTATACAGTACACCCGTGCAGTGAGTTTAATGTCAATAAGTAAGGATTAGGAATCTAACTTACCACCGCACGCCACTGCTACTGGCTCACCCCCTGCAGCTCCTCCTGCAACTGCTGCATCCTCTTCTCCGTCAGCAGCTGCGTCGCCTTCGCCGCTGGCCCCGGCACTGGTGGTTGGTAGTGCGCCTTGAAAAAACATTAGACATTTTTTAGGTGACATATACACCTCCCCCTATTTTTCACTAGCAAGATTGAAAAATGAGTTAATAGTAATACATACATATACAAAATACATCACTAGTGCAAATCAGGTAGTAGTAGAGTAGACACTAGTAGTTATATGGTCCCTAGGGTCATTCTTTGCAGAGCTTATGAATTAACCAGTACTAGGTTCTTCTAAGGTGAGGGGTCCACAGAAGTCGCTCAGAGATTTTCATTTATAATTTTATATAAACTATATTCCTACAAAGGGGATGGTGGTGCTTCCACCACTGTTCAGTTATCATGATTTCGCATTTTTTTTATGGACTTGTAGTTGTTGTAAGTGCAACTAAGTGTAACAATGTTTATAGTTTTAATCTGATGCATTTTGCTGTTGGTGCTGCATTATAGAACAACGTACAGAGCTTGTCAGTTGCAAATAAAACTTTTGAACTTACATGTACTCAGTGGTTTTTGGTGCGGATGGACTTACACGAGTGAGCGAGCAAAAGGAAGGGTGTGCATGTACATTGCTTCCACGACTGAGAGGTTGGGAGTGTTATGTTCTGGGTTGTCTACTCATTGGGTATCTTGGGGGGGTTCAGAGAACTAATAGTAATGAAACAATACTATAACTAGTCGGGCAGGGGATTGTGGTGGGTTCTGTTATGATTGAGGTGTGAGGAAGGTCCAACCTCCCATCACCAACATCCTATTTTCTTGTGCAAAGTTCTGTATGTGCAAAATCCCTACAACAGTAGTAGTATGTCCTATCCTATCAAAATAGTAAAATCTGGTTGGGCATTTTGTTGGTGGGAATTGTCGAAAAACATCAAGATTAATAAGGCCTCAAGATTAAGAAGACTAGAAGGATTACAAGAGGACAACCCAAAGGACTGGACTCAATGGCTAGAGCTACTGGTGAATCTGAGTTTTATTTAAAACCTTTTAAATAAAGAGTGGCCAACTGGACAAGCTTAGCAACAGACAGACTAATAGTAGTAGTACAGAGAGTCATAGCAGAGGCAGTTAGAGGCAGGGATAACAAGTATTTAGAAACAGATAGTCTAGATCGAAGGATAATTGTTGGTAAAAAATAGCATTAGGAAATGGAAACAATAGTTCGGAAAAAATACGGTGCAGTAAAAGTTAGTGAATAAGAATTATTAATATTAAAAACAGGAAGACTTACTGGGGCCAGCAGAAGAGCCCTCGTTCTGGTCCTCCTGTCCTTGGTGTTGTTGAACTGCTCCCGCTGACTGTGACCCCGTCTTCTTGCCCCTGGGTGCTGATCCTGAAAGATATAAGAAAGAAAGAGACAAACATTGATGATTGGTGTGAAACAAATAAAATATTTTTAAAGACTGTCAAAAAAACATTTATGTAAACAACAATTGAAATAAAATTGACCTATCTAATCTGGTTGACAAGTAGTATCGGGGGATTCGCGGACGACTAGTTATTATTTATCAACACTAATCCAGTGTTCCATTCTGATTCCAGAATACTAACTAAGCCTAAGTAGTGCGTACCACCTGACCTAGCCCACCTATTCCAGGTGTGCCAATTGTACATTAAGTAAGCATTTCCACTTCTTTTAGTCCTCAAAAATGCATAAATGGAGGAAACATGCCTACATTTTTGCATACACCAAATTGTTGGTTGGTTGTTGCTGATGTTCTGCTAGTTACAAAAAACAGTGGTCCTGGACCTATACTTAGAATGAATTAATCAAAATATTTTGTATTTTATGATTCAGTTAACCATATCATTGAATGAATTAAACAGCAAAAAAGAGAGAGAGAACGACCTGGAAAAGAATTCATCATATGTTTATTCAATGATGTGTTGGATAAAAGCCATACATGTTATATTAATCACATGAATCAATCAAAAGAGGTTGCACCAGAGGAAGATGTGCAGTGAAAAGGAGAGGGTGCTCAAGTGTAAGGAAATCAAAAAAGGAAATACTTCAACATATTATCTGGAATTTAATATGTCAGGGCAGGGAAGAGCGGTTACAAGTCACCGTCTTAGCTAGTCTGTCCCAAATGGCATTCATATAAACTTGACTTTTGTTTATTCACAGAAATCAATTCCGATGTAGCACATAGAAAAGGGTATTTCGGGTACAGACTAAAAACAAAGGGGCGTCGACGTTTCGATCCGACTTGCGACCATAAGGGAAATTTAGACAGCCTCGGTCTTGCGGATCTTCATCAGGACTTGGCCTGGGCAACCTTGACAGTGAATATCCAAAAGTAAACCACCAGAGGCTTCAGGGGACGATTACAGCCAATGTTCCAATTCAAAATTAGGCGGACAACTGGGGTTCCTTAGATTTATTTAGTTAGAGCGCGCCTAGCCAGTACGCGGTCATCACCGTGGAGTCAGGCACAAATGATATGGTTAACTGAATCATAAAATACAAAATATTTTGATTAATTCATTCTAAGTATAGGTCCAGGACCACTGTTTTTTGTAACATACATTACCCAGGTCCTTGACCAGATTGGGTTACCCCGTTTTTTGTAATGATGTTCTGCTAGTGGTAAGCCTATTACCACTCACTGAACAAACTACAAAAGGTTCTACTAAGGACTGGGGTAAGCACTAGCCGCACTCAGCAGCACGTGACGTAACAGAGGGGGCGCCAAGCAGACCACTACAAATTACAAACTCATAATAAGAAACTAAACCTAAGTGTCAATCCACCCTTATCTCTTAGTGACAGGACAAAGGAAGGACTAGAGTCACTCTAGCATTACCCAACTTAAGTTTTCTAAAATAAACTCTCACATAATCACGCAAAACGAGTGCAAACGCAAAGTTGCAAATAACAAGATTAGTAGCACAGAGCACCTGTGTCATAACAATGGCAGAAGACTTTTAAACATAATTTTCCTGTAATGTAAGCAGCAGCATTCTAGCTGGTCGGAAAAAAAAATATATTCCCAATATATAACACAGAGCAGTAGAACAGACACAAAGTAGTTATAATTACATAGCTACTCACCAAGACCCGGGACCTCCACTCCTAGCAGCTCCAGCAGGTCCTGCTCCCGGTCCAGGATGTCGGACCACCGGTGCGTCAACTGGTTCTTGCTGCGCCGGACACCAGAGCAGCGAAACACTGCCCGGCAGACCTTTCCCCATCGCTGCCGACGCTCCCGGAGCCCATATCCGGACCCAGGCCTGCCACCTGCTACCAGGGTTAAGGGGAGGTGGCGCTGCACAAAAAAAACCAGTGCGGCCAACACCACTTCCCAAATAAGGCCCGTGCCTGCACCCCTTGTGGGCGCCGCTTTCCGCAAGGAAGGCGATCGCGGCTCTGGCTGCGATGATGAGCCCTGCTGTGGCCCTTTGCCATGGTTCTGGGGTAGGCGGGGGCAGAAAAGAAAAGGTAAAAATTTAAAAAGTAAGTAAAAGAAATGAAAACAGCAGGTAATAGAAAAAGAGTGAAAAAGTTATTAAATAATACACAAAAAGTAGACAAAAACAAAAAATATAGATTCAGGAAAATAGAGAGAGAGATAAAAAAGATCCAAAAAACGTTTTCAGAAACAAAGGATTGAAAAGATAGAGGGAGGATTGAAAAGCAGGCCCCAGAACCATAGCAATAGAGTGAAAAACAAGATGGCCGCACCCATTGCGACCGCATGGCAAGGTCGCGAGATATTTTCCCCCCGAGCATGCAAAAAGCGTCGCAAACACATAATACGCGTTCCCGATACTTATCGCGAACGGGTGCAAGCATGCATTGCGCGACCCGGAACAGGAAATAGCATTGCAAGCGGGCGGGACCAGTGAAAACAAGATGGCCGCACCCATTAGCGACCGCATGGGCAAGTTGGCGACACATTTCCAACGGGATCACGCAAAAAACATTGTGGACAGGCAGGACAGGCACTTCCGTGTCTTCGCGATAGTTCTGCGTGTTTGCGGAGATTTTTGACGTTTTCGCGAAGATTTGCGTAACCCGATTATGCAAATTCCGCCCACCCCTAACCTTACTTACAGCTATTTGTATAGAGCCCTAAATTACCATATTAAGGCGCTCCACTAGGCCGTTCCCTGCGGGATGCGCGATGACAGACTGATGTGGTCTTATGCATAATAACATTCCTCATCATAAATGTTTTAAACACATCTGACCCAAATTGTGATCCATTATCAGAAATTAGGTGATTCAGCAACCCTTCCTTTACAACAATTCTATTGAAAAATGTTATAATGCAATCAGAATCTGCTTTCCTGACAATTTTTATTTCCGGCCACTTGGAGAAATAATCCATAGCTACAATAATGTCGTTTTCTTCATATATCATTCTCAATGGGACCCATGATATCGATACCAATTTTCTTCCGTGACCTGTTAGGACAAGAAACTGGCAACAAAGGTGGGCAAAAAGTTTTTAGTGCCCTATCAGAACTACTTCACTCCATGCATTCTCTCACTAACCTTTCTACGTCAATGTCAGAACGAGGACACCAATACACATCTTTAATCTCTTTGCTTAGTTTAATAAATACCTAAATGACCTTCGTGGCCAATTCCAATTATCTTCATCCTTATTCCACACAGTGAAACAGATCTACAACCCCATTCTCCTCACTCAATTCATTGCAAATTTCCCAAAATGTACGAATATCTCTGCTTCTTTTTTTCATTTCCGGCCAAACTTTCTTAATGTATTTTAAAAGCATTTGTAACCTATTATCCAATCTCATTTGCTCTTTTCAATCAACGTTATCAATTGTCACCATTCTGTGATCAAATAGACTTAAAACACAACCATCAAATAGAAAATTCTAACAACTATCCTCTGATGGAAGAGGCATACAACTCAAGAAATTGGTAATTCTGTTATTAACACCAGTAATGTATTTCACTTCATGAATAAAATCTAGTAATTTTATGGACATGCGTGCTAAACAGGGAGACGCTCCTTGTAGTCCAATAGTGCTAAGATCTATAGTTAAAGGTTTGTGACCTGTTTTAAGTGTTACATTATAACCCCATACAAATTGTCTAAAATGAGTCAAACAGCAAACACATGCTCATGTCTCTATTTCTATGACTGCATATCTTTCTTCTGCAGGTGAAAGAGCATGTGAGATAAAAGCAACAAAAGATTAATTTCCCTGCTCATCCATTTAGGAAAGCACAGCACCCAAACGTGTCTTACTAATGTCTGTGCTCACACACATTTTTTATTGGGTATCAAAACTTTTCAAACTCTGGGGCATATTATCAAGCACTGCGTTAAAATTATCGCCGCTTTAGCGGCAGAAAACTGCCGCTAAAGCGGCGATAATGGGCTTGATAATATGCCGCAGGGAATTCCCATAGAAGCCCATGTTGACACCAGAACATGGGCTTCTATGGGAATTCTCTGCGGCATATTATCAAGCCCATTATCGCCGCTTTAGCGGCGATCATTTTAACGCCGTTTCTTGATAATATGCCCCTCAGTACCTTACAAATGTATTCTTTTAGTGCAATAAATTCATGTTGACACTCCACAGACCATTCAAATGTTACCCTGTTTATTAACAGGTTTCTGAAACTGTATGTTTTCTCAGCAAAATTACGTATACATTTTGAGTAAAGCTCAACTAGCCCCAAAAACGCCCTCACATCTTCCTGACTTGAGGGAGGAGGAGTGTTACAAACCACATCAATTAACGTCTCCTCGGGCTTGAGTCCCTTGCCACTAATATTTTGGCCCAAGTATGATATTTCCTTTTTAGCAAACTTACATTTTCCAAATTCCACAGGGAGACCCTTCTGTTCCAATAATCTGAGGAACTTATCATCATGTTCTTCTTTGGTCCCACCCATTACCAGAATGTCATCCTGGAAGAACATAACCATTCCAATACTTTCAAATAGTTTACCCAATAGGTGTGATGAATGTAGCTAATTTCCTACAATCCGGATGCAAGTGTACCTGGTGGTAGGCAGAATTTAGGTCTAATGTTGAAAACCAGTGAACGCCTTTGGTATTTGCCAACATTTCATTAATCCTGGGCAAGGGGTACTGATCAACCAAGATGTTTTATTCAATTCTCTCTGATCTACACATAACCTGACTTTTCCATTTGATTTTATAACGTCAACCAAAGGACTAACCCATTCTGCAGGCTGCACTTGCTCAATTATTCCATTCTGAACCAGTTATTTTAATTCCACATCCCTAATGTACATTGGTATGTGCCTTACTTTATGGCCACAGTGTATAGCCGTGGACTCTAATCTAATATCATGGCTGAAATCGTTATATTTTTGGGAAACCAGAAGGAAACTCTCCCAAAATAATGTCACCAATGTTCTTTTCTTCATGAATAGTAAGCACTGGTTTGAGGTTTTTGGGGTCCAGAATAATCCCCCCAGCCGTCCCTGGTCATACCACCATAACACAGAGGGACCTTTTTTTAAAATATAAATTTTGTGTCGGAGGTCAAGTTTTCTTCCTTAAAACTTGACCTCCGACACATTCAAACCTATTACATCAATATTTTCCCGTGTATCCATTTTTGCTCTTACATCAGGTTTAGTCAATGTATGAATCAGCATGTTACTAAATATTTCCTCTCAAACAACACTGGTAATAATAGTGAACCGAGATCCTGAATCTGCTTCTTCACTAACTATAACACCATCCACACTCAGTTCACAAATCAGTTTCTTTCTGATAGTGCAATCAACATTTAGTACTTCATACTCTATACAAAATACACTGTTAGCATCCAAATCTTCTACATGTACATCCAGTTCTGAATCCTCTTCTTACTGAGCAAATGTAACAAAATAAAATGTTTTCCTCTTACATACTTTGGCGTAGTGCCCAAAATTGCCACACTTAGCACATTTTTGATCTGTAGCACTTTCTTACATCCCCTTCACTCTTCATTTTTAAATTGTACTTACTACTAGACTTACTGCTAGCAGAAGTGCCTTGCCGAAACTTCCTAGAAGTGTACACACTTCTTTTGGTTTTCTTAATACCCTTAACAATATTGACCAATTTACTCTCAGTCTGAGCTTCTTCTACTACAGCCTTCACACATCTGCCTGTGAGTTGAGCTTTTTTCACCAATTCTATAACCTCCTTTAGAGGGGCCTCGCCATTAACCCATAAATTATCCTGTTTTTTGGCATTTCTGGCATGCATAATAATTTGGTCACGAATCAACTCTTCCTGGAAAGGGCCAACCCTGCAAGTTAAGGACAAATGCTTAAGTGCTGCTTTGTATTCATCAACATTTTGTTTTTTTCCTTGCTTGCATTGAACACATTCTATTCTGTCCACAGCCACACACACCACTGGGAATAATTGTGCAGTGAGATCCTCCAATGCATGGGTAAAAGCATCACCATCACCCTTTAGTCTGCCCTTTTTCTCAATCTGATTATAAGTTTTGACTCCATCTGGAACTACACAATGTATTCAAAATGTTGTCTTCTTTTCTGGTGTAAATTTCTGTTCTTCAAAGGTATCTATGTAATTATAACAGTATTCTTTCCAGTCTTGCAATCTCATAGAAGGTTCACCTTTAGCTGGTAAAAAGGTTTACGGTGACGGTGAATTCAAAGAACTCAACATGACTGTTGGACCCGGCCTCGTAGAATGGCCCTCCGTGCCCCCGCACCACCGAAACCTGGTACCTACAGCCCAAGCCCCCGGCCCGGCCGAACCTCCCCACCAGGACACACGCACCGACCCAGACATCTCCGTCCCTGGCCTCGCCCCTTTCGGCCACCCCGGGCCCGCGTGCCCACTTCATGCACCAAGATGGCCGCCCGGCCCCAGCGCGACCCAGGCATAGAGGCGCCACTCCGGCTGGAGGACATCACGCTTCCAGGGGATGAGAGAGGGAGGAGCAGTTTCTATCGCACCTCTGAACCCCCCGGGACGATGGGTTTCGATCGGCCCTCCGGCCTCCCTGAGGGCTGGCTCCACGCCTGCTGGGTGTCTGGGACTCCTCCCGACCCGGCCCTGAAAGGATCAAAAGACTATAGCAGGAAATCCCGACAAGCGACCCCCAGGTGACAAGACCCCTGCCTGCACAGACTCCGGACATCAAAGAGGGGTCGAACTATAACAAGGGGTGCTCTGGGGCTGTCCGGCAGATTCGACGCTGGAACAACGAGAGCTTGCTGACGTGGTCGCGGCTCCTGGAACTGGAACTCACCTGAGCCCTGCTGAGTGACTCGCGGCTCCCTGAAGATCGTAAGACCTCCGAACTTGTACCTGAGCCCTGCTGAGTGACTCGCGGCTCCCTGAAGATCGTAAGACCTCCGAACTTGTACCTGAGCCCCGCTGAGTGACTCGCGGCTCCCTGAAGATCGTAAGACCTCCGAACTTGTACCTGAGCCCCGCTGAGTGACTCGCGGCTCCCTGAAGATCGTAAGACCTCCGAACTTGTACCTGAGCCCTGCTGAGTGACTCGCGGCTCCCCCAGACTCTCACGGTCCCGCCGGACCCCAACTCCGACCACGTATCCCCCAGCTCGAGGATTGTGAGCTGTGCGCCGGGTACGTCCCTGCTTTGAACCGTTACCAGAGACAGTCCCGCTACCCCCTACCTTTCCGAGACTCTTGAGCCCGTGCTCACCTTGTACATATTTGCAGTGATACCTGTTTGCTAAAGCTTGTTCTGAGAATATCCAGTGTGGTCCCTCTGTGTCGTGTGGTGCCAGAAGTACGATCCTAGTTGCGAGAGTCCTCCCCCTGGGGAATCTCCCGCCAGTGCCCGGCTACGATACTTTGAGGGTGGGTCTCAGGGTAGTCAGGACCCCCTTTCCGGGCTCCTCTGAGGTCGCCGTCTAACATTGGTGGCAAGCGACGGGATTCGGGCCCATCACCTAGAGATCGTACAGTAAACGACGGACGCACGACCAACAAAGATGGCAGAAGGAAGCGCCACGAGCTCCGCAGAAACCAACGCCAACAGAGTGTTCCAGGTGGAGCATCTGGAAGAATACACACACAAAGAGCTAAAACAATTTTGCAAAGAACTTAAAATCGCTACCACTGGCCTCAACACTAAAGAAGACTTGCAGAAAGCACTGAAAACTTGGGTGGAGACCGGGGCCTCCCGCCCGGAAGGCACGGGGGAGCGCCCCAACGAAGCCGAACCCCCCCAAAATGAAAACAGTAGCAATCAGGTGCGAGGCATCGTACCAGACGGGGGCCTATCCCCGGAAGAGCTCGCGGACAGAGAGAGAAGCCGCAGTCATGAACTCGAGTTAGCCAAACTCAAAATCGAGGGCGAATTGAAGTTAGCGGAGAAGAAGCTAGCAGTAGAGCAAATGCGTGTACAAGGCGAACTGGAAGAAAAGAAGCTCCAACGGGAGCACGAAGGAAGAAAGCTCCAACTGGAGCACGAACGGAGCTTAAAGGAACTCGAGCTCAAGGCCCGAAATGAGGACGGGAGACCCTCGGGGAACCGAGAGACGGCCCCCCCAGCGGAACAGAAGGTCCACATCCCCAAGGATGTGGTCAAAGAATATTATAAAAACGATGACATTCAGCAATGGTTTCGGGCCTACGAGGTCGCCATGACCTCCCATCGGATTCCACAGAAGGACTGGGGGGCGGGGTTGTGGGGACGGTTTCTGAGCGAAGGAAGGGACACCCTGCTCGACCTACCCCTCTCCCTGCAGACCTCCTACAGCCACATGAAAGAGGCTCTCCTCACAAGATACGGCCTCACCCCAGAAATGTACCGCCAACGGTTCCGGGACTGCAGGAAGATCCCGGGCACCACCTGGGTGGAGTATGTAAACTTTTTTAGTCGGGCCTTCGATGGGTGGGTCAAGGGCAGCAACGTCACCACCCTTGCCGAACTCACTGACCTCATGTTATGGGAACATCTGGCTGCGAACTGCTTTGTAGAGCTACGTCAACATCTGCTGGATAGCAAGCTCACAGATCCCCGGAAGCTGGCCGTGGAGGCCGACCGCTGGACCAACACCCGGGTCTCCCGGGGCATGGTAGGAGAGTACCCCCGAACCAGTCAGGGACCACCCCGCCAGAGAGGGGGAGGGAACCAGGGAGGGCCGAGGGAGTCCCAGCCTAGCCCCCCGAAGACACCACCTCCACCTTTCCCGGTGCCCCCCCCACCAGTAACAGGGCCCCCTGGGAGACGGGGACACCGGGTGACCGTCACATGTTTCCGCTGCCAGAAACCCGGGCACTACGCCAATGACCCAGAGTGCCCCATGGCCACCCAAGTCACCCCTGCGAGACAGATAGCCAACGTAGCCCTAGGGGAGGAGGTTGAGGAAGCCGGGGAGTGGGAACCAGCCGCGATGGCCCTAGTATCCCTGGGAGATAGGGAAATGATCCCTGGTAGCCTCCTACCGTCCAACACACAAAAATATGGGCAGCTCGTCAAGATCAATGGCCACCAGGTAGAGGCCCTGCGGGACACCGGGGCCAGTATCACCGGTGTCCTCAGGCACCTAGTTCCCGAGGAGCAGATCCTCCCCAATGTCTTTTGCCCCGTAATATCTGCAGACAATAGGGAAAGTATGTGTCAGGTGGCCCTGGTGCCATTTGAGTGGGGAGGGGTGATAGGCAAACTCAAGGTGGCCGTAAGAACCTCCCAGCCGGTCGACTGCCTCTTAGGGAACGACCTGGAGAGTTCTCCCTGGAAACACGTAGAGCGCAAGGCCCACCTAGGAATGATGGGACTCCCCGAGTGGGTGTGTGCCACCACCCGATCTATGACAGCCCGACTCACTCCCCGGAGAGAAATCGAGAGCACCCCGGTCAAAGTAGCCAGCACCGTCCCCGCCGAGGGTCCTCCCGTTCCCCCATCGGAAGGGTCCGTCGCCAGCGACGAACCCGCACCATCCGACCCCGCCCCGGTCCCCGAGTTGGGGGATCTACCCGAGTTGGCCCATTGGCGCCACGAGGGCGGGCCCACCCGAGAAGAATTTTGCCGGGAGCAAGCCACCTGTCCTTCCCTGGTCGGGCTGCGGCGCCAGGCCGAGGGCCAAGCCGCAGGTGACCAGACCGGAACGCACCGAATCTATTGGGAGAATAACGTCCTGTATAGTGAGCAGAAATCAGTGGAGCTGGGATCCGGACGGGTACTGGTGGTACCTCTCCGCTTCCGGGATTTCCTCCTGGGCTTAGCCCACGATGTCCCCCTCGCCGGTCACCTGGGTCAGGACAAGACCTACAGCCGTCTCGTGACCCATTTTTATTGGCCTAAGATGAAAGCAGCGGTAGAGGCCCACTGCAAGTCCTGCCCCACGTGCCAAGCCAGTGGGAAGAGTGGGGGGAAGCGCAAGGCTCCCCTCCAACCCTTCCCGGTCGTCAGTACCCCCTTCGAACGAGTCGGGATCGACATCGTGGGGCCACTGGACCCCCCCACCTCCCAAGGTCACCGTTTCATCTTGGTCCTAGTGGACCACGCCACCCGCTACCCAGAGGCTATTCCCCTACGCACCATTACGGCCCCCGTGGTGGGCCGGGCCCTGATGGGGATCTTCTCCAGGGTGGGTTTCCCCCGCGAGGTCGTGAGCGATCGCGGCACTAATTTTATATCCAGGTATATGACATCCCTGTGGCAACAATGTGGGGTGTCCTATAAGTTCACCACCCCGTACCATCCCCAAGGGAACGGCCTAGTAGAGAGGTTTAATAGGACTTTAAAAGGGATGATCGCTGGCCTAGAAGAGCCCCTCCGGCGTAAGTGGGACGTCCTGCTCCCCTGCCTCTTGTTCGCTTACCGGGAGGTCCCCAAGAAGTCCTTAGGGTTCAGCCCGTTTGAATTACTCTATGGGCACCCCGTCCGAGGTCCCCTCAGTTTAGTTAAGGAAGGGTGGGAGGCAGCACCCCAGACCACCCCCCGAGATGTGTTCCAATATGTCCTGGCCCTCCGGAACCAGACCAGGAGGTTCCGAGAACTGGCCGAGGCCAACCTGGAGGCGAGTCAAGAAGAAATGAAGCGCTGGTACGACCAGAATGCTACTCTGGTCGAGTTCCAGCCGGGCCAGCAGGTGTGGGTCATGGCCCCAGTGAAGCCTGGCGCTCTCCAGGACCGATGGACTGGGCCCTACAAAGTGGTCGAGAAGAAGAGCCAAGTCACCTACTTGGTGGACGTCCAGTCGCCTCGGGATCCCCTCCGGGTCCTGCACGTGAACCGCCTCAAGCCTCACTTCCAGCGGACAGAACTGAGCCTCCTGCTGGCCACCGATGACGGGGCCGAAGATGAGTCGGATCCCCTCCCGGACCTCCTGTGTATCAAGGAGCAGGATGGCTCCGTGGAAGGAGTGAACCTCTCCCCAGCCCTCACTGCCCAGCAACAAGCGGACTGCCGCCAGCTCCTAAGACAATTTTCTGACCTCTTCTCCCTGACCCCCCGGGTCACCAACTGGTGTGTTCATGATGTGGACACCGGGGACAGCCCGCCGGTGAGACACCGAGCCTACCGGGTTCCTGACCGGGTCCGGTCCTGCATTCAAGCGGAAGTCTCGAAGATGTTGACCCTGGGGGTGATCGAGCCCTCTGACAGTCCCTGGGCCAGCCCCGTGGTCCTGGTCCCGAAGGCAGCGGCCCCCGGTGTCGCCCCCGAGCTCCGATTCTGCGTGGACTACCGGGGGCTCAATGACGTTACCCGAGCCGATGCCCACCCCATTCCACGGGCCGACGAACTCATTGACCGACTAGGGGCAGCCCGGTTCCTCAGCACATTCGACCTCACCTGCGGATACTGGCAGATTGCGCTCACCGAAGGGGCCAAAGAGCGGTCCGCTTTCTCCACCCCCGATGGGCACTACCGCTTCCGCGTAATGCCCTTCGGGATGAAAAATGCCCCGGCCACTTTCCAGCGACTGGTGAATAGAGTCCTGGCCGGGCTAGAACAGTTCAGCGCGGCATACCTGGACGACATCGCTGTCTTCAGTTCAGAGTGGAGTGAGCACCTCCGGCACCTCCGAAGGGTGCTAATCGCCCTGCGCCAGGCAGGCCTCACAGTAAAAGCCAGCAAGTGCCAGATCGGGCAAGGATCCGTGTTCTACTTGGGGCACCAGGTCGGGAGTGGCCAGGTCGCCCCGCTACAGCCAAAGATCGACGCCATCCTGGCCTGGGAACCACCCATCACCCAGACGGAGGTCCGAGCCTTTCTGGGACTCACGGGCTACTACCGAAGATTCATTCGGGGGTATGGCAGCCTTGTCGGCCCTCTCACAGAACTCACGTCTAAAAAACAGCCAAAGAAAGTGCAGTGGACAGCTGCCTGCCAGGAAGCTTTCGATGCCCTAAAAAGGGCCATGTGTACTGCCCCCGTCCTCCAGGCTCCCGACTACGCCAAGGAGTTCATAGTCCAAACCGATGCCTCCGAGCATGGCATTGGGGCCGTCCTGTCCCAAGTAAATGACCAAGGCCTAGACCAGCCCGTCGCCTTCCTCAGTCGGCGGCTGTTGCCCCGAGAACAAAGATGGAGCACCATAGAGCGCGAAGCCTCTGCCGTGGTCTGGGCACTCAAAAAGCTACGACCCTACCTGTTTGGCACCCATTTCAGAGTCCAAACTGACCATCGGCCCTTACGTTGGCTCATGCAGATGCGAGGAGAAAACCCCAAGCTACTGCGGTGGTCAATCTCCCTCCAGGGGATGGACTTCACCGTGGAACACCGCCCTGGTACGGACCACGCCAATGCTGACGGCCTCTCCCGGTTCTTCCGCCTCAGCGAAGAGAACCCCCCAAGCTGATGGGCAGTTCTCTCCGGCTTTCAGCTGGGGGGGACGCGTGTTGGACCCGCCTCGTAGAATGGCCCTCCGTGCCCCCGCACCACCGAAACCTGGTACCTACAGCCCAAGCCCCCGGCCCGGCCGAACCTCCCCACCAGGACACACACACCGACCCGGACATCTCCGTCCCTGGCCTCGCCCCTTTCGGCCACCCCGGGCCCGCGTGCCCACTTCATGCACCAAGATGGCCGCCCGGCCCCAGCGCGACCCAGGCATAGAGGCGCCACTCTGGCTGGTGGACATCACGCTTCCAGGGGATGAGAGAGGGAGGAGCAGTTTCTATCGCACCTCTGAACCCCCCGGGACGATGGGTTTCGATCGGCCCTCCGGCCTCCCTGAGGGCTGGCTCCACGCCTGCTGGGTGTCTGGGACTCCTCCCGACCCGGCCCTGAAAGGATCAAAAGACTATAGCAGGAAATCCCGACAAGCGACCCCCAGGTGACAAGACCCCTGCCTGCACAGACTCCGGACATCAAAGAGGGGTCGAACTATAACAAGGGGTGCTCTGGGGCTGTCCGGCAGATTCGACGCTGGAACAACGAGAGCTTGCTGACGTGGTCGCGGCTCCTGGAACTGGAACTCACCTGAGCCCTGCTGAGTGACTCGCGGCTCCCTGAAGATCGTAAGACCTCCGAACTTGTACCTGAGCCCCGCTGAGTGACTCGCGGCTCCCTGAAGATCGTAAGACCTCCGAACTTGTACCTGAGCCCCGCTGAGTGACTCGCGGCTCCCTGAAGATCGTAAGACCTCCGAACTTGTACCTGAGCCCTGCTGAGTGACTCGCGGCTCCCCCAGACTCTCACGGTCCCGCCGGACCCCAACTCCGACCACGTATCCCCCAGCTCGAGGATTGTGAGCTGTGCGCCGGGTACGTCCCTGCTTTGAACCGTTACCAGAGACAGTCCCGCTACCCCCTACCTTTCCGAGACTCTTGAGCCCGTGCTCACCTTGTACATATTTGCAGTGATACCTGTTTGATAAAGCTTGTTCTGAGAATATCCAGTGTGGTCCCTCTGTGTCGTGTGGTGCCAGAAGTACGATCCTAGTTGCGAGAGTCCTCCCCCTGGGGAATCTCCCGCCAGTGCCCGGCTACGATACTTTGAGGGTGGGTCTCAGGGTAGTCAGGACCCCCTTTCCGGGCTCCTCTGAGGTCGCCGTCTAACAATGACTGACTCACTAATATACTTATCATTTTGTAAGCTATTTCAGGGGAAACTACAGAGACCAACAATGTTGTTAAGGAGCAGAAATACTGGCCGTAAGGTTTATGCATCCCGCATACCCATAGTAAACAATTAAAACAAAAAATACCTCACTCGGTTATATAAAAATAAATGTTGAGGAATATACTATTATAAAATTCACTGACAGGCGCTGATGACCACCCGTTAGAAAGGCTATACCAGGATCTCACACACAACTGAAAATGTACCTTTGACAATTGACAGTCAGCCTCTGATGCTGCTGCAACAGGTATGCCGTGGCTTAGTTACTGTGAGCCGATCGATATCGGCATACTTACGCTAATCAGTATTGGCAAATGCGTAGCGCAAACTCAGCACACAGGAACGGCTGCACTGATGGTATCTGGTAATAAAAGCTATGCGTGTTGCTAATAGCAATAGTTGGCACCAAGATGGCAGCACGTCGTGACGTGCATTGTGTAGTCAGTGGTCCGATGTCACTAACACACACACCCCTGCGTGTCGATGACGTGTGGCATAAATGCCATTAAACCGTCACTGAACCCGCTGAAGGGAACAATCGGCCCACAATTAAAATGCAAGACCCGTTGGTTCAATACCTTCAGGAGAAGAGGTGCTAAGACTCTCCTTTATTTCCCATTGCAAAGACTCGACAATCCAACACAAAAACACAACTGCACGATGTATTAGAGCTCTTAACTGGGGCTACACAACACGTCT